>NW_027185436.1:14065023-14665023 GCF_022577435.1 Embiotoca jacksoni | reverse complement strand
AGCACAACTCATCCTCCGTCTTCTCTGTTCAGTTAGAGGCAGACAGGTTGAACACTGCGTGAGAGAAAAAATAAGAAGACATTTTAAGTAGAGCCAAATTTGCATCACAGTTGTAATCTTTAAATCATGTGTTTGGTGATTGTGGTGTCATAGTTTAGAAAATAATAATTTCAGCAGTGCAGAGCAGCAACTTGAAAATTGCTTGGAAGTGACGGCTGGTTAACATGTAATATTAATGACCTGCGTTTCAGCCACTATTTCATGTTCAAACTGTTGTTGGACAGCAGAAACAGAAAAAAATATATACAAGAGAGATGCTTTAACTGGAGTTTGGCTGTATTAAAATAAAGTATATGAAATTATATACTTATAGTAGGAGAGAAGAAACCAGATGTAAAGGGCTGATATCTGACACTATGTAGGATGCAAATAGGAGGTGATGACGTCTCAAATATGCTAATTAGTGCACAGCGTCATCTGGCAACATTCAGCAACTATTCTATCGCAGGGTCTAAAATGGTGTACTTGCATATGAACACTACTATTTTGAGTGCATAAGTTAAGTTCACACCGTCAAGTATGGAAACATGCAAAGTATTATAAGTACCCAGATGATGCACTCAAAATGGTCCACAAATTGAGTATGAAACTCTGGACACTTTTTACCCTCAATAGTCTCCATTATGGCTACATAGCAAAAAGGGATGGACCACTGAGCTAAAGTATTTTTAAACTCTGGTGGCCAAGGGAGTTGCGGCTATTGCAGTGCATTGTGCTATTCAAATACACTTTGTACAAGTCCCCTATACTGCTGTTGGACAGAAGCCATCAGTATGTTTATTGTGTGAATTAAATAGAGGGCACGGAAACACAATTATATATAGGTAAAATAATAAAAGCCAGCTGGTGATGTTTTCAAATGTTATCGTTATTGCCAGTAAGTGCAGAACGGCAGTGTGTGATTTGGGAACACACATACTACACAATCAAGTGTACTAAAATGTAAGTGTACTATATATGAGCATACTAAGGAAAGTATGCCATTTGAACACAGCTTAGCAGGCTTTTGCTTCTTTCCATTGAAAGTAGTTGACAACACTGCTGATGGATTAACGGAGTCATTCCACTTTTTGGGGTTATTAATGGCCTGCTGATGAAAAACAGATGTTTTCAACACAAAAAAAATGTATAAATAATCACAGCAGATATTCCGCCTGGGATTTGTAGGTATGGATTTATTTTACAAAGTATCCAAAAAATACACAGCATATTAAGGTTGGATTACAAAGTGATTGAAAGAGAAACAATAGCACATTGCACTGGAGCCAAGGGAACACGTCATAAATGCCCAATGGTCCCAGGTGGGGTCACTTGAGGCAAACCACCAAACCGTGGGAGTACGTTGCATTTTTCCTCTGCCATAAGAAACTATACATTATTGTCACAGCCCTACCCAGTAGTAAATCAATGTCAAATCTGTTATTTATTTCTAACATAGGAGCAAGAAAAACAAAACAAAAAAAACATGAATCAACATCATTTGGACTGTTTTTTTTTTTTTTTTTTTGTAGTTTGTGTCATAAGCTGCACTGAATATCGTTTCCAAACAAAGTCGGTACGCCTTTGTGTTTATTTGCTCTATAAAATTGCCTCAGCCTCGTTGGTAGCTCGTTAACTAGTTTGAACCACCCATCAACAAAGAAAGCATATTAACAATCAGTAACGTTACAGTTAACTCCCTTTGAAGCGACTGCTACATATCGTTTGCATGAACAGCTGTTTACTTACCAGTCTTTGAGAAAACGATGCCAGTTTAGCATCAAACTTCATTCCTTTACTCCCTATGTGTCTCCGGCGGTGGAAAGCAACACTAATGTTAAGTCTTGTTTTGCGTTCAGTTCTTTTCTTTCCGACCGGACGTGGTTTCTTGCCGGAGGGGGGGGAAGATAATTGGCAAAATTTGGAGTCGTCGTTGTGTTCCCAGGTAAGCGTCAATTTATACTTCTTCCTCGCATGTTGGACTGAGGGCGGACTGGACGCTACAATGACTCACTATCGCCTTCTACGGTGCGGGGTGGTATTACAAGACGGGTAAACCCGGTGTTGTGCCGTATAAGGCGCAATGGTGGGAAACTGTCAGTGCCAATATTCACCTGAACTGCATTAAATAATGTGCATTTGAAGACGGGTTGCTTTTCGTCGCAAGCCGCTCTGCGAGATAATGCACCCTTCTACGAGGAAATTGTCATATCCACGAAACTTATACCAATTCGTCTATCAATATCCGTCCGATAACGATACTGTCAAAATTATTTAATGCTGGAATGAACAAAAACTTTTTTTTTTGTTTTTTTGTTAGACGCTTTTTGTGGCGAGCCAGTCTGCAAGGAAATGCTATATTCGATATGCTATAAAGCCTATATTATATATAACTCACCTCTGGCAAAATAATACTTTTGACTGTGTTTTTTGGTTGTTTGTATATAATATATATATATATATATACTGTACTGTATACACTGTATATACTGTGCATTTTATATTTATATTTTATAATTTTACTGCTATTTTATTGCTTTTCTATTGTTCTATTATTATCTTGTTGCTTCTGTATGCTGCTGTAGCGAAAAAATGTCCCCTCGGGGATTAATAAAGTAACTATCTAACCTAACCTAACCTAACCTATATCTGTAGATGCGTCGAATGCCATTTATAGCTGGTTATCATGCAAACTTCAACAGATCTCTTGGCAAAACAATACATCTTTGACGTAATGTCAACCAGTGGTGGAAGAAGTATTCAGGTCCTTTACTCAAGTAAAAGCACTAACACTACAATTTGAAAATATTATTACAATTAAAAGTCCCGTATTGGAAACCTTATTTAAGTAACATTATGTGAATACTATCAGAAAAAAAAAAAATGCACTTACAGTATCACAAGTATAAGTACACACTATGCAGAGCACGTTCCCTGTCAGTGATTTACTATAAGAAGCTATATGATGTTTTGGAATGAATATTACTGCTGCATTAAAGTACATTTTTATTACTGTAGTTATTTAAGGTGATGGGGAATTTTAATATGAACTGATTATCTAGCATTTCTGTTGACTTGCAATACACTTAGTGACTTTATATTAATAATGTCAAGTCAGTAAAAGTTTGTGGACATACATCTCTAAACAGTCTCCTTAATATTTGAGGGTATAGACAGCCTTTAATGATCACACTGACAGGCATCTGATCGGGATTATAATTTGGGAGACTGTTTATTTGCCTCCACTCTTAAAAAAAAAAAAAATCCCGACTGTCACACATCCAGAGCGGTTACCGATGTCATGTGTGGTGGTGATCCTGTGCTCTTTTCCGGGTGGGGCGGTCCTAACGAACGGTGATAGTAGTCTTTTCTAATCCTTCATAAAACCCCAAAGTGTACGTAATGTTTACACCATATTTAAAATGACAGGTAATACGTGCATACGTGACAGTTTCTCAGTTGCAGTTTTAATTTAATTTTGTGAGAGCGTGAATAACTAAATCCTCCTACTTCACTCTCCGTATACAGGCACAGCCGAAGACACCTTCTTTTACCCAGACTTTTTAGTGTGACCTCTACTGCAGTTGAAAATACTTGCGAGCGGAGGTTGGATCCATTGGGGTTTTTTTTTTTTTTTTAGACGATGTAACCCCTCTGCGTGAGGATACGGCGACAATTTGAATGAGAAACCCCTTTATTTTGTGCGTAACCATCGCAAGAAGGGCTTATGTGCTCCTCGCCGCTTGATTTCCGACTCGGGGGTGCTCAGTGTTGCCGGGTTAGAGACCGTTTTAGCTGCACTGCATCAACATGGTGAGTCTTTGGACAGCGAGCACCTGGACGCGACCGTTTCTCCGTTTCGTCGTTACGAAAGAGCATCAAGTTGCAAAGATCGGGTTTTTTTTTTTTATTTTTTTTTAAATGTCGATGTTTACTGCGTCGTTGTTTTGTGTTTGCGTCCGGTCTGTTGTGATGAAAGCAAAGCAACGTTAGCTTAGCTCGCTAACCAGAGCAGGTACAGATCAGGTATGGTGGCACGCGATTACCGTCGACTTACATGACGACGATGATGATGATGATGATGATGGTTGACTTGTCTATTCGCATACAGCGTTTGGAGTATTGATATTTGTAAGTTTTGCAAGGTAGAGGTTGAAGAAACGTGAGCAACGCAGCAGCTGGCGTACAGTTTAGCTGGCCTCAGGATACCTTTGGGAGAAGTCAAGGTGTGTTCATCTCGCTCACCTGCTCAGTTTGACCTCAGGATGCCCTCAGAGGAATTAGGGTTTAAAGCATTTGTAATCTCACAAACGTATGTTGAGCTCTCTTGATACTCTGAAGCTAATTTCATGATAAGGGTTTTGTAAAAAAAAAAAAAAAAGTCACAAAAACGTTTCCATCTTCAAGTGGATGGATGATGACGGCAAGCTGCTCTGTGTGCTTATTTTGTCATTTACACAATATACATCAGAGTTATTCAAACTTAGCAAGAGGGCTGGGTATTTCCAATTAATGGCTCCAAATAACTGTTAATGATAATGGAACTAATAGTACACGAAATGAACCCATCATGCACACCCCCTTTTATGAATAAATTATATATCAATATATCAGTTTTATGCACCAACATGCAAGATGAACATAGTTAAACAGTTTGGGCCTGTTTATGACACTATCAACACAATTGCAAGCAGATACAAGGTGCATATAGCGGGACCATATCCGTATTTGAATAGTAAAACCAAAGAAAATGTAAAACGTGTTGTAGCTTGATTTGCCCCGACATACAATATGCCAAGAATGGGAAGTCATGATTGCATCCATGATGATGTTATTTTGTTACAGCATTGACTTATTCTCTCTAAAACACAGTTGATGTCCTACATCTCAACACAACTGACTCGAGTAACAATAATTCAAAGTAAGATGGGATCTTAACAATTTGTGGGATCTCCAACAAGACAACGGTGCTATTTCTTTTTAGAAAATAGCATCAATGACCAGATCAAATTATTTGTTTCTCAAATAAACCAGGTCGAACAATCCGATAAAGTGTGAACATTTACAGTTTATTGTAGTGCTATTGGGGTGTATTGTAGAGCAAAGGGAAGGGGGAAAAAAAGAAAAAAAAATTAAGCTACACACAATGTATCACAGAAATGACAAACACCCTGGCTCATCTGTAACTACAGCTGTAGTGTTATCTTAAACTTCGAATACCCAATAGTTGACAAATTGACAGTTTGAAAGGGAGTTAATACATCCAAGAGTGACCAAGATGAATGCAACTGGGGATGTATTGGTCAGTATGGGGTTTCACTGCTTCAAAGTTAGTTTCATTGGTAAAAGGGTAGTGAGGTGTTTGGGCTCTTCTGGATGGTGGTTATCACTGCAGCTCCCACTGCCCACCCCCTGCAGATTTCATTTGGTTGTTGCGAGGAGGGGGTCAAGCGGACTGGCCAAGATAAGGGAGTCCATGCTGGCTCAATTTCCCCCAGGCCCGAGATCCTAGCAGGTCTCCCACAGAGGATGGTCAGCATCCACCAAACTAAGACTGTGTGCTTTTGACCTATATAACATGACCATTACTCACATGGAGAAATTTCTTGAGTCAGAGAGGTTGTGTCTGGTCACACATCACATCTGAGTGAGTATAATTGCCAAATAAATGGTACCCACTCTCCCCTGTTTGACTCCAGAAGAGGTATTGACTTTGGCTTTTGGAGCTTACCCCATGCTGGGTGACACTGGGGATCCCCATCACCAATCCAAAATCTAGGTCTAGTGTACTGCTCTGGACCTACCACTTCCCCTGGCTAGGTGTTATTCACTTCCTCCTTCTATACTTACTTCTGTCTGGCATGGATTTAACCATCACTCAAACAAACTTTCATATATTATGTGCAGCGTTGTTCATTATGATTAATGCTTTCTTTGGTCCAATCTTACATTAGAAGGAAAATATGTGCGATGTTAAGTTCACATTTTCAGCTAGCAGTAACCAAAGCTAACTAAAACCTCTTTCTTATATTGATATTCAACTAAATGAGTGTCAGTGCAGAAATTTATACAACAATTTTTTGTTCGCACAGCTTACAATGATGCTAATATAAGAACAGCAAAGTAAAGCTGTCAAAGGCATATAAATGGAATAATGACTCTCCAAACGGCCACCAAGATATGTATAATGTAAAGTAAAATTAGCAGTGTAAAACAACCAGATAAACCCCCAGGATTCATCTGGGTTCTGCTGAGTAAATTCAATTATTTTAAACATCATGTTGAGAAAATACTGAAAGCTACAGGATTTATTGCTGTAATTCTCAGGTGATGAGTTTGCAAGTGTAGATTCACAGGTACCAGCTAACCCAGATGAAATACTATTGTTGGCAAAGATAAACTTATTTTATTGGGGATTAGTTAGCCTATTGATTCTCTTTGCTCCAATGTGTGCAGGCAGAGATATCAATGGTTCCTACTGGTGCCCAAAGAGAAGCCAACTCGCTGATCGTAGCCTACAGTGAGTGGATAAAAGTGTAGCTTGATGGAAATGATTCTGGCCTCTTAAGCCTAAGTGAATATTGATCTAAAGTGTGCTGGGTTGATATTGCGCTCCTTATGTTGCCAATTCTTAGGGTACCTACCACAGGAGAGCTGGCTCGTGGCCACCCACACATTTTGGGTTCTTTATTTGTGCACATCGTAGTTGCACTACTCAATATTGGAGCCTGACAGATTTATCAATATTGGCCAATCACAGATGAATTAATAATGGCATATATGTTTCTGCATTGACATAATGCAGAAAGATGGTTGGAGTAATTCAAACATTTTCTCTTTTTTTTTAATTGACATTTAATATTATTGAATTTCCAGTAAAGTTGGCCATTTCAATGCACTGATGTCAGTTTGGCTTATAAAGTTTATTGTTTAATTGCAAAATACCCTGCCTTCAATGCCTGTCTTTTGTATTTATCAACCAAATTTGAACAATCATTGCAAAAAATATCTTAATATGTATGTACAGTATCTTTGTCTATATACTTTTTTTTTACATCTCCTCTCTTAAGCTCCTCTCTGGAGCTTCAACTAAAACCGTCTGTTTTGTGTCTGTGCCTTTAAGACGCATTGATATCAAGGACCCTCTCTTCTGATTGGCTGACTCTTTTCTCAGTGACACATGCCCGGGCCAACCGCAGATTTTCTTTGGTCTTTTAGTTTGCTAGCTCAATGATCGTTCTGTGTTTTCTTCCACATAAAAGGTTGGACAGTGGGCTGTGTTGAGTGCAAACGTATGACATAAGCGTGTGTTTATGACATCATAAACTTTTGGAAGTTAAAACAGCACAGTAGCTAAATTCATGCTGTGTGCATTTCTCCATGGAGTGCATTTTTTGATGCTTTAACAGCATTTATAGAACACCTAGAATTGCTTAATAAGTAACAAAAAAATAGAAATAAAAATGTTATCCAATATTGGACCTTTAAAGATTTGTATCTAATAGCCAATACATATCTACATTTTAAATCTTAATATGATTATATTATCTAGCAAGCTAAATTGAGGGTCATAACCTTTATCAACTGCAATCTTGAAGAGTTTGTTGAGACATCATTTGCTGTACCTTCTGGGAAAAAAACATGTTATGATTAGTATCAACATGTTTGTCTTTTGGTCCTTACAAGGATATGATGATTGTTTGATCTAAGATTAGAAACATAATTTTGGACTTTGAATTGTATATCAAACATTTTATACAGATGCAGTTGGAAGACATGACTCTGTATGTGTCAGTTTGTATACGTTTTCATGTGTAATTACTTTATGGCATATATGATCATAATTTAAATGTGATTTAAATTTCATCCTATTTCCACAGGGTGTGATCGGTGTGCAGCTGGTGGTTACCATGGTAATGGCCAGTGTAATTCAGAAAATTGTACCTCATTATTCCTTTGCAAGATGGCTACTCTGCAGTGGCAGGTAATGTAGAGTCCCTTACCTACTGTTTCAGATCATTCCCCTAAATGCTACAGCAAAATTATTTCAGTTTACTTGCCTCCTGCAAAGTTTATTTCAAAAAGAGTCCAGAACAATAGAGATCAAAATGTTTATTCAGACTGGAGCTGTGTTCAAAAGAGTTTGGATAGAAGAAGAAAAAGACTCCTTAAAACATACTGCAAAGACCAAAAGGACATCAAAATATTGGGCTGACCCGAGAGGACAGCCTCATTTCCTCTAATTAGTGCCACATATGTTTTTCAGTAAACAACTTCTTGGAACACATTTAATAATTAATACATTTTTATTTCCAGGGCACTGTTGAAAGATTTTTGAAAACTTTTGCCCTAAGCTGCAGGCCTGGCATGTCCCCTCAGCATATTTAGTTATTAATTTTCCATAATAAATAAATATACAAGAGGAAAAACAAGCTGTGCTCCTTCTATCTTCCGCCACCACACAGAGTACTTCTCAAAATGCCCTGACAAGAGGTTTTCTAAACAAAGTTAAGGAGGTTGTGAGAAATGCGTTTTCCAAAGGATGTTTCTTAAATTAGCTCTTATTTCAAGTTTAGTCCTTAAGGATGAATAACCTTACTGTTGTAAAGCCTCTGACAAGTACTTTTTAAATGAGTATCAGAGTCGCTGATGTAAAGGAAAGCTTTTAGAAATGTCTGTTTTGTTGCAAACTGAGGCTTTGAATCATTTTCATAGACTTAAGTCACCACTTAAAACATAATTTTTCAATATTTTTTTTTTTTATAAATACTTTTGAAGAGTGACGTAAAGGCAATTTAAGCTTTTAACAGTGGGGGAAATCTCCTTATTCATACAAGAAAGGGAAGTGAACAGACAAGTGATTATATATAATATTTCTCAATATGTATTATACAATACGTTTAAACCCAAATCACTTACCTACTTCTTCCATACTAGCAAATCTAGCTTCAGAGTCGCAATCTTTTTCCATGTCTACAATGGAGTCCTTTTTCTCACTCTTTGCTCCTTTATGTCCTTAATTCCACATCCCTGTCCTTGTCTTTGTTCACAGTCTGCGGTGGTATCAGCACCCTACGGAAGATGAGTTGAGGAGCTTAGCTGGGAAACAAAAAGGACAGAAGAGGAAAGACAGGTAGGTTGGAAGTGATGGCAGAAATGAAGGAGGGCTATTGTTTGGTGGTCCGGAAACATAGTGGCACACAGGAGATACGAGAAGGCACCCCTTTCATCAGAGTGGGGAAAAAAAATGAGAGACCACAGGCATGTTGACAAAAAGATGAAGCTGATGTGTTTATGTGGCTCATTTAAGGTTTGTTTGAAGTAAGGAGACGGAAGTTTGTTTTTGTTGTTTTGTTCTTTTATGGCTCTTCATTGGGGCTCAAAGCCTCTCATCTTAAAAGTGGTCCTGTCTGGTGGATGTGAGAAACGTTGGTCCTGCTTTTTGGGGACCGTTACCATTTAGGCTATTTTAGGAGATGACAGTTTTAAAGGATTGCATCCACTCTGGAATCAAAGTGTCCCAAAGAGCATTACATCTTCAAAGTGATCAGATGTCAAGCGTTGATTGTGGGAGATGATTTTCCTTCAAGACTGCTTTGCAATTCAAAAAAACTGCTATTCATCTTTTAGGGCTGCAGGTGGAAGTTGAACCATATGTTGAACACATGAATTTAGTACTGTTTCTTTTGTGCTCTCCTTTTAAATGTGAATTTAAATTAAAATCGCCACTGAAAGTTAATCCTTACTGTTCCACATGGTGTCCAGCTCCTAACTTAAGGCGGTTTTGTAGTGCCGTCCTTTCTCCGACCCTGTATGAGGCAGGTCAAGGCTCTCTAGCACCACATGCTCAGTAATCCCTAGAAGAAAAAGATGGACCACTGACCTTTTGCCAGCTCGTGCCATGCAGCTCCATTCCCTTTGTTAACTGTCTAACTCCCTCAGTCAGGGGGCGAGCTGAGCCCCTTTTTTCCTGTCAGGTGCCTCAGAGATGAAATCTGTCCAGAGCATGTTTGGCCTTAGAGTCTTACAGTGGTATTGTCCTGTGAATCCCCCGCACTCACAGGGCTGAACAAAGTCCATAACTGAGGAGGCCTACCAGACAGTTCTTCAGCCCTAGACAGCAGCTCTTCATTCACCGGCTGTTAGCGATTTAACGCTGCCGATGTGTCGACTTCTTGGTCATGAAAGAGTCCACAGTACTGGAGCTAAAAGTAAATACACCTCTGCTAATATATTATTTTTCGATGCCACAGCTGCAATGAACCTCACAAAAAGGAAGGGTTTTACATAGGGCTGCCCCGAAACAGTGAATTAAGTGTTAGTCGACAAGAAAAGGCTTAGTCGGTCAAGTTTTCATTGGTCGTTAAGTCACTGGGAGAAAAAAAAAAAAAAAAACTCAAACTACACCTTGTAAAGGAAGTTTTAAAAAAAACCGTACAGAAACATTTGTTACCGCCTGAGTCTTCCCCTTCAGAAAGGTGGTCTCTGCCTCTCCTCATCACTACAGAAAAGGCTTGATACCAATCACACAAAGACACACATGCTAGAGGTCCAGGTCCTCTTATGCTCTGGCTACCAATCATTTTTTAGATTCAATATAATGGGTGGAAATACATTTAGCAAAATGTTCATACTCCTTGCTGGCTCTTCTGACACATTCAGAATCATTACTGCATTTGCTGTCAGCATTGTTAACAATCAGCTCGCTTTCCCCCATAAATATATATTTAATTGATTAAATTTATATCAAACGTTTGATGACAAATCAACCACTGGCTTAATCCAACAACTAGTTGACTAGGACAGACTTCAGTTGGGGCAGCCATAGTTAATTTACCCGTGATGGATTTACCTCCACAATGACTATCTGTTTGGAAGAAAATCAAGTTATGTTTTAAGAGACAGCTCAAGCCATTTCCCTTTTTTTCTTCTACCAGGAAGCATCCCTCTAAAAGGATCTTTTCTGGCTTTTATAGTTTGCATTTCTGCAAAAGAATGGTTCAAATTCTGCATATTTGCATTTTGGAGTAGCTGTTTTGCAATTTTTCTGACCCTACATGTTGTTTTTCTGCTCTGTCCTCTTCTAGGAAGTACAATGGTCACATAGACAATAAGCCACTAACAGTTCCCAAGGACATAGACTTACAGCTGGAGACGAAATGCATCACAGAAGTCGACACATTAGGTATAAATCCAAGAGGAGATACAGTATGTCTTAGAAAGAGTTTAATTCTGACTGTTCTCTCACGCACTCTTTAATGTTTGTATGTACTGAACCATGTAGTATATTATATAGTATGATATTTTAATTTAAGTAATATCCTTTATGCCCCCAGCATTGCACTACTTCCCAGAGTTCCAGTGGCTGGTGGATTTCACAGTAGCGGCAACTGTGGTCTATCTGATAACAGAACTCTACTACAGTGTGGCTCAGCCCTCAACAGAGATGAACATCAGTGTGGTTTGGTGCCTACTAGTACTTGCCTTTGTCATGTATCCTTACATAAACCACTCTTTACATCTTGCTTCTTTTTTTCTTCTTCTCAGTGTCTTCACTGTTGTGGTGTGAATTGGGCTTTGAATTGGTAAAATTTGAGGCTTCTGTTGAACAAACAGGTTTTTGTATACTCGCATGTGCACTCACACATTTCAGTTATTTTCACACTGTATATATGTCATAGGTCAACATGTCTTTGTCTATAAGAGACACCAAATCATTCCAACTTGTGTGGATGCAGCAGTGGCGCTATAAAATGACAGCTTTCCCCTTTATCCTTCTGCTGCTATTTTGCTACGCTGAATGATGGTTAAATGATACACATTATACTTGCCACTGACCAAAGGGATCAATCTTTCCAGTCCTCCTGGTCAGACCTGGCTCACCTTGGTCAGATGGTGTGTCATTTCCTGCCTGCGTCGGAGATTGGAGGCCCCATTTTCACAGCCCAGCAGACTGATATGCTTGGGGAAAAATACAGACTGGGGAAACTGCTGAAATTGGACTATGAAGATGAAGATGAGGGGAATATTTTGGCCCAATATATGTGTTAATAGGACACTTGATTTCAGTTTGCCCATTTCAGCTCTGATGACATGCTTAAGACTCTTGCCTTGGAGATCAGATCCACTGCTCTGTTAACCTTAGATGACACTGGAGTTCCTCAAGTATATGCATTTAATGGTATCTACTTACTTTTTTTCCACTTGTTTACTGAAAGGCATCAACGTGACTGGGTATTCTCCCCCTTTGGCCAATGTTGACAGGCCAACTTAGCAGTGTAGTGATTGTAGGCCAGTACATGATAGCTCAAAGATTACTATTTCCTTTTCTGCCTCGTGTTGGCTCTGACTTATCTGGTGAATGTTTGTACAGCTGTCTTCACAGCACTAAATGAGGGTTGGAAGAAGAAAGAATCCACTAGCTTGAATAACATTCTTGAATTGGCCTGAAAGGGATTGAATGGCATTCTGTCACCGTGAAATGTTCTGAGGGTTTCATCTCCACGGCGACCAGATCACTGGTGACGGGAAAGAGTAAAATACTGTCATGACCTCAGTGGCAGCCACTGTAGCCACATATGCCAGATAGGAGAGTTTGTGTGGCATTAAAGGGCTGAGGTTTACTTCTGTAAAGATTGAAAAACATTTTATGTGATGAAAAGCTATGTTTTACAAAAAATTTTGGTTTGGACTTTCTTTTTATGTCCGTATGCTTCTCGAAGTATTCTTCCTTGACTCTGTTCCCATAGTAAGACCCTGTTCTCTCTCACGGCCCACTACTTCAAGCTGGAGGAAGGAGGCGAGCGCTCACTCTGCATTACTTTTGCTTTCTTCTTTTTTGTCAAAGCTATGGCCATTCTCATTGTCACTGAAAACTATCTAGAGTTTGGTCTGGAGACAGGTCAGTGCTCTACTGTGCTGTTTGCACAAATGACCCTTATGGTAATATATTTTTTATTTTTTATTTCTGGCCCCAGTGATTGAGTCACTGTTTCTTAATGTCTAGGTTTCGCAAACTTTTCTGACAGCGCTCAACAGTTTCTGGAGCACCAGGGCCTGGAGTCCCAGTAAGCACAATATCAGTATTCTCATAGTATCATTTTTGTTTTCTCTGCTCTCATGAATTCTTCATGACTCATGAAACTACAGTAATATCTCACTGTGTTTTCTCTTTTACAGGGGTCCCATCTCTAAACTCACCTTCAAGTTGATCCTGGCACTGCTCTGCTCCCTGATTGGGGCATTTCTAACATTCCCTGGTCTACGATTGGCCCAGATGCACCTAGATGCACTCAATCTAACCACAGCCAAATTTACACAGTGAGTGTCTTGTAGTAATTGACTTCACTTCTGTGCTCACTCATGTATTTTTAAATGAATATGTTTGATTTCTTCCTTAAGACAGATGAAAAAGGTGGTTATCTTTACAGATACATGACCTTTACGATCAATAAAGAGTTCCTGGTCAGTAAAAAGTTTCTATATTGATTACTTTTGCTGGTTAGACTACGGTTTATATCTGCATTAGTAAATCTTTTTCTATGCTCAGCCTTTAGTGTGTGGCTTTGCCAAAATATTGATCCTCATTTATTTTCTCTGGTACCTTAAGGGAAAGCATACAATATACAACAACGCTGAGGGCACCCCAATCTCACGAAAATGTTTATGAATTTTATGATGTTGTCTTTTGATTTGATCCCAAGTGTAATTAAAAATGAACAGGATAGATACGGTACCCAAAGTAAAATCTCAACACTGTTAAAGTGAGTGCACCTGTGTGCACATGTACTTTCCAACTAAGGCTAACGGCATGAACAAAGTCTTAATCAAACCTGTGAAGACAACTCTTTCAGTTGTGGCCTGGGTTGTGTCAGTTGAAAGGGTGCTAGAGCATCAGCTGGCAGTGAGACTCTCAGTTTATCCATAATGTATTGATTCATAAAGGATGCTGAGGAAATGTTGAATTGTTTTTAATTACCTTGTGTTACTTATGAGATTAAACTTTCCCAAAGAACACAATAAGAAGCCCAGTCTTGGCAGCACATTTGTGGGTCAGATGAAACCAAAATAAATTTGTTTGGATCAGATGGGGTCTGGCGTGTACCTACCAAGGCCCACCATATTACATTACATTTAGCTGACGCTTTTATCCAAAGTGACTTACAACACCATCGGGAGCAATTTAGGGTTCAGTGTCTTGCTCAAGGACACTTAGGCTTGTGGACAGGAGGAGCTGGGGCTCGAACCACCAATCTTCCGATTAGTGTGCAACCCACTCTACCGACTGAGCCACAGCCTCCCTACTGCATAGTGGTGACCGACTGAAACATGAAGGTGGTAGTGTGCTGCATGACAGCAAAAGGTGTACAGGAGAAGATATTTGAACTGTAAATGCAAGCACTATACTGTAATAGAGGTTTTTATACCCAAATACTGAATGAAATAAGGACTCTTAGTCTCCAGAGGCTTGGAAGAAGGGGACATCTCCAACCTGACAATTTCCTCAAACACATTGCAGTAATCACACAAGAGTTTCCAAAGAAGTACAAAGTCAAAACTGAATTTTAAAGTGGAAGGTGGAACAATAAAACCCTCCAGCAAAGAAAAGCTGAAAAGAATCACCTGTGAAGAATGGCAGAACATCACTCCACAGATTTGCTCCACACTGGCACCATTAGACGTACAAAATATATTTAGTGAAAGAATGTCTCTCTAATGAAAGGTGTGCTCACTTTTGGTGCGTTGAGTTTATAATTTGAAGCCCATATTTTCAATGTATTTTTTTTTTAGATATTCATAAGATAACATACTCTATTCTTAAACTTCAAAATAATACCATTATCATTGTCAGATGATACAGTTTAGGATTCATGTTTTAGTGAACTGGCTCAGGGGTGTAGAACTTACAAGTAATCCTATGTAAAGTTAATGTATATGTTTTTTTTTTACTTGATTAATGCATGATGGGCTTAAATTTGCTCCAAAAACTGCTCCCATCTAGTACTAACAAGACGCCAACGTATATCGCAGAGAGCACCCTGCGAGTCAGATGAAGACTTCCTCAGTTGGGGCAGATTTCTATTTCAGAACTCACTGGGTGGCACGTCTCTGACCATGATAGGGGGTGCTGAGCAGGGAGCACATTGCATTCACTTTGGCATAGCAGACTTTCCAAAATGGCCTCCTCTTCCATTCCCCCCCTCTTAAGTGTCATGAATTTACATCCTCAGACCTTGTCTCTGACACACCACAGGGATTATCTCCAGGCCCTTCAAAATGTGTGCTTTGGTCATCTTCTCACCCATCACGGAAAGTTGCATCAATAATACGGACATTATTTCTCACTGTTAACTTCAAATTAAGATTAAAAAGTGATGATTTCAGTGATAATGCATTGATTCATAGATGACTCAGAGAACTTCCGTGCAGAAGTTTTTGATTTTGCTTTATATTATTTCTGCAGGACCCTGCTTCATATCAACTTCCTGTCCCCTCTCATCATGGTCCTTCTGTGGGTGAAGCCTATTACCAAGGACTACATAATGAACCCCACTCTGGGAAAGGAGAGTGTGCCTTTGTAAGTAAAAGTAATTATCTGGTATACATCATGTGCATACAATAACATTTTGCAGGAACATTTCTCCTACTCATAAATAGAATATACTGTATACTGTTTGCTCTGGCTGGATGGATTTGAGCAAAAATATTTTAATGAAATTTTTCTGGTTTCTTTATAATGCCCTTTTCATTGGACTGTCAAGACATTTCAATCAGTATGCTCAAAAAGAGAATGAATGTACTAACAGGGACTTTAATTTTTATCTTATACCAGCTGTGTGTAGGAAAATTCAACCATCTAAACTACAAATTGAAATAATTGGGCATGAGCAACGCTCTTAGATGAAAAATGCTATATAACACACATTAGACTCCATATAAATTCATGAAATCCCAAATCTACCAGAGGTATACATTCTTGCAGCTCTTGTTGATTGATCTTGGTAGGCGAGTCAGTTGGACTCCCTTGATATCTGGCAGGCTAATTACCAGTCGCTTAAACAAGAGGGATGGGACAACATTGTCGAGCTGTGAAAATAAAAGTAATTGTGGCTTTTGTGCTGGAAAATGGATACAAGGTAGCACCAGTTATGAGAATGGAATTTACAACGATTCAATGAGATAAGGAATGTAAATCAGCTCGTAGATGCAGTGACAACAATACACACATTGTCTACTTGGGTTAAACTGGACAAAGATAGCATCTTTCTTTTGTTGCATAAGTTCAAACTCTGTCATGTGTCTAACTTTCTTCTGTTACTGACAGTGGCTGGGATGCCATGAAGGTTAAACCCAACTAAGTCTGATTTCATATTACAGTACCCCCTTTTCACCTTTTTACACCTTAATTTCACCCTCTCTTACTTTTTCTTCTGAGTTTGTGACTTTTTTGTTCTTACTGGCTCTCCTTTGTGTCTCAGTGTCTCTGCCTAGCATCCAAAGAATGGCGGAGATACATGGTGTGTTTAGTTTGCAGCCCAGAAAAAGCTGCCATGCTTTCATCTCTCCTCTCTTACTCGTATCTCTTTACTAATGTCAGGATGACTGAACAGATGTACGACACGTTGCGGTTATGGGCCATCATACTGATATGTATGCTCCGGCTCGCTATGATGAGACATCACTTGCAGGCCTACCTCAACCTGGCCCAGAAGGGTGTGGACCAGATGAAGAAGGAGGCAGGACGGATAAGTACCGTTGATCTGCAGAAGATGGTGAGAAAAGCTGTTTGAAGTATTGATTTTGATTATACTCCGTTACAACTCTGTATTCATATAAACATTTTAACTTTATCCCTTTGGAGACATGACATACTGTTGGCAACTGAGTGAAAGTCAGAATGGAGCCAACTTGCTGCTTTGCAGCGGTGGAAAAATATAGAAATTTCCTTTGATTGAAAGACAATACTGCCCTTGGAAATAATAGAGCACAAAATTTAGTCAACTGTGTACATGCATCGTACACAACGCATGCAGCCTACCTGTAGTGTATTTGGAAATTGAATACATTATCAGTGAGTGTGTTTTAGACTGGCTTCAGTTGTGGCCAGTCAGATCAGCTCCTATGATTCCCTTCGTTACATTAACTGACTGACTTATTATTAGAATATGTGGCACTGCAAATACATACACGGTCTCAATAGCAATAATTTATACTTCTTTTCTCGACTTATTGAAGGAGATGTGGTCCACAAACAAAAAGACAAACAAGTTTGATTAATAATGACTGATCACGTTCAACATCATCAAGTATCATATTCAATTATTTTGGAGTGCCGTTAAAATTCCACAGAATGTTTTATTTCTAAAGTTATGGTTTTTGATCTGAATCATCCAGTGATCCATTATTATCAATATACATTCCATTTGTCCAATAAGAAATAATATTAAAACTGACATTGCCTGAGACCCATTTTATGTTGTATCCCTACTCTATACTGTTTGTTGAGAGTGTTTAAGAGAACCAAAAAGCCGCGAGTTCAGTAGTAACTATTGTACTGATACTTTTCTTCTCTAATTTCACCAAGGTTGCGCGTGTTTTTTACTACTTGTGTGTAATCGCACTACAGTATGTGGCACCCCTGGTGATGTTGCTACATACAACTTTGCTGCTAAAAACCTTAGGTGAGTCATCATCTGCGCAGTGATTTTCTACTTTAGAAAATCTCATTGCGCTCCTTAAGTTCAAGCTATTCTCCTTCTTTGTCTCTTTTATTACAGGTGGTCACTCCTGGTGGGTCTATCCTGAAGAAGACCTGCCTTGCACCCACGATATGAACTCTGACTCTGTGATGGGAGCAGCACCAGTAGCAGCCCCAACATCAGCTTCAGTGGTAGAAACAGGAGCCCGGGCATCAGTCGCTCAGCTGTCAGTGGCCCTGGGAGGCCTGCAGACTGTTTTCAGCCCCTTACTTTTTAGGGGCCTCTTCTCCTTCTTTACTTGGTGGATTGCAGCCTGCCTCTTCTCTACATCCCTATTTGGCCTCTTCTACCATCAATATCTCATGGCGGCATAGCATCACCAGTCCAACCGTGGCATCCAGACCTCCACAGTGCGACCGTATGTTCGGCCTGATCAGAAAAGACTGAGTGGGGGCAATGGAGACCTACTGATGACTCTGCTCCGCAACTCCTCATTCCTTTTCTTTCCTCCCTCCCTACCTCCCCCTGACCACCTCAAAATGATTATCATATCATGAGAGCTCCCGGTTCAACTTCCAGTGCTTCCTCCACAGATGACTGTGAATTGTTGTCATTGTTTTTATTTCTACGACCACTACTTTTTTTTAGGCAGCAAGATTTATAAACTTTAATAAGAGACCGTAAGAGTCAAAGGAATATTAATCAGTCAGCTGTATTGGCATAATAATCAAAAATGGATCCAGGTTTCTGTAGGCAATTTGAATGATATGAGGTAAAATACTGTGTCTGAGATGCTGATTACAATTAATTTTACATGTTGAAATGTGGTGCGGCAGTTGTGCTCAGTTCTGCCATATTTATGGGATCCAGTGTGGAGAGTATAGTCAATGGTATTTGTTCATAACAGCACATACAATGAGCTAAGTTAATCAACATCCTTAGATACACAATATCTTTTACTTTAGGAAATCAAAAATGTAGCTTCTTTACAGCTTCATGCATGCCCACGGGAATCTGATTTCAGACTGCTAAAATCAATTTTATTTATTGTAGTTGCTAACTCTCCTTTTACTGTGTATTGGAAATTAATTTCACCACTGGCTTATCCACTTCTGGGGTTTCTCAGTATGACTGGAGCGGCCTTGACATTAAAAGTCATGCAGCTGTCTACTGTATATTCCAGGTTGTATCACAGACCATGGCTGTGCTCACTTTTCTCAGTCATACATTGTGAAGAAGCTGCATTTAGATCACAGAATACCACTGGATCTGGAGGTTTTTATTGAAGCTAATGTCTGTACTGACATACTAGCGTCAAATCTTGTTAACTGTTTGTTTGTTTTTTTCTCCTTGGGCTTGTTACATTTTGGGGATACTGACAACTGCCATCCCCCACGTTTGTCTTTTGATCAAGACTTTGAAATGTGTTTTAATAACAAAATGGCCTGTTTTCTCTCAAACGTCTCACAAAAGTGTCTGCCAGAGTCTTAAAATGTTGTGGTTAGGACCAGTGACTCTCTGTTTATAAGAGGAGGAGGAGGGAGAGGCAGCCTGTGGATATTTCCAGGCTGGTTGGGAAGAGCTCAAAGCTAACCACGGTTTATAGTGTACAACAAGAGCTGTACTTTTAGAGGAGCAAGAGGAGATGTAAACTCACAGGGAGACATCTCATTGACTTGAAGCTGATGTATTTAAATTTGTGTAACTAAACTTGCCATAGAGGACAGACTTATGTTTTTTAATGAAAGGCGTTCCAATAGATTTGTGATGTTTCATTTGCATTGTAACCTTTTAACTGAGCCATTTTAGAAGCTATGGGAGAACACAGTTCTCTTTGAGCAGCAAAGATGATTCAAAGCGAGGACAGCACGTAGGGCTCAGTCAAGATATATATGCTCGAGCCTGTGTGTCTGTCTGCATGTATCGGATCTCTGCTGTAGGTCAGCTGTAATCTGAAAGGGCATTGTGATCAAGAGAAGATGATGTCAACTAGTGTTGATAAGCTTAACGCCTTTATGTTCCGCTTTCCTTATTTTTTTTTTTTTTACGTTTACCCATCCATTGCTTTTAAACTAATTTGAGATCAATTGTTTGTTTTTATTCTTTTTTTTTTCTAACGGATCAAAACGTTTTTAATTTTAAAATGGTGCCAAGTGTAGTCTGTCCCCCGATGTCCTAATGACTGCGGGTGAAATGTCTGCTCGTGTCTGAAACTGGACCACAAACTCTGCGGCCTTCTGTTTTCTGTAGATCCACCTTGATGGCATCACTAGTTCTGGTTCTCAAAAGGACACGAAGTATTAACTGTGTCTTGGTATCCTGTAATTCTTTGGTGGGCAAATGTACGCACAAACAGTCATTGTGCTGATGACACACTGGCCAATATGATTGTCCAGTCTCGGAATGTAGGGTACATGGTGCCAGACGAATTACAGATCCCACACTCTTGTGGTTCTCTGGCAGTCATTTCATCATTTAATTTCCTGAACAACAGAGCTGGAATTTATACATTTCAGCACAGAGTTTTGTACAGAACACATTTTACAGAGTCCAGCAGCACCATATCAACATTTCTAAGCTCCTGATGTCGAAAGTCTTAGCTTTAGTTTGTCTGTTTTTAAATGATGGAGAATATGCACATAATGAATGTATCAATCCTGCCTAATTTCTAGATTGTTTTCATTAAGATGATATGTACGGTGAGTTGATTTAGCCCCATGCCCTCTGCACTTCTTGAACTCTCTACTTGTCTACTACCATATGTTAAATTTGCCTCTCAAACAAAATCTAATTTTGTGCTAATGACTATTTTTATTGATTGATCTATCTTGTATTTATTACACATGTTGAGGCCTGTAAACATTTCAAATTTGAATAGCCATCCCTTTATTCTGTTGTTGGAGTGCATGATTGGCATAAATCAGTTTTGAAAATGTGTTTGACAAATCAGTTGCAGATTCATCTTTGTTTGATGGTGCGGTCCGGTTCAGAAATAGCTGAGATGCTTCCAGGATTCATTGTTCCCATCAGGCATCGTTTCTTCACTTTGTTACCAATGAAAGTGTTTATTCATTGTTGGGTTCACAAATTAAATTACACACATTGTTGTTCTTCCATGTATTTATTTCTGCTTTAGATTTTGTCTTAAATAAATTATGTTCTTTACTTTGTCCTTTTTATTTTATCCTTATATTCTGCTGGCTCACTGGCTCCATACACGGCCTTAGCAGTAACACAACCTGAAGATGGTTTGATTTATGAAGCTTTAGATTTTATTGGCACTTCAGGTATTTGAATTGAAAGCCAGAGCAAAGTCTTATAAGCCTTTGTTTTAAGTTGAAAGAAGAGGTCATATTTTGGGAAGAAGGAGAAATATCTCTGATGGATTTATTGCTCATCATCTTTTCATGCTGACACTTGCTCCAAGATGACCAAAGAGGAAAAAAAGTGTGAATATTCAACATAATACCAAAATGACAGCGAACCACTAATAATATTTAATTTTTGTGCTAATCCTGGCTCATAAAGGATAACAGTTTAAGAAATGCCTCCTCACCAAAAAGACTTATTTGTAAAATAGTTTGCTCATTGCTTGTCTGTCCCCTTGTTGAACCTCCCTCTCCCTTCATCCCTCTAAATTATGCCAACAAGAGCACAGTATTGGCCCCTGGAGGAGTGCTGGTGTGGAAGATGGTACAATGGGCTTTGTTTGTGTGTGTGTGTGTGTGTGTGTGTGTGTGTGTGTGTGTGTGAGGTGGTGGGGGGGTGTTCATGTGTTGCAAAATTGTTCACTTGATGTAGCTAGTTGTGTGTTTTTAAAACAGGCAAATGATAACTTTTTTTACACGGATGAAATAAATGTGGTTTTATACTGATTCTGAGTGGAAAAACTGTTAAATAACTTGAATAAAGTGGTGTTGGTTTTTATATACCTTCTTGACTTTTACTGCAGAGCTGATTGTTCTTGTTTTGTATATCCTTCTCAGGGAATTCATGCTTTCATGTGCTTAAAGGAAATTCTATGTCTCGAGTTAAATACATGTTGCAGCGTAAAACAGTTCCACACAGAGGTCCCCACAGCTTTATCTGCACTTGGACACTACGAGCACATAAGATCCTCTTTCCAAATCAATGCCTTGGATTTAAAAGCTTTTCTCTGCATTTACAGTAGGTCCTTTTTAGATCTTCAAGGTCTCAAGCAAGATTTAGAATTGTGTCTTCCTTGTCTTTGTATGATGGTGCTCAGTAATATTGTAAATTATTTTTTTTTAGCATCACCCCGCTCATGAGATATGTCCCTGTGCAAACTAGCATTGATTGGGGCTGTCAATGGCCATTGATTTGCTTTTCTTAGTTTGCCGACTCTATTCTTGTGGGAAAGGTTAGTAGAGTAGAGAGAGCGATGAAATGACAAACACTCCCAAACTCCTCTTAATACACACTATTCTCTGGGAATAACATCAGGCCAGTTAATACAGGCCTTGAGTGCCATTGTCCACATGAGCGGGAAAACTGGGCCAATGCATTCATTCATAGGTAGACAGATCAATAAGACAGCTTCCAAAACAAACCAGTGGAGAGGTTCCTTTATTCCTCTTGAGTGGGGCCTATTCACAGAGGTCCCTTCTCCACAGAACGGCGTGGAACTCCGATTCAGGAAGGGGAGCAGAGACCCCCGCCCCTCCATCCCTAACACAGCCAGAAGAACTGAGAAGCTTCTGAAGAGGTGACGCTATAATAGTGGGCTTTCTGTCCAACACAGAAGGGTGATCCCATCGTCATGTTGATTGTGAGAAGCAGCAGCCATACTTACATGATTGACCTGACCTTGTACCATGAATGTCCTAAAAGAGAGCACTTTACATTGCTTGACCTCCTCTGACCTATTTTTACTTTCTTTCTTTTTATTCTTTACAATGATACCTCCAAATTAAAAGCGAAATAACAAAAACAGAAAAGGTTCCCTGTGGAACTGAGTGCCAGTGGCAGACTGGTTGACTGAGATCAGCATGTAGCAATCACCTTAAATGTAATACATGCAATTATCATCTTTTCATTGCCATGACAACCGCTGAAAAGGTAGCATAAAACATTGAAGTGTCTTTATATGTCACATGCAAGTGGGATTTTTGAAAAACTGACATTTAAGAAAAAAATTGATGATAGTTGTTGAGTTTATTTAGCACACAACAAAAATTGCTTTCAAAATTCAAAAAGCAGCATATTTTGAAATGACACCTGCAATGACACAGCTCTTGATTGAAACAACAATTTTATTGACAAGTGAGATAAAAGCAGAGTTTATTTAAAGGTAATAAATACACAAATAATTCACTATTTATTCAAATTTTCTTGAGTGACAGAAAAACCCACACAAACTGTTTTGAGATACAACAGTTAGAAGGTTATATTTAATAATGAAGATTAGAGAACCAAGAGAAATTATTTACACCAGGGATTTGGTCTGAATTAATTCAGAAAATTGTAACGAGTCAAGTGTATCATCCTGTGTCAATTAGAATTTTTATTTATTTTTATTGGTTAACAAGGAGCATAAAATGCTACACAAAGTCAAGATGCAGTCAACATTTATGATGTAGCATTGTGGAGGACTTTGTCAGCGTTTTCCAATGAAGTACACACACACAGACACCCACCCACACACACACACACACACACACACACACACACACACACACACACACACACTGATTGTCGCCATTGTTCACATCCCCATATATAATCATTGTTCGCTGATAAAGGCTACTGTGTAGCATGGCATTATTCAGTTAAACTTCGAGCAGTTAAAAGTGCAAAGCAAGGAAAAAAAATGCAGAGTAAAAAACAGAGATAAGCCTCTCACCATGTAAACTACGTTTAAATCTTGTCATGGTTAAAATGTGAAGGTCCGCTGTGTTATGCTAGAAATATGAAATGGCTGACTGCCCTCTTGGTAATCACCACTGCACTTACATTAATTCATCTCAGATGAACATTGTTCCTTTGGGGTTTCCGTACTTCATTGTTGTAGGCCTTTAATTAGCAGGCTCTTGATAGACACCACAGACACACTGCCACAGTATAGCTCCTTCAACAGTGTATGTGTGTGTGTGTGTGTGTGTGTATCCACATATTAAGAGATTAAATTAATTGGTTCTCTTAGAATCTTAATGTAAAATAACAGCGATGTTTAGCCTCTTTTATCAATTAATATAATATATGTTCAATATATATTATTTCTAATGCATCTCTGACTTTTTGAAATTATTGAGAATTAAACTGAAATACATTGCAGTGACAGTGGAGCTTATTATTCAAGCGTGCTCAGAAGCACTGGTCTGAATATAATGAGTTTTAGATCAGCTTTTTTTAGGGGAGCTACACTATATATTAGTATCAATTAACTTATATTGTATCATAAGGATACATTTAAATTTAGTTTTGCACTCTTCTTGAGAAGGATTTCCACCCAGCCACACAAATGAATTTCATATTCCATGTTTTGGATGTATAATCCATAACTTTCTAGAAAAACTCTGCTTAGTTGAAGATGATTGGTACATTCCAAATTCATTAGCAAAAGCTTAATGTTTTGTGGTGAAAAAGTAAGCTCATTAAACCAAATAGATTTTTCCAGGAATTGACATGAATAAATTGATGAAATATATATAAATATATTAAAAGAATTGGTTGGTGGTTCAATCCCAGCTCCTCCTGTCCACATGCCTAAGTGTCCTTGAGCAAGACACTGAACCCTAAGTTGCTCCCGATTGTGTGCCATCGGTGTGTTGTAAGTCGCTTTGGATAAAAGCGTCAGCTAAATTAAATTAAATGTAATGTAATGTACAGTTATTGATAAAATCAAAAAGAAAGAAAAAAAAAACTCTTGCTGTGTCCTTTTTCCCTTCAGGCAAATTCTACTGTAGGTGCCCCCTAAACAATAAAAACCAACAGAGTGGACTGCCCTCTAGTGCCACCAGCTGAGTGTGACAGTGTGTGGAGGGGGAGGGGGAGAGCCTGCTTGTTTTGAGCATTAGCAGAATGCCTGCTTTTCAGTGCCATCCAATCAGAAAGCGCCTTGGTAACTGTTCATACATCCAGGGGAACAAGGTGACGAATGCAAATGCTCTGAGATCAAGGTTTCTCCTTGGCAGTGGTGCAGCACTTGTTTCTCTCCTTTCAAATCCAAATGACGGCGGTGATAATACGAGGGGAGGACAGGCCTCAGATTGAGCCAAAGGGGGGAAACAAGCATCGATGGGATCTTTGATATGGAATGCTGCATCATATGATATTAGTGTCATTCATGCAGCAGTTTGATTGACAGTTTATTAGAAAAACTGTGAGAAATGCACCATTGTCTTCATCCATTTCTCATGTTTGAGTTGCTGACAGTTTGATGCACTTTGGCGAATGTGGTGCTTAAACTAGGACAAAGCAGCTGCAGTCTACATCACATTTTCTTCTCTGGGATTTTCTCCCTTCAACTCCAATAAAAGAATGAATACACTAACCAACTTTTTTTTTTTTCTCCATAATTGCTTCCTTTGTGGTGCTACACTGTGCACTTATATAAACACACACATGCCTACACACACAACTGGAAGCTGCATCATTTTTCCATGGTCTGTGGACCCTGTTGTTCTGCGTGCCTCAGGTCGAACACAGTTAATTTTCAGTGTTATATTTTATTAGGATGATGATACACATCGCATTCAGAGAGCTCTTCAACCTCTAGGTTCTCCCACACGTTGCTCTAAAGCCAGCCTATGTTCCTAATTAAGACAATGTAACTCTGCGCTGTTTTCAGGAACTGGGAAACTGATTGGAATGAAGGCAGCACATTCTGAACATTGCTCTGGACAAAGGGAGACATTTATTTTAGGCCTGTCAATTAGCTTGTACCTTAAATGCAATGAATGGCCTCTGCCTGGTTTACTTACAGATCATTACAAATTGTATTCATACATGCAGTCTATATTTAGTGATATGTCGTTTGGGAGATACAAAGGAAAAAGATGCGCTTGAAAATATTTTAAAACCATTCGCAGGCACAAAGCATTGTGTTGTGTTGAGTCTTGATGGCATATTGTGTGTTATTGAAGAGACATCTTAACAATATGTGACCACATCTTGTTTTCTTATTTCAGTTTAATTGGTTTGATCTCTGGTCTGCTGGATTGACTTAATAAAGAGAAACTAACAAACAAACAACAACAACAAAAAGACAACTGTGTATATATTTTTTTTAAATGTAGTTACGTGGAAGCTGTAGTGTTCCCACTTCAGCCTCCGAAACAAAATTGAGCAAAGCTTTGGATGTCTTCTTGGATGTCATGTTTTGTCAGCAAATTTAGACTAGATAACTGTGAATGAAGTCATTTCCATAAAAATTTGGAACCTTGTCAGCCCTCTAACCAAAATTCAAAACATCTCCTTGTTTGCCAGAGTATACATTTTCTGTTTGATTCGGTTTGTCTGAGAGAATGTCACATATTGATACCCTGTTGCTTCAAACAACCTCTGACCTCTCGCTGCGACCCACCGGAGGATGAGGAGGTCAGAAGGTCACCCGAGTCCTTTATGAGTGGTCCCGAGGGAAACTGGCCCGTGGACACCGGGCCCCCGGCCTCTCTCGGTGCAGATACACACACATCCTGTCGCTCCAGCCTCCTCCACTGTCTACTGGGGAGACATGGGGAGCGTTAACTTGGAAGAGACATAGCTGTTTGTGACTGAGACATGGAATGCATATTTATGCAAGAGCAAATGTTTTTCCAAAAGATGTGTGCAAAATTATTTGTGTGTGTTTTTCCCCCTTTCCTAGGCCCCCTCCATATACACATGGGCGACTACTTAAGGGGGAAAAATATGAAAAACTTACTTTTTTTTTTACCCCCTGCAATATTTCACTCAAGAATATGAAAAAGGAGCAGCTATATCACACTTTCATCATTATCAATTTTGTTTCTAATGAAAGATTTAAAATTATATATCACTTTTAGCACATTAGGAGGAGAATATAACATAAAAATGCCCAATTTCTTTTGAAGGTATTTCTTTTATTATTCCTACAAAAAGACTATTATCTGGTAACGGTGAATGCATATTAAGCGAGAAAAGCAACTATCATTCATCTTCTACAATGCATAGCTGTAAATTATGGCATTATCTCTGCTGCCATAGAGGAGAGAAGTGGAGAAGAAAAGAAGGGCTGAGGTGGAGATGAGGGAGGGTGGTGAAAATAAAGAAAATGGTGTAGAAAAAAAGGACAAACCCTCTCTTTCTCTCTCTCTCTCTCTGTCTCTAACACACACACACCCTTCAGCATGAAGTCAATGGGAAAGATTATGCTTGGCCTTATCCAGTAGGGCCTGTCAGATTTATTTCCAACATCAAGGGACTCTCTGCTCTCTCCAGCCCCATCCATCAGTGCCCTGTCTGGGTTTCTGTGTGGTCAGAGTTGTGGACGAAGGCTCGGGAGTGGAGAGCTGGAGGCTGGAGGTGTGTGTGTGTGTGTGTGTGTG
Organism: Embiotoca jacksoni; assembly: GCF_022577435.1. Lineage (NCBI taxonomy): Eukaryota > Metazoa > Chordata > Actinopteri > Embiotocidae > Embiotoca > Embiotoca jacksoni. Next base: position 14,637,758 of record NW_027185436.1, on the reverse strand, counting down.
TGTGTGTGTGTGTGTGTGTGTGTGTGTGTGTGTGTGTGTGTGTGTGTGTGTGTGTGTGTATGTGTGTTGAGGAGGGGGCATCTAAAACAGGAGTGGTTGCCAGGGCACACAGGCCCGTGGCATTCTGCACTGTCTGGCATCCCAGTGTGCAATAGGAGCACTATAGTCACCAGTGGAGGTGGAAAGCACTGTCACAGAGATGAAAGGGGGCTTCCCCCTGTCCTCTGATCTGTGAGAGAAAAATGAAAAAGACAGACGAATATGGGGAGAGAGCAAGGAGAGAGAGCAAGAGAGAGTTTTAGAGAGCGTAAAATCGCTCTCACTGTATTTCATGTCAATATGTCTCACATTTGAAATCCTTATTATAGATTGGGTGTGAGAAAAGGAATGTGCTTTCATTGTTCAGGGACATGTCCCATCACACACACACACACACGCACACACACACACACACACACACACACACACACACACACACACACACACACATACACACACACACTATTTCCCTTGCCCAGGCGCCTGTGCCACACCACCCACCTCTGTCGTTCTGCAATGTGTAACCTAGCAACTATTTAATTAAAATAGCATCAGCAAGGATAGAGGCTTTTTCCCCTCCCTTGTAAGGATTTCCTCCAATCTCAACGCTTTTCAGCACACCATGAATCAAAAGTGACGCCATGTCTGCCACTGTATTGTACCCTCACATTGCCTTCTTTGTTTTTTTGGTTTTTTTTTTGCAATACTAGCTCGCTTGATTGACATTTGATTGGTAGAATGTACCTGATGTCATATATCTAGTGTGCTGGCACTAAATCTATGCTTTAACTGGCCAGAGATTTAATGCAGGATATTATTATGCCACAGAGTTGTACAAACAAGGCCATCAGCTCTCTGTCCTTCAAAGTAGTCTATCAGCAATAATAGAATGCCTCCTCTTCAAGCCCTCCTCCTCCTCCTCCTCCTGCTCTTCTTCTACCCCCTGTGCCTCCTTTTCTCCTTGAATGCCAAATCACAGCACCCCCTGTTTCGACCTAAAAAGAGGCACCTCTTACCATGCTCTACATGTGTGCCAAGCTCGGGCAATGCGGAGCAATTAGAGGAAATGTGAAGCAGCTCTACATGTCAGCGTACATCACACTCACTGTCAATCAAACCACATCCATGACTCCTCGTCTCTGAGAAACAAACAATGGAGCAATATTCTGGTTCATGGCTGTCAAAACAGAAGGCCCGGTCTCTATTTCCAGTTCCCTTTCTGTGTCTTCTTCTTTCCTGTGCTCTTTCTGCAGCTAATGGATACCCTGATGTGTCATAGAGCACTGAAGTTATCTGTCCTTTCTTGATTTTCTGTAATGTAACGTTCCGTATAGTGCAGGTGCAGCGGAAAGATACACATAGCTCTTTTCACTTGCTCTCAATAGGAGGACCTCTGTCATTACTTAAGAAGCAATGCAGTGCAAGTCATAGTAAAATGGCTTTAATGATCCAACCTCCAAATGGGTACATTACAGGGTTGACCTCCATCTCCGGTACATTCATGCTTTCCACCAAAAATGACATATTTCTACCTCTTATATCTCTCTTTCCCTTTTTTTTCCCACATACTATTTCCATTTCTGCAGAACCACAAAACTACCCCAGACACTGCAATTCAAACACAGGCATTTAGGACCAGTGCAAAACGGAAAGAGTTAAGAAATGTAAAAGGATAAAATCACATGCGCACTTCTGTCTAATAGTCACTGAGAAAATCACTTTAAACCCAATTTAAGGGGGTGCTGTCATTGGACCATTTAGCATGATCTTTTCAGTAAAATGTATCAATGAATGAAAATCCTCTTGACTTGAAGAGTATATTTAAATTTGAGCATGTGTCTGACTGGCTTGAATAGCACTGGCAGCCAAATAGATCTGGATTTGTTCATGAAGCGATTTACTTGAAATAAAGATTTTTTTTTTTTTAAAGTTGTCGATTTTTATGAGACTTTTCTAATCTTTTTTATTTAATGTTTTATTTTTTTTTAAGATTAGCATATCTTGTTTCCTGCTTAAGATACTTGGCAAAATACTGTTAACATGAACCCTGAATTAATCATTTTTTGTCCAAAGACTTCAGAAAATAAAACAATTATGTTGTTAAAAATGATACATGTTAATGTAATGATAATGTTTTCAAGGGCAAATATAAAATACTCCCATATTTTCATAAATGTACATATGCCGTATGCATCTTTAAGATTAATTCTGTAATCATCTGAATTCACCATTGCCTGTGGCCCATATAGCCTATGTAAATCTTTGAGAATGTGTGTTCACACAGCGATTTGCATAATGGCACATGATTTTGACAGGCAGGACGAGAGAGAGGGACCTCTTGACATTTTTATAATGGCACTTTACAGGGTGGACAAGGTTGGGGGTAGGGTGGTATATGGGAGGCAGTATGAGTGGAACAAAATATAGGGACCTGTAGTGTATGGTGCACTCATGAAGTAAGACAGTGACCTATAGCATGTTCTGTTGTTCAGCACACTGTGTCACACAGGAGTAGCTGTGCTGAAATAACAAAAATGCATGCAAGAGGATTAACTGAAGGGTATTTTTTATTTTACAGCAAAATTTAAATGTTTAAAGTATACTATTACTTTTACTGCACTGTCATCAAACCTAAAACCTTTAACTTTGTTGTAACTGTTGAGCAAAAGATAAGACCGTTAACTGAGCAGAACATCAGAAATCACCAAAGCGGCTGTTTAAAATTGTATATTAACTGATTGATGGAGAAAACTAGAGCATCTTTCATTCGTGTATCACCTCCACATCAGGTCGCATCCTCTGAGACATTCATGTTGATGCTCTAGAAAATAAGTCAAATTCTTCAAAGACGACAATCTCACATTTCAGACATAGTAGTAATTTCCTCAGTTGCTGTAAGCTCTGAGCATTTAACCTAATTTTTCTCAGCTCCCATTGTGAAAATAACATGTCACATGTGTTGATAAAGAATTTATAACAAGCCTCTACTTATGTGTTTTTCTCCCGGGTTGCATCAGTCAAATTGAATCTAGCAAACATGTCCCTTGTCAATACCAATGAGATTGATCGAGTCCCAGCTCACAGAGAGGGGCATGTACGGCCGATACAGGGGTCTGTGGGAGAGACATCAGCAAATTAAAAAGGTCACAGACTTTGATGGCTTTCCCTTTGCACTGACACACGCCCCTATGTCTTGTCTGAGAGACACGTGCAACAATGCTTTTTTTTTTTTTTTTTTATCTTACCCAAACCGCTCAGACAATGCTGCGGCCTATAGGACCATATGCTGTGCCTATGGCCACCTACAAGTACCCCCCGCCCCCCTTCTATTTCGTCCGTGGGAACATGGGGTAGAAAAGGGTTGTCTGGAGCGAGACCTCTTAACACATCTCCAGGGATAATTTTTTTTTTTGTATTGTAGTCTGGGACATGACAGACACAAGAGTGCTGATAAACAGCCGCCATGTGACGTGGCTAGTCGTGAGAAAATAAATCAGACAGGATTATTTCCATCGCACAATGATTGAGACAGTGCAGGTTGCAGCTGAGGAAGTAATTTAGATTGTATGAATAAATAGATATATTAATAAAGCTGATTAAGCATAGATCTTTATATGTTTTAATTGATCATACCACAGAATCTGCATAGCTTTGCGCTTTATAACCAGTGTGTAGTCTAGAGTAGCTGTTGTGTGCTTTTAACTGTAAATGGAAACTGAAAAGCATCTTAATACTGAGTTGTAAGATGATGTCGGAGGCAGACTCGTGGCAGAGCGTTGACTACAGGTTTATCTCGACACTATTCCTAGATCCATCTGCTGTGTTCGGCACTCTTCAGCCCCTATTTTTAAACCTGGTCGCACATCTGTATCATTCCATGCTTTAAATCATCCCTGTCATCCTGACATGCATACACACTCTCACACGTACACAGACACCTTATTAAAATGCATAAAACTCTCTCACACACACACACACACACACACACACACACACACACACACACACACACACACACACACACACACACACACACACACACCTCTGACACATGCATTAATTAGCACACTGGTAACAAGCTAGCCTCTCCATTCACACCCTGAGCCTCTTTCATTAGCATGACAGTGGCTAGCAGCGGCCAGGGGCCCATTGGCTGCAAGGTTTTCTCCTCAGGGCCCCTGATTAAAGGGAGAACCCCTAGGACGCAAAGCTCCCGATTCCTTTCATCATTGCACCCATGCAGAGTCTCTTAGATGATCCCCGGACCGCAAACTGTCAAGTATACCTGTTTCTATGGGCCCGACCCCCATTCCATCTATTTGACTCTCTCCTCCATCTCTCCATGCGTCGCCCTTCCTCAGCTCACTCTGACCCACTACAGTGTATTTTCCTCCGTCTGAATCTAATTGTCACCTCACCTCCTATCTCTCGTCAGACTGTTATGGGCTCCCCCCCCCCCCCATCATAGCTCCTAATATATGTATGCAAAACGAGGAGGACCGGCTGGTTTCGGTCTTCTCTTTGCATGTAGATGCAGATCACACAGGTGTACTATTTCAGGTTGGCTCTTGGATTGACAATGGCAGCCCCAGGTGACCCAGAGAAGGGTGCTCGTTCTACGAAGACTTATCCTTATTTCTCACTCCTATGGGAACCACCTTTCCCCTTCTCGGTGGTGAGCGATCCGGACAGCCTTACACCTGACATACAGGGTGGCTATCATCTTCAGGCCTTGCCCATCAGGGTCTACCCCATCCTGCCTGGATTTCAAGGCAAAACGTCTCATTAGCCGTGGTCCTTGAAAGAAGGGCACTCAATTTCAAATTCAGTTACACATTCCCTTTGAATGGAACTGGAAGGCAAAGAAGAAGTAGAAGATGAGGGAGAGAAATAAGGCATGGGAGACAGTCTCAGTCGAAGGCTGAGGCCTTGGACCCAGAGGGAGGGAGAGCAGAGAGGGGAATAAGGTCTGCTGAGGCAGCCATAATTTCACGCCATCATTACCTCTATGGGCTGGAGATTTATGCTAATGTCATTTCAGGGAAGAGGTGCTGGACAAAACGGGTTTAGCGGGTCAAAAGGAGCTGTGTGGTTGCATGTCAGTATCTGGTTTTCAATTTGTTCAGTTTGCATTGTAGATTCTTTAAATTTAATTTTCACACTAATTCACAGTTGATTAAAGACATTTTAATTTCTACACTCTTCCTTGGTGTGTTGTATGATTATGAAGAAAAGGAGGCAAGGAGATTTTTCTTGCAAACTTGTCATACATCTATTACTTATGTCTTAAAAATACTGCATTTCATGAGATACAGCTTTCTCCAAACATCCATTTCATCACCCTGATGACACTGCATTTCTCAAGTCAGTCAAAACTCCATCATAGCTTCTCACCAGTCTAGACAGAGGTGAAAATTTTGATCTGGCCCTGTCCTCTTCCCCTGCAGAGCTGAGGGTTCAGGTGAACGTCTTGCTAAGCTCGATGGTGGACCAGGATTGCTCTGAGCTGAATGGTGTACGATTTTTGATCTGGACCCCACAAAGCTCCGGGATAGCCACCTGGAGTTCAAGAATGCTGGTAAGATCGCCTTGCGGAATGGTAACCACATGCACCCCTGTCACTCACTAATGATGGTTGTTTGGCAGCGGCTGCATGCAGCAGGGGGCCAGCTGACTTTCTCCTAACGAGGAAATGTCACAGAGAGACAGGTCAGGGGTGTGAGGGCTGGGCAGATATCCTAACATAACACATCACACACAGATGAAGAAAATGTCATCATCTGCCCCTTCAGCCAGAGCGGAACTAATAATTAGGATTAGTTGATGTTATTAAAACTGGACAGGGGTGCTGGTATCCTGCAGGGTTTCATACTTAATGACCAAAACTCAACAACATGCAGCAGCACAGAGGTTGCAGTGCAATAATGTGGGAATCGATTTGTGCTGCCCTTTCAGTGATTTCTCATTCTGACCTATCGATTAGGACATCTATTGATCTACCTTTCTGCTGTGTTCTGTTGCAACTGTGGACATCAGAGATGAGATCAGTGACTGAGGGTTGCACCATGGTGAGATGGAAGGCGATGAATGGATAGTTATCATGAAGACCACCTGTCATTCCTCCATCCTTCCTCAAGAACCTCATCAGAACTCTCGATAAAGACCACAGGAGGTCAGGCCATGATAATAAAAAAAAAACCAGTTGAAAGGATGAGGGCACAGATGCAAAAGAAATAGACTATGGCAGGTTTGACAGCAAATGGTAAAAGCACCTATGACAGTGTAAACTGAAGGAAATTCCTACATCTTCTAAATCCAGCAGATCAGCTACACCATGACAGAACTGGATAATTATATAATGTAAATAAAAAGAGTTTTCAGCTTAAAAAAAAATGGAAACTATGTGTTGTGACATGGTTGTAGGTATTGGTCAACTCACAGCAAACTGGTTCTAACAGACCAACCAGGAATAATAAAAGATGCCAGAGATCATGATCAGCTACACTGTGCTGATGTACTTATATTTACGACTTGACTTACAATTTGTTACTTCAAAAAGCTGTGCTCAGCTGAAGGCAAACCTAGAGGGTTAGTTTTTACCTGAAAATATGCTTCAACTATTTTAAGAGTACAGTCGATGGTTGGATAATTTCCCTTGAAGTTTATTTTAAGTGATGTAATTTCTATGCACATACTGAACAAAGATATTCATGTCAGGCAGTTTCTTTGAATTCATTTGTCAAATGAAAGTTGATTGCTTGACGTAAGGCCTGAATTGAGCACTAAGGATGTCTGCATGACATTTGGCTTCTCTATAACTATGTTTTACTTACTATATTGCTCAGCTTTTGCACAACCAACTGCCAATCAAGATAAGGCTATACATTAAGTAGATGATTTGATTTTCAGGCAAGAGAGTGCTCTTCACCTCCAGACACTGATACGAATTTGTCAAAGTGTGCATACTTTAATATAATGACTGTCAAAAGTCAATTTCTGCCTCCTTAAGCCATCTCTCATTGCTACTAATTGAACTGTGCCACACAGATACAGATACAGAATGCAGAAAAAAGTCACACATAAACAGTGAGGAAGAATCTGTATTGGTACTGCACCAGCCTGCTGCTGTCTGTTAGCAGTACGGGAGGGTGAGTTCTTGTGCCCTACGGCACACTGCAGGGGCTAAAACGTTCCTCCACATCTACGCAGGCAGCTAAGAGACTGGAGGCATACATGGGATTACATCCTGTGCTATTGCCCTAGGCAGTCACCGCGAGAGGGCCTCACACATACAGTAAAAGCGTACACATACAAACACATGCAACATCGTAGCAGCGAGGTGAAACCACATAGCTGCTTGCCAAGACACACAAATCAAAAAATCGTGCACGTATTCCATTTTTCTCAAATAACACACACGTATCACACGGAAGCGTTCAAATTATGATTTCTTTTGGTCATTAATGAAAAACTTGATGCGAGTCTCTTTTCCTGAGCCAGTCAGCAGGTTACTAAATAAAAGACAATTCTCAGAGGAAGCAATGAGTATGTGAGTTTTAAAGAGGTTTATCTTTATCTGAGTAACACTTGATGCAAAGTTCAAACAGCTACTTAATATTGTGAAAGCTATATAATCAAGTGTCAAATCAGGAATAATTGTAACTGCAATACAAAAAACGATGTTTCCTCTATGTGTTGCAGTGCCCAAGGTGACATATCTCCCTCCTTTACTACTCAGAGAAACCACACACACACACACACACACACACACACACACACACACACACACACACACACACACACACACACACACACACACACACACACACACACACACACACACACACACACACACAGCAGGATCTCTGTGGTGAACAGATGAAAGTATCTCGCCTGCACTCTTCTTGGCATTGTGCAGGAGGACCCAGGGGGTGTTCGCAACAGTCTGGTACATATACAGCACTCCCCAGACAAACACACACACACACACACACACTCACACAGACACACAGTAATGTGTGCTACATATTCAAGAAAAACTCACTCAGTAAGTACTGAAAGGTCACATAAGGGCAGAATTGTGCTCCAGTTACTCGTTCAGTCTGGAGAGAAAATTCATCTCTATACTTTAAACCTACTGTATAATCATTACAACGAGAAATAGTTCCCAGCAGACAAAAAGATTAAAATCTAGCATAATGCTTAATTTCTTTGGCTGTGATTTCAGGTACAGTTCAGTATTGCACATCTTTGAAATGAATCCCCATTCTGGTTTAGGTTAGTTTATGCTTCACCTTTACACCTTTTGATGTGTTCTCATCCCAGCTCAAAGAGAGATATAAAAAGAAATGTCAGAAACATTTCTCTTACTCTTTCAACCCCTGTGCCCATTAACAGTTAGTGCTTGGAGTAATTGTGATTTGAATGTAACCCCAAATCTGTTTAATGAGAGCAATGATCCATAGAGGGAGCGTAGGTAAAGTGCTTTTAACGAGAGGGCCCTTATTTTACCAGCCGGAGAGGAGCAGAGAGGAGCGGAGCTGCTATTTCACATTCAGCTTCAAAGCAGCGCTTCAAATTGTGCCGACGAGACTTCATTTCCTCTTATCTGAGAGTGTATAGGTCCTCCAGAGTGAGAGTGCACAGAGTGAAAATGTGAGGGGATGGTGGGTGAAGATGTATAGAGCACACAGAACCACAGACACGGGAGGACTCAAATTAGCTGAATATGAGAAATGGAGGAAGTTGTTATACATTATAGCTGCAGGCTGAGGAGTGTGGGATCTACAGTTATGTTCTCCTCCAGACAGACCTTGAGAAATACTTTATAGTGAGGGGAAGTCCATGATATTAATTTCACTGCGATTCAGCTTGCACTAGTACTATGAATACTATATTATAACTGCCTTGCCTCATAGCTCTGCTTTGAGTTATGCAGGCTTCTTAATGTCTATGTTTACACATACAAAACATGTATGGCTATTGGTAAGCTAAAAAACACTGTTCAACTCCCTTCCTTTGAAATAAATGCAAAAGTGAAAATAAACTCACACCAATAGTGAAGAGGAAATTTATATAATTGCCACAATTCCAATAAGGAAAGTAATGTAGGTAACTTTATTTATATAGTACAAAGTGCTGCACAGAAATACAACAAACAAAACGTATAAAACCATGAGGAGTAAAAAGCAGAAAACCAATGGCAGGATCAAAGTCGACAAAGAACAACTAAAAACCATAAAGACATTGAAATCTGTAGAGACTGCAGCAAATAATGAAGAAAATAAGGAAAGCAACTGTTCAAATTTAAGTCATTACAATTAAAAAAAAAAAATGCTGAATAAATTCGTTAAAAGAACATGTAAGAGAGATAAATAGATTGCAATATTTTACTCAACTTTTTCAAACCAAAAGCATAATTTCTTCAACAAAAATGTCCACTAGTGATGACTTGCATTATGCTTTTGCTATAGTTCTATTAAAAAAGACACATTATTGTGAAGTTGAACTAAGTTTTTTGCTGTTACCATGAGGTTATTATTGAAATTTGCAAACCTTGATTTATGCTACCCCTGCTCCTCAATTCAACGGTGGCTTTTCTGTTCCTGCTTATTTGTTTCAGATCTTAAGTCTGACAAATCTGCCTGCTCTAGTGTGGCATTACGTTAGAGACATGAAATACATACTTCAAATAAAGTATATTGGGTGGTTTAGTGGCATTAAATCTACACAGGGGAAGATTAGGTGGAATTGGTTTGTATTTGTGGTTACGTTACCAGGTGAGCTCTTTGATTTTCCTTACATTTAAAGCTAGTTTGCCCCCAAGTCTAACAAAATCTTTAAATATTCTGCAAAGAAAACAAAGCCTTTTTACAATGCGATGTTTAGTTTGAGATTGTTCAAAGCAGCTACAGCTACTGCAACTTAAAATCTAATCTGAATGTGTCATTCTCAAATAAATGTTGAGTATAATTACTGTAAAATATATAACATGATGGCAGATATTCACTTCAGTATCGTTCTCTTATGCACATATGCAATTGTGACTGTGTGACTGTCATGGATTGGGTTTCTGTCCCTTCTTGGATTCTTTTTTTTTCCAAGTCTAGTTTTTATGTTTCCTGTTTTTATTGAAAAGATTTCCCTCTTCTCATTTCAGCACCTGCCCTTTTGAGTCTCCAGCTCATTTGATTACCCTCACCTGTTTTTGCCATTTCTTGCTGTTTCCCCACCTCCCCGCTCACCTGTTTTCACTTCACCATCGGCTTTACTAGCGCTACATTTGTAACTTGTCAAGTGTACCATAATCGCCATTATAAATTTAACTGCAGTTAGACTCTTAATTGCAGTTGCAAGTGGGAACAGTGCATTTTCTGGCCTTCAAGCGGTACCAACAAACGTTTTTAGTTACAGACAAGGGTAAAACAAAAATTATATCATGTTATGATATTACATGATATCTACCTCTAATGTTACTTATATAGTGGTATAATATATTTTTAAAAATTGGAATCAGCAGTTTTTGTCATTTCATGACTGACCCGTGGGTCCAATTAATGCAAACAGGTGCATTTCATAGCCATACCTAATTAATTACCATAAATTGTTTCGCACATCTAAGAGGCTTTTGGGACAAATAAAGTTTCCCAGACTTCTGCCTTTCTTAATTTTGTAATTACAATCTGATTAATGGAGCACTGTTACCGCCTGTGGGACACAGCCATGATGGTTGACTGACAATGGGATATAGCTATCAGACTCAGTAAAGTTCTTGGAGTTGAGGCCTAAAATGAGTGATGTTAACTATCATATAATATGTAATAATGGTGGCAAAGGTTAGCAGCATGGTATAGGGTGAGTAAATGTGTCAACTATCAAAATCGAGCTTGTGTGTGTGTGTGTGTGTGTGTGTGTGTGTGTGTGTGTGTGTGTGTGTGTGTGTGTGTGTGTGTGCAACGTGCATCCTAATTAAGTTCAAAAGTAAGGTGTGAATTGCGGTTCAGATAAGGTTAGGTGTAAGCATGAATGGGTATAGGGATGGGGTTATACAGTAGGTTAGGTTTGGTTGGCTGTCCACAACGAATGGAAGTCAATCTATCCTAACTAGGAGAGCTACACATGTGTGTGTGTGTGTGTGTGTGTGTGCGTGCGTGCGTGCGTGCGTGCGTGCGTGTGTGTGTGTGTGTGTGCCTGAGTGTTTAAGAGAAAGCACGTTCATGTTTACGTCATGTGTATCTTTGTGTTTCTGATTTAGGAAAAAAGGAACTAAATTGCAACAATCCAGTCCAGTCTGTGCTTTAAGTAGGCAAGGCTCATTATATATATATATATATATATACAGTATATTTTCAGTCAGTGACATCCTTGCCTAAATCTCCTGGTCTTCTATTACCCAGTGATAGACATCCTAGTGTGGAACTGCAGCCAACTTGAATGCCCTCCCCCCATACAACAAAGCATCTTGGACAAGAGAAATACTGCTGGAAACCTTTGAGGTTGGATTGAATGAATGAAAAAAGAGAAAATGTCACCAATTCCATCTTCGAAGATTTCAGATAGAGAGTCTGACAATGAAAGTACATCAAAGGGAAATGCAGACCCCACAGTCTTCAAAAGGCACCGTGAGCGCATACAAGGTTATTAAATAGATGAATATTGACAGGGTTTTTCCTATTCGAGGTGAACGGCACCTCAGCTATCTCCACAGATCCAACAGGACCAGAGAGATGGCAAGCACAGCCGGGTGCTCTACACCTCCCAACCATTCTTAGCAGCCTTAATTGACAGGCAAAACCCTTCGACGACTCGTCCCCCCCTTGCGGCTAACTTTGCCCACTGGACCGAGCTGTTGCTGAGCCAATCAGGGGCGGTTTTGTTTGCTGAACTCCGATACGTCCTTCAGCACTTTGGCCCCATTCATCTCACCAAACAATCCCCCTAAGAATTTAACTGGTGGGCAAACACACAGCACATGGGTAATGAAGGGGGCACCTTGGCTGTCTGTGTGAATATTTACCCTGTCATCAAAGGAGGGGCATGCATATAAATATATGCCTGCACTCCCAAGTTCAGGTTCAGGCTTTGGGAGTACAGCAGGGGAAGTGAGAAAGACAGCAAGTGAATAGTCTTTAGATCTAACAGCCTATGGAATGTGATAGAGCTTTAAATGTATGGAATATGATAGAAAATTAGCTTGGTTTGTAAGTCTGCAGGCACGCAGAGGTTGTTTAAAAAGTCAGAACCATGAATAAATACATTTGAAAATAAAGTGGCACCAGCCCACACATCAGGGCTAATCCACAAGAGGTGTGTGGAAATACTGTTTGTGGATTCAAAGAACCCAGGACTTGTCTTTTTTTCAGTTCCAAAGGTTTTGTGGCCTCTTCCCGTAACGAAATTGAAACAAAGTTTGGTTTTAAATTTTGTAAAAAGTTGTGACCTTTTCCACAATATTCTATTCTGTTGTTTAAGAGCTGATAAACCAGCCCTATTCCATTGTTCAACACCTGATAAACTCAATTCGTAAGGGGCCAGGAAACAATTCTGCTAAAGAGAGAAGCAAAAAATAGCTGCAATCAGCCACTAGATTGCAATGTTTTTGTCTGCGATTTGGAAGAGTGGAGAGATTCTATCAGGGTAGTTCTTGTAGCTGATATACTACTGGTAATACGTTCAGCCCAGGAAATCTTACAATGGGATGAATGGGCATTTTATTGAAACTTTTATATATAGCACTCAGGAGCTTGCATGGTCTATTGGAGACAAACAAACTTTCCAGTTTTTCCTCCATGTGTAAAAATTCCAATCTCTGCCTACTATTTTGTTTTCCATCAACCTTGAGCATTTCGTAGGTTTATCATCACTGTGGCAGGGGGAAAAAAGAAACATGATTTAAATAGTTAATTAATAATAAATGATGATGACCTGGAAAAACAACATCTTAATAAAAAAAAGACAATAAATACAAGTTTGAGCTGTATTTACATTCACCTGCGATGACCTAAAAAAAAGTAATAAATAAAGATGTGAGGGGGACACAGGGAATCTTTAATGTATAAAAACAAAATGGCTGCCATTCATCACCACACATGCGAGCTGTACCAAGAGGAGCAACATGGCATAGATCCTCTCAGTGCACTATACACTGGAGACCGTCTCTCCCTCAAGATCCTCTGCTGCTGCCTTGCTCTACACAGGAACAGTAGTAGTAGTACTAGTGTGTGTGTGTGTGTGTGTGTGTGTGTGTGAGTGTGTTGTGTAAGTGTGTGTTCAGGTGGAGCGGGTCTATCTCTTCCATCACCTCTTTAAGCTTGCGAGCTCGCGCCACTCTCAGATCAATAAAGTCCTCGTCACACATTACTGTACATGTCAAATCCAGTGCAAAAACCAGACTCCTGGAAACCTGTCAGAGACCCAGAAGATATCAGCATGCTAACATTAAAAAAGAATGACCTAATTATTCAGAGGAATGTGGGCTATATTTTTTTCTGGCATATAGGCAGAGAAAAAGGTGATGATGGCAGGATGATTTTTTTTTTTTTTTTTTTAATTAATTTTCTGGTGTCTAGTTATTATTCAATAGCTCAGTGTGTTAGCTTCAAATGACATCCTAGGACTACAAGAGGCAAAATGTAAATGTACATCTACTCAGTGAGGAAAGGTGTAAGGAAGAAGGAATGTGTGTGTTAATATTGCAAAACCGCACTGTGCTCTACTGTGAAGAAATTTACTAAATGTACTTAAAACAAAGGCAGCATAACTGTGCATGGATTTTCATCAGAATATTGACCGAGTCTTGGTTCATTGCAAGATTTACGTTAATCTAAAAATGTACATTTATAACACTGTAACTCTATCTCGCGATGCACATAAATTAGCTCTAAAATTAGCTCTCGCATACAGAATATTAATCTAATTTATTATTCAAGGTAATTTTCTTTTGCATTCTGCTCATTAATATGGAAATAATCTAAAATTATGAGACAGTCCTGACAACTCATCAACACCAGCTTCCCACCAATAATTAATCATCTTCCTTATGTTTTCTAGTCACACACCTTGGTAGATTTTCTAACAGCACTAGTTGTTCCTCTTACCTTGCTAACAGCACTGTGATATTATTCAACTTCCTGGAATACTATCTTAATTAGTTATTAATAAAACCAGAAACAGGAAGTTATTGCCAACATGTAAAATAATCATCTTGATACTTACACAGATTTGCTGATGTCTGCAGTCAGTTACACATTTCTCTCTCTCTGTTTCTCTCTGTTTTTCTCTCTCTCTCTCTCTCACACACACACACACACACACACACACACACACACACACACACACACACACACACAAACAAAGCCCATTGTACCATCTTCCACACCAGCACTCCTCCAGGGGCCAATACTGTGCTCCAAAGCCCTTTAGAGGGGCAGCAAGCCGGAAAATGACCCCATGCTGTCCCCGCTCGCCTCAGCCCCGCCTGGTTACGCCCGTTTCCCAGGGACCCGCTGAGGGTCCGATGCCCCTAGGCCTCCCTCTCACGCCACACTACCTCCCAGGGCCAAACGTTAACGGGGGCTCCTCACCGCGGACAATGGCTGCCGGGAAACGTGGGAAAGAAATGTCACAAGGCTCTCTGACAACCGAGGTTCGACCCCCTGACCTCAAGAGCTGGTCCCACTGGGCCTCTTTATGTAAACACAGGGTGTCCAAACAAAAGCAAACCCTGTGTTAATCAGATTCATAACCCATGTGAGAAAATGTATAGAAGTAAAGGTGTGGAAGACTTAGATAGACTTAATTAGAACTGGTAGCTGCCTATTTGCTAGAGTGAAGGAATCATTATGTATATTTTTTCTTACTATTTGTATGTTACAAACTTCTACCGAAATACTTTATAATTTGGTTCAATCATTCTATATTATGCTTTAAATAAATATTTTAAATTAATATTCTTTACCTACACCTATACCAACACCTACAATACATTATAATCTTTACAGGAGTCATTAACAGGGTGAGGAAATATAATTGAAAAGAGTCTGTTGTTTGAACACCCCATCGTCTTGTAAACAGTCCTGGTCATTTAGCCTCTGACCTTTCAACAGTGTTCTTCACAGCCTCTCTCCATATGGGAGAAGCAGGTCAATTGAGGATATGGTCAGCCACGCTGCACCCTACAAAGGGTTTGGGGGGAGGGAAGGGGGGGGTTACAGCCCCGGGTGGACACAGGCAAGGTGGCTACTGTGTAATGGCATTGGGCAATTTGTTGTTGAGTGGGGGTTAACAAGGGAATGATTGGTCGTAAGCAATGGTCAACCTCCCTGGCAATGACTGGTTTTGCTGGGATTAATGTGTGATTGGTGAGAGTCATGTTTTAGATTGTTATCCTACACAGAGCTCACAGTAGTTTGAATTTATTTTAATGGTCAGCATACAATATTACTTAAATTGTAGGATACTGAATTAAAATTTATATTTGGCCTTTAAAAATGATAATATTTTATATTTATACTCTCCTTTCTTAACTTTACAACCGTTTGTTATAAAAAAAAAAAACAACCTGTTAATTATTTTTGTAATTGCAAATAAAAAAAAAAAACACATCTCACCCTGTGATTCCTTGAAATGACTATCATTATCACTTGAGGTCCCAATAAACTCATCCTTGTGTTTTCTTTTTCACAGGTCACATAATTATAGTGACGGGCAGTGAAGCAGATGGTCATCCTATTTACAAACAATGGTTCTAATCTATTTGCTCAAGGCTCTTGACAAGGTCCTATTAATGACCTCATTGGTACAAGAGCACATGTGCGGGTCAGACCACTCTGGTCACTAGAGGTCAGAGTTCGCAAAGCAAACACCATGTCCTCATTCCCAGGAGACTCTTGCTGATGGACTCCCTGACTAGTTAGTGGACATCATGAAGGACTCAGGCTGGACAAATGAAGGATTAATGACCGTGGACATGATGAGCTGCTAACCTTGCAGTCAGAATTATGACCAAAAGGCAAAAACACTTTGCAAACAAGCAGCAGTGAGAGCAAACAGGCAAGAGGTTGTAGCTGTGAAAGCACTTCGTTTTGTGCAACGGGCACCTGTCAGTTGCCACTGACAAAAGGAACAACCAGTGACCTTCATATACCGTGATGTTACTGTATATGAAATTATAGAAAAGAAAGAATAACACCACATTGTATTTACTGAATCCACAGTCAAACAGCTACCAACATAAAGCACCACGATACAAATTTAGTTTGTGAAAGTGGCAAACATATGCATTGCAAGTCATTACCAACTCAGAACTGTGAGTGGGAAATAATAATTAACTCTCTAGATGGGGTCTTTAGTAGGACTGTCTCCGAGAGTAGCATTTTCCACCACTGATCTCAGATATACAGTACTATTCAGTGTGGAAATATGAGACCAGGGGTGAAACATTTTCTGACTGCGAGCTACATTCAAGATGAGCCTGTTATTATATGTTTGCTTCAGCGCATTTGCATGGTGGTTTAAATTTGAATTATATATCCAAAAGCATGCTAACTTCAACTTCTTGCATAACAGCTTGCTTGCTGCCCTTCTCCGCCAGCCTCCACATCATCATCACCATCATCATCATCACCTCCATGACCACATGCAAACCCCAAACCTCCACAACTTATATGGGGATAGATGAGACGCTGCATTGTCCCACATCTCCTTGTAACCCCCATGATCATAAATCTGCCTGCATGGCCTGTGATCGTTTATGAGCACTTTACATGAAGATCACTCTCACAAACAACGCCCTTCAACTAGTAATGAAAGCCAAGCATCAAAGTTGAAGATCAATGTCAGGTTATGAGCTTCGTGACAGGGCCTGCTCTTGTGCAGATGATCCCGATTGTAAAGAGGATCTCCAAGAGATCTTGATACAAAACAACGTGAGATACAGTGTGATCTGTTGTGGTGGTTCAAAGCTTCAAAATCTACTCAACCCTTACAAAACAGGTGTCCAGAACTTGATGTTGATAAATTCTCTGAAAGCCACAGGCCAGCTGAAATAAACTGAATGCCCCGACTGGGACAGTCTTTCAGCATGTCGTTGAGGTCAAGGGTTAAATGACTGAGGTCAGAGAGTCTTGAACCACTGTGTAGGAACCTCTCAGATAAATGAAAGGCTGTTCAACATGTGGATGGATTAGAGGAAGGACAAGTGTCAGATGGGCTGATTGGTGTCTGAACAGTGTTTGAGAGAATAATTATCCTACCCTATAATCTATAAGACAATAATTAAAAAAAAAAAAAAAAAAAAAAAAATATATATATATATATATATATATATATATATATATGTATGTGATATTATAAAGGTAAGTAAACTGGACATTTTGGTTATGAATTTGTGCTTAAAGACATTTTCACATCATCACAAAATCAAAGGTAAAACCGACTCTGAAATAAATGACAAAATATGTTGTTTGTAACCACCCTTTAGGATACCTCTATCATAACTTCTCTGTGCTTTCTAAAACCTTTGCAATTCAATTTGATGACAATGCTACGGTTAAGGTTTTGTGAGGTTTAGGCACAAAGTGGCACAAAATTCTTGCTTATGTTGAGGAAAAGGTACGAGTAAAATAAGAAAAGGTTTCGGGGACCTTAGTCATCATGGTTGTAGGAGTGGTTGATTAAGGTCATGCAATGATCGTTGTTGTGGTTTAAAAAAACAAAAAAACATTGACGCACAACTTGAAACAGGAGAGACAGCATTTTCCCCGTCGCAGGTTTTGTTGGCTTATCTATCCATCCTTCCTTTCTTTGTGGACTTTGTCACCCACCTGACTTTCCCTTTATTTGAGTATAAATAAATGCCATTTCAGGGCACTTACTTGAAAGACCGATGGTGTTTTTTCTTGGAAGACTGTCAGCAAAACACGAGTGAAAAAACTAACAAATTTGACATTCATTATGGTGATACTTGCTTCATTTCTCCTGCTTCCTTTAAACCTTGACTGCCTGGCGTCAGCGTGCTGCTGTGACCAGACTCAGCCCTGGCTGTGCCCAGGCAGGTACGAGCTCAGATAAGCACCCCAGTCTCTGGCCTGGGCCACAGATTAAAACACGTCTCCCCTTTGCCCACTTTCATCTATGGCCAACTGTCCAACCAAGCATATATGCCTCCTCACCCCTGCTTCTTCTTATCCTCTTCCTCCTCCTGCCTCTGCTTTCTCTCTCATGCAGGGGACCAAGAGTGGCATGCAGGGACAAACCTGAGACATTACAAAAAAAAAAAAAGAAGAAAAACAGGAGGGGAAGGACATTGAGGGGTGGGGATGGTGAGGAAGAAAGGAGGCGAGGAAAAAAAGAGAAATGCACATTGTACTTTTCAAATGGATGGGAAATGATTCGCTAGGATTTGCTGACAATTATACGGTGGGGTTTAATCAATTCGGACCATTCACAGCGTGGAGAGGGCTGATCCCCCAGTACAAAGGAACAGACCGTGGGAGGGCGGTACCTAAGAAAGCGCCGGCCTGGTGTAAGTAACATGAGGCAACACTCCCCTCCCCACACATTGCACCGCAGCATATGGCTCCTCTCTGAACTTATTAGCTAGCGGATTAAGGCCAATCGCAGAGACCCAAGGGCCTGTGGCTGCCTCCGTTGCAGCCTCCCTCTCCCCTCTTCACCCCAAGGAATGAGACTGACTGACAAGGGGCATTGTGTTAGGCACCTAGATCGCCACACCTCTCACTTACCCTGTCATACGGTGCAGTTTGATGAGGTTATTTGGTGAAGAGAACAGAATCTAACCATTAACCTTGGAGCCACAGAACACACTGTACATAGGCTTAGAAATTACTGCATCGCATTGTATGCGAAGAGCTCCTTTCAAACATGTCTACAACATAATATTTCATACCATAATTTTACCCTTTTCCCTTGACCACTATGGTAATACTACCTGCAAATTAGCAAACTGCTCGGCTGTGGAGTGGATTAAAAGCACCTGAATGTGAACACACAGATTAGCCCTGTAGATATGACGTCTAATTAGCATCTCATTGCAACTCGACATGCAAGCTCAACATGAGTGCAGACATGCTGAGAGAAAAGGCTCCATTGGCCAGGGGTTGATTATAGGTCCATTATGCACAAAGTACTTAGTGATGGGCTGAGAGTAGGAATTAAGAGCTTGATGGCTACTGTGAGGGGACCTGGGTTGAAGTACAGGGGTGTTGGCAGTCAACAGGGTCTTGGGTCTATAGAAGGCCAAGACTGGGGGAGGCTATACAGTAGTCTCTGGCCTTCCTGAGTATTCATGGAGAGAGATTTGACAAGAGAGGAGCCCCCTATTTAAGCCCTCATTTGATCTGGAAAGCGGCAGGTGATCCTCTGCCTCTTTTTGTGTCAGACCACAGGGGTTTGCAGACCCCTCGTGACCCGTCTTACCTGGCGCCCCTCAAGACACCTCATTTAGAGGAAGAGAGAAGCTAATTCAGTCCTGGGTATCCACCCATCGCAGGGCTCCACCTGGCCACAGGGTTGCAGGGTCAGCTCTACACTGAGACAGCAGGGATGCTAGAGGCCTGCTTTACTAATCCCCTCACATACTGGGAGATGTTGGCGGGCCCAAAGGTCAGAGATGGAGCAGAGAAGCCATCTTCCTGGTTCATTTAGACAGGATTAGAGGGCCAACAGGAGCGAGGCCTCACACTTGGAGATTATGAAGGCATTTCTGAGAAGCGCAGAAGAAGACCCATCTTTGGTTTGCCTCCCTGTGGAGACCACCTATGACCTTTGACCTCGCAGAGATATCCACAACTTATGCTGACAAGTGTGACTGTGGTGAGTTTATTGGAAATGCAGAGTTGACAATATGCTACAAAAAAAAAAAAAAAAAAAAAAAAAAAAAAGAAGATTATTACCGTGGAAAAGCTTGTCTCCGTTTTATGGTCACTCTCCAAGTGAGTTCTTGTATATTTATTTGCTTTCTAGAAGGAGTTCTCGTTAGGTGCGAGCCGAGCAGTTGATCTTTAATGAGAGGGGAAATCCTGCTTATTCCTACGGGGTGGTTTTCTATACCTATCTTGAACCCCCCCCTCACTAGCTTTCATGTGTGTCTTGTCATTCTGGGGTGAATGACTGCTACTCAGACAGACTGTGTCTTTGTCTTTGAGAACCAATGATTAATGCTCTTTAAAGACTGGGGGGTGGGGGTGGGGTGGGGGGGTGGTGAGGGGGTTGGGGGTGGAGGGACTGCAGCACTGCACCTCAGCTTCTTCACATAAAAAGCAAAAAAAACCCTGCTTTTTCCAACACAAACAATGACACTGTTTGTAAGACAAACACAACAGGCTACTGATATTTCAGAAACACAGCTCTAAATGGACATCCTAATAGTAAAATATTTTTCTACCAGATCTCCACATACACCCACCTCAGCCCAATCAACGCTTCCGCACTTTGTATTGCACCATTTCTAACACTCTCTCACCTCTGAAAACACCCCAGAAGCCCGGCCTCGCTCATCAAAAGCTTTTCTCACAACAAAATTAGCACCGTAGAGGCAAGAAAAAAACGATCTCAACAGTGATTCTATCCAGCGTGATGAACACAGATGTTCCGTGGGACCAAAAATGTAAATCATTAAACAGAAAACATTCACACATAATTGCATTAGGATTACATTTTATTTACCAGTATGTCCTGACAATAAAAATCTGGAGAACACATTAGAATGAGCTTATCGGTGATCAACATGCTTGCAATGCTCGAGATAATTTAGCAGAGGCTATTCAATAACCATAGTGATAAAACCTAGAATAGCATGAATGCAAGGCCAACTGTTAGCATTTCAGATTAGCTCCGTGCTGAACCTTGGGTATCATTTGGCTGCATTTGCTTCCATTATCGACTGAACAAGCAGACCGGCTGGCAGGAATCCATTTCTCTCTACACACTGGAGCTCTCTATCTCTGTCTGAGCTCACTCAAATCACGTTAGCCAGTCAAATCAGGTTAGCTCCTCTTTAGCATCAAACACACTTTTAATTCAAAGCATCACTTCATCGACACCAGACGTGTTGGCATGCCAGAGACTGAGTTGTCAGTGCCTCTGCACTGATCCACATCCACCAGGGTCAGACAGACCAGGATACTGAGCCAGTCTGTCTGTGTGCGTGTGTGTGTGTGTGTGTGTGTGTGTGTGTGTGTGTGTGTGTGTGTGTGTGTGTGTGTGTGTGTGTGTGTGTGTGTGTGTGTGGGTGGGAGATAGAGAGAGAGAGAGAGAGAGAGAGAGAGAGAGAGAGAGAGAGAGAGAGAGAGAGAGGGGAAGGGGAGTTGGACTGTGAGATGTTTTAGGGTTGGATGAGAAGAGTTACTGACAATCTGGCAGTCCTTCACAATGACATGTGTTTGATGGTACACACAGCCCGTCGTCGGCCTCCATGACCCAGTGCTGTCACCGAGGGTCGAGTGTGTGACAACGTGCTGTTGTTTGTGCTGTGGAGGACTACGGTTTGTTAAGGGTGGATTGGTGGGGGCAAGGACAAGGGTGGGGGTTGGAGCTGAGGACAGGGGTGGTGTCGAGACTGCCAGTCTTTGTGGTTGTTGTATAGGGGATGGAAATACACCCACCAACGTGTTTCTCCACTGTTTCCAAAATCAAAATGATGATAGAATTTATTTTAAGCAATAAATCAAAACAATGTAATAATGTATTCATAGATTTAAATATACATGTAAAGCAAGGTATTTCATTTTTCTCTTTTGCTCTTCAAAGAATTCTTCCTCTCCATACGTTACTCATCATGTGCACTTTGTTCTTGAGGTCACTAATTTGTGACCTGCTGCAAATTCACATGAAAAGCAGCCTTCTAGGCAGAGAGTAACGCTATCTATAATAAATCACCAGGCTGAATGCAGAACAGCAGTGGAACACAGAAACGGTATTTCATAGCCTTTCAGTCTGAGGGCTTGGTGTAGACATTGTTAGAGTCCGACAACAAACCAGGTTAGATTCACCAACAGGCCTTTGCTCTTATCCCACTGCCTGCCAGGTGCGGTTAATGTCCATTTCTATAAGCAAAGAGCCAAGACATGTACAAGGTGCAAATAAAAGAGAGATAGACTCCCATTTAGAAGTTGAATTTTCTTTCCATGTGCCCGAGGCCACACTTGCCTCATGTAAGACTGAATAAGACTCCCTGACTATATGAAGTAAAAAAAAAAAAAAAAAATCCGAGGTTTTGGGCTGAGCCGCAAAAGCTTTAACCTGCAAGAATCAAAGCAAAACTCCTATAACTGCATTAAAAAAAAAAACAACACTGCACCATGTGCTTTAACACCATATTGGAGATATTTTATTGCACGATTCCAAAAAAAACTTCTGATGACTATTGTGAATGTTGCTAATGTCTTACTGATGTCTTTCCCTGCACCATTTCTCTGATTCTGCCGTGGCAATTTGGTTGCACACTATACACACGGACCAATTATGCTCTTGAAAATAACTGAGTTGCAGGTCGTTGTGACTCATATACATGCCGGGAGGTGGAGTCAGGTAGTCTGATTGTGTGAGGCTAATAACAGTAGAGTAGGAGGAAGAGGTGCACAGGGAAGTTAAAAAGGCTATAAGGTTTACAGTGGGTGTAGGCGGATGTCTGGGTCTAAACGTGTGTGTGTGTGTGCGTGTTTGCATGAGTGCACAGTGTAAGTGTAGGCACCGTGTGGAGCGCTTACCCTACTCTGATAAATGTGTGGGATGTGAGAATCATTGTGGAGCCCCTGAGCCAATCTGCCCAGGACCCTCACTGTAGCCTGAGGGCCTCCTCAGTGCCTTCCTCTACCTGTCTGTCTCTATTTTTTGCTCTCCTGGTATTCAAACACGCCAGGAATGTTTGAATAAAAAGATTTTTCTTGTAGTTTAAAGTGTGTGAACGCATATTTTTTTTTTCTATTAAATTCCATAGCTTAACATTTAAAAAACTGGCCAGGACTTGAAATAGATACAATTTGATATGTTGTCCCTATTCTTCTGGTTTAACAACATGCAAAAAAAATATAATCCTCTAAATTAACCCTAAATAACTATTCTCGAAAGGGCAAACCTTAACGTGAAAATAATTAGCCAAAAATGATTCTAATAAGACTTTTTCAAGCCATTGTTTTTTCGTTAATTTGTTGACATGACCCTCATTAGGAGAACCCCATAATTAAGCGCACAAAGCAGTTCCCTGTTGAAACTGAATGAGCTGCATTGTTACAGTACACAGAGAGGCCTTTATGACAATCGCTGTGCAGCAACACTGTAATAAGTCACATGCATCAACAAATAGACTTTACAAAATCTGTGAAATATAGATGACACAAACACTTTGTAAATGTAATTTTTGCATTTGAACTGATGAGTGTTGCGGAATACAGATCTGGAATCAAATAAAAATTGTGTTAGAGGAGGAAGAAAAGAGAGGCAGGATCAGTGTGTGATGGAGCTGAGCAGCACAGAGAATAAGATGGTTTTGATCAGGAGTTTCTCTGGGATAATTGTCAGCATCTGCTGTTTGGAAGATGACTGACAAAAGGAAAAATATGACAGTGGAATTTGTTGAGGAAACATGAAAATGTGTCAAACATCCATCAAACAAAGAAATGCAATATTTATGGATTCTTGAAGAACCTCTCCCTGCCTCTCTCTCTCTCTCTAGATGCACACACACACACACACACACACACACACACACACACACACACACACACACACACACACACACACACACACACACACACACACGTATTGTTAAAGTCGTCTTGGCGTCTTCTCCACAAATAATTTCCCATGTCGTCATGCGTCTCACTAATGTGCTCTCAGAAAAGGATTAACATGCAAAAAAGGCTGTTTACATAACAATGACAAGTGTGAGTGTTTAATAATCCACAGTTCAAATCATGATGATGATAAGCATGTGAAAGTTTTGCAGGACCTCAGGCATAGGGTTACTACCTGAAATGTTATTGATGATTAAAGATTTAACACACGGACCAATTTGAATAATGTTCAAGATGATAAAAAAATATATTTTCAGTGATTCTTTTTATAATGTGTATTTTACCAGACATATATTTGCTGTTCTTTGATTATTTTTTTTTCAATCATTATTAGAGTGTATACAAATCCTGACTTACGGTGGGTGGAAGAAATCAATCAAAATAAAATTCATTGAACCAATATTTTAACTGAATTGATGACTTGATATATTCTATTAAATATTATAATCCTATATCTGTATTTAATAAACTTTGAGCCAAAGTACAGTTTGCCTGCCAATCAAGCTATTGACACAAAACATGAACTTGCAAACACACATACATCCACGCTGTCATTGCTAAAAGAATACAGATCGTCAATTAAAGAAAGACGCAAAGTTTAGTTGTCTTTTCTTTCTTTTTTCCCCCCAGAGAGCATGTTGAATAATAAGAGCTATCTGTCTGAAGACCTCCTGGTATGGTTAGGCAACCTCTCCTCCCTCTCTTTTTCTCTGACACTCACTCACTCACCCACTCACAAATACACACTCACACACCTACTAAGAAAACAAAACCCCACTAATAATTTAAAGCCTGTGCTTTGTAAGTGGGGCCCAGTCATTATCAGACCTCAGCAGTGCTGGTTTTTGTTGGTTTTAGCTTTGCATCCTCAATCAATCGCTAACAGGAAGAGCTTTAATCAGGGTTTTAATGCGGCAGTACAAGAGGTGGGCCGGCCCATTGTCTGGGTCTGAAAGGCTGATCGGAGGGGAGTCCTCTCGCGTTTCTTTACATTCACCTGCTGGGCCTTATTGGGTCTCTTTCTGAAAGAAAGGGACAAGGGAAATGAATAAAGAACACAGGCAAAGTGTGGGTCTGCTCAACCAGCCTATGGGTTAATCAAGGAGCTACTTGTCATCTCCACAGAGTCTCACAGTTCTGGCCGTTAAGCTCTCCCCTTCTCTTTCCCATGCCAATTCAGACACACTGAGGAGCTGGGCTGGGATGAACAACAGCGGGCGATAACACAACCATGAGCTAATGATATGGTACTCTATAATGAATGTACGAAGCAAAGGGGGGTGCTGGGAAAGAAGGAGGACAGAGAGAAAAAACTTTATGAGAAACACAATTTTGAGAGTCTGACTATATGAGAAAAAGAATGAAATGAAGTCAAAAATAGATTCAAAAATATTGTACAGCGGGAAGATGTGTTTTTCTGAAAGTTACACTGTTAAAAACAAGCATGACAAACACCTACTACAAGATTGCAGTAGGATTGCAAATCATCCATACATCTAATCCTTCCCAGTTTGTGAATTACAGTTGAAAAGGAAAGCAGAACTGATATTTCTGTGCCTATGTTTTTGTGGTATTCAGATGTTTCTCTGTATTTAGGCATACTCAGCATTTAAACTAATTTGAGGGGGAACAAACAAATCTTATCAGCATAACTGCAAAGGGGATGTAAGTTCAGATCCTGTATTTCAAATTAAAAAAATAATTAAACTGGAGTTTTATCAAGAAAAAAATATGTGCAAAAGTGCAGTGGGGCATAGCTTGATCAGTCTCACAACCTGTTAAATGATGCTCTTACCCCATCTAGTGAGAGGAAAGAGTAACTCGCATCAGCCACAAAACTGACAGCCTTTGTGTGTGTGTGTGTGTGTGTGTGTGTGTGTGTGTGTGTGTGTGTGTGTGTGTGTGTGTGTGTGTGTGTGTGTGTGTTTGGTGGTTTCTCTTAAGTGAACCTCAATAAACATAATTAAAACAGGAAATGAAAGTGTCAACACGATTCAAAATGTGATATATGTACAGGAGTGTATTTGGAAGCTAAAGAAAAGGTACAAACACAAAAATGTTTATTTGTACCGCTGATTATATTAATTATAAATCAGTCTCCCCTCAATATTTCTCACACAAAGACCACAAGAGGGCATTATTTAAGGGTATCAGGGTATTGTGGCACAGTTTACGACAGATTATATTGAAGCTTTAAATATATACACAGCTTTGAACCTATTCAGATAAAGAGACAATAACTAAGGTGCATTTATAATAATAGTAGTTTCCAAAAATAATGTTCTCTCTATTATTATTATTATTATTATTATTATTATTATTATTATTTTAGTATTGTTGTTATTATTATTGTTGGTGTTTAAAGAAGACATTTCTGGATAACTGTAAAGGCTGTATAAAAGCACAAACATCGGTAATTACGAATTCAAAAATATAAATACAAAGTCAACTTTAGGAAAAAGAAGCAATAAATTACAGTCCTAGGCCCAGGACTAAATCCTAATAATAAAAATCACCGTTAACAATTACATAAATATTGACATATTTTCTATTGTCATTCGTTTGTTGAAATCAGATTTCACCGTTCAAAGATCCAAATCAGCATTTTACATCAACATGTTAAACTCAGCATTTATGACATTTCCAGGATAAAACACATGCAATTTGTGCAGCACAAAGAGTGCTTTGAAATTATGCGTGTACTTTAAACGTCAGATTTGTCAGAGACAATGTAGACTAGTGACTAATGGCTGATCTACCTGACAGGGCTTTTTGTTGAAGTCCACAGGAAGTCCACAGGAAGCCTTTAGTGCTCTCCAGCAGGGACTGATGCACTTATAAGAATGCTCTCTAACAAAAGGGGATGGCGGCAATTAGGAAAACAAACGAGGGGAGGGTGTCAGTGATTATAGCAGGATCACTTCAACACCCAGCTTTCCTATTGTCAATTAGAGAAACCACAAAGAGTGTCAGAAAATATTCCTTGTTGTTGTTATAACATTTTGTTAAATATGTTTTATAAAATCACAGTGATTACAGCTGGAGAAAATATGTATTCAGCATTTATTTAAAATAGGTAAGATCATTGTACAAAAATTAGTGTTATTGTTTAATTTGTCTGTTATCTTATCTGTCTGTGATTATATTTTATTTTATTATCTGGAATAAATGAGGCGTGCAAACTGTGAACCTGTGAGTCAACTACTGGAAATTCGTATTTATTTTATAACCGCATTAAGACTTACTTGTACATGCTCAATTAACAAAATTCGAAATGAGAGAAACACACTGATGCACATGCCGCTTTAATTTTATTCACGTACATTTTTACAAGCCACATTTGAAAGCTTATTTAGGCTGATTTGCGGTGTTTGAAGGTTCATTCTGACAGGCACTATTTGCAGAAGGTCAGCAATTCACCTGTAAGTCGAGAATTTACCCTGCCTAATTTTTGCTGTCCTTCAGGTGCAGCCTGCCAACCTCCTTTGCATTTTAATACAGACAACCTGATTATTAAATCTTAGAGGGCTTTTTTTTGTCTGAAATAAATGGTTTGGGTTGCTGGGCAACCTGACTTGATGAAACACGGTTCCCCTCCCCCAATTTGAGGCTCATAATTCTTCATCTATATTCA
This sequence comes from Embiotoca jacksoni, assembly GCF_022577435.1. NCBI lineage: Eukaryota > Metazoa > Chordata > Actinopteri > Embiotocidae > Embiotoca > Embiotoca jacksoni. Next base: position 14,610,272 of record NW_027185436.1, on the reverse strand, counting down.
GGCACCAAGTTCTTAATTAGATTAAGATGCATAACCCCCCCCCCCCCCCACTGCAAGCAAATTCTTCACACTGATGTACGACTCTCATGTACGCACACACACACACACACACACACACACACACACACACACACACACACACACACACACACACACACACACACACACACATTGCCGTAGTAATAATACACACCCGATTCCAATTTTTGGGACGGTATAACATTTTCTAAGGAAATTGCTAAATGTTAGAAATATGAATGCATTTATTTTAAATGTAACAATTAAATTAAAATGTATCACACTGACACCCGGGATTACTTAAGTTTCAGAATTTCAGTTTCAAACAGAAAGGTCTAAGATAAATGATATAGATATGATAGAAATAAATCAAACATTTTTAAAAGAAAAAAATATATATATATATATGACACAATTATAAAACAGCTAGTAGGATATATTCATGCTCACCTACATAAACACACTTTTGATTTTTTGGTAAAGAAAGCAGTGTCAAAAGACAGGTCAAACATTATTCTACCTGCACAGCATTTCACCCAAATGGCGTGGCTATTTGGAAAAGTGAGGACATCGCACACTGATATATAGGGTCATTTGGAGGACTTGTTGGAGCATTGCTCTGTAAGGGATTGGGTTTTCACCAGAATGAGTGCACCTTAACATCAAATCTGTCCATTTCCCTCAAAGCTAAGGTGCTCAGAATGATGGAGCACGATGCGCTTTTCACTCCCCGGTGATTTAAAACCTGGCAACCATTTACAAATGAGCATGAGTGACTTTGTTTTCTCAAATAAAACATTTACATCTAAACTCGCTGAGGGAAGAAAAAAAGAAGACATTTGTGCACTGTTTGCATTTGTCTTCAAGGTAAAGTTAAAATGGGTCATCAAATTTCATCCAATTCTCAAAGGTCTGACTGTGGAGGAAGAAGGTGTACGCGTATAGCAAACCAAGGACAGCTTGATTTGCCGTAAAGAGCACGCCAGTTTTGCTCTCCCTAGAGCTATGGCTTTGATTGAATACTGAAATGAGTTGAAATGTCACAAATCTCTACCAATATGCTCGAAATGAAAATTGGCCTTGGGGTTTTAAGGTTCCCATTAAGAGTGTGCTTAACACATTAAGTGTGGTTGGAGTGCATCAAAAATACAACATAATTACGTGTCTCCGTGCACTCAAGCAAAAACGTCCTGAAAATTCCAGCAAGTCTGGCTGGTGAAGTGCATGAGAGCTCAGAGTTGGGCCTTGTCAGAACTGAAGGGAGAGAAAAGCCAAGGGGCAGCTAGGTCCAAATTAAACCTGCCAATATGTGGCCAAAACGAGAGCAATTATTATGTGACTGGTATTTAAAAAAAACTGGTTAAATCCTGAGTTTTCCTGCAGAATGTCTGTGATGTAAACTTGGAGCAAATAAAAAAAAAAACAAAGGAAAAAAATTCTGAAACACCAAAGCACTTATTTAAAACTGTCTTTTATCAACAAAGTCCTTTGTACATCGCAGTAAATCTGCCAACTTTTGTGTCAAATGATAGTCTATGATCCCTTCTGCGGTGTCTTGTTTTCTTAAAAATAATAAACTCTGCCTCTATATAAGCATCCCCTTTCAGCCTGGCGATACCTGTCTTGCTCTGAAAGCACTGATTTGATACAACCGGACTCCTTCCTATTTACCCCTCATCTCTCAGGTAGCTGTATTTTCAGGAAACAGTAAAATGACTATCCTGACTGCTTAGTATTCACGTCACATAAAGTGGGTCTGTGTTCCTCATTTAGTTCTGTACTGTACAGCTGGGGAGCTGTCCAGCACTCAGCAGCAATATGCAAATGAGTCTGGATTTGAATGGAGATGGAGGTAGACACAAAGCTCAATTAGAGACACAGAGAGAGAAAGAGATGGTGGGGGGAGCGCTGAGTGTCTGGAGGGGAGGGGGAGGGGTAAGGAAAAAAAACGAAAAAAAAAAAAACCTTGGCTGCTTAATGCCAACCTGAGGAAACCAGTGTAAGGACACATTCAAACACAAAGACACACACAGATGTGAATGCACTTAAATAGCCAGACAGATTTCTAAATTCTTCAGAGAGGCAGCTGATCTCTGAGGATCTCAGACAGCTCAGCTCTGTGATGCGTTTCAGTCACACCAATCAAACTGAGAATATCCCACATCATCCATATCGCATATCATCACAACAAAAAAAGGTATCAGACAAACACAGGTGTGCTTCCTCCTTTGTTTAAAGCGCACTCTCTCCCTATGCGTCAAAAACATATCAGGGGCGATGGCTGCCATTTTGTTCCTGGGTGTTAGTTGATGCCCAGCAGCAATACGTATCACCTGACCCAGCGCCTGCATGAGTGTCCTTGCAGGGTTCTGTGACATCAGCACTGCCACCCCGGATCACCATGGCAACCACAGTACCAATAAGAGAGAGAGGGGGGTGGGGGGGGGCAGGATGGAGGGCAGAAAATTAATATGCACAGATAGGGAGTTTGAGTGAGGATTTAATTGTTGGTGTGTGAAGCTGAAATGGATTGAACGCTGCAGCAAACATGAGGAATATCAGAACAGGGGAAGAAAAAAAAAAAGAGATTAAGCAAGCTCACTGGTCAAAGAAATCATCTGCATCCCTGTCAAGGTTGTTTCCAAATTATTTCCTTTCAGACAAGAAAGTAACCTCAAACAGATGAGACGTAGGAAGGTGGGCCAAGGGGTGAGGATTATCCTCCTCCAGCTTCTCTCTCTGCTCCCTCCATAACATTATCATCATCATGAATAGTTTACAAATCTGTGTACGGCCAAGGTGATGCTCCACACAGCATCCACAGCTGAATTTCAGCTGACTTTGTGCCCATGAATTGCAATCATTTCAGGACGCCTTGGAAAGGTTTTCATACAGCAGCTGACATACAACAGACAGGAATGCAGACTTTGACTGTGGGAGGAGGAGACTAACTTGATCAGGGAGGCTCAATGATCATTCAGTTGATCTGGCAATGCAACAAAAATCACCCAAGTCTGATTTCCCATAAAACACTGCCTGTCAGATTATATAGGAGCAACCTTTACTCACAGGGACACACACACACACACACACACACACACACACACACACACACACACACACAGCCTGACCAAAAAAAAAATACCCTTGTAGCCTCATTTCATATCAAGCATCGAAAGTATTTCTGTAAATAAATAAAATGCATCCTGCAGTGACTACGGCCAAAAACAATGAATAGGAAATTCAGCACAAAGAAAAGAAAAAAAAAAAAAAAAAAAAAAAAAAAAGAAGAAGAATGTTTCAAGATTGTATAACACGAGACGGAAAGACAAAAATAAGTCATCACACACGCGAAATTATGCGAAATAGCAGAGGGAAACGTGTTGGACTGACAACACAGACGTGCATGCACACAGTCACGCGTGCACGCACGCACGCACGCCACATTCGTATGCTCCCCCGTGCGCGCGCACATGTTCGCACATACAGTAAAACGTTGCATGGTCTCATCAATAATGCATCGGCACTTCATGTTTATGCAATTTACAGGGCAAGACCGAGCGACGGATACTGTAGCGCGCGCGCATTGAACGTATAGCGTTTCAAGCCTATCAAAGACAGAGCTCAGACCTTAAAGTTAAACATCTCGCGCGCCTGTAGAGACCCAGGTTAAGATTTGAAAAAAAGAAGAGTCCTCAGCACATACCTGTTTAAAGCATTATGTCTTTGATTGTGGTTTAAGCAGTCTTGGAGGGCTTCATGATAACGCCGCACTAAGGAAATAAAACTGTAGCTGTGGCGATATGCAAATTAACGGCTCCCGCTGAATGCAAGGGCATTTATTATTCATAAATTACTCATGTTTATGCAAATTAAGGTAGCCTATACGGAAACACTGGTGGGGGTTGAGAGGCTGTCTAAACATACTGTAGCGATTCAGTCTGTGTTGCAATCTTCCATGTAAAATGATCCAAATCAAAGCATTTGACCAACACAGTCGTGAAGTTGCATCCAGGTGGGATAGTGTGCGTGCGTGTGTGTGTGTGTGTGTGCGTGTGTGTGTGTGTGTGTGTGTGGGTGGTGGTGGTTCTTGATTTAAAAAAAAAAAAAAAAAAGTGGATATGTAGTGTAACTTGCAATTCAGGCCTAGGCTTTATGTGTGGATGAACAAAGGTATTTATTTATGTTGGCTATCAGCTCATTTTATTTTTCAAGTGCATGTTTGCTGTGGCTTGTTAGAGGGCGGGGAACCACAGAAAGTCTTCCGCCCACTGGAACCTCCTTTATGCAGATGAGTTCCACGGTGACGTTGATTCAATAGAATAGAATAATACAAACCTTATAGCCGAGGCCATAAAGAATACACTTGAATTTGTTTGAAATCTACATTAATTTCTAAAAGGCTCGAGAGTTCAGCTCCCTTTGCATTTTTTTCATTTTACCCGTACCAATATAAAGGTATTGACCACTGTTAGCTCACAAGTAAATGTGAGATTTAAGTTATTAGACTATTTGATTTTATCCTGAATATTTATGCCTAAAGGATAGAAATGCAGTTTTTATTTTCAAGTAGTGTGTGTGTGTGTGTGTGTGTGTGTGTGTGTGTGTGTGTGTGTGTGTGTGTGTGTGTGTGTGTGTGTGAGACAGACTGAGCGATTCAGGATGCGCGATGTATTCTAAATTTTACGGTAGTCGTCATCAGAAGGAGACGACGTTGACGCAGAAAGCATGACGACGCGCGCTGGTTTTGTTATTGCTCGTATCCGTATTTCAAGGCGCAGATTTTGAAGTTTAACGATAAATTAAAGAGGCTACTTCGTACTCACATCGATTTCCGCATTACATCGATGTCGTGGATTTATTGAATGTGTATTTAGACACAAAAACGTAAGTTATTTGACACAATCGAAGACCTGTCACACTCTTGAGCAGGAGGTTAACGTCGGTGTTTAATTTGTGTTGTTGTTGTTGTTGTTGTTGTTGTTGTTTTTCGCATTGTATTGAACAGTTGTGTTGCCCTTTTCTTGCAGAAGTCCCCGCCATGTTCCATAACAGCTCACAGAGAAAATACTGGACTTTTCCAAGTGAGGATGAAGTTGAGCAGAGACGGTTCAAGGCCAATCAGAAATTCCGTAACAAGGCGTTAGAAAGCGGGAAGGTAAGTGGCGCAAACAAATAAACACCAAACATTTGTTGAACCGAGAATGTGACGGTTTACTTTACCTCTGGTCTGAATCAGCCTGGCGTGAGTGAGTCCATGTTCCTGGAGCGACATGGGGAAGACGTCTTATTTCGACACTACGAGAAGAGGCTGCTGGACTTCTGCAGTGCTTTTAAGCCTGCGATGCCCAAGTCTGTTGTGGTATGTGTGTGTCTGTGTGTGTGTGTGTGTGTGTGTGTGTATGTATGTGTGTATGTCTGTGTGTGTGTCTGTGTGTGTGTGTGTATGTATGTGTGTATGTCTGTGTGTGTGTCTGTCTGTGTGTGTGTGTATGTATGTATGTATGTATGTGTGTATGTATGTGTGTGTGTCTGTGTGTGTGTGTATGTATGTATGTATGTATGTGTGTGTGTGTATGTGTGTGTATGTGTGTGTGTATGTATGTATGTATGTATGTGTGTATGTCTGTGTGTGTGTCTGTGTGTGTGTGTGTATGTATGTATGTATGTGTGTGTGTATGTGTGTGTGTGTGTGTGTGTGTGTGTGAGTGAGTGAGTGTCTGTGTGTGTGTGTGTCTGTGTGTATGTGTATGTGTGTATGTATGTATGTATGTATGTATGTATGTATGCATGTATGTGTGTGTGTGTGTGTGTGTGTGTGTGTGTGTGTGTGAGTGAGTGTCTGTGTGTGTGTGTGTGTGTGTGTATATATATGTGTGTGTGTGTGTATATATATATATATGTGTGTGTGTATGTATGTATATGTGTGTGTGTGTGTGTGTGTGTGTGTGTGTGTGTGTGTGTGTCAAGTTTTGTTCGAACATGATCTTGGTAACACCTGAACCATGTGTGTCTCACCTGTGCAGGGTACCGCCGCCATGTACTTCAGAAGGTTCTACCTGAACAACTCCATCATGGAGTACCATCCCAGGATCATCATGTGAGTAGTCGTTGACCCCTCTCCAATGGAAACAGATAACGTGAAATGAAACACAGAGAAATACTGAGAAGTATCTTTGAGGGGTTAATTAACTGATAAGCAAACATGTTTCACCAGTTGTAGGCAGTGTAGGAGAGTAACTACTTCCATGTGAATATGATTATGAAAGACATGTAGTTGTAATCAGTTACTGTGACTGAGTAAAAAAACAACAACAACATGCAATTAAATTACATGTTCTCTCACACCTCGCAGTGTGAATAAAAGTGAAAAAGGATTCATGCATCTGCCTCGTGATTCGGATCCACCATAACATTTAATGTGTTAATGCACTTTTGCTAGAAGTGATGTACTTTGATATAATCATAACTAACCTAATATCAGTTTTTTTTTTGTTTTTTTTTTAAATGCTGTGTATGTGATGTGCTCAGAATGTTGCTTCCAGGCCTCTCAATAATACAATAAATAAATGAGGTGAAACACCGATTAACAACAACAAAAAAAAGGGGCTAAAATAGTCCGATGTGTATTGCAACATTTTCAGAAGTGATTTTACCACACATACTGTATGTAGCATTTAGCCACAACTAGAGTAGATCCATTTTGGAAGAATCATTTACTGTAAAGGACGGTAGTCACGTGTGACGGGGAAAGAAGTTAGTTTCTTATTTTATCGACTATTTATTTCAGTTAATACCGAGCATCGCACTCCCAATTTAATATTGAATAAAGTATTAGTGACGAACACATCGTCATAACTGTTTGTCCAGCCTTGTTTTTTTTTGTTGTGCAGTTTATATGACTTCTTCTTTTTTTTTTTTAAACTTCCCGTTTCAGGCTGACGTGCGCCTACCTGTCCTGCAAAGTGGACGAGTTCAACGTGTCCAGCACCCAGTTTGTGGGCAACCTTCTGCAGGAGACCCCCGCGGGGCAGGAGAGGGTTCTGGAGCAAATCCTGGAGTATGAGCTGCTGCTCATCCAGCAGCTCAACTTTCACCTGGTGGTCCACAACCCCTTCAGACCCATGGAGGGCATGCTAATCGACCTCAAGGTGGGGCGGCAAGTTCGAACGTCAATCCTGAACGCAAACTCTTTGCCGCAGCCCCGATCCCCGGTTCGATCGGCAGGCTCGTCTCGCCCCCCTGACGATGTTGTCGCCTTTTCCCGAATTTCACCCCTCAGACTAGATACTCGACGCTGGATAACCCCGAGTCGCTGAGGAAGGGCGCTGATGACTTTCTGACGCAGGCGGCCATGACGGACGCGGGGCTGCTGTTTTCACCCTCTCAGATCGCTCTCACGGCGATCCTGAACAGCGCCTCGAGAGCCGGCCTCAGCATGGAGAGGTGGGTCGCGTCGTCAAAGTAAAACACGCAAGGGTGGTCCGTTTTAAAACGTGGGGTTTGAATATGAAAATCTCCTTCACTTTGCTGAAGCAGCAGCAAGCACTGGGATTTCGTATACTTTTTTTTTTTTGTCAATATAGACATCCATTGGAGAAATAGTTTTTTTCTCTCTTTTTTTTTTTTTTTATTGTCTGCCATGTTCAGCTACCTGACTGAATGCCTGGGATTGAAAGAGGACAAAGAGACTCTGTCCAAGCTGTACGACTCGATGAGACGTGAGTAAACCGCACCTTCAGTTTTACACCACCAGATAGTACTGTTGAGCTGCTTAAGCAAATCTTGTGGCGTTTCATGGGTTTTTCACAGGGATGAAAACCCTCCTGAAGAAGTACGAGCTCCCCAAACCGGACGAGGTGAACGTTTACAAGCAGAGGCTGGAGAGGATTCACGCTGAATTTGCCACTTCGAGCAAGTAAGGGGACGAAGTCGCCTACTTTCCTATGATCACGGTGCGAGATGTACTTTCGCACTTCCTCTTATGAAATGTCGGAATGAATTACTTAATGATGGAGCTGAAAAAAAAATCTCAAGAACTCTTGATGATCGCAATCGGTCCTTCATCTTCTCCTCATATTAAGATGCAGTCAGAGCGGTGTCGGTTTCCGGTTTTCGGTTTTGTTTAAGTGACAACACTAATTTGACTATTCCCAACTTGTCCTTGTTGCACATTGGGACTAATTAGGGCCGCAAGAAAACTATCGCTACGCTCGGGTGTCCCGATATTAGGTTTTGTGATCCTTTTATCGGTTTTCAAAAACACCGTATTGATTTTTTTTATTGAATTGCTTAGATGTAAATGTTCGTGACGAGGCGGTGGTTCCTTTTGTGTTGCGTTCAGACACCCGACCTTTAGATGGCAGTGTTGTAATCCCCCCCCCCCCCCCCCCCCCACACACACCCAAGTGAGCCACTCCAGGTATCCATTCTCATATGTAGTAACAGTTTTATTGTAGCCAGGTTGTCGTATCTAAGATGCAAAAGGTTCAAGGTTCAGTATCAGGTAGAAAAAATAAAAAGGAACACAACATCATCATCATCATCATCATCATCATCATCAAGGGAGTACAACAGCGTGCCACGTCGCCACCTACATCGGCCACACCGCGTAAGCACGGCTGCTTACGGGGTTTGGCCGACGAGGAAGGCGTTTAGGCTCATCCGTTTGTCGCACGTCTGTCTCCGGTCGTCTGTGAACACTTGGTGAGGTCCGTGGTATCTTAAGTGCAACTACAGTAAACAGTTTGGTAAACGTTTCGAGCTATGACAGGCACAGATTCAGATTTCGCAGCTGCTTGAATCGCGAGGTGGGGGGGGGGGGGAGGGGGGCACTCGAGGCCGACCCCGCACGACTTTGACAAATCTGTGCATGGCATGACTTCCCGGGGGTGTGTGTGTGTGTGTGTGTGTGTGTGTGTGTGTGTGTGGATCTATATGAAAACAGTCGGTGCAGAGGTGTACCAAAACACCGGCCGTGATCGGGCGGGGGGGGGGGGGGGGGGGGGGCAGCGAGAGAGACTGCAACGTACGAAAGCTTTCATTTACATCCGAAGGCATAGAGGGAGTTCAGGTGGTGGTTGTTAAGAGCAGCATATATGTAGGCCCACACGCTGTAGCGGGACCCATTCAGGGTTTAACACATGCACAGGACAGGTTACGGGTATCTCCTACAAAACTCTTTTATCTTTCAGCTCTATCGTACACAAACACGGTTTATTTCTATTCAAGCCTAAGTATATAATGCCAACAAACAAAGCAGCGTATAAAACGTAAGAAGTGGTTCCCGCGCTGCGTGAAAGTTTCTACACAAAGACAGCAGCGGGAGCCGTCAACGGTTTTGGAGGAAGAGCTCGTCGTAAAATCGGGCGACGCGGGTGAGAGCACGGCGAGTAGAAAGGGAGTTAAGGCTTGTGTCTTCTCGGAAAGAGGTGCTATGTTTAAATTCCCTGATGACGGCAAAAAGAAACGCTACGTCAATGCTTTGGATTGCCTCCCCTCTTAACACCATCGCGAGTTCAGCTGTCCAAAGAAAGGAGTGGCCGATCAGGGCGCGCCCCGTCCGGCTCCGGCTCCGGCGTCCGTCACCGACCGTAAAACGCTCAGACGTCTGAGGGAGCGGCAGGTAACGTCGGGGGTAAAAGAAGTTAAGACATTTCTGCAGTTCGCTGCGTCTTCGTAGAAATCCATCGGTTCAAGGTCCGACGCGACAAGCTTTCAACACGCTGTCGGAAGCTTTTTTTTTTTTTTTTTTTTTTGGAAAAGGGCTTTGGAAGGACAGTTTTCAGTTATGCAGCAAGTGGTTTCCCGTGGAGAGCAGCCGTGTTGCGTTTGTACTGCCAGGAATCTAGGCCACATGCTTTTTAATAAGTACAAACTCACTTCAGTCTTCGGTTGTGCACCTCACGGGACGAGGCCTCACTTTGGGCTGGCTGTGTGGTCTGACTAGCACACTTTCGGGAGGAAATCCGCAACACTCACATTACCTGGATGGCAGCAGCCAGTGACATGATGGTGCACTCTGTCCTGCAAGATAAAGTGGACATGTTTGTAAAAGGCTGACGAATAACTCACCCCCACCCCCCCACCCCCCAGCATTTGAACACACTTCCCGTGTGTTAAAATGCTTCTGACGGGAGGACTTTCAGTCTCGGTCGGTGTGAACTAGTCTAGATGAAGTTGAATGAGGAGACACGGGAGACTAAAACTACCAATGAGGATCATGGAGGTGTGGTGGACGCTAGATGTCACGCCCCGCCTAAATGAGTGTTGACGATGGGCTTCGGGGGGGGGGGGGGGGGGGGGGGGGGGGGGGGGGGGGATTTAGTTGCATCGACACTGAAGATACAACAAGAGTTCACCAACAGTCACGGCTTGCAAAGACAACTCGTGAGTCACGTTGGTATCGTAAAACTCATTGCGCACTTTACGCAGCTGCTTGTAAAAGTGTTTCTGTGTCGCAGCAAACGGAAGAGAGGATACGAAGAAGATGGTCACGTGGCAAAAGAACCACGTTTGATAGAAGAGGTGAGACCATACTCTCAAATCACTTCAGCGGTATTTCTTTTTTTTTTTTTTTTTTTTGTAGATTTCTTCCTAAATCAAACTTTTTTTTTTTTTTTTCTTCCAGGAATGGACTGATGAAGACCTGATGTGAGCTTGTGGAATCAAACCGTTTGAAGTTATTAAACTACTTAATTCCAGTATTTTACTGTCGGTGGATGTGACAGGAATGACGAGCATTTATAGAAAACGCAAAGGTGTGTTTCAGTTTGCAAGTGCACGCAACATATTTACTTTTCTACATGGTAAAGCTGTCTGTCTTTGGTTTCCTTTTGTTCTGCAGTAAATAATAAAACTATTTTTCGACACGTTTGGTCAAATATTCCCTGTAATTAACAAAGCTACACGAGACTATGTGCATACTTTTTCCTCCACCTTTTGTCAGGGGACAATGAACCACTCCATAATCTACTTTATAAAAACAGTTTAATAAGTGCATGCATGTCTGATACAGTCTGTACTATTCCAAAAAAAAAAAAAAAAAAAAAAAAAAATTACTGCTGTAAACACTTATTTTACTTGGTTTCTCTGATTATGTGTTTTGTCTGGCATTGAGAAGTTAAAAAAAAAAAAAAAAAAAAAAAAAAAAAAAGCCATAATCAAAACCGAAAAAGCTGATAAATTGGAGAAAAAAATTTCAGCTCATCTCACTTATATACTCATGATTCCAGCAAGAGAATTTATTCATATAAAATAACCATACTTTTCTGAAAGACTTTGCTCCAATCTAGAAAACAAAGAAAGAAAAAAAAAAAGAACAGACAGAAATGCTTTTCAGCGCTTTGCAGATATTGTCACAACCTTAAAATAAATCAGTCACTAATTACAGTATAAAAAGCATTATCGCTCATAATCCAGTTACCAGTAAAGGGGACTGAGAGAACTAGCTTCTTCATGTCAATTTCCTCATATCGAGCAGGACTTTGGCAACCTGTGCTATCAAAACACAAAGCGGGTACAAAGAAACCACTTTTGAAATCTTAATATTTGGCCCTCGTGATGAAGGGAATGAAATGTACCCAAGGCAAAATCATGAACACAGTTTATGAGGGAAAAAAAATTGTTTTCTTGTGCATACAGCTGTCAGTCACTGGTGCAGGTTTTTTTTTTTTTTTTTTTTTTTTTTTTTTTTTTGTCTTTCTGTTTTAAAGTACTGCGTCGCTTTGTTGTACTCAGCTGCTGTTGTTGCATAGCTCTCTTGTGGTGAACAAGACAAGATGGCGGGTGGGTGGGATGGGCGGGACTATCAGAGGAAGACACGATGGAGGGTGGTGGATGGGTTGCCATGGTGATGAGGGCAGAGCATGCTACGTTCTCCTCTGGGCTGCACTCCGGCGGAGGAGACTCGGCGCGATGGATGGGGAGTTGGGAGGAGAGGAGGAGTGCAGTACTACCTGTTGCTGTTGGACATGGCGTACTGAGTCTGCTTCTGCTGGAGGAGCTCCGTGATGGCCAGCAGCTTTTTCAACACGTGCTGCAGAACGGAAACGGGAGTTAAATACGTCTCCTTGAGACAGGACAGCGTGATTTACCGTGCGTGTGCCCCCCCCTCCCTCCATCCCCACCCCGCCGGTGTCTGACCTGCTGTGCCCCCCTCTCGTTGCTCAGCGTCCGGAGCTCGTCTGAGTGTGTGGCACAGACCTCGTGCAGCGCGGCCAGGTCCCGGGACAAGTCTGTCCTAAAGTGCTCTGTGGCTTCAGGCAGGTCAGGGACATTCTACAAAGACAGCGGAGGGGAGAAAAAAAAAAAAAAAGAGAGCCAGTAGTCAGGGTTCGCACTAAAGCTGCAACTATTATTATTTTTAGTTCAGCGTTTTTACACCTATAGTTCATTTGCTTTGGTCTGAATCAGTTGATGAGTTCGTAGACTTTGAATGTCTTCTGCTGGGTTCTTTTTTTTTTTTTTCCCCCCACGCAGAAAAATCCAAGCAAACCTAAAGCATCAAAACAAACCCGAATCTAAACCCGACCAATAAGCGAAGCCACTCTGCTTATTGGTCGGGTGTGATTGGGGGCGGGAGCAAGAAAGTAAACGCAAGGACCCGAGTTCAGCACTAGTGCATATTCCTGTGAGAACAGCACTGCTAAGCAATTTAATATGGAGCGATGGCAAGAGTTGGTATTTGCTCATAATGATCTCGGCGATGTACCAGCAGAACATCTTGAAAATACAATGGTGCGTCACACTCTGCAAAGATGTGCTGCCTTCAGGTGACTCGGTAGAACAAGGAGGCTGATGTTGAGCGTGTTTGCAAACTCTTAGACTGAGACCACCTCATCTCAGGGGTCTCGGCGAGGTTGTTTTGGGCGATTACAGTGTTCACACCAAGAGTGAAAACAGACCAGTCTGATTTAACCGGACTGAAAAGCACAGGTGTGAAAACAACCTTAATCTCTCGTAATCAGAAGATTATCTTCTTGGTGAATCATTATGTCGACAAAATGTAGGAAAACACTGACAAACATCAATAATATTTTCCCCTGAGGCCAGTGTGACATTTAAATTGCTTTCTTTATCGGCCCAGCAGTCTGAAGCCAAAGATAGTGACTTTACTTTCTAAAACGAGAAAAGCCTTCCAGGAGGCAGAAGCCGGGGAATATTCTGTATTTTTTTTTTTTTTCTTTCAAAATGATCAAACTCCTCAATTACCAAAATAGTTGTAATTCATTTTTTGTCGATCAGCTAATTTTCAGCCGACGATAATTCAATCAAAAACAGATGTCACTCACCCCTAACTCGTCCAGAAACATGATCATCCTGTGTTTGTTGTTTTTGATGAAAGGGTTTACGCCCTCCATGTAGGGTTCCTGTTCAAGAATAGAGAGACAGCTGCCGAATACCAGCAACACTCAAAAAGTACTTTGCTATAAAAACAACACTTGAACTGAGGACTACGGTTTCAGGGAGAGAGAGAGAGAGGGGGAGAGGGGGGGGAGATACCTTTGCACCAAACTCAACCAGGTTGGCCAGATTCTGGACTGACTTGGCCACCAGTGTGAGGGTCCTGCCTGCTGTTGACGATGGGGGGTCTGCAAAGAGAAATGATGCAAAACACACATTTTAACAAGTCCAACGGCAAGCAGGAAGATTTTGTGCGCGTTTTTTAACAGACGCTCACCAGCAATGATGTTGAACATTCTGGGGTTGAGGATAGCCGGGCAGATCAGTCTTAGAAAGACAAAGCCACTAGAGGAAGAATGATAAGGTTCAGTTGGACAGCAGAAGAAGAAGAAGAAACATGCTGGAATTTAAAAAAAAAAACCAACAACAACAACACCCTGATCGTATTTTTAAAAGTGTCCAGAGAACAGTTCTGCCCCACATTATTTACTGGTGTTTATTTACCTTACAACTCTCGTCCGCATCGTGGTGTTGGTGGGCCACTTCTGTTGCACAGACTTCTGCAGACAGCCATAGATGAACCTCAGTGTCCTGCGTGGGTTGTCACAGAGACACTTGATGGATTATTTGGGCCTCTTGGACGTTTAGATTTGCATTTCTGTTTGAAGTGCCGGTGAAAGTGATTTACAGACAGAACCGGACAACAAGTCTGTGTGTAGGTGCCGTATGCGAGCTTACGGTGGCAGGATCTCAGCAGCCATGAAGATCTTCTCCACCAGCTCAGACAGGATGTTAAGGAGGTGAGCCAGGTTTAGGTTCACATCCTCATTCTTTTCCAGTTTGGAAGGGTTCAACTTAAAACAGAGAAATACGGAGGGACGAAGGAAAACAAGTCAAACAAATGAAGATGAATTGGACTCGAATTAATCCCGAATGTTTGTGAATAATGGGATAAACATTTCATCTCATTCTACAGTGACAGCAAATAATAAACGATGATGCTGTTACTGTAAGAATCGCATGCAATTTTGATAAATATTGTGTATTGGGTGGATATGGATCAGCCAATGTCAGATGATTTTTGTTGTATTTAAACTTATTAAATTGAAGACTGGGTACTTTGTCATGTGCATGAACTCTAAAATAACTGCACGTTTTGAAATAGTCATTGGACATAAAGGCAAAGAAACGTTGAGGTCTCAGTCATGTGGGGGCGGTGCCACGTTTTCCTGTTTTGTCTTTGGGTTTGTAAGGCGTCACTGTGGGACACGACTGATTTTTCTGTAAGTAGCTACCTCGCAGGACTGTTTGCTCTCCATGATCTTGAGGATGGTGTCTTTGAGAGCGTGGTGGACGAAGGGTGTGGCTGTGGCCTTCATGTACTGCTCCATCAGTGTGCTGGCCAGCGTGGTCGCCCTGAACAATGTTGTGGCCTCATCTGGTGAGAGGTTATCAAATTGTATGGGCACGTCATCAAATATATTTCTGAGCAGAACTAACTCGGCAAACAAAACCAAAACAAGAAGCTGAACCCGGCAAAACAGCACAGACTTAGTTATTACTAAGCGGTAAGGTTATCAGTTATAACATGCATTTTGCATTGTTTCGCGTTTTACATTCCTTTTAAGATGAATCCGTTAAGTCAATACCGCTTCCTGTTTATTATTTGCAGCACGAGTTTTATCCGTAATCATCCCCGTGATTCTTACCCTCCACGTTGATCTCTCTGTCGTTGAGCGTCCTGAGCAGCGGGGCTTCAGCCTTCTCATGTCTGAATATCCGCAGTAGGAGGCTTGCCAGCAAGGTGCGGTCCTGACCACACACGTGGGCCAAAGCATAGATGACGTGGAACTCTTTCTGCAAGATCATCTGCACGGGACACACAACCGTGACACAACTCCGAGTGAGTCAACGACAGAGCAGACAGTTAATAGACGTCGCAATTAAAACCACTTTTCAGCGGCTCAGACCTCCTTGAATTCGCTGTACTCCTCTTCGGGCATGATCTTCTCCATGGAGTAGCGAGCGCGGACACGTAAGGAGCCCGGCTCGATGCCCTTCAGAGGAACGTGGGAGCTGAGAGGGAACCACTCATCAATCATCTGGCCCTTTTGCAGACGGTTTAGCTGGCAGCGCATGAACACTGAGAGGGAGAGAGAGGAAGGTGTCACGGAAGGACAGAAAGACATGATGAGATGTGAACCAAAACGAAAGAAGTACAGTAAATAGTTGAGAATTTGTGATGGACTTACAGATGTCACTCTCTTTGCTTTTTTTTGTTTTGTTGCTCAGGCTGATTTCAAATCTGTTAATTTCACTAGACAAGTCACTGAAACAACAGAGACATATATTTTATTACTCTCCAAAACAAAAGAACAGGAAACGTTATTAATTCTAAGCAATGATAGGTTTCTGGGAAGCCAGGAGGATAACGTATAGAGGGAGGAAGAACAGCAGGAGAAACCAAAGGAAAATACACAAAGCATGGCAGACTTACTCAAAGATGAACTCCTCGGTGAAGACAGGGTTCTGCCCCTCCCTTGGGTGCGTCTTCGCCACCTGGACACTGTTCAGGTAGATGTTACAGTAGGGGTTGGTGAAATACTTCACCGGCAGTTTGTGGGCCTCCTCCACATAAAGCACCAAGCTGCTCACCTGAGAGAAAATTGAGGATTTAGCACAAACATGCACGCACTGTCGGGATGTGATAATTATTCAGCATATTCCTGATGTAGTGCCTCTCCACTCCTGTGGAGAGTCTGATAGCTCCTGCTATTTTTGCAACAAAAAAAAAACAAAAAAACAAAAATCCATCTGCCTATTCCCAAAGGAAATAAAACACATACAGCTCTGTACAGATATTAGAAGATGTAAATTGAAAACAAGCCTGATAAAGAAAAAAAACAAAAACAAAGCCCGTGTGACCGACTGCACGTCTAAAAGTAAAGAGAATGTGGGGCAGCCAGGCGTGAAGACTTCAAAGGCATCTGAAACTTGAGGCCCTTTCAAACAATTGAAGGGCTTCACTTTGAGAATCATTCGTCAATCGCTCACAATTATGCTCAACGTATTCGGAATTTTTTTTTTTTACAATGACTCGGTAATGTTGGCGTTACTCCTGAGTGATGAACGACCCCATGCTGGCTGATGGTACACGTACCTGCCTAAGCCTCTTGTTGGAGGTGGGCTGAGTGGTTTTCCTTAAGTTACTACAGAAGGTTTGAAGGCATTTCATCCAATCCTGCAAACACAGAACATGATCAGAACATTGAACAGAAACACTTGTCGTCGGCACGCTCTCTGTAAGAACTTGCAAGACTGTCAGCTGTTCCCACCGTGCGCACTTCATCCCCGGACAGAATAAAACGACTGGCTCTTTGTCACATACATGGGTCCTGACTACTGAACTACCTCCTGGGCCCCAGCATCCGGGAGCTGGAAACATATTTGCACCCAGCCCTTACATAAGGCAAATTAAGAAAAATATTAAAAAAAAAAAACATACTGCTTATAACCTTTCCAAAGCATTGTGTTGTTAAGCATAACGAGCACACAAAATGATGCTTTTATCATTTGGGAAATAATCATAATCACCATTCATAGATGTCAAAATATTTTTTTTTAAATTTTGATTGATATTTTTCAGTGTAGATTCATACATTTTACATTTATAATGTCTACGTCCGCCCACTGCTGCTTTGTGTATGAGCACGGTTAGACAGATTAGGCTTCTCCAGCATTTATGTCTCAGGTTTTCCAAATGAAACAATTCTGATTTGGACAAAGTAAAGACTTTCAGTGCATCCATCAGCTCTGAAGAGAGTCATTGAATCTCGCTCCGGTTATGACCAAAGTAGGTCAATTCCGGAGTTTGCCCATCGGTGTGCCTTTGTGATGTCTTCTGGCTTCTCAAGGTGGAAATTTGGCCTCTGAAACTACTTGTGTGTTTGCAGGAGCAGGGTCGAGGCAGTTGCGGTAACTATATGAGATTTCCTCTTCTATTCCGACAGCTAATTGAATATATTTTGCCCTTTGCCCCATTTAAAAGTCCTTTTTCATTTTCATGCTTCAGCTCTGTTATTGAATGACCTGATTCATGGATGGCCAAAAATAATGTCTTTTTATCAGGAACTTCAGGTTCATTTTTATCTACAGAGATGTCATCAATATCAAAGGAAATGCTGCTCTGAACTAAACCTGTAATCCAACTGCAGCGCCATTATGTTACTGTAACAACAAGCCAGAGTCAGAGTCCCCTCCATCATTGAGTCAGGGTTTTGACATTGTAACAGCAAGACAACACTGCCACCATGAGGACGAACTGGAAGCTACAACATTGCCTTCTATAATTTTGATCCAGCATACCTATTATTGTTGAAAAACGTTAAAATTATTACATACTTTAAATCACTAGCAACCCTATACACTTACATATGAGTGAATCAGGAAGTAAAATAGTCGTTTAGGCCTCAGGGTATGGAGTTAAAGGTTAATGCAAATACCAGGAGCAGTTCACAGTGTCGTAAGCGTTCCTTTTTGACATGCAGTTCAATTTTGGGGGGGTTTTGGACTCAAGAGTCTAGACAAAACACATGTGCATGTGTTCCTACTTTGTTCAATGAAACTGTTAAATTGACAGAGAAGGGCTGCGTCTCCTTTTACCTGTGCCTGCTCTGGAGCTTCTCCCGCAAAGTAGAATATGTACTGCTCCTCACTAAAGTGCTGGACAACAATCTGGAAACAGTTTGGCCTGAAAAAGTAACAGAGAAAAGAACATTTTAAATGACTTTGTACCATATGCTATACCATTAAATACCTTTTCTTCTATTGGATGTCCAGGCAACTGCTGTCACTCAGCATTTACTAAATTAGATCAATAACTATATCTTAATGTCTCACCTGCCAAACAGACTGTCATGCACACCATACACAGAGCACACACTTAGGTCGATCAGCCCTTTGGGTTTGGTGGCTCTCTTCTCGCTTTCAAAGTAGATGAGCTGAGCATCATTCCCCTCCAGGATAAAGTAAAGGTTCTTCCAGCGTTTGCCTTTGCCTGAAGGCGAGAAGAACCAGATCAAAGTTTAGATCCTGACTGATATGACCACAAGTTAAGACTGAGATACTATTATTCATGATATTTCAAGAGGCTACTGTAAGTCTTTAAAAGGACAGGACAGATGGTACATGTACCTTTGTTGAACAGGAGGTAGCCTTTCTTGACAATGTTTTTGTAGAAAGCGTCTTTTGTTTTCCGTCTGATAGTGTTATAAATTTCTCTCCCGTCCACTGTGTCAGGAAGAACTTGTTCCTGGTGCTACAGTAAATACAAAAACAAATCAAATCATCACATAATCACAAAGGCAAGGTCATTCCAATCATTTAAAAGGCCAGCTTGCATTGAGTTTCTCTTTTAAACTACATCTGTTGCGCCACAGAAATTCTAGACAGTCTGGAAAACCAACAAGAATATGTCTATTACGATATATTTTCTTTAACATTTACATGTACTGTTCAATTGCATTTGAATTCTCCTTTTCTTTTTTGTCCAAGCTGGTAAGTGCTGACGTAAAAATTCAGATACTTTGAATGCCAGTAAGGGAGTTAGCGATGTCTGCCTTTTAGTCTTAAACTGTTTACATTGTTAATTGCCATCCCATTAAATCAAAAATATACATTTACACATGCTCAGTTAGGCTGATAAACTGTGCCTACCTGCACTGAAACTGGTTCTTTCAGGTTGTAGCCCTCAACAATCTGCTCTTTCTTGTAATGGTCGATGATGTCATCAACACTGCCAGAGAGAAAAGAGAGCAAACAGGATGCAGCACATCACTAACTGCAGGTGAAAATGCATGCCATTTTTCTTCATATTATTCTGTTGGTAGCACCAGTTAAAGGCAGGCCCGTTTGCAGACATACCTGTTGTAGTACCTCCCCCCCATCATGTACTGATTGTTGGGGGTGGGAGAGATCTTAAACCTTTGGATGTTTTCATTGGTGCGAAAAAAGAGGGAGTAGTCCCCAGGGGTGTTGTCTGATGGCCGGACTAGAAAACTGCACACCTGGCCAACTAAGAAAGAATCAGAGTGAGCGAGAAAGAGGCAGGTTTTGATAAATGAACATTGATGATCACAACGTATTTCTGACTAAAATAATTCCCGATGATGCCTCCTGTGATTAATAACTTTGGTCTAATGAAAGGCAAAGAGAAATGGTACCTGTCATCAGAAGGTTGTAGGCCTCTTGTTTGGTGATCTTTCCATGATACCAGCTGTAGGAGATCCAATAAGAACAACAGAAGGAAAAGGGGCAGACAATTTAATCAATCAGCTACACGCAGGTGTTCGGTGGCCACTGCAACAGCAGCATCTCTAAATACACTAAAATCTTTCAAAATCTGTTGGGGCCATTCATCAGAGTGAAATGACAAGCCACTGTTTGCTAAATTAATTACTCCTATAAGCAAATGTTATCAAATAAAAAGGAGCTTGAATGTGACGTAATGTAATTTGTATCCGTCATACTTGAAGATTAGCCAAAACTGAAGGACATGATAAGTAGGGAGAAAAGAATGACTCGCGCTGTAAACAATGTGCTGTCACCGTATTCTGCCCGTTAAAGCAACTATAAAAACATCATTTAGTTGTCGGGGACAAAGAAAACTAGGACGCGTGTGTGGCTGCAAACAATGAAAGCTGAACTAACAAGGTGAATATTATCGCTGTAATGAAGAGTTGAGTGATAAATCACTGCATCCGAACATTGTAGCTGATGAGATGGATTTTTATGCGAGTGAACTGCTTTCGACATTGATCAGATATTGGACACCCTGACAAGCAGACTTACGCTTTTCCCTCATGTGGATCCTCCTCCCGGCCCTGAAAAAGATCAGAAAACGGAAATCTGTCAAAGACACCAATGACTGCGGTTGTTGTGATGTATATGAGCTGTTATGCTGTATATTCATATGCTGTTGCCACTTTTATTATAATATATATATATATACCTCTCACTGTTTAAAAAAAAAAAAAAAAAATCCACACTACACTGAGTTTACTTGCACAGATGCCCCTACCAATTTTGTCTTTATTCCATAGAATTGACTTTGATAGTTTGATAAAAGGTTTTCTAAAACGATGGAAATAGCCTCCACATGTTGTGTTGTACTTACCACCTCCTCCACCAGATCCTCCACGATGAGCCCTTGCTCCTCTGTGCGAACGTTCGTCACCCACATCCAGCCATCTTCCAGTTCATTGTGAACAATAAACATGTCCCCTTTCAGGA
Organism: Embiotoca jacksoni; assembly: GCF_022577435.1. Lineage (NCBI taxonomy): Eukaryota > Metazoa > Chordata > Actinopteri > Embiotocidae > Embiotoca > Embiotoca jacksoni. The sequence continues at coordinate 14,589,560 of NW_027185436.1, read as the reverse complement.
AGCTGAAGATACATGAAGTCAAAATTATATCATGAAGAAACGATAATTTAACGCAACGATTTAAAAAACAAACAAACAAAAAAAACATGGTTATAACACCATCTCCCTCTTTAAACATTGTTGCTCTGTCCACTGTCATCTTAACCATAATAGAAGTGAGTAAATAGAAATTCAGTGCTTGTTTAGAGTAGATCATAATACCACAGCATTACCAGCAGGTGTCTCCTCTGACTCATAACATTTAGAGGTAAATGTTGCATGTCTATCTGTGCAGTTAGGCCCGTGGCTCGCTGGCAGGCTCAGCACTGAGGTTGACTTCAGACACATGTTTATCAGATTTAGGAAATCAGGGATAGCTGGATAAGTGTGCCTGCTGCAGCTTAATGAGAGGGGAAAGGCTGTTTTTCAATAACAAGTCAGATGATGTGTTTTCCAGGCTGCTGTGACATGCCACAAAAATCAAACTAGGCCTCTTTGTGTGAGCCATATAGGGAAATACTGTATTTTGTAAGCCCAGAACATTATCAGTGCTCATCTGTGTCCGTAGGATTATGGGTCATGTTTAGGAGAGTGCTTTTAGGAAAGAGACTGGCTGGATATGAGTATGTTATATTCACAAGTGTATGACACGAAAAGATTAGTTTTACACAGATGCTTACCTGATCTCATCAGTATCTGGCACTTTGGTGTATGGAAGTATGGCCCTGACTCTCCTCCTGTCTTCTACAGGCTGAGGAAACAAAGCACGCGGAGAACAAAAACATCATTGACCTTCCAGAAATATATTCGTGTTAAATCCCCTAATTATTTTTACAAAATCAAGTATTCTACTACAACTCCCACAGGGAGGTATCACACTCGGCTGAAAAACATAATTAGCATTAGCCTGGGCTTTGCCTTAAACAGTTCTGAATACTGCCTGGGGGCAAAAGAAAAAAGGAAAAGGATGTGAAACTACTCCCTTGTTTGAGGAGCCAGTAGGTGAAAAAAGGAATCAAAAAGGTGTGCATTTTCACTCATCTTTGAACCCGCACACATTTTATCAGATCAAAGAACTTCTACAGGACATTACAGGAGATTAAGGTTCATTATGCATAATTTACCCGTGATTGTCACATCTTGCATGCTTTTAGCTTACTGTATATAAAACGGTCTGAAGTTTTAATTGACCTCTGGGGAAAGGTCTTTTCTATTCAGGGTTCACACAGCTTTCAAAGAGTAAAATGTAGGCACTTTTCCAGCACTTTCAAGGTAACCACATTCTAAATTCACAATCAATTCACGCGAACACAAAAAAAAAAACGTAAAATGCTTCTTATATTTTGTTTGGTCTTCAAAACTAAACAGAAAGAGACTCTTAAATATTGCACAACTTTATATCAAATATGACACCCAAGACTTCCTCCTAATATTTAGACAAGGAGCATTTCGCAATACTTACTCTGAAAACAAGTGAGATGAGGGGATAAAAAGAACATACCATGTAACATTATGTCACACAATTAATGTAAACAGTTCAGAATCATGTCAAATTTGAGAGGACTGTGGCAAAATGTCCCGAATGCTGGAAATTACCAGAGTATTTTTTTGTTGTTGTATCTATTATATACTCCCTGCAAGCATGAAGTCAGTCTCACCTCTGGAGGGGCTACCGGCGAGAGCAGTTTCTCTCCTTTGAGTAGGCAAGACACATAGCTGTAGTATCCAATCAGGTCTGATAGAGAAGAGAAGCGACGCCCACCAATGTAATAGTCCCCACACATGGCGATTATCCTGTTGAGAGGAAACACAGCAATGATTAACAGCAGCTCAGTTATCTACAAGTACAGGCTAATCAATGCGCAGTGCAGGCAATAGAGTAATTTTAACTTCCATTCACTTGACAGTAAAATATTTAAGTGGGCTGCAAACGAAACGTAGCCGACATGACAAAATGAAACTAAATATCTATCTAAGGAGGATGTTAGACAGTGAGACGTTCACACGGCACGCCTCAAAGCTCCATCCTGACTTTTAAGTCCAATTCAATCTTTTGTGTTGGTGGTTCACTTTGAGATCCGTAAGTGACAGGTGTCTGGCTCCAGTGGAGGCTATAGACCGCAACACATGCACATATGTAACTGAAATGTCAACTGCATGTGTAGAATAGCAATGTTTTCGTCATTTGTGCGACAGTCAAATCACAAACGTGTGACGTGCTGACACTGAACCATGACAATGAGAATCTGTGCGAAGAGAAGTGAGGCTTCAAAACAAAACGCACATTCCACACCGCGGTTGCGTAGCCAGAGGTTGGATGTGAATCCGACGTTTGTTCACACTTCTGTGAGTAGTAGTGTGGCGTGACAAGCCACGGCAAACTGTGTCTTCAACGCTAAACATTCAACAATTCTGAGCATTGGCCTCTGAGGTTGCCTTTCTGCTGCGGTCTGTGGCTTTCTACCCTTTTGGTGAAGGGGTTCCTCGACTTTATGTTCTACTTGAGGGTGGCGTGCTGCCTGCTTATTGTAGGATGCTAAATGAAGAGAGAGGAAACAGCTCATGTTGCACCAACTTTTCTAATTATTCCACCCACAAAGCTCTCTCAGCTGTAGGCTGTTAGCAATACCACGCTATACAAGCCAGAGAATTGGTTATGGTAAACATCAACGAGACCTTGATGACGTTGACGTTTTGTATAAAACCCTCGTCTCGACGAATAATTTTGGTTTAATTTATGTGCGACAGGGCCATCTGAATGTTTCTATGCAAGAATGTACTTCTCTCCAAGGGTTTATGCCGGCTCTTGCTGAAGATTCGAACTGGGCCTGTAACTGAGATGAAGTTATTTCTGCTTGTTGCATTTTTGCACGCTCTCGTACCTGAAGTGGTTGACCACATTGGTCATGCTGAGGAAAGACAGGACGAAGGAACCGGGCCGGCGGTCACTCTCCCTGATGAGGTAGCTGCCAGGAGTCCGGGCCTGGCGCAGACGCTCCTCAGCAATGGTTCGGTCTAGCTTGCCATGGTACCACCTGAGAGGAAACACGGGGAGGAAACAGTTGAAATGTGTGTCAGGCCGCTGCGTACGTGACATAGACAAACGGCATCGAAACGTATGGCAATGAAATGGAGACCCAAAACTGTTGACGAGTCGAGCTGTATATCGGCGTGAATAAAAGGTGCTGTGTTATGAAAGCAGAAACTCAATTAGCAGAGAAGTACATATTTCTGTTGAACAGTAAACATCATAAATTCAGCTGCATGAATCATTTCAATGTAGTTCGGGGTAAAATAGCTAAAAACAACAGCAACAATACACACAGTCATCAGTTTAATTGATGCCACACGTTCGACTGATTTTTTTTTTTTTTTTTTTTTTTTTTACTTTAACTCAAGAGTTTAGTACTTTCTTTAAGTTTTGCATTGATTCTAAAAACTTGTTTTCGGAACTAAATAAACAAGTCCATGATCAATGAAAAAAATAATGACAGACTAATGGATTACGAGAACAATATTAGACATGAATTGTAATGATTTTTAGTGTCAATAGGTCATCCTCAAAACAAATATAAAAGGGAAGGCATTTCAAAAACTGCTAAAAAAAAAAGTCAAATCTTTTCTTTTTGAGTCTCCCACCACTCCATTTAAGTCTTGCTTTCTGAATTAAACAAGACCTGAAAACAACACTGGTTACAATTTCAGCAGGTGAGGCTGAACTTGGTAGGATCTTGCCAGCTGGGGTAAAAAAAAAAAAAAAAAAGAAATAAAAAAAGAAAATGAACATGCTTTTCCAAATTTAGGCCACTGGGGCGTCTCAGAATCATCAACATCATCAACAACAGTAAAAACATCAAGTGGTGAGTGGATGAATGAGGTGCTGCAGGAGCTCCGCTCACCGGAGACCCATCTGGTTTATGGGGAGTACAGGTCTCTACTTGTAAAGTAAACGTGATGAAGTCGCGCAATGAGCCAGAGAGGACTTGCTCAAGAGGAGAGGGAGAGCGTCCAAGAGAGGACTTTGGTTTTTTTTTTTTTTTTTTGGGGGGGGGGGGGGGGGATTTTGGTGATAAGAGAATTGAAGAGAGGCAATTAAGACCATTTGGAGGCTATGGCCAAGCAGCCTTTAAGTGGCTGAAGAAGCAGGGGGAATAATACTGAAGGGAATCTAACAGTGAAGAGGGAAATACAGATGACTGCACAAAAAAATACGGGCGGAAAGCAGAACTCTGCACACCGTCCAAAAGACTGTCCGGTTTCAACTACTAATGTCATAATGTACATCTTATTTAAGTAGTTTATCACCCCACCAACACACACCTTTATGCCCTCTTATGGAATGACATTGACGATTCAAAACACTTCCTGAAATGAATGTTGAACTGGATCAAGAAAGACTTGGAACCAAATGACCTGAATCTCAATATCATCAAAAACACAACTTGACATAAAAACTATGCAAGGGTGAGCTATGGTTGCTTTAAGCCGGTCTTAGCAGCCAAAGTCGGACCCGCATCTGCAAGGCAGGCAGGGCACAACACGGCATAGGTTATAATTAATAAGTTCTATTGATCGACTCCAAAACCCACTTCTGATATACTAAAACCAAATCAAGACATTTAATCCAGGTTGGCTCATACTCATGAGGCATCCCGGTAAACATCAATAATTGTGAGTTATAGCCCGACTCTACAAAGATGGTGCCCAAGTCTACTGTTCTGACCATAAACATACAACTTATTTAGCTCAAATTATGAAGATTTACAGAGGGGACGGCATGCTAATGCAGCAAATGCTGATTAAAACTGATTAACAACCTGAGGCTGTGCATCATGCTGACAGGCAGCCTGCTGCTAATGTTGCTGGAGGGGAGTGCACACATGTCCAAGAACTGCATCAGCTAACCTTTTCTGGGCTCTTAAGGGTTGCAGTCAAAAGTAAACACATGCTGTTTACAAGAAAAGAAAAGAACGACAAATTGTCTCACGAAGTGAAACATCTATTGTATGTGTTAACATCACAGTTTAAAGTGCAAGAACTTCACATATTTTAAGGATATCGGAAGTAACCTTTGTTATTAAACGTCACAACAAAAAGGCTGAATATGCCTGAGCTTCTAACGAGTAGGCAGTTAGAGACCCGATTACCAATAACAAATATACCAATAACATCAAAATCCAGGAACGCTAGTTCACTGAATTGGTGGTTTTAGCATCAACTCCTAGAAATATTATCCACAAATGTTACTTCCTTTAGCTGTGGAATTTCACTTTTTTGGCTGAAGTATCAATAGATTTATGTTACCTTTGATGTATATTTGAACAAATAAATAAATCAGTACACTACACCACAGGAATGGAGACTTGCTAACATCTTCACACTGTTGAATTTGTTCCAAATGTGGATGGAAAAAGAAGAATTGCTGACCAAATTTGACCTCAACTGCAGTGTGGTTATTCATTGGTTTCTGAATCCAATATAAACCAGTCAAGTGTACATTTGAATCCAGTAGTGATTATCAGCATCCAGTACAACCATTCAACTGTGCTTTGCTATATTCTCGGTTTAGGTCGCTGTTCATTGCACTTGATTGACTTCAAAACTACACACCAGAGCAACCTCAACCACGTGGAGTTCTTATTGCCTTGAGGTCGTCTGCATTATGTACGTCGCCTTGTTGACTTGATTTACTGTACATCCTACAGAGACACCGCTAACATCTGATGCCTGGACCCAATTTCATTGTAAATTCTAAGAAACTTCTTTGATATCATGTAAAAAAAAATGTGACCGCTTTGCACTGTGCATCACATTCATCTGTACATTTATCCAAAGCAACTTATTTGATTCGAGTTTCCTGTAACTTTGTGTGAGTAACAGTTTCCTATTTTCACATTTCACTATCTACGATGACATGAGATGTGAATGGGTGAACCAGAAAAGAAAGCTGTTAAGATAAACAGACCATGAACCTAAGCATGAGAGTGGTGATAGGATGCAGTGCTCGTATAAATAGAGAGGAACGCCCTGTCATGTCAGTACATGAACAGCGAGCAGCGCGGTGACGTCTTGACTCTCTCCACAGTGAACACAATTCAGGATAAGGCATTTGCGTTCCAACAAAAAGACTGATGCAAATAGTATAAAAAATAAAATAAAATAGAGGTTTGTGCAACTCGCGGGCATGAGAAATGACTTTGCTTCCTTAACAATCAAGGTCAAAACTACACATTGATGGCACCATCACACCAAAAAGTGTTTTAAGCTGCTGAAGTGGGCGAGCAGGAGGTGTCAGCCACGGTATCAACGTCCGCTATTTGAAACATGCTCTCAGGAGCGGACACCCATTTAGTCACTTTATCATGATACAAGAGGCCAAGGCAATCCTTTCAGCTGCTACTGTGAGCAAGTTAAGTTCATGCGAGTAAGGTATATGGTTAGTTCCGTTAACTGTGTCACGCTGTCAAGAACAATATAACTGTGCGCTGCTGAGATCGAACATGCCCGAGCCTAGTGAGTTGGGCAAGATGACAAAACACAGGGCTGAAGGCCTTCAAAATATTACCTCACAAGAGCTCCATCTGGACAGGAGTGACATAGTGTTTGCATTATGTCTGTAGTGTTGACCCACAGTTTATAGCTTTTGGTTCAGAAATAACAACCTGCATCACAATGAAGCCAGAAGAAGCGCGCAGAGCAAACAATACCGTTTTTTTTTTTTTTTTTTCTTCTTCCAACTGGAATGAGAAGTATTAAGGACAGAGAAACAGCACAAAGAACCGAATATCAGACTTCTACTGAAAAGTAGAGAGCTCCTCCCACAAAACAATAATATACTTTATTTAGATACATGAATACTTGTATAATTATAGTTTACTTTGAATTGTAATTATGCCATTTCATTTTAAATGTCAAATAGAACATAAACAGCCTTATTGGTGCAATAACTGCCTTTACTGCAGAAAGCAAATGTATGACAGCATATCACACATGAATTGTATGTCATTATTTTTTTTTTAATTAGATGGGCAGCAGCTTTTCCATACAGGCAGACAGCAATGTAATGTGGCAACATAAACAAACTACAGGCTAAATAGCCAATGATGCTTGCATTGTTTGCTAATTAATGTGCACTCAACTAATGATTGGGGTATTTCAAGAAAGAGGCATCCCAGCATAACAATGCCGTGTGGAGGAATCAGACAATGACAAACAAAATGGCTTAAAAAAAATGTAAATGATATCAGCAGATTGATGAGTAAATTGAATACAAATCTGTCTGTATCCTTAGGGAACACAAAGGATTATTTAAATTTGATGTTGAAAAGTGTGTCATCCGAAAGGTGGACTTAAAATAACCCAGCCATGACATGCTACTGTTTGAAAAGAGACTAAGTCTTCAGGAAAATTTGGAGCTTCAAAAGAGGTCAGTGCATACTCTACCGACCAAAATCATTCAAGCAAAACTATTTTTCAGAAGCAAAGAAAGTCTGGGTATATTGGGGAGGACGTAATCATTTAGAATGCCTCAGTTAGTGGATTGTTGATACACTTTGCCTTTTATCCATTCTTTAACATACTATCATATGGTGATTTTAGGATTAAGTAATAATGGTAATTTCAGGCAAGCAAAGATTCTGTGATAAATGTGTTTTGACTGTTACCGCACGCCAGACAAAATTCTCAACCAACAGGATGGACACAGACTGCTGTGACTTGACTGAGTTAGACATCATTTCTCTGTCATTCTGTCCATCTCTCATTAAGCTCTTATGCGAGTGCTTTCTCTCTACCTTATGTCTCTTTTCTTCATCATCTTTTGTCTAGATGGATCCATCTGTGCTGAAACATCTCCACAGACATACTGTCAGCCCTCATCAGTTTCAAAAAGTAATGAAATATTGCATTACTGTACATTAGCAATGCGCCCCAGAGGAGCTACGGACTTTCTACATGGGTCACTGAGTAACACGTCTTTTCCACATACAAATTTAACGCCCAGTAAACAGCTCAGTAACCTTTTGAAATAAAGCCAATGTAAAATCGCAGCACATGTGCCATGTGGTTACACATTTATACACTTATTCAAAAAAGATCTGCAGTAAAATCCATGTAACATTCAGACTGAATAGTCAGAACCGGGTGACAGCCCTCAGATAGAAGAAAATCTTTATGTATTAAATAAATAAACTGCGCGCACACACACACACGACAAACGATTTCCTTTAGTGCTTGAGCGCAATTAATTCCAATTCCAATCACGATCTTAACTTTTGCAATTACACAACAAATTACTGCAATTTAAAAAAAAAAGAAAAAAAGTGCCACACGCAGATGTGACCCCGACAACGAATTCTCTGTTTGTGTGCAGTCTCCTCATAATGAAGAGATAAACCAGTCAGTCAGTCATGGTCGCATGACTATTCGGCGACGAGAACATTTGGAAATGCATCTCAACAGGGCAGCCAACGCTGAATTGGTGGCCAAAAGAAAAAAAAAAGATGGATTCTGCAGCATTTTCTTAAATAGGCAACATGTTTTTTTTGGGCAGACCAGTGTCAAGGGACTCCGCAGTTCTCAAACTCCTGGTAGGAAAGCTCGGCGCACAAAACCCTTCAGGTGGTTTCATCCAACTTTTAGCGGATACTCCGGTGGGGGAAGCAGGCTTCAACATCGCTTTCCGCGCCAGCCGCAGAACGTGTACGAGGTGAAAGATGCATCACTTCGTCACACAGCTGTACAATCAGAGTGGGCCGAGTGTTTCTGTAGTTCCAACGACTCCGAGCGAGGAAGCAAAGAAACCAGTAAAACAACTAACTGATCAAGTCACTTCACATCCAGCTGTCAGAATCTCCTTTTTACACGTTTGGTAATATCATATCCAAAAATTGAGGAACTCACATTTTAGTTCTGACTTGGCAATATTTGCAGCAAGTTTAATCAACACTCGACATCTTCTGCTATTTGTTATTAATACGCATACTGAGCATCTTTGGTACAAATATTTCATGAGGAAGTTGATGAGGTTTAAAATTAATGTACCTGATACGTGCGAGTTGAAAAAGAAATACTTCAAAATTACCAGTTTGCATTTTCATTGATAACCAAGAAAGCCTACTCATGAGTCTATATGTCCATTATACACTACTGCAACATTTTCCACAATAATCACAATATGACTTTTAGACCGAATGGCGTGCCTCATTTTTTTCCCCCCCTTTTAACAAACAATATCTTGAAACTACATTTTGCTTCCCAAAACAAAACGTCATTGTGAAGCAAGAGTCGTCAGATGTTTTCTTTCATCCCATTGTTGAGAAGGGAAAGTAAGAGTTGCAGGGTGATTGGACGCTCCACTTACGCCGAGTTCACCCTCTGCTGCATCTCCCTCCGGTGTCCCGTGGTCTCACAAGGTGCACCCACTCCACCAACGCTGCTCCTGGCCGGGCAAAAACTGTGAGCTCCGACGTGGAAAGCCGAGCGACAGCAGCTCTAAATCCTCACAAGGCATGATGATGCGCCCCTGATGCAGCCCGGACGCAGCCACGTCCCGTAGCCAGGGTCAATGAGCAACATCCATAGAGGAAGGATGAACAGTAGGAGATGCAGACTGACTCGCGTTCATTTAGTTGATGCGCTAATTTGACGACAACGTCACGTCTGGTTCTCTTATCCTTTAGAAGAAATATACAAGTTGATGTTTCTGCTGCTGAGGCAGACTGTAAGTCCTGTTGGTCTTTGCTCCCACTTCCTCCTCCCTTGACTTTCTCTTTCTCTTTCTCCTGCTCTCTGCTCTTTCTCTCATAAAACCACGCATCATGAGCATGCTGCCTATTGGTTTTTCAAGCAGCGGGACAGCAACGGTAGGGAGTGGCATATCTGCACACACACTGATGACTTTATGAATACGCGTTCACGCGCTGCCCGTGCACACTCAAAATCCACAGATATGCATAATGGAAACAAACTAGACAAACCTTGTGAAGATGTGAAGCTTGTTCACCCTGAATATGTCAGACTGGTCTCAACCTCCCACCAAGGATTTTTCAGGATATGAACAGTGCCGGGGCTTTTAATTTAAACACTGTTTGGGTTTATGCACTAGCCAGCCAGCCAAACACCTCCTACCAAAGTTGTGATCTCTTAGCCATTTAATTATATTTGTGTGTTCATGTTTTCACAATGGATAGAAATACGGTTTCAAGACGAGGGTGACTGATAACAGCTATGAATTGGGATGAGTTAGGGGTGTGCCATATTGCATCGTTCACAATAATACCTGTCAAATCTTTAATATGATTAAAAAAAAAAAAAAAAAAAGGAAATCATGATAGAGGCAAAATTCCAACTTGTTGGCGTAATAAATGTATTCGGTTACACAGCGCAACAGTGTGAAATACAGTATGTGCATAACTTTCACAAAATAACAAGTATGGCTGAAAGCCGCTCCACGATGGAGGAGTTATTACCAAAAAGGGGAGCAACTTCAGTAGTGTGGAAGTGGTTTGCTTACAAAACATCAGACATATAACAGTTCACAGCAATCATTTTTCTGAATATTTGAAAGCAAACTGTTATATTTGTGCTGACAAAACTATAACACTTATTTTGTTGCAATTGTATGTCTTCAAAAAAAACAACATTTGTCAATATGTTGTCATGTCTTCAAGAATACTGTTATTGCAAAAATACCCTGATATTATTTAATGGTAGGGTTAATGAATGTTATAGAACAGTCATACATAGACCTCAGTTATTACAAAATCGCCTCATTGCAATGAGTGGGGCTCTTTTAATGACTTCATATAGTTGCATCCCCTTCTTCTGCTATGGTTTCGCACATAAGTGAAGAATTAGCACCACCATAGTAGACTGTTTATTTTGATTATTGGTACATGTCATTGCTAGTAATTTTTTTGGAAGTTTCAGTAAAAGATTTTTTTTTAACAAAGCCTAAAAAGAATACACAGATCATTTATATCTATATATTCCAATGTTTAATACCAATAAATTGACTCTTCTTCTTCATATAGTCGTGTTAAATTATTACTAGGCTTATATGGTGCACAGTGGTGCAGTGGTTAGCATTGTCGCCTCACAACAAAAAGGGTCCGGGTTCGAATCCGGTCCTGGGCCTTTCGGTGCGGAGTTTGCATGTTCTCCCTGTGCTTCCGTGGGTTCTCTCCGGGTGCTCCGGCTTCCTTCCAACATCCAAAAACATGCACCTCCCCAGCTCCTCCTGCCCACATGCCTAAGTGTCCATGAGCAAGACATTGAACCCTAAATTGCTCCGTATGTTGTAAGTCGCTTTGGATAAAAGCGTCAGCTAAATGTAATAATATTACATTTGTTGCACAACGTGAACAGAAAAACACAATTAAATTATGAATCGCAAGTATTTGGATGACAATTAATCGGCAACTATAATTTCATGATTGTGACAGCCCTAGTCATAAGGCACGTGGTGCAAGCCCTGTAACCCTTCAGCACAGGGGAATAGCCAAAGATTAGGTTTAATAGTTAATTATCAGTATCCATTAGTGTTAGTGTTATGCTTGCCTGGTATTTGGTTCTGAAAAACATAATTCAAATGTCCACTTTAGTTTCATTAGTGCAATGAGTAAAATAAAAACATTACACTATTTAACGAACTTACTATAGTAAAAGATTTGATAAGCGATTCAGATCCAATGAGCTGATTCTGATCCAAGTTCAGATTCAGTAAAATGTCACACATTACAAATGATGAACCGCCACTGATGATTACATCTTTCCAGGAAAGATGATGAAAGCACGCTGGGGCAGACCTAAGCCACAAAGATGGAGAGATGAGTAAGGGCCATCTTCTCCTACTCAGCCTGAATGCTGCCCAACTATCATCATTTGAATGCCCAGCCAGACACACAGCGACCGGAGCCGACATCTCGGCTTTCCTGCTGTGAATCAGCCTCCCTGAAATAACATCGTTACATCAGTGATAATAAGCTTCATTTTCATCAACCCAGACAATATTCTTCCTGAGCTTCTGATTTCTACAGGCAGGGGCATAGACTTAAAAGCATTGTCTACCTAAAGAAATAAAGCCATCTTTCAGGTTCAACTGAATAAAGAATAACTCGTAGAAAGACACTATGTATCTCAAAACTAAAATGGGAAAAAAATATGCAAACACTAGCTTTCAGTGATGTTGTCATTCCTTTAGCACAACTATCAATCCATTACAATCGCTGTTAAAAGAACCCCTTTTATTATACTTGTGTAGGAAGTCATGACTGCAGTACTACAGCACTTTAGCCGAACCTGGCACTGCAACACTTTCCATTCAAACTCCACAAACTATCATTCAGCAAAGCCAACTAAAGAGAGAAGTCATTCAAATCAGAAATCCTGGGTATTGTCAAACACAACTGAAATGCTTCTGAGGATCCTGTTAAGGCCACAATGAATGGCTCAGAAGTCTTGAAAACAGGATGCAGGAGAGAAAAAGGCAGGGCAGTGTGGGTATTGGAAGGGCATGACAGGACATTGTGTAACACATTGAAAATGCATGAAAACCATTGGCTTTGCCTTATCAATGCACAACACAGATCTTACACTAATAAAAGTGGGAGTGGTATTTCAATCAGTGGGTCTAGTAAACCAGCACTAAGCATGTGCATCCTTTGCCATAATGGTTGGGAGACTGAGGAGGTATTTGTGAGGCAAAGTGCAAACACAGTCTAACACTGCCTGTACTAGTCTATATAGCTTTCCAGCTAGGACCTGTGCAGTCATTTCAAAAATGTTTAACAGGAAATTACAGGCTTAATACCCATTGCTGTGCTGACCATTCATCAAAAGTACATAATGACTGATCCAGGCGCATTAATAAAACAGCGCTTTGTTATAGAAGTGCTGTAACATTTTGGCTACTAGGAACAGCCTCCATCAGGGAATAACCCAATTAAACTATGTGACACGATCCTTGTGCCATTTTAGAGTTCCATTGTCTCTGCCACCCTTCACAAAGGGCAATTACTTAGTGTAGGTGCTAAATTAAGAGTACAGTTACAAAGATGTTTCCACACCCAGCTGGTAAATCTGGTAAACTCATTCACACAGCCACTGATCTTCAAATCCAACTTTTCTTTCCCCTTTTTTCCCTTCCTCCTACCACCACCTCCTCAGGGAAACCCTTTATGACTTAAAATCCCCACTAATCTTTGTGGAAATTCAAAATCAATGCCTCGTTTCCCAATATGCTGTTTGTTTAAGCTCAGGCACGGGGCCAGAGATTTCAAGGTAGCGGGAACACATGCTGTTGGGCCCACCTGAAATCTTCACACTTGCCTCTCCGCTAAGCTGTCATCCGTGTGAAAGTCTTATCACAGTGCTGCAGCCATTGTACACTGTGTTGTACAGACGTGTGAATGAATGAGACTGCTGTTTGTTCCACTCTTACACAAGCAAACATTTTCACTCTGGCGCCCTCTGAACATCTGCCAAGTTTGGCTTTCACAGTCGCAACAGTTTGACAACTTCCAAGAGTGGAAGTTTTCCATCACTCTTCCAGCATGCACTTCGCAGGCTGTTAACATAACTCAAAGGAATACAAGATCAGTCTTGGACCCTGATTACAGAAGGCATACATAGCTAGCTACACAACCAAAGGGACATGGCATGATGCAAAAATAATTCAGGGTAGTTAAGGCAGTCAGCTGGTGAGTGTAGAATGGATTTATTTTTGGCATTTGGTATTATAGGGAAATGGGGGGAAAGAAAAGCCCTTCCCAAAATATCTCGCTTATGCAAGTTTGGTAATACATAGTGGATTGTTAACATAGTGATATTTTGATTTTATGTCAAAAATGTGGCCATGAGTTAGATTTTTTTTTTCCTCCACACCAATCCTTCAGCTATGTCCCTGATTGTGTTGCGTTTTTCCTGAATCCTCGTGTCACAGAATAGACATAACGTTTAGGACAGCACCTGTGGATACGACAAGTTATACCATATTAGCCTAGTCTATCAGAGCGCATCAGTGACCCATCCTGAAGAAGTGACAAACCCTCACCTTTACTGGTGTCACCGTTAAAGGTAAAGGCGGCCGCTTATAACTTGTCTGTTCTTCTGCGGCATCTAATGCCAGAATAAAGAATGAGTGTAGGCTACTGTATGTGCCCATCTCTTCGGAGAGCCTGTGTCTGGCCTTGCTTATACTGCCAACGGCAGGGCGTCCTCATGATAAGCACATGCATGCAGTGTACATAAAGAAACTGACCTCAGTGTGTTTTTAACCAGATGCTTGCTGGGGAGCCAGGGGATGAGCCTCAACATAACAAAACCTCTTCCTTTTAGCTTGTATTGCAACTAGCGATGGTTCAAACAGCAACGGTATCCAAAAATATGAGGACAGAAAATGTTACGACTGAGGAAGCATTTTATTTTTTTTTTAATTTGGCTGACTCAGATAGTCAGCTGTATTTATTTGAGCCGGAGCATGCGTCCCGAAGAAATGCAGCAAAGATGCTGATGCTACTCCTGCATTAGCCTTTCAAGAGGATGTGTTCGGCCGGGTACCGTCCAGAAACTGAGTCGCCGAGAACAAACCGGTGGTGCCGTTGCTCAAATCGCTGTCCAACACGAACAGAAAAGGACTCCCTTCCGCTGCAACGATGCTACTGCAGTACGGACGCTTTTTGTTGGAGTCACCAACGACGGCTGAGAGAGTCCGTGTGTTCCTTGGACAGTGGTGTGCTGCAGACTTTCCTTATGACACCAATGATAAACTGGAAAAGACAGCAGATGACCCCCGAGTGAGTATTTTTGTCACCTAACGTTACATTTGGCCAACAAAGGGGGCCGAGTTGGACAAGCGGTTTTTCTCAACACGTGTTGTTTGTGTTTACAATAGCTGCTAACGCTGCCTTCTTTCCTGTCTTTTGCTTCCTGGAAACAATATCGTCTGGCTGCTTATCATTTTTTTTGGGTGGGTTTTATAACTTAGCGGAGACTTAGCAAAGCGACACACAAGAACGAAATCCCAGCTTTTTTGGTCAATAATGCACAAATCAAAGAATTTATTGCCTAAATTCACTACATTTACCATCGACACGGAGTGGCATCCACATAAAAAGTCAATTTTTTTTTTTTTCTTCTTTAAAAGGAAAGAATAAATAATTTCAAGAGCAACATTTTTGTCTCAATCTCTGCATATCTGTCCACATCAAACTGGAGGATGTAAAGTTCAGTGTCGATAAAGGCCAGAAGAGAAGGCCACGTTGATAAACTCTGCTACGCACTTCACATTCAATAATAATCGGAAACATTGAAGAAATGTGGTTCAGCTTTCATCACCACTACAAGCAATTGACCAAAACCACAAACCCAATATAGAGGAAAAGCTTATGTTGCTTATGTGCCTTGCACAACAGTGTTGAGTAAGGCATCAGAGACGAGGACAAGGAGGAAATACAGAGTAGATTCATTTGAACTCTCACCAGCACATAAGGTTATGTGTGTCAGCAAATACAGCATACAATGTTTGACTTCACGTCTCTCATTGTGAAACCCGCCCCCCCCCCCATCCCCCAGAAAAAAGAAAAGAAATCGATGCTGTTAATTCACAAGTGACAATTGTTTCGCTATCTCACTGGCAACCCGGCAAGTTGATAAACTGGAATGCAAGTGCAAACCCATGATGAAGTTTGTATTTCCTTGGTAAAACTACTACTTCCACACTAGCAGTATAGGTGATAACCTAGATTTGAGTGCAGTTAATTCCATTTCGGGTTTCTCATTACCAGAACATGCAAGATTGGTGAAAAGCTGGCCTTCCCCTTCCTCTGTAATCTGACAGGGAGATATAGGGTGGCTCCTAAAATAAGAGCTGAATCCACACTCCATGCCCAGTCACTTCCATATCTCACAGTATGAGGGCCAGAAATCACCAAGCTCAGCAGTTCTCTAATGAGACTGTAACAAATGGGAGGGCTGTATTTAGGTTATTACAACACCAGCACACACACACACACACACACACACACACACGAGTTTGGACATGTGCTTGTGTGCATGCCTGATAAATTCATAAAAATACCTTTTATTAGATATGCAATTCTACCATACAATGCTTAGGGTCCATTTGGCAAACAAAAAAGGTTTACACATACCCTTTGTTTTTATATTTGACCAACTTTAATCATTAACAAAATATACTTCTAAAACATAATACCCATTATGTCAGAGCCGAAATGCAAGATTTTGCTTTGAGGCTATTTCTACTTGCCACGTAGCATGGTAAGGCACTTCACTAAAACTAATTTTACTCTTATTGTAGTGCCATACTGAGAGGTGTTTACACGAGCCAGCCAAAAAATAACTAAATGCGCTTACTCTAGATAACAAATTAAGAATTTACAGAATAACTAATGTTGGCGGGGCAGTAATTGTGTATCCCCTTAATATCAGACCCCTCCATGAAAAAAACAGGTTGTTGATACAACAGGAAAAGCAAGTAAGGGGAAGTCACTTTTGACTCATTCTAAAACCACTTTACTTGTTAATCAGCTGAAGTGCACACTTAGGAAACTTATCACCTTATTTTTTTTTTACAGTGAACAGACAACAAAATGACCCACCCTACTAGGTAGATAAACACTTATATTCTTCAACAAAGAAAAGTAAGATTTGGGGCAAATGCAACACATTCTATATGATGGAGGAATTTGCAATCTGCAGGTTGATAGTGGTGTCCCCCCTCTCTGCACCTACCAAGGACCAACATACTTTGTGTCTTCTGTCTTTCTTTAAAAATAGTAAAAAAATAAAAATAAAAAAAAATATAGTATTCAATAATCTATGTAAATAAAGCTTTCCTAGTAGAAAAAAAGACATACAGTCAATACACATTTTTATATTGTTCAATTATTGTAATGTATAAGATAGTCAAATCCTTTGAGTTAGCGATGCACATTTAAATTGCAGTAAGAACTGTTTAAAATTTGGTCTATTGTTTTCGCATAGTTGCATAGTAGTTTTGTGTATACACATTTGTAAATACAGCTTCTTTCTTTTTACCTGCTTTGTTGTCTGTTTTTCGTTAAAGTTAATGTGTGTTTTGTGATTTATGTGAACTATTGTTACCACACTGCAGCAATTAAGTTACATCTATCTATCTATCTATCTATCTATCTATCCATCTATGCTTTGACTGTTTAAACAAAGACTTTATGTGCCATCAAGTTGCAATTTCTGCTGCCAATTCAACTTGATCAGAGTAATTTGGATTCTTCCAAACACGTATAACAATTTTGCAAATGCACAGAAGATACACATTCTGTTATGGGTCTCGTTATGCTGGGCTTATTTCACAGGCTTAACTGTTAGGTTAGTGGTTATAAAAGAACACAGTAGGTGGGGAAATGTCGGTGAGCTGTGAACACACAGCAGAGCACAACAGATGAGAGCTGCGAGAAGCTCAAGTTACTGAACTTGAAGTGGTCGACACCACGAAACCTCAAATGTATAACAGCAGGAAGGAAGTTAACTCAACAAAAAAAGGACAGGATACCCGAAATGTTCAATTCTAAGCCGTCAATGAACGAGGCGTCATTTGACTGGTGGTGTACTTACTGGTTCGTGGGAGGTGCGGAGAGGGGAAACACCACCTCTTCTTCCTCGTACTCCGGCCCATCCTGCATGTCGCTCTCATCCGCGGTGCCGCCGAGCCCCCCGCAGGCCGGAGGGGGGGCAGGAGGAGGCGGCGGCGGCGGCAGCGGGGGGAAGTCGGTGGGCCCATCCGGGCCTGTTGATGTGGGTGAAATACGACTCGCTGGACCCTCCAAAGTAGGAGAGCAGCACACCGTCCCTTGAAAAACTGAATGCCCACCTCCTGCTCCGCCGCTCCCCGCCGCGGACAGCGCCGGTCCGGCCGCGTCCCCCCCAGACATGGGGTAGATCCCGCTCACGTCGGGAAGCGAGTCCGGAGAGGTGTTTGAGTGTTGGCGGAGGGTCGGCGCTTGCCCCTGTCCCAAATCGGTGACTCGCACTCTGCTCGGCTTGGGGTAGTAGGGGAAAGGGGCCGTCTCCGGGCCTCCTCCTCCTCCTCCGCCTCCTCCTCCGCCCGCCACCCCTGTCCCTGTCGTGACCGAGCCCGTATCCTCACTGCTGACCTCCGCAGCCATCATATTAGAAAAAACACGTAGAGGGGGAAAAGTCCAGAAGGGAACCTTCCCTTCCCCTCTGTCCTCGCAATAATCCTTCAGCGTTTGGGCTCCGGGGAAACTTAACACCCAAAAGTTTCTTCCACACAAACAAAACAAAACAAAACAAAACAAAAAAAAAAACGCGTACAGCTAGCCAGCTAGCGTTAGCCGAAAGCTAACTTAGCTTCTTTGGCTGCGCTAGCGGGCGTTAGCTTCACCTCGCATTCGCTCGCTTTACAAGCTAGCCGAGCTAACGCTAACGGGATGTGGCTAAAAAGCAGCTTCGAGACACTTGATGAGTTTCTCGCTCGCTTTATGTCTTCATTGTTTCCTGAGTTTAAAGTTCACGCGGAGTACGCCACTCGCAAATGAAACATTTACAATAACCCCAATAGTTTTACCCAATATTTCCAGGTTTTTTGTTGTTGTTGTTTTGTTGTTTTTGTTTTGGTTCGGACTTTCACCCTCGGCACAACGCGGACCACTTGTCGAGGTTGTGTTGTTTTATTGTCACTGTTGTGTGTAAAAAAAAAAACAAAAAAAAACAACAACAACAAAAAAAATAAATCCCCGTCGCTCTCTCTCTCTCTCTCTCTCTCTTTTTTGTTTTGGTCCAGTGTTGTTGTTGTTGTTGTTGTTTTCTTTCCTTTCTGAGTTTCCAGCCCTCTCGAGTAGAGTCCACAGACGACACCAAAGCCTTTACCGCCTATAAATCCCCGGAGCGGTATATGTTGTTTTTTTTTATACGAGTTATCAATGCCGTTTACCAAAGTGGGTTGTTTTCTTTTCTTTTCTTTTCTTTCTTGCGTATACAAAGCTGAGTTCGCCTTTTATTTCTGGTTTTCTGAGGCTTGGTTGGTTTTTGCCCGCTTTGCTCGAGCTGCTCTCTTCTCCCCTCCCTCTCTCTCTCTCCTCTCCAGTCACCGAGCAAGACGCAGCTAAATGAACGCAGAGCGGCGCGGGCGGGTTTTAATCCATGACATCTTCAATCGCACTCGCTTGGCGTTGGGTACATATGAAGGCTGTCCTCGCTTTTTAAAATGCGAACTAAAAACAACAACAAAAAATAAAAAAAATATTTCCAAAGAGTTAAATCCAACAGCAGGGAAAAAAAAAAAAGAAGCAAGCCTCTAAATATAAATATAGTACTAGACTACGTAAAATCCATCACATAACAATAACACTGTTGACTGCGTTTCTTGGTTGTTTGTATATAATATATATATAGATATATACTGTACTGTATATACTGTGCATTTTATATTTTATATTTTTTACTGCTATTTTATTGCTTTTCTATTTTTCTATTATTATCTTGTTGCTTCTGTATGCTGCTGTAGCGGGGAAAAAAAATTCCCCTCGGGGATTAATAAAGTAACTACCTAACCTACCTATTTTTTCTATTGAGTTGAATGGTGAGCTCTATACTTGCAGTTAGTGTTGGGAGAAGTATTCAGATCCTTAAGTAAACGTACCAATACAGCAATGTAAAGTAATTGTTAAAACAATGAAAATTTCTTCATCAATGTTCACATTTTTTTCAAAACACAAAAAAAACAACCTAAAAGTGAACTATCTGTCAGACAAATATCATCAATTATCAGACCTCCGTTTGCTACCGGTCTAATAATGGGAATCCATCACATTTTGTGTTATCCATGCGTGTTGTGGAAAGAAATAAAGTATAATTTTTTTTAACTTTTGATTTTAAGTTTATAGACTATTTGACAACATCCTATAAGTTGGTGCTCTTAATCACATTGTCTTTGGCCTGCCGGAGTCCATACAGCCATTTGATCACTCTCGCATTTCTCTCAATGACAGAAACACCGTAAGGAACACGATTTGCAACTTGGCCAGAAGGGGTTTCAAGACTTGTGCAGTTGTATACAAGTGGGATGTTCAGTGGGTTGTACAATTACTTCATTGTAAAAATGTAATGTAAAAATACTCCAATACGATGTGTTAGCAGCAAAATGTAGGTTAGGAGTGAAAGTTAAATTCCTGGTTTGGTCCCTCTGACTGATACAGCCTACATATTTGACATCATTAGATTGTGAATAATGAAGCATCGGTGTGTAAGCAGCATGTTACTATTTTAGCTGCTGCAGGTGGAACTAGTTTGAACTAGCCTACTTTATATTCAGTTTTAGAAACAGGGACAACAGATACATCTGAGGGGTCCTTAGATGATTACTAGGAGAGGAAGAAAGATCCACAAATCTAATTTCAGGTTTTGGATTACATTTATGGTGAAATAGTCTTTGAACATTTGTTGAAATGAAACCATGTGAACAGTTTGGAGAAAAGGATAAGATAAAACTTTATTAATCCAGCAGTGGGGAAATTTAGTTGTTACAACAGCTGAAGAATACAAGCAGGAAAAAGATAAGTATACAGGGAATTTTTTTTTTATTTTTTTTTTTTATTTTTTTTTTTTACAAATACGCATGCAATAAAAAAGGATAGAATATATATATATATATATATATATTTTTTTTTTTTTTTTTTTAGAAAACTTAAAATTAAAATAAAAAACAATGTATAAATACACACACACAAGCTATATACACAAAATAAATAAATACACTTTGATATGTACAGAGAAATGCAAAGAAAAATAGATCATTTTTGCACACAGGTGATAAATGTCCAGGCTATATTATATATTGCACATCAGGGCTATGGATTACTTCATGAATAATGTGCAAAGATGAACAACTCATGGACATGACCCTGACTTCACACTACTTTTTGTAAAATGTCAAACAGGTTGGAAACTTCTGGTTTTATCTTTAACAATGTGTTGTATTTTAACATAAGCCTGTTGTGTCAAATCTTAAAGTAAATGTAGAGTAGTAGAAAGTACAATATTTCCCTCTGAAATAGTTGACGAGAAGTATAAAGTAGCATCGATTAGAAATACTCTAGTAAAGTACAAGCATCTTAATATTGAACTTGAGTAAATGTACTTCGTTACTTTCCATCACTGCTCGCAGTACATTTTGACACCTTTGATCAGTTTTGAACCCACCAGCTCTAAATAACAAGTCACTTTCTAAGGTTGACTGATTAGTAATGTGTATATCATGACCACTAAACAGTAACTGTAGAAATTGTTAGTCTATATTGACAACAGGATTCACTTGCATTTTTGTAGTTGTTTAATCCACACGCGCTGTGAATCATGTATATATATTTTTTGTTTTGTTTTTGTTGAAAGTGTCTGCTGTATAACTGTTTTGGTGGTGGAAAGGTCATTCCAGTGGATTGACATCTTTCAGTTACATAATAGATATATATATATATATACTCTGTTTATGACTTTTGATGAGTAAATGAAATATGTATGTCGTCTAGTTAGAATTTTTAATCACCACTTTGGCTTTTACATTTTGTGAACACAGTCTGAGTATAGCCCTGGCTTTGTGACAGAAAACCTGTCTATGTTAATCTTACCTAGCCTGGGAATTTTATTTTAATTTAACTCATTTACCCATTGCATCCTGTTTTATAGACTGCTACAGACTCTCATCTGCTGACAATGTTGTCAGAGAGTGTGAAGATAGCTTTTCAAATGTTTGGGATATTTTTGGTGTTTACCTTACCATGTTGGGAGAACACTGTGGGATTGTTTACTTCTTTGTGCACATAGTTTCCCAATTTTAGGACAGTGCAGCGGGACAGTGATCCTAATCATCCTGTCAGTGCAACTAAGGAGTCTTTTTTTCTTTATAGCAGAACAGTCAAATGCCTGACTAACAAAGTTTAACATATGACCATAATACAATTAAACACCGACTGAAGACAAAAATAACCCCTTAAAAAAATGCAAGGAATGAATATGGCTCCAGTGCAGGCCTAACTAAGCATCTCCAGGGAACATAACAAATGTCTTCAGGGAAGTGTGGACATGTCACATGTAAGGGTGTGGAGATGTGTTTTGTATATTTTACCAGGACCTGCACATGAGTTGGTGCACACAATCAGACAAGTGTGAATATAGAGTGTTTTAGTGATGTGTGGGGGCCACCACAGCATAAATGTGCCCTGGCATTAATTTTACAAGTCTCTGGAGCTCTACAGAAGGGCTGAAGCACCATTCTTCCAAAAGATATTCCCTTCTTTGGTGTTTTGATGACGGTGGTGGAGTGCACTGTCTCCCACCTCTGTACCAAATATCCTATAAAGGTTCAATCGTATTGAGATCTGGTGACTGCGGCAAAGACTATACATCATTTTTAGACTCATCAAACCATTCTAATATCCATCTCCATGTTATTGTTGTCTGATCATGTCCTGCATTGACATTGTAAGTCAACTGAGGAAGAGTTGCCCTTACATATTGCACTAATGCACAAGCATCACCGTCATCAAATGTGCGCTGTCAACCACAATTTCCAACCTTATTTACTGATGTCTTTCCCACAGATCTTAAGCGCAGTACACTGACGCTTTAGTCGGTGTTCCTATTGAAAAACTGCAGTTAAGCAGTCACTGAAATTCCTGCCATCTGTGCCCCAACCACGAACCCTCTCTCAAAGTCCCTTAGATCTTTTGTTCTCACCATCAGAAACAAAATAAAAATCAACCAGGTCTGCACCGCATTTCTATACATGCTGCAAAGCAGTGCACCTGTGTGGAAGCAGCTGCATTAGTTCTGTTTCTCCTCTCTTTTAATCCGTTTTTCCTTTAATTTTTCATCTGTAAGGGAATGTTAACCATGGGAAACTTCAGTAAAATTTAGCTTCTAGATAAAGCACGGTGTGTAATATTTGATGTACATTCTGATCTGGGGCAGCTTTAGATACCTCACTAAACTTTCAAATGTTGTTTGCAAGCGAGTCGATTTTTAATCTCAAGTAAGTCAGCCACGGGCTAACCTTGACTTGAGAGAGCCTACATAGTATTGAGCTGCTACAGCAGTGAGCCACTGTTCTCCACCCACCATCTCCAGTCACGCCCTCGGGGCAGCTGTCATCTCCGCTCCACCTCCACACTGATCTGTTTCTGACCAACTGGCACTGTAAAAATGATATCTGGATATCCCTTCCTCT
Source organism: Embiotoca jacksoni (assembly GCF_022577435.1). Lineage (NCBI taxonomy): Eukaryota > Metazoa > Chordata > Actinopteri > Embiotocidae > Embiotoca > Embiotoca jacksoni. The sequence goes on along the minus strand of NW_027185436.1, from coordinate 14,566,339 downwards.
CTCTAATTGCTCACTGGCGTTTGACTTTCTGAATAATTTCCTCAGGTTGTGATCGGATTCAGTACATAGATACAAAACAGATAGACCTTATTTGCAGTCTTCCCTGATCTCCTGGCTCCTAACACGCTGTGACAGAGGTGGACTGGTCAGAGTGTGAAAAACTATTCTGCCACTCAGGAGGAAGCACCCCCTGCACCCATGTCAGACGCTCCGGGAGCGGATGCTTGGGTTCTCCACTAAAGCACAGGGATCCCTTGAGTCCTGTGACACAGAAGCTCAGTGAACTGTGAAATCTAAAGGCTGACATTCACTTGACATATAACCATCAGAGGGACTCACTTGAAATGCACAAATACTCAGTTGTAAACAAGCAAACAAACATACACCACTATCGGTGGTCATACACTCAAGCATGCTCATCAAGCTACAAGTGAAATTGGCTTGTCATATAAAATGGGAAATTGTGAGCGTTTTATATATATAGTTATATAGTAGTTATATGTACAATAACTACAGTGTTAGTGCTCTCCTTAAGTGTCACAAAAGTGTGGTATTTTTTCATCATGACATGATTACCCCTGTATTTACTGTAAGGATATGTTGTCAGCTTTATTGCTGCTAGGTTCAGTAGTCCCCAGTGCTAATTTGTCTTTATATGGTGGTGTAATCTGTAGGACTGGGATCATCGTCTGTCTCTGTATGGCCGTGTGACTGTGTCCTGTGGATCCTCCCAGACTGAGCATAATGAGATTGTAGACAGGATGCAGCTAATCACCTTTCCTGGGCAGAGAGATGATATGAGAGTGCCAGCTTCATACCTGCTGAGAGGTGCATCAGCTATTCTGTGCTGTGAATTCAACCACTGACTCTGTGCCGGTGTTTGGCAGAGTATGAAAAAGGGGATTTTAACACTCATGGAGGTTAAATAATCGAATCTGAAATCTAGCTTCAGGAGTTCAACCCATGCGTGAGTTTGTCTGTATGTACACCCTCCCTCACGTCATTGTCTTTCATCTCTGTTTCTCTGCATGTGTGTTACAGGATGGAGGGGCGGAGTGGGGGCTGGCTGCCAAGGAGAGGAAGAGTGTGTGAAGGACAATGGCAGGGCAGCCTGGCTGTTCTGCTCTGTTTCACCATAACTGTATTGTCAGATATGAGGATGGGCACTGATGTGAGTACCATGGGAGCCTCACTGGATGTCAACAGAGGGCTCTCATCCATATTCATTGTCATATTATCATAACACTTTATTGCCCTCAAAGACAGAACACAGGAGAACTCCCCCCTCCTATGCTTTTGAAGACAATTGTGTTTTTTTTTTTTCTATTTACTGACATGTTGCTTGTGATGTGAGACAGTATTAAGATGTCTTTTAATTTGATTTGATTTGAAGTTAAAACAACTGCCCCACATTGCTAAATGTGAATGAATTATATGTAAGAAATAATCATTGGTTCTTAATTTGTGTAAGTCTGAGTAACAAGATAGTTTTCTGTCCTTGTTGCTATTTATAAGAGAGGTCAGACTGCTGCAACAACCATGGTTTAGGTGTGGGTTGCTCATCTTTCATCCGGTGTGATTAAGATATCTGAGGTAAAAATCATTCATTAGATTTGGAACTGTAACTCACCAAATGAGCGTACCAGGATGTACATGCACATTGGCTTCCTCTCTCAATCTCTCTTTCAGTCATCCTCCCCATATATAGACCACACACACACAAGCATACTTACAGTTTTTTGTGCAATCTGCATAATGTGTGTCAACCGATTAACCCCTTAGTGTCTCAGTTAAGTGGTAAAATGGAGTGTCTGAGGTGAAGTACACGCATTAACACCAGTGTTTCAGGTTCCTGGATCAGTGCACAGGCCTACTTGCTTTCCCACTCAAGCCCTCTCAATCAGGGGATACTTATAGTCACACCAGGACTTGTGTGAATAATTCACTAGATTACATAAAAGTTTAAAAGAGGAAGTGAGTGACACATGGATGGATAGCGTGAGCGAAGGTCCCCTAGAGTTAGAGGCTGTTTTTTCAACATTACTTTCATGGGATTTATGAAATATTCCCATGCCATGTCCAATGTTAACCAGATGCTTAAAGTTTAATGTTATATATTAATTCCAAGATGGCAACTATGACATGAGACTTTAAGTTGTCATCTGAAAAAAACTCAAATGAGCACAGAATATGTCTTCTAAGATTGTGCCAGGATGTACGTTATGTGTGTTTTTAATATACATACATCAGCTAATATGAAAATCTATTTTGTGCATTAAAGTTACATGGAATTTCTCAGGCAAACCCACACAAGACACTGCATGGATGATACATTTTGTTTGGGAACATGTTTTGTATAATTTATCTGCAACATTCACAGTAAGTTTCATGTTATTAGTGAACTGTGGAATTGTTGGCTTTTACTTTTTGTTTCTTGGTCCAGCTTTTAGGCTACAACAAAGATTTAAAGTAGGCCTTGCAAGATATTTTATTTTTCTTTCAGTTACACTTTAAGTGGTCTGTTTAGTTTATCTGCATGAACTTTAGTTCCTCTTTTGCACCAGATGTATTATGCTGAACGAGGCATCACCTCCTTGTCTCACAGAACAGATAGTGTGTGTGTGTGTCTGTATGAGGTGACATTTCACTGAGTGTTATGGTGTATGTAAAACAGACAGAGGTATGAGGCCTGCTGCATATTGGAGTCCATGTGTGCAGCACACTCTTACATTTATTTCCGTCTCTGCCCACTTTTCCTGAAATATTCTAATTAGTGCTGAATGATACTTCCTCTGGCGTTGCCTAAATATATGTGCCCACATGTGCCTGCTGCTCTACACCTCCTGCAGTCCCCAGAGGGAGTTGGGACAAGGCAGATGGGAAGGCCACTGTGGTGCTTTAATGATGGATAAGTGCATGTTGTGTGTGTGTGTGTGTGTGTGTGTGTGTGTGTGTGTGTGTGTGTGTGTGGTGGTGTGTGCCCACACTCCTGTGATTAATGCATCTACTTAATTAAAAAACATTGCGAGAAAAACAAAAAAAAAGCAACTGTCTTTACAGATACACACTGATGACAGGGGCCTTACAAATTACAGGTTTTCTGCAACAATAGACTCCAAAAGTCTTTTCTCTTTGCTTCTCTTTTTGTTTCTTTCTGACAATCACCGTGGCTGTCACACACAAGCTGACCAAAAAAGCTCCCCTACTTCCGCTGTAGTGTAGAGGGCTGTTTTTCCTATTCTTTTTTCAGAGTGCAAGCGGGGGAGTTTGCAGCTGCCACTCGAATGCACATATGGGCTGAGTGGTGGTGAAAAGAGGGGGTAGGGGGGACATAGAGCACATGGTCCCCTCAGTCACACTTTTACAGAGGAATGGCTGCAGAAAGGGGGCAGCTCTGTGCGGGCACAAGTTTTTGATTTATAATATGAGGAAAACTTAAATTAGACTAAGAGTAGATTTTACGTTGTGATAAACACCAAAGTTAACTACTTGAATCCCTGAACAAGGTCACATCTCTTTAGTTGAACAGCAGCTTCGTCAATGACTTCCACAGTGAAGGTCATTTGTTTGGTTTCTCTGCCTTCAAACAAAGACGACACAGCTCTCGAAAAATAAATGAATGTCTATTTCTCTGTTTCTTTATTTAGTCTTTTTTTCTCTCGTTCACACAGATATTAACAACAATTCAAAAGAGTTTTAACATTTTTTAATTATTTTTTTGCAAGATAATTATGTTAATTCTCTTCAGAGAGATGGATTAGAGAAATGTGTAATCCAACATGTCCCCCTGCAGCCTTAAGAACATTTAGTTGTTTTAATGCTTGTGTAAAAAAGTGTTAAATGCAATATATAAGTTCCTGTTTTCTTCAAAGACCTCAATTATTCAGCTGTTCATTGTTGTATTTAGAACAGATACAGAATTATTTCACATGCTGTAAATTTTATTGAAAATTCCATTAAGATTTTTCTTCTTCTTGTGTTAACATGTCATTGCTTCACTAAATAGACTGAATGCTGCAACATGTTTGGGACAATAGATTTTGATTGAGGAATAATTAAAATAGCCCATCTTGCATCAAGACGGTATCTTATATTGTTTGAAAAGATTCTTGTCCAGATGGGGTCTGGAGGGAATCAAACACACTCAAGTGTAAGTAGAATGACAACTGATACTCCAAAGACAGACTACTATTACAACTAATGGACTGCATCAATAAAAGAAGCTACATTCAGGTTGAGGTTTTAATTTTTTTTTACTGCTTCTGATTAATAAGCCTAATTTACTTGGCACCTATTCAGATATATATAACGCTCACAACTACCCATTTTATATGACAAGCCAATTTCACTTGTTCTGCAGGATCAATATTTGCAAGAAAAAAGACGGAATATAAAAGGGGAAAGTGAAGGATGAAGACCTTTCACTATATGAAAATGCACTGCGTGGCTCAGCGCCCATGTTTGAGGTTGATTATCAGATGATATCACCCTGGCACCAGTGGTCTGGGCGGTTCCTTTTCCCGTCTGGGGATGCCATGAGAGATGGACAGCAGCTCCCTGGGGCCCAATGAAAAGGGTTGTCATTAGAGGCACTTCCTGTAAAAAGTTACTTACAAATATCAGACTCATAAAACACGCGAGTGAGTGTAGGGGGAGAGAAATGCAGTGTTCCTGTCGAGCCATTGCATTTGAGACATTACACATACAAATTTGTACTCATCTGCATCCCAGTTTAATCACAAAACAGATAGTTGACATTGATTGATGTAAATATATGCTGGCAAATCATCTTCAAAATTCAACATTCATGTCTGTGACTTCAATACCCATTAGTCAAATATTTTCACCTCACTAAAACTACAAGGGTATTGCCTTTTATTAGTCTTTTTCTGCTCACAGCTACCGTGTATTAGTTTGCTGCATCATGTGGTAAGTCACAGTCTATTAATGAAGTTATCCCATCCATTCGAACATGCAGGCTGACACCAGAAGCTACTCAGCCTATTTCAGCAACAGCTGAGACATCACACACCCCACTAACTGTCCACTGAATGCATGACATCATCTTCACTCCTGTGTTTTATATGCTTCAGTAAGGGATTAATGCTTCTCTGGCTAAATTAAGACTGCTCTTTAAGCCATTTCTCTCCTCTCTGTTTGTCTGATTACAACCTCCTAATAGAATCAATCCTGTCAGCCATTTTCTACTCAATCAATGTTTCTGTTGTATCTTTCTTCTTTTTCAACGAAATCTTTTCCCTCGACTCTCTCATGTCCTGCTGTTCCTGTGAGTCCCTTCCTCCCTGTCTGCCTCACCTCCCTTCAGCCCCTCAGGCTGTAGCGACATGTGCGTTGCAATCTGCGGCCCCAGTGCTCTGCTGTGTCCTCAAGCCTCCCATCACCCTGTACCCTCCCCTTGTGCTTTTAGGCTCTTCTGTTTAATTCATGAGCTTCCTGTGGCTCCTGTCATGTCTCATCGGGGCCACAGGAAGGCACGGTGTAAATAATGGAGCATCCCCAAAGACATGTTCAATGCTGACTGTCACAGCAGTGCACCATGCGCTCCCATGAAGAGGATTGGACAACAGTCTGTGTTTCAGTGTCTTTCTAACACATATGTCATGCTCATAACATTATTTTTACACATATGGTGAACAGAAACTGTGGTGTACAGGAGTGCTACTTGCATGCATAAGGACATCTGTACCACATTTCACTTCAGGAACATTTTCCTCTTTACAGAATCATTCATCAATGTATCATCATTGCATGATAAATAATCATTTTTACTTTGAGTTTTTTATGACCATACATTTGCTATTTACTTTTTTTGGACTCTTGTTACGCCTGTTTTATTTCCATAGACTACATGGTCACAGATATCATATCCCCCATAAAACTAAGCTGAGGCTCATTTATCAAACATTACAAACATAACGTTCTCCCACTGCTAGAGTCTTTACCATTGATCACCTCTGAGCGTTTTATTGGCATTATTCACAGGAGGTGGTACAGAGGCAACATCCCATTGGGTATCTTCTGTGGAATCCTTCCTTAAACCCCATAACAGGATGAACAGATCAATATTGTTGTGAGGCAAAATGAGAGATCAGGGTAACATTAAGGAGGCGAGGCCCTCACTTAACTCTCACAGGGTATTCTTAAGAAGCAAGTCTTTAAGGTGATCTGCTTGTTACACATAGTCAAGCAATTTTTCAAACACAGCAAAGATCACTTTGTCATACTCAGATGTCTGGCTTTAGGATATTTGTTCTGCGTACATCAATAAAGAATGGATTAGAGGAGGTGACTGAGCCTGGATAAGGTAGTAAGGCTCCAGGAACCAAAGTGTATAGTGTCAATTTGCCTGCAACATAATCACCCACTCAGCAGAATTTTTCCATAATCAATTTTCAGGTCATCAGGCATGTTTATGAATGACTAAAAATTGGGCAAACAATACAGCAATGCAATCTAATAGGGCTCAGTGTTATCATGCACAGATAGAAACTGAGTCAGCAATGAAATAGAACAATACAACAGAATCTGCCTTGAATCTAAGGTGAGGGAGTTTTACAGTGGGTTTTGGGCATATTCACCAAACAAAGTTACAATCCTTAATAAATAATAATAAATGCAACGACGGTTTCCTTACAGTGATGTCTCCCAACAGAGCTGAAATGAGAACATATCTTAACGAAGCGACATGGTCGTGTGCACACATATGTAAATATGTCGGGTAGAGAAAGACTGTGAGCCAGAGAAGTAATGTAACTACAGTTTGGTCAGATCAACATAGGAAATCTCTTGGGAGGTAAGAACCTGGAATCACACCGTGTGCTTATTGATCTGTGCTATGTTCAGTAAATCCACTTCTTTGGCTGACTGTGTTTTACAATCACCTGTGACCCCCCACTGCTCAACACTGAGATCTATGTTGTTTAATTCTGTTTGATCTGCCTCCCCGTGGCTGCTGGTGGAGCCCATTTGGCAGATACATAGTGGAATCAGTGTGAGCATGAGTGTAAACATATTCAACCCTCAGTATAAAGTTCCTGTGACTCAACTCTATTTTTTGTTTTTCGTTTTCTAGTTAATTGACTTCTTGCGATATTTCTCATGATAAACCATTTTGCCACCAAAATCGAACCAGTGTACATGACATAGGCCATTCTGTTGCAATGTAGACAGTGTAGGAAGCGAAATAAAATAAACATTTTCCTTCTAAAATATGGCTATTTTTTGTATTGCTGCCTCATATTTACAAAAGCACTATAGTAAATACTAGGAGGAGGGTACTGCAAGATTAAATGACCTCTGTGTGCCTAGTTTACATAAATGTCAGTAACATAATGACAGTGGCAGTTAAATAAATCACACTCCCCCGACTCTCCAATCTGGCATTTTGTTCGATCACTTCAGCTGTGGTAGCCATTATCAAAAAACAACACAGCTACATGCTACTCCAGTTCCCTTGTGAGGTTTATAATATCATTTAGTTGCTCAATAACAAACTAATTATTTGTCTGAAAAAAAAAAAAAAACTTTCAAGCATTAATAATGCAAAACAAATTTAGATTATGGAATAAATTGCATTATAAATCAGTAGAGTGCTCAGAGGCAAGAGGTGAGTTTCTGCTACCAATACACTGTATGTTAATAATCCTCTCCCTGGAATGGATGTTGTAAAAGTGTGTTACTTACTGTACAATGTGATGAAGTTGGGTCTCAACAGAAGCAGCTCCCATGGGGTGCCCAGAGTACCACTGTCGGGGCTGTGTTTTGCATTAAGCGTAGAAGTGGATGGCGGATTAGACACCACAGTGAAAAATAAGATCACTGCAGATGGAGAAATCCAGGACAAGCCATTAGCAGAGGAAGGATATTCATCTTCTGTGCTTAACCCATTCCAGCAGAAACAGGCGAGAAATATCAGCTTTTAAAAAAAATAAAACAGCTTCTACTATTTTGTTCAATATGCCACTTACCAATATATTTGTAACTGTTTTTACTGTGTCAACTGAGCCAGACGACTAAACCTGTGGCCTCTCTGGTACTGATCTGGTAATAATCGTGCTGCTGAGGTTTCGACTGATCTCAGTTTGACTGGAGAAGCCCTGCTGCAAAGAGCTTGTATTTCCACCAGCGGCAAACTTCACAGGGTTTCTGAAAAACAGAAGCAGGCTCAGCTTTTTTTTTGCCAGGGGGCAAAACTTGTTCTGCAATCAATTAAAGAGTATTTATCCCTTGCTTTTATTAGTTCATGTTTTTTTATTACCCTTCAGTAAGACACAAACACACACACATAAACACACACTGACAGCCTCTGCCCTTCAACTGCAGAGTTGCATCTCCCCTCCAGCTGCAAATTCAATTCAAAGAAACACTTGCTGTAGACTTTAGTAGTGTGTTTTGTACGTGATTGAATAGGTCAGAAGTTATTGATGTTGCTCCTGGCTTTTTTCAAAGGAGAGCAACGTTAGCTTTTGCATGATGAGGTATGGTTTTATCATTACTAGCTAGACAGGAACTATTTTTATCACTCCCTTCCCTCACTGTCTTCCACTGTAAAAATGCCCTAAAATGCTAACTGCAGTATAGTGCAGTGATTGATGTTTTTGCTTTTCATTCTACCTCACTTTCCTCAACAATGGCAGCTTATGAATTCATGATCTAAAGCTGTTTGATTGCACACATATTATATGTTGCAGTATAGAGCATAACCTTTCAGACAGACAGACAGATAAATATACAGTCAAACAGACAGACAGACAGACAGACAGACTTAGATAGATAGATAGCTAGCTAGATAGATAGATGAATGAACTGTGCCTCACTGCCATGTTTGTCTTGTGACTGGCAAATTTAGAATCACTACTCTTGTTCAGCTCTTTCATCTATCTTCCTCTTAATTTTTCTCTCTTTTTTTGACTTCTCTCCATGGATGTCCCCAGGCCAGTGGCATCCAAAAGCCTCTTTATAAGGACCATAATGAGAAGTAAAGCTCTGCATTCAGTTGAGATGCCTCAGGGGCCTGTTGCATGTCTGAGCTTAGTTTCATGTCCCATCCCATTCAAAAGGGTTGATGAAAGGGCATGATGCACAAACTAAAAAAGAAAAAGGCAGATAGCAGGCTATTCTTAGAAGGCTGGGGCCTTCTGTGGTGTGAAGAGAAAGAGATATTGATTCTGCTGCACACCATTAGTATCAGTTATAAGATTAGGGTCAAGGTGTTATAAATGGATATTATAAGTGAAAGTAATATAAGAAGATGCACAACTTTAAATATCTTTACGAGATGCTTTTACTGGCACAGAAGCACTTAAACAAAAACAAAAAAAACACAACATCTTGTCTGACTTCAGTTACATTTCACTGATTTTACAATTATTTGGCATGAAATCTGGCAGAAATATATTGTGACATGCAGGTACAAATGTCTCTGTATACTGTGGCTAATCCCAGTCAGATGAAAAGTGTGGATAAAGCCCCCTCTTCTGGTCAGATTCTGCAATCCTAAAACAAGCGATGTTTTGTCTAAAAACTGAGAGGAAAAAATGACAGTGTGCCATTCATCCCCAACAACCACTGAAAATATTCAAAAGTTAATTGTAATGTTAAATAATGTGTACAAAAAGCCTTGTTTTGTTATATATCTCACATTAGGGGCAATGTGATGCATTTTTGAGAATGAAACATCCACAGCGATAATACTGTGTGACTCTTGCTTCACAATGCCTGCGTTGATAAGACTCACATCCTCCTGGAGTGACAACAATGCCAACAGTCACAGATTTTCTGTGAGTCTGCCACATGGCAGGCAGCCAGCACACACAGATACTGCCATGTGTTCTGAAGGTTTGACACAGAGATGGGAACAGTTGTCAGAAAAGGCCTCTGTTGTTGTCAAAACAAACAGACATGGTACACAGAATCACATGTTCTGATTTATTTTCTGTACCAGCAGACCGCAAAAACAGGATTGTTGTTGATTGGCCAATAGGTGGCACTGTAACACCAGAGCTGAAGCAAGTGTCTTTACATTGCCACATGAAAGACGCTTAAAAATGTATCACCATTATGGGATGTATCAGCCTCATGGTGCCTCTCAAATTAGGGAACACTTTGGTGAGCATTAAATATGTGTATTAAGAGGAGATGAAGAAAAAAAAGCACAATCTGGGAATACGTTGACAATAACAGGGCATTTTTAAATAGCAAACATATTGGCTATCCAGGTCTCAAAACTAAAGCTCTTGACAAGCCGAATATGACTATTATTCAAAGACAACAAGAACTAGTCAGGGACATGTAAATATTCAGCTCCACCAAACAAAACATGCAGTCCACACACTCCAGAGTGTTGTTCTCACATCTTGGGAACAATGAGAAGTAAAGGACACAAATTACGACCTTTCTGTTTGGCTCACACTGCCATAAGTTCCCCATTGCCTGCTTCACACAGCAGTAAATAAAGGTAATTGTACAAAAGCTTAATTAAACGGCATAAATCCTGTTTACGACATCTGGGTTTTACTGAGCCACTGAATCATGGCTTGAAGGAGGTTCGCAGCTCGTGTGTTTTTGTGTGGGCAGTTCTCTCCTTACCTTCACTCCCACTCTTCAGCCCACAGCCTCCTTTTTTTCCACACACACACACACACACACACACACACACACACACACACACACACACACACACACATACCACAATATATGCAGAACACAAAGCCTAAAAGCACTCCCGCTTCCACTCTTTGTGTGGATATGAGGTACGATTTTATTGTGGCTCTCACTAAAGTCACTTTCTGTTAAACTCTGGGAACCCAAAGCAATAATTCATCTCATTCATTAGAGCTGAGTGTGTGTGTGTGTGTGTGTGTGTGTGTGTGTGTGTGTGTGTGTGTGTGTGTGTGTGTGTGTGTGTGTGTGTGTGGTGGGGAATACTCTGGTATTCCACACCACTAACAACTCAGACAGCTCAGCCCATCATCCATGACCCTGCGACCTGATGAGAGTATATTTAATGAGCATAGGCAGCGAATGGAGCTCACGGACAAGGACGTCCCCAGTTTAAAGAACAAGCAAATACATTTATTGAAGGTCAAGTAGAGTTCAAAGCGGTCTGCTCATATTTGTTTTAAAAATCATAATGCAAAGGCAGGATATGGGGGAACATTCAGTCAGTTACTCAATTAATTCAGATTTGTCTCGATGCAGAACACACGTATACATCACCAGCAGAACCTGCTTTCATCTCCTTGTCTCAGCAGTTTCATCCAGCGAGCACGATCTCTAATGATTGATTGATATTAGATTGAGCTGGCTGGCTGTTGTTTCAGCACCATTGACTTCAGCAAGAGTTGCAGTTGAAGATTACAACTCTGATTGCATTTCAATTTTTAATGGAAAGTGCCAGAATATCCAAAAGTTCTTTCTGGTGAGTTCACAGAGTGTTTTGCGCCATTAGCGACCCTCAGAAAGACAAATTGGTTGCATTACCAGTCGGCTAATGTTCATTTATTATTTGTAATAATAAAATGGCATGTATTTGTGCTCTCCTGAAACATATTACAATGTACAGCACAGTGTTCATGGAAGATGATGCTTTTTCTCAACCTCATAAGTCATGAGTCTTTGCAGCAGTTATTAATTTGTCTGTGTGATGAGGTGCCAATGAAACCACTGGGCCTGCTCTTGTTGTATTCAGTGAAACATGCAGTAAGATGTGCCTGTATATGTGCCTTAATAGCACAAGACTCAGATGGTAAGTCAGAGGGATTCCCCACATACTGGGGGTATGGCAGGGATGATGATAAAAAAATGATGCATTAACAGCAGACAGGTAAGGAACTGCAATGTCTGGTATAGGTGGATGAATTCTTTTAATCTCTATCCATTCATCGAGCAGCTATAAGTTACAAGGTGAATGAAAAAGGACTCCTCAGATAAAAAGCATGAATGTGTGACTGGACAAAAGTGCCGTCTAAAAATACTGACAGTCATCTGTTAAGTAACTTTTTTTAATATTTTTTTTTAATATATATTGTGCTCTAATTTGAGCCCATAGGATGAGAGAAAGCTGTGTTAAAAGCACAGACAGTTAGTTGTTAGAAATTAAAGGTGAAAGTGAAACAAGCCATGCAGAAGAAGATCTAAATCATTTCTACAGTAATGTGAGAGATGAATAATTCACTAGCAGAAACGGTACTGTTCCCACCAATACATCTTCAGCTTTCTCTCTGGCAGACTGTAGTGAAGCAGCCCATAATTGCTCAGGGCATGAAGTAGTACTTAAAGCCCAGAACGATGTAGATCAGAGTGCAGTGCACACTACAGTGACAGGCAGCACCAGTAACTAGTCCATCACGCTAACCTCTTTACTGTGGCAGATGAAAAAGTTAAGGGCCCATAATACTGCAACACCGCTTGCACATTACTGCAGGCTACATCCCACGTGTACTGTATGGCAAAAAAAAAAAAGTGCAGAGAAGAGCATTTGATTCACAGGGAGGAGAATTACAGCACTAGTTAGAATTTAATGAAGGCACATAAAGTGGAAATCTCAGTGTTCGAGACCTCAGTGAACTGCTAGCTGGAAGGAAAAATGCAGCCCAAAGCACTGTAAGGAAGGCTTTGATCCAGCTGGAGCAAATCTTTAAACTGATTTGAGCATTCACAGTGCCCTGATGCATTGTGGTTAGTTTTCAACTATAAGATAAACAAACTCTCACATAATCACCAAAGCTCTAAGATCAAGAGATCACGCTCCCACCAACATGTTTAGGTGCAGTACTCCACAGGAGTGCTGAGGCGTCCATCCTTCTGGTCTTATCTTCCTCAGCAGCGTGTTGGAAGAGTACTTGTCTGTAGCAAAAGTGAAAACCCCAATATTGTGGCCAGCTCAACTACCCCCCCCCCCCCCTCAGTGGGTTATTACTGCATGTAGCTATTCTCTCAAAGGTCAAGAGAAGTGATTTGTCTCTCCACAGCTCTACACTGTCTCTCACTCTAAATCCCAGTGGTGTCTGGGTGAAGATGATAGAGCAGCCTCTTCCTTCCCTCTCAAACTCCCTCACCCCCTTCCTCCCCTCCTCGCTCAATCGGTCATTCCTTTACACAGCCACTTAATTACATGCAAATGCATGCAAAAATGCACATTGTGTTTTGAATTCCCTTATTTAAAAGACATGGGCATGGTTGTTGCTGGAAGCACTGTGTCACGCCATTTTTCTCAAGTTTAATGCACATCTCTCATGATAATCCAGTCCTGGCTACACTCATGCATGTTTTATATATCTGCTAAATAAATACAGTTATGCAAATATTCAAACCTTGTTTTTTGCAAGTCTAATTAGTATTTCACGTGCTCTGAGAAACCATGGCATACTGACATTTTAAGGAGCAGTGCGTAGGATTTAGTGGCATCTGGTGCTGAGGGTGCAGATTGCAACCAACTGAACTCACCATTTCCTTCCAAAAGTGTAGGAGAATCTACGGTGGTCACAAAAAACGGTAAAGGCCCTCTCGCGAGCCAGAGTTGGGTTTGTCTCTTCTGGGATAATGAAAACATAATTATGATTATTAAGTTCATTACTATCCTGATCCTGATGGCTTAGTGATTATGTTTCCATGTTGCCAGCCACAGGACAAGGGTTAAAGTCAGCTAGGATAGGCTCCAGCCCTATTGGACAAAGCGGGTATAGATAATTCCATGCTTGCTGATAGATCCCCCTAAATCCTACACACTGGACTTTTAAGAATTATTTTCTAAACAGCAAGTCATCTCTTTTTTTTTCTTATTCTTTTAATTCTTTCACTAATAGACCACCACGTCTTACTCATCTCCACTTGCAGCTGGCAGTGCAGATTTGAGTCAGCATTTCAAGAGCTCACAAACTCTCCGTTGCTTATTGGCATCACTCGCAGATGGCTGCTGAGGAGGCTCCAGGGACACAGGGCTTCCAAGGACCATTTGGCTGGATACTGAGCTGTAATGTGTTTTTACAACTGACTCCCCATTGTTTCACTGTTTCTGTTCTTGTGTTTGTCCCCTTCATCCCCCCGAGCTTAAGTGTCATTCACTCTCAGATGTCCCTGTATGTGTTGGGAACTTAACTTTAAAGGATAAAGTGATATTCTCTTTTTCTTACTACAACGATAATGATAATAACTTAAATATTTATTTATAAATATTTATATATTTAATTATAAATATTTAACTCTCGCTTTTACAGACTGTAATTGTTTTAATGCAATAATTACAGGTTAAGGCCAAGGCCAAGGCTTTTGTAGAGGGCCAATGTTTTTCACATTCATGAAAAATTTGAATAAAAATTAAACATGTACCATGCAAGTAAGTCATTAAAGTAAACAGTCAGAGGTTGAATACCGCGATAGAGTTTAATTAGACCATATTTTCCTGTTCTGAAAGGCAGGCCATTCACTTTGGGTCTCACAAAGAAATGCAAATTAATGAAGCACTGACATTTTCAGCCACTAAAAGTGGGGACCTTGTAAAATTTATAGAGACCGTGAAACCAATTTAACAGTAAAACAAAGAAAAGAATTAAAAAAAAAAAAAAAAAAAAAAAAAAAAAAATCCCATTAACAGATTCCTTTACTAATATATTTCCTCTGCTCTCACCCAGATTCCATTGAGCAAAAAATACAAAATATTAATTTCACCTAGCAGTGAGGTGTTTGACAACAGGACACCCTCTGAGTGGAGATATAAGCGAGGTGTCATAAATGCCCATTTTATGCTGCTGAACAACACCCGCTGAAAATGCAATTAATTTTTAAGAATAGACCTTCAGAACAAAGACACCTCAGAACAAAATCACATTTAAAGTCAAAGAACTGAGCTTAATTGTGTTAGCAGACTTTGAAGGTAAGTGAAATTCAATTTTAAACTCCAAAAGACCATAGCTGCATCGAATCAGGCCTACACACTTTGTTCAATTTATTCCGATGAAAATTACACCAAAGTAATGAAATATTATGCTTCAGCCATAGGGGAAGATTTTCAAGGAGAGATGAAAACATTTATTCAGAATAAGGGAACACTATGATATGATGACATTACATCAAGATAATACTGCTGAGAATGCCTTCTTTAAGAGCTTATATAGATAGGTTAGATCTCCAGTGGAAATGATGAAACAACACAGAAATTCTAGTAATATGTGACTGAAGTTCTGTGGGATTTTTTTCATTAAGTAAATACTATCCCAAACTTTCATGAATCACTTTATTACCTATGCTTTCTAGGGTTATTATTACTTGAATTACTGGAAATATATATATATATATTTTTTTTTTATGTCTTCACATTCTTTGTTTTGAATATTTTTTTTTCTCCACTTTTGAAATGCGCCACTCAAGACAGCTCTGGAGTTTTGGAGCCCCCAGGAGCCGAAGGGCTACATGTTCTATTCAGAGTCACTTTTCTCAAAGTTTGAAAAGAAGTCTGCCTGCCGTCAGATTGGATTCACAAACCAAAGCAGGGAAGATGTGACGGAGATAGCGGGGTGCAGGATGAGAGATGGGGGAGAGAGAAACAAAGAAAGCAGATGGGAATATTTCTCAGCCTGCCGAGGAAAAATTGCCGTCAAAGTCTGTACATGAATGTAGGACAAAAATTGATATCCTTAAGCAGCGTCCACGGCTGCTTGTCAGACCAGAGACAACAATGAGGTGTGTGTATATACAGTATACCATACTTTTGGCAACAGCTATCAATCTTTTTTGCAAGCTCAAAAGTTTTTGTCTTTGCAGAGTGGAGAGTCACTGGCTTCCTGCGTAGAGTCAAGTGAGCGATGCTTTTGATTGTGTATCCATGTGGGTGCTCTAAAAAAGAAAGAGCCACATGTCACATCAGAAAGTTTTCCTGATCATGTAGGCTACTGCTCTGGACTGGGCACAGATAAAATGTCTCTGACAGTATTTTGTTGTCTAATAAACATCAGGCTAACCTGAATTTTGACAAACTGGAAATGTGGATTGACATTTACAGTATATGCAGACTTTATGAGGAAAACTCATTCCACCGAGGCAGTAAAACCTGCAATGGACTTATCCAGCTCTTGTTGTTGCAAAACTTTTGTTCCAGTCTTTGGTGTAGCACACGGCCTCCTCCTGACGTGGTCTGATCGTTCCCATTACAGATTCAGCAAATGTTTTTGTTCAATCAGCTTCCTCATTTACCATGCAAGCTGAGCTGTCCTTATCATGCATCCTCTCATCCATCCCTTCTACTTTGCCTTGCTTTTTCCTAAGTGGCCACCCACGCCTGTCATGACTTTGTTCACCAAATTAACCGGGGCACCTACTGGGATTGGACCAGCCAGTGGAAAGTCAACTTTAACCTCGATTATTAATTGGATATCTTGGCCTCTCCTATCAGTGTGAAGAGGCTATGAAGCCATGGGATAGTTTTGTTAGTGTAGACCTCCACATACACACTAAAATCAACAGGTACTACTTTCATCAGTGAAGAGGCTTCATATTCTGTAACTTGTGCATTTATAATTGCAAAAGGAATAAGATATCTAATTCTGACTTGTTAAGTCTCCATGGTAAAAGAAAGATTTAACGAGATGAAGAACTTAGAAAACTCTGATGTGCTCTGTATCCTGTTGAAAATTGAAAGGTAATTAAATTTGTATAACTCTGAGTAATTTCCATAAAAGTAAAGTTTTGCTCTTCACCAAACAGAACTTTAAACAGCTTATCATTGACAGCAGATCTGAAGGATGTTCAGAAATATTTTGATCTGTAGGGTTATTTCATGCTGAAAGTACCAGAAGGATGCACATGTCATGCAGTGGTGCCTTCAAAATATGACCTATTTCTACAACAAATAATTATGCCTTTTCAGAATCTCCCCAAAAATAAATAAAAGACTTATTTGATCCTTTTATGTTTCCAATATTCAGGTAGTCTAGTGAGGCTATGTGGTTGAGGTTCTGAGCACCATGTGGTTCAGCAGGGCTTTGAAAAGCACCAGTCACAGACCCAACTGAACTCAAGCCAACCCCAATTGTGCCTGTTTGTTACATCCAAACATCTGTGGTGTCCAAAGAACATCCTGGAGGAGACTAGTCTACAGAAAAATAAACCATTCTAAGCACCCCGTGCCTTCCTCTGCCCCAGTTCTCACTGAGACACAAGCCTTTCATTCATATTTCCCCTACACAGTCAGTCCTGCCTGTGTGACTTGTATTGTATCTCTGTAGGTGCTCTGTTCCTGCATTCAAAGGAAACAGTTATAGTTGCATCCTACCCTCTGAACAAAAACTCTGTGATAGGATCAAAATGTGTTTGTACGGACTCTTACTGTGCTGCTCCGAGCTTCACATAATGAGTTTGTAAAAGTTTGACCTACCCTGAGTTACTTATTCATATGAAAGAGTGAAATTGAAGGACATGTGTGTGATGAAGAAAAACAACTGGTGAGTTGTTTAAATTATAAAGAGTGTTGATTCCAGCAGAGCAAATTTTTCATCGTGTAGCAGCTGTAACCTTGGCACTGACAAAGTGTAAAGTCTTCTATAATTTGTCACTTGCCACAGCCTAATAGTTAGTTTTTTGTCCAGATGGGGGAGCTGTCAGGCTACCCAGAAGCACTACAGTAGTGCACGACTGTAGTGATTCTCTAACACTGTACCTCTGCATCTATGTCCTGGGAGACTACTGCAGAGCTACATCAGGAATCTTGCAAATATGGTATACAGGGCTGCAAAAACTATAAAAGTGTTGACTCTCACACTTCGGGACAGTATTTGTTCCCAATGAACAACAATTTGAAATATGCGGTTGCTGTACCTGTGTGGTTTCTTTGCTCATTTCTCTACTGTATATGCATTAATATCTTTCTTTTGTCTTCAATCCAGTTGTCTGTACAGTCAATAAAAGTGTACATGTTATTTAACCATTTTCTATAGATCTATTTTGGAGACATATGTAGACATCTGCATTGAGTATGAAGCACCAATTCAGGAAGAAATCTGCTGATTGCACAGCTGCATTGAGTCTGGTTAGTTAATTTATGCAAGTATAAGTGAGATGGATGTTTGGTTGTAAATTTAACTGAATTATGACAGATTTTTTTATTTTTTTTGCAAAGTGTGTTTTGACTCATGGATGCACGAGTGTGTACATACTGTATACATATTTCAGAAGTGTTCCTTCAGATGTACTATGTTTGTGCATCTGTTTCAGGGCTTAAGCGTGTGCAAATGTGCATGTGAATATGCAGGTTTGTGGCAGATGCCTCTCAGCTTGTGAAATGCCTTGGGTGTTGAATCCTTCCAGAGAGAGCAACAAGGACGGGAGGCCACTGGAGAGCAACAGATACCGGCTGGGAAAACGGTTCAAATATTTTCTCTCTGTCTGTGGGAGGATAGAAACCCATAGCAGAGAAAACAACAACAGATGATTAACTGAACCTCTTTTTTTTTTTTTTTTTTTTTTTATCCTTCCATCTCAGTCTCCATTTCTAGTAGACTCACATTGTCAAACCTTATTCACACACTACATTTACACTGTTTTAACGCAGCAAAAATCTCTAGAGATTCTTCATTCGAGTAAAAGATATCTTTCACTTAGTTTTTCTTTTTCTGCGTAGATTACACAGAAACCAACCAACCAAGCCCTGGTGAAACTTAGAGGGGTTTGTTCCAGTGAGTAAGCAGACTGATGATCATCAACATGTGGATGCCATGTAGTGCTTTAGAGTCATAAAAAATGCCTTACTCAGTGGGTATAACAAGCTAAACAACATAGATTATGTTTTGTAAAGTACCAAGAGAATTGGATGTTGTTTGGGAAATCGAAATAGCTGGCCAAGTCAATTCTAGCTCCTGCTAATCGAACTGAATAGGCAATAGTGATTTTCTTTGGAAAAGAAAATTGATTTCACAGGAATCAAATCCGAATCACTTGCTGTTCAGTCACGAGGACAAGAAATACTTGCAGAACAAAGATCTTAAACTCTCTTGATTGAGCTCGACATTTTCTATGCCAAAAATGATTTTAAAACATTCAACTGGTAAGATGGAAGATAAAAATAAATGCCTTTCATTCAGAGTGAACAGAGTTAAATTCAAAATGCACTGTATATTGTATGAAGAGGATAAAATGCACATCCATCCAGATCCGGCCCCTCAGAGGCATTGACATAAGGCTTGAAGTGGGAGACCGTGGACAGAAGTGAGCATGATTATTTAAAATGAAAACTTTTTTCTACTTGCTACAATTAACTGTGGCAGTGTGTAGTGTTACATTATTGAACTGAATTCCAAAGTGGGCTGGAGGGGATGTAGAGATTATACTGGTTTCAGATCTCGACTGGGATCCCTGCCAGGTCTCTGCACCCATTATTATTTTCATATCAAACTGAATGTGCAAAAAAAACTTAAAGTGACAGATGACATATTTTTTTACTCCTTTGGCTTTGCAGCCTGTGATTTGCCACTGTTGAAGAAAAGAGGTCTCCTTAAGGTGGTTGAGTGCATGCATTGGTTTTGCAACGTTAATGTATATAAAAACTACACAGAGCAACATGTCCTGGACAGAGATATTGTGTAATGATGTGTACTTCTGACATGGCAATCGGAGCGACTGTTTATAACTTTATCAGGGAGTATTTGTTGATTGCCGTCAAGTTTTAAACAGTCTCTCTTTTCAATCTATTTTTTCTGTGACATACAAAAATGCACACATATGAGCTGACTCTGTTTCTTGTGAGCATTCATCTCCCACGAGCAGCCATCCCCTGGAGGTTCTGGACTAATTGTGTGGCGTACCTGGCTGAAGCAGTAGAGGTCTACTCTGACAAAGTGGGAGGCGCATGTGCACTTCATCTTCCAGCGCTGACAGTTCCGTGCCTCCACACAAGTCAGCATCTTTGAGGTAAAGTGTAGTAAACAGAGAAGGTAGGGAAAGAAGATGGGCTTAGCAGAAAACTTGGGACTTCACCGTGTCCTTGGAACTTTATTGACTGACAGTGCAGTGTCAGGGCGTTGCTCAGCGACCGGAGACAGCTGCTTTCACCTCTTATTGTCATCACGCTGATATGATGGGTGGGCCACACTGAGGGCATCCCCGGGAATCTGTGTAATACAGTGGTAGGTGCAATGAAATGCTGCTGTGCAATATGCTTGTGAGTGCTGATTAGAGCTTATCCAACACAGCCAGAGGGGTAATTTAGTCTGTGCAGTATTTGTCAGGCTCCCATTCTCATTCAGAGTAAGTAAATGTTTATACAACCATCAATCACTATTGAGTCCGCTCATACCAACTAATAGTTATAAACGCAATTGTTTGACTATAATACTGATGTGAAATGTGACTCTTACTAAGGGGGTTCAATAAAAATGTTGAGTCTTTTTATTAGATGGCTGTGCATACACCAAGCTAAGCCCACTATCTTCTCCTCTGAAGTGCAAATGAGTCTATAATTAGATTCACACGTGAGATGCAGAGGTTGCAATGAATGGCCACAAATACTGCAAATAAGGTGATTTACATATCTGCAAGAAGACGTAAAACTATATTAGACTGTTAAATAAAAGGGAAAATAAAAAGCTGCAATGCTGTAACTGTGCTACTCTATACACAGTAAAGATTTTCACCTTTGTAGTTGTTTGCAGTGCTGTAATTGCAGGTTTATTAGCAGACATCTGCATCATGTTATACAATCACTAAATGGTCATAAGCTGGTATGGACTTGATCTTTAATGACTCCACTTTGTTTTGATTAGTGCATGCAAACCAGGGAATGTAAAGCATTAAAAGGCAACTACAATAATGAATTTACCAGATATTGGCTGTCATGAAAGCATAAACTCTGGCAAACCTCAAGAAAAAAAGCAAAAAAAAAGCAAAAGCAAAACATAGACACACACAAAAGCACTCCCTCTCTCTTTCATCCCCCACTCCTCCCCACACTTACATACTAAATGCAGCATGACAAACTCCTGGGAGAGACTTGGCATGCTGGGTGCGTAATCCTGCTGTAATGTATTCTTTTTCTGTCTCCCCCTGCTTCCTTCCTGCAACCACTCAAAGTGCCACACAGTGGAAATATGGCAGGTTCATCTGAAATGCGTGATGTACACTATTGTGGGCACAACAGGACCCCTCCTGAAATGTAGCTTGTGCCAGCACACCCTTATGTACTTTTCATAAGTCGCCAGGACTGCACTGCAGCTTGGTCCTTGTCCAGGTAACACCATTGTGTCTAATTGGTCCTCACTGTTGAAGCCTGGCATCAACTAGGATCCTTAAAAGCTGCATTTAGAGTGCATAATGGTAGAGAATGGATCATTTATGACTGTAAAAAAGGACCCACTCCTTAGTGCATGTATTTTCACTCTCGGATGCTCGGATAATGTGACACACCACTCACACCCGGTGTCAATGCCAGTCTAAATTTGTACTCTCAGTGGGAGCAAATGCATGTTTCTCTATAATCTCTTTTTTTTTTTTTTTTTTTTTCTACAAAAGGGTCCAAATGTTGGGGACATTCTCAAATTAGCACTCTGACTGCTGGAATACACCATAGCACCAAAGTGAAACAATTGTAAAATTGAAAGTAGCTGCTGGCCGTTCTACTCAATCAGTGTCATACTGTCAGAGCAGAGTGCAGACGTGGAGCTTTCAAAAGTTTATTGCTGTATCAAAACGGAATCCCAGTGATCTGCTGGAAAAAAGGATCTGCTTTTTAAGGACAAAAATAAGCGCCCCAAATTTGCAGCAGATCTTTTTTTTTTTTTGATTGACTCCCAATGTAGGAAATGATGAAGCTGACTTTTTACAGCCACATCTCGAGCCAGGAAAAGATAGACTTTGGCTGGAGTATCACTTCAATGAGGCTTATTTGTCTCGAGTGGCACTTGAAAGCTCATTCTTTGTCTGTGCGCAGAGCTGAGAGATCTTTAAGATGCCCTTAAAAAGAGTCAACATGAAGTATGACTCATGTCAGGAGCTGAAGGACATCAATTAGCAGGTTTACGCGTTTAATTGGGATACTTCACTACATACGGATGAGGACCATTCTGAGAAAGAATTCATGTTTATGGCTGAGGTGGAATTAGCATTTCGATTGGTAAACAGAAAACCTATTGAAACTTTAGCAATACTCCACCTGACCTGCTGTCTTCACCGCAAGGTGCAGGAAAGACTGCTACATCAGTCTATTTGTCTGCCGGTGGGTGTTAGTTGTGTACTTCATTAACAGACATTTGGCTATTTAAAAATGTTTCATCTTTGTGTGTCGAGCGATTATATTATGTTGTGATAATGTGCGGTGTCAAATTTACATTGAGAGGTGTTTCTGACAAAAAAAAAAGCCTCTCTCCTTGATCTAACAAAGGTCCACGTGTGTTGAAAATACAACACACCAATAAAATACAGGCCGCCGCTTGTTGATCCCATTAAATGTCTGATAACTTTACCACCACCGAGCAAGAGCTGCACCACCTGAATGCTGTTCCGCCCCAGACGCACCGACGGTCTCGCATCATTACAAATGCAAGGGAACACAAAACCACCTGACAGGTTTACATGTTGCTTTTGAGTTTTACCTGCAAAGAATCGGGGGGTTCGGCGGCATTTTATTTCTCATGCTTACAGCTTGTCCGTGTATGTCTCCTCTTATGTCTTTGGGGTCAATCCAGACACCTCTTTGCAACAAAGGAAGAGCAAATGAAAACCCAACTTTAATGTCTAAAAATGACTTCCAGCGTATGAGACTTGAATAGAGGTACATGAAAACCTTTTTAACTTTTACATTACCTCTCCTTCCCTCACCACCCTTTTTATTACTTTGTCCTTGGATAATTATAGCCAGAAGCACAGGGTTAATTAAACTGAAAAGGTTATTCAGTGAAGTTCAAGTGAGGAACTGAGCTATAGAGTGAAGGAACAATACCCAAGAAGAGTTGC
This sequence comes from Embiotoca jacksoni, assembly GCF_022577435.1. NCBI lineage: Eukaryota > Metazoa > Chordata > Actinopteri > Embiotocidae > Embiotoca > Embiotoca jacksoni. The sequence continues at coordinate 14,543,386 of NW_027185436.1, read as the reverse complement.
AAGTGCAGAAGGACTGGATTCTCCACTGCAAGCCCTCTCACACCGATTTTCAATTTCCCACTTTATTCATTTTCTTTAGGTACCGCTACAAAGGGTTTAAATGTACAGAGTATTGGGTTTACTATTACATTTTTACGACATGTCTGTAGTCCAACAGGGTGAGGATACATGGAAATACTTCAATAACATGGCATTTATAGTATTTTTAGGAAGTACTATTTGGAACACAGCATCTTTCTGTAGACATCACATGGTACGCATTGAACACTGCATGTTATGTTCGGCCAACAATTAAATATAGTAACAATTTGGTTGTGATTTTTTTGTGATTGTGTTTTTTTTTATTTAGTTGTAATGTAATCAATTCATATAATATACACACTGAACATCAGTGACATAGCAGGACATATTTTAGTTCTCACCTTTTCAGTTTTATTTTGTGAACTTAAAGCACCATTAAAAATCCCATTGATTTTTTTTTTTTATCATGTACATAAGGTGGCTTCTATGTGGAAAAGGCAGTGAAAGAAATAAAGAGCAGTCATGTTTAAATTGAAGGACTTTATTTACAAAGGAAATTAGGTGATTCCCATTGTTCCGCACGTATAGAACGCTGATGGATAAATATGTTCCAGCTGACAACCTGCAGAAAAAACAAGGAAATAGGGCAGAAAGTGGGAAGATGTCTTGTATACATCTGATGTCAAAAAAGCAATTTCTGAGTAAACGGCTGTGAAGATAAATGTGACAACAACTCTGACCTGCTCCCACCTGATACACATCCATGTCCCAATAAACTGTCACATTAATGTGTTGAAGTGTGAGCCTATCTACACAACAGAGCAGCAGTGTTAATCCACATGACATCTGTTACTGTCACTCTCAGACATACAGGTAATTTATTTTGAGATATGCCACAGAGAAAAAGGCTAAAGAGGTACAGTTATTGTCTGAGGTCACTAGAAATCGAGGCTGAAGTAAAGGCCACGTCATCCTGACATTTCATTGAAATCAGATGTACTCCATAAAAATGTCAGGTCTAATTACCTTGAAGGGTGAGTGACTGCACCGGGCCATTTCACTTCTTCAGGATCTGATGTCTGACAACAATGAAGGGGAATGCAAAGCCACTGCCAAAGAACACCACCATCATGCCCAGCAGACGCCACTTGTTGTCCACGGAAAATGGCAGGTTCTGTAGAAAGACGAAGTGTGTTATGATGCATTGAAACTCATTAAACTCAAGTCATTAATGCAATTCCGATTAAATTATCCATAAACAAAACACATTTTTATTCCAGAATGTAGAACATATTTGAGATTTGTACAAATAGTGTTACAGCTCATCTGAATATTACAAATTAATGAAGGGCAGACAAAAAAAATTCCATTTAAAGAAATATCAAAATACATATTTTTTTTTACCAAATACCTGGACATTGATAACGCAACAATACTGGAGGGATGCACATTTAAATAATGAGATTTCTGATAAATAATAATCAGCAATGTGAATATAATGACTAACCGAGTCAAATAATAAAAACAGCTACAACAATCTGGTAAGTTCAGAAAATAATATCACTTTACTGAAATGGCGCCTTTACGAGAAAGACATGAATTAGACTGAAGCACAATGTCACTGCATCGAGCATCTAATCTGATATATAGTGTCATATCAAGGTACAATACAATATTGATGAGACAGGTGTCTCAACAAATAAGGACTTGCACAAAGTGAATGCAACCATACAACAAGACAGAACATATTTGCATTGTAAAATGACGGAGATATTTATCTTGACGCGATTGGTGATGTCCACGAGCTTTTTTTTTTTTCGATCAGATGCTGAACAACTACATCATTAACAACCACATTATAACCACAGATGATAGTTTATTATTATTATTATTATCATCATCATTACCAGGGCTTTTGAGGCATGTTGAAACTACTCGTACAGCTCTGACCTCAAGTTGTAGCAATCAGCCGGAAGTACACTACATTCAGGAATTAGCGGTCATCTTTCTGTACGTATTTGTGATTGCAGTGCTTCCCTATAATGAGACACGCGGATCTTAAGTATGCCATGTTAGATATCTTTAAAATGTTTTTGTTTTGTTTTGTTTTGTGTGTGGCTTTGACCGAGTTTGCTTGTCGTTCACTAGCTCAACTAACGCTAGCCGACAGATCTCAACCTCATTCTGTCCCGTCAACAAATCAGCCACGAGTCTACCTTCATGTTTAAATGTATTGTTATTTTTTTTTTTTTTGTGGAAAGGGCACAAAATATATGCTTTTCTGTGCAGCTAATCCCGCTACAGTCCAATGACGGACATGACCTCCAGGTAGCGCTGGCTAACGTCAAGGCTGTGAGTACTGACAAGGCCGCATCGTAAACAAAAACACACTTAAATCGACAATGCTGCTTTAAGTATGTAATCTCACCTTCCCTGGTCCTTCACCATAGTGTGAAGAACGAACAGCAGACGTTGTGAATCGCCTCACAGCTTGTCCGAGCATGATTGCAGCCTGCTTCTTCTCTACTTCAGCACACCGCAGCTACGGGCGACCTTCTTGTTTTCTGAGAGCTAAATCGGCGCAAAGGATTGTGGGAAATGGAAATGACGCTATAGCTTGTGGGAATTGTAGTTCAAATATATCAAAAGCGACTATAGGGTGATTTCCCCCCCCCCCCCTTTTAATTTTAAACCTCCCCGTAATCCCTGCATGAGTAATGTAACTTAAAAAAAAAAAAAAAAACAAGTATTAATATGTTGACCATGAAAATAAGATATTAACAAGATATTAAATAGGGATAGTCGTGCCTCTACAATATTTGTTTAGAAACCTGCAACAATCTTTCATCAAGAGGGGAAAACCTCTTCACGCTGTGTGCCAATTCATCATCATTCAGACAAAGGTTAATGTGTGGTTATTCTATTCTCAAGAGACTTCAGCTGGCATTTTGACTTGCATGTGTGTGAGTGTGTTCTTGTGGTCCTGTTCTTGTGGGCTTCGCTGGAGTAAAACACTATTGTTTGACAAGCTAACTGTATTTTTCAGCCTTTGTCACAAACACATCCCCGCAAGGGAAATAGAGAGAGAGAAACACACCAAGAGCAGACATAATGACTGATGGTTCCACCCTGACGAAGTACTGCTGCTGCTACCTTTTCACTGATTAATGCTCATGTGGGCAAATTGGGTTTTACACTTATGCGGATGTTAAATTTATTAATTTGGAATTCATGTCAGCCCAGATCCATTTTTTTTTTTTTTACTTTCAGTGTCATAAGAACGTTTTCCAGAGGGGCCTAAGGTTAAAACAAGAGTTTCTATTTGCTACTCTTCAACTGACTTGCTTTTTATTTGTTCTGTCTTGTCATCTCATTGTTATTTATTCATGGGTTTACTTTCCTTTTGTGTGTCTGTATTCACAGTAATTCTTGTTTTGAAAAATGTAGGGGTCATTTCACTTGTATTTTGTCAGTTCAAAGAGGAGTTTATTCACACTGCCTGTTTTTAGTTCTGTCCCTGATAACAGGTATATACTGTAGTAGATAGTGAGTTCATGGTCTGTAAATGTTAACGTTCTTGATCTTTCTCTGGTTATCCACTGACTCCTGGATACCTCTGACACTTTTCCAGTCGATGCTATGGCAGGTTTTGGTCTGGTGTCCACACACAGCTGTTGTCTATTTCTCATGGTTGTTCAGTCTTTTGTCTAGGGTCCTGTACAATTGTGGAAGACCACTTGATGCAGTTGAGTATATTTTTGAGCATACTTTGTTTTGCAGATTTTGTTAAAGTCAAAAATCTACTTTCCCTAACTTTATTTTCTATGACACATCAATTAGCATAATAATAGCATGGTACACATCAATATATAAGGACCCAAAGATTAAAAATACATCATATTACAAGAAATCCCTTTTAAACTTGACCATAACAATGAAATAAGTAAAACAAAGCAATTTTTTTTTTTGCTGGTTCTCACATAATGAGCCAAGGACTGTTTATATAAATTTTATGTAAGAATCACTTTAATATTTTCCACATCTGATGGCCTGAAAACCTTGTGTGAGTGCAGACAGAAATTCATTGCAGAGAGCTGGAAAGTACATGATTCATCATGGAGCAACTTACAATAGTTATTCACAAAATTAAATCCTTTGAGTTCATTCTCTTCTTTGAAGTTCACCTCGGGAAAGCGTTCTAATGTGCTATTTTGAGTGTTTTGGTCTCCAACGCTTTAACTTTTACATGAAACTACTCTGACATTTAAGTGAGTCAAAATTCTGTTCTTTATTTAAGCATTCACTTTAAACTTTAATGCTAAAGCAACTTTATAGAGCAGTATTTCCTACAACATTAAAAGCATTATTTAGTTGTCCTGTATGTTGTGTGTGTGATACCTGTAATGTTGGTGTCACACTACACAGGTCATGTCTCAATCAAAGAGAATGTTTTTCAGTGTTGTCAGCTAATGAAATGTTGTTCTCCTGACAAGTCGTGGGGAAGCTCTGACATTGTCTGCTATTATGTGGGCAGCAGCGGCAAGCTGGTTACCCATCGTCATGGCTGCCACATCCATCAGTGCAGGGTCATCGCCTGGCCTGCTGCCGAGTGTCTGCCCTCTCATTGCCAGCGCAATCTGTTAAAAAGCAATGAAGGATTGGGAATCATCCTGGGCCCTCATGCCCACCACAAACAATGTCATCAGACCCTGCTATAAATATTGATCTTATTACATACTTGTCAAATAAAGTTGGTGGCACAGTCCTGAAATGTGTTCTCAGATGAATCCATTCTGGCAGTCCAGTATTTGTTGTTTTTGTTGACCATCTTAATTTCGTATGAGCAAAGCTGTTTTTATCCAGAGTGCTCTGTCAATAGCCACATAAGATCCTTAGTACGAAAAAGAGGAGCGCAAACATACTGTTGACACAAATACTTACAGCTGCCATCTTAAGTAATAACTCACACTCTCATTTAAGTCTGCAATTTAGCATTCAGTGAAACCACAGCTCAGTCATATCTGTAAACAAACCGTTAATCAACCATGTACATGATTTTGCATAATGACATCGTGGGCTATGTGCAGATACATTACAGTGCATGATAACATTATCACAAGCTTGACTCAGAAAGTTATTACAAACAAACTGGCTATATGTGATATATATTAGAATGTCAGATGACATCAGATTTTTTTTTAATGCTTTTTGCAGTTATTAACCAATCTGCTACAGCAGGCTATATGACGAATAACAGGCTGGACCGCCAATGTAAACAGCTTCTCTGTCCTTGTCTAGATTTGCAATAATGTTCCACAAAGGAGTGGAGAGATAATGGATAGTGTTAATCAACAGGGACAGTTCATTTTGGCAGCAGCACACTTGAATTTAAGGTGTCTTGCATCATTGCAGCTGACAAAAGCTGATTCGCACAATTACATTCCTTTGTGGAATGTGAAGGAGAGGAGAGAATTCTTATTTGTACTGTCTATTTATGGCTCTACGAGAGGTGATAAAAGAGCAGTTCATCAGGTGCTAGTCTTTTTCAGTTTGGTCTGGATGGTTTAATCTGTTCTTCAAAGGTCAAAAAGGAAAGACTGATTGTACACCCCTGTGCAACTTCCTTCTATTTATTTTGTTCTGTTGTTTATTTCTTTAAATCTGTGCAATATCTCTGTCAGTTTTAGAATGAACATGTCAGAGGATTTTAGTCAGAGTGCAAGTAAATCCTACATGTTACCAGTAAATGCATCGGCACACTCATGCATGCAGGCTGTAAAGTGCACATATACAGTACACACAAGAGACACACAGCCTCCAGCAGGGTCACTATGGGAATTCATAACTTGCACATAGTGGCATGATTTGAGATTAATCTTTAAAGGGGATATAGGGGAAATTGAATGGCCGCAGACCTTTAGCTCTTGGGTTGACTAGCCTCGACCCTTGTACATTCAGGGCAAGGCCCCTTAAATAACGAGCATCTCCATTTTTGTTCATACAACACTGCTGTTACTTCAAAGCACACTCGTATTTCAATACACTCCAGAGTCACAAACAGGCTTTCAGTCCCTCCCCCACTCCCTTCGCCTTTGCTGTTGTTCTGAAATAGGATAGACACTGATGATTGGATTCTACATGAAACCTGCCGGGCTGGAAAGAAAATTAGACATAGAATTACTCAGGAGACAGAGGTAAACATGACATATCATCGTCATTCCTTTTTTTTTTTTCTTTTTTCTGGCCCCCAGCACACCAGTTATAGCAAACCCTTTATGAGGTCCATTTTTGAAGGATATGTGAGGTGTGAAACACTCTTACACTGCATTCCTGGCAATTCCTTTTTTTCCACAAATCAGCAAATTATTCAACAGAAACGGGTTGACATTATACCTTTCACTTCGGATATACCAGAATGCATATGTTGGTGTGATTTCACTACAATAATGAAAGAATAATTACGTGTTAGTGTTGGGTGATAATTTGATAAAATGCCAATGGTCCTTGGTAAATTTATTTAACATATGCAGAATATCATCACATTGCACATCCCCAAAAGCATTTTTTAACAAACAATGATAACATTGTTGACACGTATCTTTGTTCCCCACATCAGTGGTTTGTTTTGGTTGATAATTTTCTAAATTGTTTCAAATTTTTTCTAAATGGTCTAACTAATCTCATAAATAATGTTTTTGATAAAACCATGACATTGTATTTTACACAAAAACACTCATCGTTCATTTTAAACAGTATGAACAAACTGTGAAAATGTTGCTAATACTTCGCCCTTAAACGTTTCCAGGTCAAAAGAAACCAAAACTTTTTGTTACAACCCAGCTAGAAATAATGCAAAAAAGTTTTGCCTGAAAAGTTTTTCTAATTTTGTACCCAGAATGTTCTTCTTAAAGGTCGGATAACGCTCTGTAAAAACCACATTATCCTACTCTGAAATAATAACACTGGGGATATTTCAAAACCATCCTAATTGGAATGATTCTGTTACACAGAAACTCCAAGCAAAGTGAAATATATATATTTTTTTACAAGTTCACTCTTTCTCATTGTTTAGCTACATTCACTCTTTCTTTTGGTCCTCTCCAACTTTTTTTGAAACTATTTGCCTGCACCGGATTATCAATGACTGTATTACTCATGAGCCCCATTCTATTTTACCCTTGAGGGATTGCACAAACTTCAAAAGGTGTGTTGGAAAAATCATTTAACTTTCGTTCAGTTTAGCAGAACTTTTGTGCGTCTGGCACTGATTTCTTTTTCTTTTTTAGGTCGTGAGGTGTGAAAGTGAAAACTGAGCTTTTCAGCTTTGTGCCGTAACAAATGACAATAGCTACAGTAAAAGGCAAAATCTGACTCCAAAGCTTTGAGTGTGTGTGTGCCCTTGATGATGTCCGAAAGAATGTTGTTTACCCATGTTTCATTCAGCACAAATATGTGACTGTTTACTCTTGTCATTGTAAATTGACAGTGCTTCATAACAAACAGCAGAAATTCTCACGTAGGCACAAGCACCTATCTGTGCTGACATTATGGTATAAATATTTACTGTACATTTAAAAAAAAAAAAATGCATGGAAATATAGAAAAATCCACTGTGAAGTTCACCTGAATTTGTTTTTCCATTTTTCTGTTCTCCTTTATTTATTTCTGTATGCTATATCTGTGTTTAGGTATTTTCAAAACCTTTACAATTAATTTAATTATTGTGTGCTAGTATTTATGTCTGTGAAATATCTACCGTCCTTGGCAATCCCTGCAGTCTCTTCAAGACGAGCTCCTGCTTTGCCACCTTGTCAACCATGAGACAGAGTGCCACAAAGCCACCTGTCAGTGGTCCGTTAAGCAAAGCTCCAGGCTGACCAAGGACTGACCGGGAGCATCTGTGCCACTGTTTGTGTCTAATACGCTAATGAGAGCTGTCAAGCTGTCGAATGCACTCCCGTTGCCCTCCGGCACTAACAATGGCACCTTCAATTTGGCTGTCTTGAGTGACATTAACAAACGCAGCCACAAAGAGAACAGACGTGTGCCAGCGATGCCATGCACTGACATGTTCACAGACAAATGAAAAAGGCAGACACACAAATACAAGCCTAAACACATATACAGAAGGATAAAAAGAGGGGGGGGAGACAGACAGGGATTTGTTGTCTTTAATAATGTAGTTAGGTTTTTCGCCTGCTGTTCCTCATGTTCCTGTGGCTGCCTTTAGAGGCCAGTGTTGCCCAGTGACTGTGATTGAAGTTCCCCTCCACTTCAACAGCATTAAACAAGCCCAGAAAGATCTAACAACACATTTATCCCAGAGTAAAGCCATTAAAGATGCTGTAAAGAAAATTCCAAGATTTTATTCTCAATACATTATACACATGTGAAATGAGTTGCTGAAAGCATGTGCAAAGTTTGAAAACTTTGTCGCACTGAAATGTGGAGTTAGACCGTTAAACAGTTCCTCATCTGTCTTCAGCTCAGGTTTTTTTTAGGCGGGGCTAAAAGGTAGCCTCAGTACGTCACCGAGCCACCACACAGACGGTTTATATAACCTTCTGCATGGCTCCTCCTCTCACGGTGAAACGGTATAAAAGCCTGGAGCTCATTTGCATAAGAGGTCATCCCACTCGACTTCAGTTGCTACTCCTGCCGTAGTCAGATTGTTATTGTACATCAGCTGGCTGCTGCAGGACGTCTCCCTCCACCCGCAAGGGAATCTTCCCTGGAAGCAAGAACCTTCAAAGCAGCGCTGCATCGCTATTTAAATTTCCGACTGATGAAGAAAGGGAAAAAGAGGTGGATTGATTTCGTGAAGAGGCTCGCTAAAGGAGACCTGAGGATTAACACCAACAGCCGCCTGTGCAGGGACCATTTCAGGACGGATTGTTCCACCGGCTACCACCGGAGACGGACGGAGTTCACGGACGCAGCGCTTCTCCTGCAGCGTGGAGCCGAACCGAGCGTCGCCCGGACGCACCGGCACCGTCCGCTGTCGCCAGCAGTTCACCACTCAGCGTAAGTTCTGTGTGCCTGTTATAATTATACTAGATAACTTTTCCAGAGGTAACTCTGCTATGTTTGGTCCGCGGTGCAAATCCCTAACGTGATTTTACTCGGTGTAGAATAATGGTATTTTCGCGAAATGGTAGCTAATGTGATAATTAGCTTCTATTGCGCTCGTAGCCGAGCAGAGTTCAGAGGAAAATGCTCAGATAACTGCGGATTTTTTTTATGCGTCTCAATACAGCTACAATAAGGAACTATAATATATGTAACTCTACTGGTCCGGATAAACGAGCCCGACTACATGTGCAGGAGGCTGCAGAGAGCAGGTGGAGGTGGAGGTGGAGGCTGCAGAGAGCAGGTGGAGGTGGAGGTGGAGGCTGGAGGTGGAGGTGGAGGCTGGAGGGACATCAGTGAAAGAGAAAGACTTTCGGCTCGACCTGAGCAGGTTCAAAGTTTGAATTGACGTGATATAATGAATTGACGTGATGTAATGGATGCGTTGTGCATGTTGCAGTCATTTCAGAACTAAGGCAACTCCTCCGCTCTTATTATCTCCACTATTGTAATGGAGTTGCGTTAGAAGTAGTTGGAGAGCTCACTGTCTGCCGTCTCTGGTGTCCAGTTTTACTCCTGTGTTGCAGCTCAGGGGGACAAGCTTCATTCATATGCATCTGTGTGTTTCACTCATTGGACAAACACATTCTAATTCTATTCTGTTTTCACAAAGCAGTCTGCTCCAACCAGCAGAGACAAGAACCACTGACATCATACATGAAGTCACCTGAGAGGTTGGACATTGGATGTCAGATGGCCGCGGGGAGAAAAAGACTGCAGCCACACGACTGTCACTGAGCAACAGGAAGAATGCAGGTATGAGACATGTAAGTTTCTGACTTTGTCTTTATAGATATAACTGGAAAGACAGTGTTTTTGAGGGGAGGGGGGTGACAACCAATACATGTATTAAGAATTTACATGCGTGGTTTAAATCCAGTATCCTCCATCTTCATCATGGGACTCTTGGTGAATGCAAAGCACAACACAAGAGGGAATGGCAACTGATGGCGCTTTCCCAGATATTCCAGCACCACGACACAAACCCTCTGTAGGCCGGTAGAGAGCACGCCTGTAATGACAAAATAACAGAAACATGTCATCATTTCAGATTTATCCAGGTTTGCTTTGGGAAGAGGGGGAGTCTTACATCTGTAGATATCATTATCAGATATCTTTGTTGAAGACATTGATATATATATATATATATAAAAAAAGCCTCCAGTATTATTTTGACTTTATTTAACATGACATTTTTTAGATCTGCTACCTCATCAGTTAACTGTGGCTTCTCTCTCTCTCCCTCTGCTTGTCAGTGTGTCACATGTTCAGTTACTCCTCTACCTCGGCTAGATTATTGTAATTCCTCATTGTCAGGATGTCCCAATGACTGTTTGCAGTTCTCCTCACTGGTGTAGTTGTGCTCTTGTTTCCTGAACCTGGAGCTGCATGTCTCTGCTCTGAGATTACTGGACACACCAACAGTCCCTTGTCTTGGATCGCCATGCTGTTCTTTTCTCACCCTAACGGTCAAGGCACATGAATGCCTACTTTATGGCTCAGGAAGATTCGGGATAAAACTGGAAGTACTTATTTTTGTTGAGTGTCTGTAAAAGCACTGTTCAAACAGTAGAGAAAGAGTCCATCGCTCTGCAATATATTAATACAGATCTTTTAATAAAAGCAAGAGTGACTGGAAGAAATGTTTAAACTCTAAAACATCACCTGTGTTTGTTCCACCTCTGTTGACTAAAAACCTACGTGCACCCTGGTGTTATTAGTTGAATATCATTACTTTTTTTGGCCTATATATCAAAAGCAAATGATATTTGTTTTGGGTACATTAATCCATAATGTAATGAGTCCTGTAATGAGTTTTTAAACAGATTAATGTATGCGTGGTGATGTAATCAAAGCTTTTTAAAAATGTTATTTCTACACATTCAAAATCAATAAAAAAAAATGTCTTTATTAACAAACTTACTCAGCCTTTTCCTTCCTCTGGAGCGGCCCATGTTCTGCCTGGTGTTCAGAGCATCCTGCAGGGAGTTGGGTTCAGGCAGACTGGTTCTGGTCCTGGATGGAGAGTGATGCATCGTGGGGCTTCTGGAAGCTGTGCACATCTATTCACAACCTGTTATGTCATAAGTTGTTTCAGTGGACGGACCTCGTACTCTACTGGCTGTAAATGATCGTTGTGGAAGTTATAGTTGTGTTTTTTTTTAACGTACAACATGAATGTCTTTGCAGCAGATATTCTCTTCCTCTGTGGCCGTCGTAACGTAACGGTGTGACTAAAGATACTGTTAACTATTTAATTTATCTAATATTTATCGTGAACAACTAGTCAATACAGGTATATAGTTGGTTGACAGCATTCTGTTACTCAGCTGGTATAATGCAAAGAGAAATTCAGCAGTTCACACATAAAACACTCAGAAGACTGCAGGTAGATGGAGTTGAATGAAACTAACAATACAGCACGTGTTCAATTTGATTGTAGTTTAAATAATAATTATAATAGCGGGTTCTTTCACCTATAAACATGGTAGTAAAAACAGAAGTAAAAAGAGCACAGGGTTCACTTATTTATAAATCTACAAAACCGGGTTGGATAACAATTATATATATTGAAGAGTGGAAGATGACTGCAAACTGGATCGCTGACCGTGCAGACAATTAAAACTATATATACAGTCTGTTCATTGATATCCTAGATTGATTTAGTTACTTTATGCTAGTCAGTACTGTTATTACTAACTTCAATAAATGAGAGAAAATATTACCATTCTGTTGCAGACTAATATGAACGAGGTTGGTTTTCAGGTCGTCCTGCTCAGCACTTGATTCTGGTTCTGGTGCCTCAAACACGTCAGGCTGAACGAGTCCTGTTAAACGGCTTGCCCATTGTCCGGCTTGCCGTAGCGTCCATTGTCCGGGTCGTAGGTACTTTGGGAGAGGTGGTGCCTTCCAGCGAGTGGGCGGAGCTTCAGGCGACACGCCCCCACAGTCTCAGAGCAGAGAAGACTGCTGATTTCAAACCCTAATTTAACATACTTGTCGGTGTTTTTTTTTTCATTCAAATTTAGATGGGTAGTTAACAACCCATACTTCTGTGGTGTGATGAACTTAAAACTCATTTTCATTTCTACTTTACAGCATCTTTAAGAAATAATATGTCTTCCCCTGCAGTTTCAATAATTTCACATGAGCATTCTTGATTGAGGCCTTGCGCCAGGTTGTGCAACCCTGAGCCACATTATGAAAAGAGCAGCACACGCCAGTCAGTGGCAGCCACTGTGTCTGAGTGTGTGTGTGTGTGTGTGAGAGAGAGAGGTCTTAAGGCGCTCCACTCTAAACCTGCCAAGCATCAATCAAGCTCACTTTGGCTCCTCTCTGCTCACTTAACATGCTTCCCCCTGCAGTATTCTGGAGCTTTGACCTTGTTCCGCAACAACAACAAAAAAATCTTCCTGGCAAGAAATGAAATAAATAAATAACAAACACAAAGGAAAACAAATATTTGGGAAAACCAAACAACCGATGTAAAATATTCCCATTTTTCAGGATCAGAAGCCACGTCTAATTGACATTGCTTTAAACTTTTAAATAACCTCCTCAATGCCATACTTACATTTCAGCATACACCTTATGTTTATTTGTATTTATTTGCTTTGGAATGCTGGATGAAATGCTGCTTGTACTTTCTGCACTCTCAGTAACCAGGCAATGAAGTGATCATGGAAGACTATCTGCACTACCGAATTGCCCAGACACCTTTGTACTATATCGTACCTCTACTTCTCTATAAAAAAAAAACAACTGTTAGTATATGATTACTTACAAATATGCTAGCCCACTAATTGTTCTAACACCTGAGAAGCTGAGTTAATTTGGATAGAAAGTAACTATTTACATCCAATAGAAGCACATGAATAACACTGTCAGTCCACTGCAGGACTTTACAAATACAACAATAAATTCTATCTTGACCACAACTGGGCCTAAAGGTTTAGTGAAATTCACGCAGTTAATTTGATGGACAACTCAAACATTTATAAGGGACATGAAAAAACACTTCTGAAATACTTTAATTTACAAAATAAATGTTTTACTTTTAAATTCTTAATTAAAGACAGTCTAATGCCATGCCAGTGGAAAAATGACAGATGATACTTTAGCTTTTCCAGAATTTCCAAAAGTACCACCCTTACAGAAAGTTTCCCGTGTTTTTCACATGGGACACATGTGATCACATGTTTACCACATGCCACAACATATGATAACATTGGGAAAATATGTTGAAATGTTTTCACATGGGAATCTACCTGGGTTTCACACATCACACTGTTAAAATGTTCCAAAACCATGTTTCCAATGGGCAAAATACAAGTTGCACGTGTCCATGATCACGTGTGTATGATCATATGTGACCACATGAGTTTTGGCACGTGGAATTCATGTGGTTTTTCGGTAAGGGCAACTCTATATCTACAAGTGTTCAACCATATGAGGAATTCAGTCAGTTTTAATGCATCTAAATTCCCAGGACAACTTGAAAATCTTTATTTCTTTTCATAGTATTACGAAATAATTTTTTTAGAGTTTTTATATGCAGATGATGATAACTTATACCTCAATAACACTAAGGTAGTGAAGAACTGTTGTATTTTCAGATAGTCATTATAGAGGCTCTCAAAATGAATCAGGTCAAATATCTTAATCAATCTTTTGTAGATTGATAATGCAGATTTTACAGGTCGTGAACTGAGTTGTGGCATTCAGTGCTTATTGTATAATGCAAGTATAAAACACAATGAAGCGCTTTCCACTCTTACAGTGCTCTAAGGATGTTATTGTACATGCCACAATTTTATTCTGTGTGTCATACATGTATGTTTGTCAGCATAACAGATCTTACATCTTACACATACTGTATTTGAAGATGTGATATGCACATACGTATAGACAACGGCATAATTAATGCATTTAAACTCTACCAAATATTACATGCACTGCACACGTTTTCTACAACACTTTTATTGCCATCATTTGAGTTCATACAAAAATAGTTTTCATTTGTGTGACACGTGTGTTTGTTTATAAAATGGACTGACAACATGCTTATATTAGATTTTGAAAAATGATTGCTTGAAATATATTTTTTTAATTCATTTTGAAGGGAAAGTTAATTTTAACGTTCGTCTTTGTGAAAAAGTCTTTTCAATTTTTCAGGAATATACTCTAAATGAATTAAACATTACAGACATATCCTACTGAGATTTTAGAAAGCATAAAGATCGTAGAGCATATTTCCCAGATTCATCATATAAATGAAACTGTTTGATGTGATGTGCATACAGTAGCAGTTCGCTATTTTTCAATTCAGGCTTTATTAAAAAATTGTTTCCTCACAGCCTAGGTCATACAAGTTCACTGATTTTGTCCCAGTTTGAACTTTTGCAGACGATTTCTCTTATGTAAAGGTAAAGTTACACTATTTATTTTTCATACTCTTGTCGTTTTATATTCCTGACTGCACTTCCTGACCATGATCTTGACCTGTAGCTTCATGTGAATTATCATCACCTTCCATGTAAATTTCTGTAGTATGCATCCCAACACCCTTAAAACATTATTCAAATTATTTGGATGGCCAAATTCTTCAGTATTTAAAGGATCATACACAATATGATATTGGATACACATTTTATTGCACAATGCAAAGAAGGCATAAGACAAACGCTAAAATGATGCATTCTGATGGAGTAAAACTCAGTTCATGTTCCAAGGACTATTATACAACAAGTAGTTCCGACCCAGCGATCTGATTGGTCAACTGTACATTTGGAACGTGCTCAAATCACCATAAAGCACACCCTGCTCATCACTTGAAATATCACCCTTCTCAATGGGAATATATAATTGGAATTGAATTTCATATGCAGTATAATGTTGTTTTACTTGTCTATTACTTGTCTTTCGGTCCTTTTTTGTCACTCCGAGCACCCGTACCGTAACACCACGGATAGTCAGGCACTTAAAATCCTAACGGCGGCTAGCTTGACCAGTTTGGTTTTAACACGACACGATGCTAAAATCTTAAAAATACATGAGGGTATCAATATCTTTTTTCAGCGGATATCTTACTTATAACAAGATTGAGCGAGCTAAGCAGTTTAGTGTTTCTGTGCGCTGTATTTATTCAGTTTCAGAAACGATCTCCAGAAATAAATAAAACGGACTAGATCTCGTCTCTATTGATACGCCATTACTAAAAGGTCGGACTACTTCTTGGAGTGGTTGATATTGCATAACTTACATTTGCTTCTACTGACGCGACTGACTGTTTTCCGGTTGTTTGTCATACCCCATGTATTGCCATGGACAGACCACACTAACAAAATGTTTTGTATTTTGAGAGCGAATTGCTCCACAATATGAATCCACTTTGATTACATATTTTATTTACATGGTTACTTGTTGTATAATTGCAATATTACACTCGAGGGTGTGCTTTAATGTGATTATTGGCACAATGATGCGGTCAGGACCAAGGCGCTCATGTAATATTGCTTAATTTAATATAAACACCAGTATTTTAATGTGACCAAACATTAAATGGTCTATAATCCTTATGAATTCACAAAGAAAGCTGGAAGTGAAAATATGGAAATCCCTGGTAAATGTGGAATCAACTCCCACAACCACGCCAAACAGGATCACCTGGGGAGAGCAGGTGGGTTGTTGTGGGAGTCTTATTCTTTGGAGAGCTTGAGCCCGCCAAGAGCTGACAGATCACGTTTTCTTTTCTGACAGAGATCAGACTCTTTATCTGGGCATGAGAAAGAGAAGCGAATGCCCACTGAAACACAGGTGGAACTGTCACACACCTGCTTTGGCACTGATTTTGATCGATTTGCCTTGTTTAGTTTGGTTTGCAATGGTTGGAGCACTTGACATACGGTGGGGACAGGTGCATCAGAGACAACTTTGGTGAAAAGCATCTGTGCAGTGCTCTTCTTTGCCCCTCCAACTATGTTTGGTTGGCATTCAAAATTCATTCACAAAACATATTAGCATTATTTATGCTTATGACTTGTGGGCTGCCAATGGCTTAATGCATCTCACAAACCTAGTTAAGCTCCCCGTTCAGTTTCAATTTCATTAATAGACAAAGTAAATCAAAGTGAATCCCAAATTTTCTCCTTATTACACATGTAAGCAGAGCTGGCAATTAGGCCCTTTTTTCTGCAATTTGTTAACACTGATGCTGACAAATATGAGAAAATAATTAAAAAATTCTCACCAACATGCAAATTTAATACTTGATCCATGTTTATCTGTTCAGTGTAAAGGACTCAGACACAAGGCAAATGATTTCCAGCTGCAACAGCATACTTCAAAGAGTCCAGGATTGTTGTAATTAAAGCAGGCATAGGATTCATTATTATGCTCATAAATCTCCCCTTGATTTCCCCTTGCTCAACATAAACTGGCACAGTTGCTGCTCCATTCCCTCACTGGCAGGAGCGGCTGCCTCACAGATAAATATCGAACCATGGAGTAACTACAGCACAGTTTTGCTCATCTGTTATTGTAATGTTGTAATGACTTGAATAATATGGATATTCAGGCAAGCAAATGTGTTGCCCTTCTAAGAACGTGCGAGGTGAATGAATAACTTTCAGGACAAAATCATCAACTGGAAACATTTGACTTATGTTGAAAATGAATTACAGCAACAGCACTTTTATAATGTATTCCCAGGTAAAGGCGTGTAAGTATTGTTTACTTTGTAAAGTTAATACAATTCAGTGTAATGCTTTTCCAGACTTATATCAGGAGTGTGCTAGCTTATTGCATCTCTGTGATATATATGCATAGATGGTATTGATACTAAAAAGATAACATTTTGTCAGCATTTAATCTAGGATTTATGTTAATCATCTTATTTGTTCATTCATTGGCCCAGGACTTTTTTAAATTTTTTTTTTTTTTTATCCTTAGGGCCTGATGGATTGTTGACCTTCATCTGTGACTTTCTGTCACTGCAGATGTCTGCAACATCCATTCAACACAGGACGACTTTCCGAGGGGGGACATGGGGGCACTGAGTCATTCAGTCAGTGTAAGCACTGTGTTGCTTGACTGGGAAAGACACAAATATTTGATGAGTCCCCCAGCTAGCACTGTATTAAAGATGCAGCACCGTGTCCGACAAACTCTGCGGCAGCTTAAGAACCGGTTTACTCTGTGCTAACTCTGATCAGTGATTGCAAAAACAAAATACAGAAGCGAAGCTAAAAATTTGTGCAAACAATTCATACTTAAAAACCAAGGAAGTTCAAGCATGGCTTAATCTGTTCAATTAGACACTAAAAGTAGACCAGAGAAAATTGCTGAAGAAATATATATACAGTGGTGCTTGAAAGTATGTAAACCCTGTAGAGTTTTTAATATTTTTGCATAAATATGACCTAAAACATCATCAGATTTTCACGTATCATAAAAATAAATAAAGAGAAGCCAATTACACAAATGAGACAAAAATATAAAAAATTCTCGTGGCAAAAGGATGTGAACCTCCAGGATTAGCAATTAATTTGAAGGTGAAATTAAACTCAGGTGTTTTCAGTTGATAGGATGACAATCAGGTGTGAGTGGGTGCCCTGTTTTATTTAAAGAACAGGGAAGTGTATCTGGCACAAACAAAGGAGATTTATGAGAACCTCAGAGAGAGCTGTTGATGCTCATCAGGTTGGAAAAACTGTGATGACCCTCATTTGTCAATTGAGAATGAAATAGGCTGAAATGATAAGTACTATGTTTGGAGGAAGGAAAACCCAACATTCCAGCATAAGAACCTCGTTCCATCTTTGAAACATGGGTGTGGTAGTATCATGGTTCAGACCTGGTTTGAAAAGTAATACAACCTCAACTGAATCTGTCGAGAAAGTTCATGCAACAAGGTGATGACTCTAAATGTTTCTAGAATAAACTTAATGTTCTGGAATGGCCATGTTGAAGTCTTTCTAATAAAATCTAATCAAACAGATTGTGGAAGGACCTGAAATGAGCAGTTCATGTGAGAAACCCACCACCAATCCACAACTGAAACTGTTGAAGGAATGGGCTAAAATGTCTCTAAGCCCATGTGCAGGACTGATCAACAGTAACCAGACTTGTTTAATTGCAGTTATTGCTACACAAAGTGGTCACACCATATACTGATATCAAAGGGTTCACCTACTTTTGCCACTCACAGACATGTAATATTGGATCATTTTCCTAAATAAATAAATGACCAAGTATAGTATATTTGTTAAATCTGTTAAACTGTGTTCTCTTTATCTACTTGTAAGACTTGTGTGGAAACCAAAGGATGTTTTAGGTCATATTTACGCAATGTAAATATCTCCTAAAAAGTTCACAAACTTAAAGTACCACTGTACACAAATCTTAATACAATATATAATGAGACAACAACCAATTTCATATTTATTGTTCAACAGGTGTGGAAGAATAAATTGGCTCAAGAAGGCCCGAGGTGACGTGAATGCATATGCCATAAAATTCAAGTCCCAAAATCCCTGGCCCTTATTTAGCCGAGTATACCTGTATGTACAGTAAAGGTTGATTAGTGAGGCATAAAATTGCAGCAGTCATGCAGTAAATCTGGCAGTCTTTACTGGCTTCATGATAGATATTTTAGCCTGGGTCTTTAAAATCCTACTATTGCTCCACTCATGCTGTGATGTTCTCTGAGGACTAGCCGCTTGCTCTCATAGGTGACATGTGTAATCACATTAAAAGTCTGTCTAGCCCTCTATCAAAATCCTGTTTTTTGCTCTGCAGCTGCAATGTGTACAATCCTGCTTTGAAAAGAAAAAAAAAAAAAAAAAAAAAAAAAAAAAAAGGAGAGAAATAACAATGGACCTAATTCAAAGACTTAACCTTTCTGTTCTGTAACTAATGACAAACACAGAGTAGTTACCTGTCAGTATTTAAGGTTAAATCTGACAATTGCATGGTGGTCTTACACCGGCCTAGAGAGCCAAAGCTGATATAATAAAGTGTGAAATAATTTAGATGAAGCATTCTAAAAGCATCTTAAGGTGCTGTGGGGGAGAAGCAGCTTTGCAAAAAGGCATAGATCAAGACCACAGCATTAGGATGAGGCAAAGTCCTTATCTGGAAACAAGGAGGAGAAAAGGAGAAAAGAATAAAATTCACACTCATATTCCAAACCTATGCTGTATTTCATTTCACACAATTATGCCCAACCATTTGCCTGCAGTTACATTCATTGAAAATCCATCCCTGCGTTAATGGAATTATAATGATGTAGTGTATGCCGTGGCACCTAATCAAATGGAATTGATTTAAGTTGCTTTTTGGCCCAGGGCCCTTGCAGCTCAAGGGCTCTGTGTGTCTTCAGTTTCTGTGATGGTCCTTGGCTTTGGGGAACAGACTTGAGAGAATTAGGAATGTGTATGTACCTGCATGTGTGTGTATCAAAGAGCATGCAAAGGTTGGTTTGTTATTTCTATTTAGCGATGTACGGTATACTGTTTACTTTGACTCTCTGAATTAAGAACAAACTGTGTGTGTGTGTGTGGATACCTGTATTGAGAGTACAAAGACACAGTGGAGAGGGAAATCAGCGCTGACTGATGGTTAAACAAGCCGGCCTTTGCTAGATGCAGATTAACCTTCATGCATAGTTTTCCTTTTCATAAAGCTGTCTCATTACTCAGAGACAAAAGGAAATGAAAAAAAACAAAACAGCTATGCCAGCGGGTTTAAGGCTGTGCTCAAACAAACTGATGCTTTGAGCTAAATGCTAACATTAACATGCTAAAATGCTAACAATGACAATGCTAACATGCTATAACGTTAAACATGTTCACCAAAACCCACTTACTGGAGAAAACTAAAACTTTGATCTGATGATGGCGCTAGATCAGTGGTCTCCAACCACCAAATCGCAAGTATTAATTTGTTATTGTTCACATAAAAGAAGATTATGCAGCTGGTTTGGTGGAGTTCAGCTGTGAATAAATGCTGCTGAACTTAGTAGTTCTTGGATACTTTCATTTTGTCGAGGTAGCTCTCAGAGGAAAAAAGGTCGGAGAGCCCTGCACTATGAAAAATAAAGTAACCGGTGATTCCAGTCCATCCTGTACCAAATTTCATGGCAATCCATCTGATAGTTGTTGAGACATATATGTCACTCGAATTCACAAATCTAATGGAGCAGAAAAGATCGCTAAGGTCATGAAGTGTCTGGGAACCAATGCCTGTACCAAAGTTTGTGCTTATTATAAACCCAGTTGGAAAATAAGAGTTCAAATAGAAACGAATAGAGTCCTAACAATTGAAATATTGACTGTGTAACAACCCACTCCGAACATTAGGTCATGCTTTTGTATCGTGGCAAATTTTCAGTTATCACTTCCTGTTTTATGCCCACCTCTAATCTTGTTTCAAATGTCTTGACTTCCTGCCTTTGTGTTTTCCCACCTTTGTTGATTTGTCTTTCCCGGCCCTTATTGTATCCACCTGTATCCTATTGTTTTCCAGCCCTCGTGTATATATTCTGGGTTCCTTACCTTCTGTCCCAGTTTGTTGTTCTACTACTTAGTGCTTACTGTGCCAGCTCTGTTTTGTGTTTTGTTGTTGTAAGTCTCTCTGGTTTTTAATCTTTGAGTGTTCACCTGCTCTGAGTTTTTTTTCTAGCCTCGATGTGTTGACTCTTTTTTGTTTTTGCTCTTGTTTTTCATCCTTGCCTGAATCTTGGTTTTTGATGTTCCCCTATCCCCGTCTGTATCCTACCTCTGCAGATACGTTTTTGCAAGTCCTCAGTAATAGACGGAACTTCTAACAGTGTTTTTGAGTTTGACATTTTGAGCCCAGTTCCTGACTGGTGAGTTACAGTCCTACATTTTAGTTTTATTCTTTTAATTATCTTTGTTAAATACTATGATAACCTTACAAAATCTTCCGCCTCTTACTAAAATTGACTGGCATTTTTTTGTGTTGTTCACGTGTGGAAAATAATGTCTCCTTTACTCAGATGATAGATAGTTTCTCTGTGCAGCAAGTTAAGAGAGGGGCTACTTCAAAATAATGACTTAAGTCCAACAAGTTATTAAGACATGTTTCCCTGTGAGCTACAAGACTGCCAGAAGCGCTTCATCTCATGCCATAGGCTAGTTAGCTTCTCAGTTCTGTTTTGCTAGTTTTGTTGTGTATTAGGATTACAAGTTATCTATTTAAAGCACTATTTTAGCTTTAGGTTGTGAATAGAAACTGTCAAGAGGGAAATGTATTTGATTAAAAACTGAGATACTGTATATCAGGTTTACACAGGTAAAATGCCTCCTATAAAAAGCAAAAACATACTTTGACCCCATGAACCGAATGTTTCAAAACCTACCAAAAAAGGTTTCAACAGACCAAGTTACAAAGTGATTGTTTCTTTGTTTACTTCATAAGTGCTAAAAAGACAACAAACCAGCTGTAAAATTATGACCAATGACTGAGGTTCTTCTGAGCTGCTTGCAAAGGTCAGGGCCAAAGCCCCATTCAAATCAAATTCCTAGCTTTTCAGAAATGTGAAGGGAATCAGTGTGAGCAAGGTTTTAACATCAACACTGCACTTCAGCTGACCACCATCCTCAGTACCCACAAAACGGCTTCAATTTTGCATAGCAAGGTTGCAGACTGCATTCACCACACAACCTTTTGTGAAGCAGCCTCCATCCTCACAACTCTTTCACGAGCTCCTCTTCTGAACAAGGAGCACTGTCAATTACAGATATCCTTGTGAAAAAAAATGTAGAATGTCTTCAATTAGTCTCATTCAGGATAGAGACAAGATATTTGCAGAACTGCCTGAAGACTGAATTGAATCGACAAAGCACACAGGGAAGTGAATCAGAAAAAGCGAGGAGTTGAGCAAAAAGAAAAGGTGTGCACAGACAAACTGTACTGTGGATATAGGACGAGTTTTGCACATTTACAAAACATCATTCTCGCAATTCTACAATCAGATTGTCACTGGGTCTTTAGTGATAAGAAATAGAATCAGATAAAGCACAAACCTTACATGAAAATACAACCTTTTTCCTCTTCTTTCTGAAAGCATATAGCCAATTGTGTATGACAAATTGAGAGCATTTTACAATGCCCTTTGCCAAGCTTGTGAAAAATTCGTTTTCCTGCCTCTTTCTCCTGTCTCCCCCCCACGTGGACACCCAAGTCCCCCATTTCCTGCATGCCTTGCAAACACAAAAGAAAAGTGGTGACATTTATTGGGCCGGGGTTTATTTGTATTCCATCTCTCCCTTCACTACGTGTCGGCTTTTATGAGCTCACTCAGGCGATACATTAAAGAAGCTCATTCTTTATTAATCCTCACAATGACAATTCAAAGCTTCAGACATACTGACTTTACTGTGTGTGCTTGCACTTTCTATGTTAAGAAATCAGGTTACTGTCATTATTTTTTAAACATCCCTTGGTTGTTGCCTTGTGTAAAGTTTTGCACCACTTGAGCTTTATATTTTGTCAAATGGAACAAATGAGTAGAATTACAGTATATATAGAGTTAAAGTAAATAGTTTACACTTTGAATTTTTGATAACCTTGGTCCATAAAGTTACGTGAGAGTCTGCACTCGGCTGGTGAGTGTTTTGACCTTGTTATCTTGGCACTCATCTTGTTTGCCTCATGTTTATACAAATTCTTCAACATGGAATTTATTAACAGCAGACAAACAAGGCTAAAGTTTTTGCCCATTTTTTTTTTAGCAGCATTTTACTCAAAGACAAATAGCTGACCCTATGCTAATTTAGTCACTCTGCATTTTGCAGCTGCCCTGGGCTCATGTTTTATAGTTCAACATCTGTGCTAACCTGGAGGAGCGATAAACAGACATGTCAGATATCATTGCACTAAAGTGCTAGGGGGCAAAATTGACTGTTTGCTGACATGCATTTAATTAGATGTAAGGCCATATCCAGATATTCACAGCCATAGAGCATCACTGTGTCACTTGATGTTGTATTTAACGATTCTCTGATGTACAAATCAATACTAAAACAATTTATGATTCAGAAAATTAGACACGGTTGTTTTTTTTTCCTCCAGCCATGACTTGTCATGTACACAATAAACATTTGATGGAAGTTTACAGTACTGTTTCAATGTCATACGGTGTCACACTGTAACCTGCAATGCAATCTGAGAACAAATTTGATTACAGTACTTTATAATTTACGGCAAACTTTATTGCAAACAGCTAAGCATTATGGAAGAGTGAGAGAAAAGTGTGGGAAACATTAACTAACATAAGATCGTTTCATTTTCTCATGAAAGTTTAGTTTTGTGGCTTGGGTTTTACTTTTGTTGATTTCAACCTTGGAGTGCATCTGCCAGCCAGTCTCTGTCGCCTCAACGGCAAACTATACCTGTGCAGCCTTTTGTCAAATATATCCCAAGCAGCACTTATAAGGCAACTTTCACTGAGTAAATATGTCACTGTTTTTATTCTGCCCTGAAAGTGTCAAGGAAATGGCATAACACGTAAAAAGGACATGAAAAATAATTGTGACGATTCAACTCCTGTTGAATTTTCTGCTGTTTATAATAGTGTTGAAACAAAGCCTTTAAAAAGCATCATATTTGCAGCGTAAAATTAGCACATCATTTTGTCTCAGTTTACATTAAACAACACTGTTGTTAATTTAGTGAGGAAGTAAGTGTAACATAATGTGATGTTTTCCACAATCAGTGCAAAGAACCATATAACACTTTTTTTTTTTTTTTTCTAGAATATGCTCTAATTCACTATCTTTATTTGTGCCAAACTGTTGCAAAGAGTTAGCCACTTGATTTGTTGTTGTCACCGAAACAGAATACTTAATATTGACTGTCCTATCCCTTAACTATTGTATTGTCTTATTGAAGATAATTTGTAGTATTTTTTCAGGTCCATTGACACAGGCAAACCACAGATGGATGATGAGCATAGAAAAAGAGTTGCTGTGTTAATGAGCACCCTTGATGAAGTCTTCACCTCGTACTACAATTTTCACCTTCACTATCAACACGATGCAACGTGCACTCTGGAATTCATTCAGAGGTAGGAGCTTTTCCCACACATACTGTACTACGCAGGTTGACTCGACTGACTTTTCCTCACACATTGCCATTGTACAATAATCTGGATATAACCACTGGTGCCCCCGACACAAGAGCAGCAACTACAAACATTACTGTGGCTGGCTCGACTAATATTGTTATGGTTTATGTTATTTCTTGATCTTTCAAACACACACACACACACACACACACACACACACACACACACACACACACACACACACACACACACACACACACACACACACACACACACACACACACACTATGGTACCCAGTCTCTCATTCAACATGCATTTACTTACGTATTTAACCTCTCAATCACTAGGTGACTAGAGCCCCAGTGTCCTTTCTCATTTGAACTGTTGTAAATCAAGTTTTGTATAGTGCATACTTTTTAAATAAATCCAAACATTAAACTCAGATTACAGTGTTAGAGTTGAAATATTGTTGGCAGTAATGAACCACATGTTGCTGTGTCACTTTGTGGTTGTTTTATGGTTGATGACTGAGGGATTTAAGGACATTATAGGACTCAGGCAACATTTGGTCTTAAATTGTTTTGAGGAAGCAATAACAGAGGTGCTGTTATTATAGGGAAATCAATACTCCCTTTTAATTTTAACTCAATTTGAGGAAGTTGGGATTTCTCTAGATAGTCAAATTTGTTCATTGAAATGTACATGCACCAGGCAATCAGACAACACTTTATCTGATGTTTGCTTCCAAATGTTGTTATTTCCTTTATTTTGTTAGCCATATCAAATAACAGACCAATTAAATACTTGACTGTGTAGCTACTGGCAGCTTCTGATGTACAAATGTTATTTTAATTTTGTTGATGCAGCTGCTAAAATTATGTTTGATTTGTTGGCAAACTGCAAAGGGAACATTTGTGATTTCAGAAGGCTTTCAACCCACTACATCACAGAAGCACATCTTTTTGGGAGAAATAAGACTCCATCCTGAAAGGGTGGATGGGGCACATCAGCATACAAAAAAGGTACTATAATAGGAGAACAAATAGGAACAAACGGAGTGATGTAGGGAAAGAGATGTGAGGAATTTAAGAGATTAACAAAATAAGCTAAACCAAAAGACTGAAACATTCTCTTTCCATGGAAAAGAAAAGAAGGAGGGAGACTTCTGGCGATAGAATTAATATCAGTAGTCAAAATGCTTTTTAAACTCATGAGTTCACAAACAGTTATAGTCAAACTCAGTATTGAAGTTAAAACACAGGTAAGATACATGATAGTAACATAATATTCAATGCAGCAGCAACAGTTTAAACCCATTCAGGAAAGTTTCTTTGACAAGCTTCTGTCATAATTATGTACAACTTATAATGTTTCAATAAAGTTTAGTAATAATTCAACACACCCTGAATAGGTTGAATATGGGTGGAGGATGTGATGGTGGGGGTGCAGTCTCTACTTCAAGACATAATGATGGATTATGACCAAACCAGACTGCATGTGGAAGTGCACAATCAGCTAAATGTAAGCCAGGGGCTGAGATTTTCATAAATATGTATGGCATCTTACATATTGTTAAGAGCGTGCAGTGAATTACAGATCAGCGTTATCAATTCAGAAATACATAATTCTGCTGAGGTATATTTCAAAAGCGGCTTACTTCATGAGATGCAAATATGACAAAATAGTTTCAAAGAGTAGAAGAACCTTAAGTGCCTCACTTGACTTTAAGTTGCATACGGAATGAGTTCAAGTGACATTTTGTCCCAGTAGTTTTCACTTATCAAAGTACATTTGAAAGAATCCTTCCCCCAAGGAGACTTCATCTCACCGTTATAAGAAACTTGTAGAAAAACGTTTGCAAAGTCCAGACATGATGGGGGGCACTGGGGCAAGAACCGCGGAGCAATATCAGCACTAGTCCCTCGTACAATCTCGTTTTCAGTTTCTGAAGCAATCACGGGCCAACAGAGCACAACTGCGCCGCAATTAAGCTGTCTGTGATTTTTAATTAAAACTAAGAGGCGTGATCCGTCTAAAACTTTGTTTGCCTTTGAGGCAACACAAGTTATCATCTTCATAATGGATAAGATTATAATGTTGTATGAAAAATGATCACATTACTATTCAAATTTTTTTATAATATGGGGCAGCCAGAGAGAGAGAAAATAAGTTCCTTTTCCTTCCTTGCAGTTTGCCAACCAAACATTGTTACAATTAGGACAATAATTGTAATAGAGACATGAATTATTCAGAGGTGTGAAGCAGTTTCAGCTGTACCCAGTAGGCACAATCAATACGCCGTCCGACGGCTTCAACAAGGCAAAGTCCATTACAAGTTCTAATGCATCTGAGTAGCCTCTGAACCAAAAAGCAATTTAATGTTGATATCTCCGGGGACTGCACAAGAGAACTTTTGAGAGACCAATAAACAAAACCAGCACAGCAGCAAACACACACAACCCTGAGGGATACAAGCCTTTACTGTACAAAACTGTTGACTCTATATTGACAAAGTGAACATCAAAACTGTAGCTGTTTTGAGGGCCAGTCACAGGAAACACGAGTGGGTGAAGAAAGCACATAGAACATACACAAGATCATAGACTCACAAATTCAGACTCACCAAATAGTCTTAAAACATGATGTCAACTGCTGCCCATTGTGCTTCTTCTTCAGTTTGCCTCGTCCTTCATGTCCAGACACTTTAGGGTGAGCAGGGCTGACTGGGGTGATGCCAATCTGGATGTCTGTGGGGAATAAAAAACTGGAGACGTGTTATGAGGAAAATAACATACAGTAAGAGGACATTGTCTGTTATACTAACACCAAACCATATTGCTACATTAATTACAATTAGCTTGCTTAAGAAATCAATAAGCAGTCAGTATCTGTTAGCTTCTTATTCCATCCGATTCGTGTGAACTTAATATTAAAGGAGTACTTTGAAAATGTCTTCAAATGTGGCACAAACATTTACTTGGACTCAAGGATGAGCTTATTTAAATCTGGTGCTCAAAGGTCAGTGACCTCACAAAACATGTTTGTGGCAAGAATTTTAATCTTAGTTATTACAAAATTTTACACCATTGTGCTGTCCTCATTATATGTACTGAATATCACTTGACAGCACAGTGAAACCACAGCTTTCTAACAGGCAAGATAAAGCAGGGCAAGCTGGCAGATCATAAAACGTCATCACAGCCAGGGGACGACTATCAGAGCAGTGACTAAACAGATACAACATCAGACCGTGCCATGTATGAGGAAGCATCCTCATTAAAGACTCGCTCCTGCATCTCAGGTTCATCAGTAAAATCAAGTACATCGTCAACTGGGTCCGCTGTAGCTAAGGCAAGAGAGAGAGCAGAAGCAGCAAAAGCACGTCTTTCATACGCTGAGGAGGAAATCAGCCTTCAAGCTCGAAAAAGGAGAAGTTGGAAGCATATATAGAAACACTTAAGTATAAGAAAGAGACTCCTGCAGCCATTGCTGAAGTAGAAGCACTTGAAGCTGCTGTGGATTTAAATATTGAGTAACATACAGTAGTTGCAAGTTAAACTTAGAGTCTATTCCCTTGGAAGCCACACAACACACTGAACAATATGTTCATGAACAAGACAAAGTAAGAGAAACACAGCTTCAGCTGGGTGATATCGTTATCCCGTTAAAAACAGAGTCAAACCCTAGTTACAGCATATCACCTTCAAAACTGAAGCCAGACCTTTCTTTCCAGAGCAACCCAGTACTGCTTCACAGAGGCCTCACATCCACGAAAATGAATATGTTCATGAGTCACATCACATTGAATTCAAGACTGACCCTGCAACTCCTGTGCAGCATTCCAGGCTACAAAATGTTAACGGTCGTCCAACCCTCTCATCCTACCCCATATCTCCACTCTCCGCTAACGACAGCTCAAACGTGAATGACTTTGTAAGATACCTGGCTCAATGTGAGCTTATGGCTAAAGGCTTACTTCAGTTTAATGACAAACCTCAGAACTACAGAGTCTGGAAACATTCTTTTTTTAGCGCAACCAGTGGCTTAAACCTGACAGCAAATTAGGAGATGGATCTTCTATTCAAGTGGGTTAGCAAAGAGTCAGCAGAACATCCAAAAACATGTACCTCAGGTCAGGTTACCTGGCGCCGCGCTAGTGGCAGCCTGCTGCAGCAGCTCCCCCCTGAGAGCCCCTCTGCTGTAGCGAAGAAATTTCCCCTCGGGGATTAATAAAGTGAATAAAATTAAAAAAAAAAAAAAAAAATTAAAAAAAAATGTTGAACAGATAAGAGCAATTCATATCAACCATCCAGAACTAGGACTAGAAATGACATGGGAAAGACTTGATCAAACTTATGGCTCAACAGAAATAATAGAAGATGCACTCTTCAAACAAATTGACAACTTTCCTAAGATAACAAACTGTGATTATTTGAAACTGACAAAGCTGAGGGTTTTGCTACTGGAACTTCAGTCAGCCAAAGATGAAGGAGACTTGCCTGGCCTCTCTTTCCTCGATACAGTGAGGGGCGTTATTGTACAGAAGCGTCCATTTCATCCGTAGGAAAAGTGGACATCAGTTGGTGCAGCCTACAAACGGCAAAACCGTGTTTCCTTTTCTCCCTTTGCCTTTTTCATAGACTTTGTGTGGCAGAAGGCAAGCATTGGAAACAATCCAAGTTTCAACTTCATCTGCCACACAGACATGGCTCCCAAGACCGAGAACCTTGGAGGTTAAACAGACATCGAGGACTCTATGTCCACAAAATAGATATTTTCCAAGACCAGTTCTGATACTGGCGAGCCCCCAACAAAATCTGATCAATGTGAGAAATTGTGCCCATTCACAGAAAACTGCATCCTCTATGCAAATGTTGTGCATTCACAGAAAAACCCATTGACGATCGAAAGCCATTTCTCAAAGAGAACAATGTGTGCTTCAGATGCTGTTCTTCCTCATCACATATTGCAAAGAATTGCAAAATTAAAGGGCAATGTTCTTAATGTAAGAGTGAAAGACACCACACAGCTCTTCATCCTGGACCCGCACCGGCAGAGGCAGATCCTGCTTGAAGGCACGGCGGGGAGGAGGAGGAATCTTCACCTCAATCTGATGTCATCAACAGATGCACGAAGGTGTGTGGTGGAGATCTGACAGACTGACCCTGCTCTAAAATATGTCTTGCAAAGGTTTATCCACCACAGAGATCAAACAGTTTAACTGTATGCAATTATAGATGACCAAAGCATGTGATGAGTAATGAGAAAGTAGGGAAGCAAGGCACTGAGACCGGTCTTATTTTTTGCTTGAGTTAATCCAGCGCCATCTGCATACGTCGTACACCTTAGGGTAGCATCGTGGGTATGTATTGTATGGTTTTGTTCTTATCTACAGCTACAGAGCATTATTTTCAGACAATATTAAGTTTTGTGAAGTTTATAATGGTGGTTTGCTGAATTACTGTTGCTAATTACCGCACTGTTCTTAGGCCACTCAAAGTTCATGTAAGATTAAGTTAAAAATAGAATAAATTAACAGAGGATTGAATACATATTAAAAGTTTGATGCAATAAATTATGTTTAAAGTTAAAATCAGAATAAATACTTAAAACCTGTAAAACTTCATGTTAGAGATTGAGCTGCTGTGCTTAGGTAGGGTAGGGTAGGTAGGTAGGTAGTTACTTTATTAATCCCCAAGGGGAATTTTTTTTCGCTACAGCAGCATTTATAGATGCAGGAAAGCAATAAAATAACAGTAAAAAAAATATTAAATATAAAAATGCACAGTATATACAGTATATACAGTACAGTATATATATATATTTTTGTATATTTAAACAACCAAGAACACAGACAACAGTGTTATTGTTGTGTGATGGATTTAGCCAGAGGTGAGTTATTGTACAGTCTTATTGCAGCGGGCAGGAATGATCTCCTGTATCTGTCCTTGTGACAGCGGAGCTGGAGGAGTCTGTTGGAGAACATGCTTCGCTGTCCCTGCAGCAGGTGGTGGAGAGGGTGGTCAGGATTATCCAATATGGATAACAGTTTGTTCAGCGTCCTCCTCTCCACCACCTTTTTTCAGGCTGTCCAGTTTGCAGCCAATGATGGAGCCGGCCTTCTTAACCAGTTTGTTAATTCTGTTGGTGTCGCCATTGCATTGTGTATCTGTACATGTAAAAGCAAGCAGAGGACTGATTATGTTTTTTGTAGGTTTTAGTTTCACCCTTCTTTAATATCAATAAACCTATGGACAAGAAGTTGGCGGTCTTCAGAGTATTGATGTTCGGAAGGCGTTTATCTGGCTGTCAAGTGATATTCAGTACATATAATGAGGACAGCACAACCATCTTATAGGATACAATGATGTCATTATGAAATATTTTGTCCAAAATATCAAAGGTCAACTTTTAGTTTAGTTTTGTTTATTTTTTGAACTCTGAAAACCATGGGCTCAGAGTTACAAGAGATTCATATAAGTGATGGAGCTTTACAAATCAGGCTGTCTGTGATTTTGGTATAAAATCCAAAAGTTAAATTCTCTGTAAAAAAATAAGAGCTTCAAATGCTTTTTAAATAATAATAATCCAACACAGGCCTACTACTGTATTCACAAAGACAAAGTGAACACAACTGGAAGTGCGTATAAAACTAATTTAAAGTATTCCCCATTTAATAGTAGTAGCAGCAGCAAATTTTGTTCAGAGAGGCTTACTTTATGTTGTAATACCGGCAGAGCTTCTGTTGAGGATAAATTTGAAACTGCAAACTCCCGCAAATATTGTGGCGATTAGTAGAATTGCATTAATTATTGCATCAGGTATTTCCTGGGATTGACTAATCCTGGGTGTCCACCTTGAAATTGTGGTGAAAGTATCTTCTGTGCTGTCGTGTTGCAGCTTTCTGTAAAGCATTCATGTTTTAGAATTTGTAGCTTCTTTGCTGCAACATCCATATTTGAAGCATTGTAAACTGTCATGGCTACAACATTGTGTTCTATCGAAATCAGTTTTATTGCTCCTTCAAAGGCTTCACTCCAGACACGGGTGGATTAACAATTTCTGAGACTGCCTCTGTTTGCACATGAACTGGGCCAGCATTGTACTTCTTTATCCTGCACTATATATTTATTCATACACTTCTCATTTCTTATTTTTATATCAACATTTCTTTTTGTTTACTTGTGTGCCGATTCTGTTTTTATTAAAGTTCTGAGTTGCTGGAATGCTACTGAGATCGATCTATATATGTCAGCACAGTGATGTGCAAGGAGCACAGAAAGGTCGTGAATAAGTACTCCAGGTTTTGTCACTAGATTAAAATCAACACCTGATTTACACATGTTTTTGTGAGCAGTTGTCTTGGTGCACATCTGCAATTTTTTATAAACCTGAAACTTCAGCAGAAAGCGCACATCAAAGTTTGTGACAAAATATTGGGAAAACAGAAACAAATAGAGAGCCAAATTTGGTCAGTCGGGTGTGGTAGGGAGCAATGATTGCATTGTGCTTGAGAAACGTGTGCATTATCGATGCACTGTGAGCGGAAACATTGTCATGTTGGAGAACCAAAGTGCCATCATGCCACAGAATATTTTCCCTCAGATCACAGTTGAACTCAGTGTTGACACTCGGACCTTGGTCGATGAATTCACAATGCACAACCTTGCGAATGTCAAAGAAAACCCACCTGGTTGAGCGCCTGACCTGATGCGCCTTTTTTGGTTTTGGACAGTGATGTTCTGCCCCTCAGAAACACAAATATCACTTTCCAGGCTCATTGCTTCATTGCCATTGGCTTCCTGAAGCCTTTCAAGGGTTTCCATCACTGATTTCCAGAACTTGATGTGCCCCTTCAGGTCATATCCACAGAGAAATCCCAGAAATACAACTCCTCCTTACACCCACACAGCTAAGTTTACGCTTTGGTAGGTGTTAATGTGTCATAATTATTTTTAAAATCTTGAAACCTGTAGCTAGCATTGACAGGATTAAAATATTTTAAGGAATAATTCAAGGCTAAATGAAGGCTAGAGAATATCCTACAAACATCAGTGTAATTAGGTATATCTTGTAGGCCATATACTCTTGAATGTCCACCAGAAATCCTCCCCTCCTCATAAAGTGAAACTCAAAACCAGAACTTTCCTGTTTTTTTATTTGTTCTGGTGCTGTCTTTTCCTTCGGGTCTATTTTGTTGGTTTCACCTGCTGAAACCAAGATCTCTGGGAAAACAGAAGCAAACAGAAAAGTCTGTAATCGTGTTCCTCTACAAGGAAAGTCTGTTAGCTTCAGGGACTGGTGCTCATGGGTTATTTTTGGTCCACTGGGTAAGAAAGGTGTAGCAGAGCAGATAGAAACTGACGTGGAGGCAGACGGTTAACATTTCTACAGAAGTTTACTCATCCAGGCAATATAT
Organism: Embiotoca jacksoni; assembly: GCF_022577435.1. Lineage (NCBI taxonomy): Eukaryota > Metazoa > Chordata > Actinopteri > Embiotocidae > Embiotoca > Embiotoca jacksoni. The sequence continues at coordinate 14,510,725 of NW_027185436.1, read as the reverse complement.
ATTACCATTTACTGTAAATATTGTAGACAGATCTACTTTACAATCAAAGACTGCTCTCAGTTAGTGTAATCAGTAGGTGATCATTTATCTAGTAGTTTTCTCGAAAATTACCTATGGAATATGTTGATATTTGCAGCGAAGTTTCATTTTGACTGATTTTGTATTAGTAACAAATCAGCAACACATTCAATGCACTTTACATTACCTTATGTCAGCAAATTACTTTAATTTGCTCCAAAACACCCAAAATCGATTTACTCCACGAAGATAAATATCCCCGTTTGAAATATTCAAACGTAAGTTCTGCCCTGAAGTTAAAACAATCAAACAGCTGTATTAGTTAGTGCTGTTCCTTTGCTATTTCCTGTGTTATTTCCTTGTTATTCTCTGGGTATTTTGAGTCTTTTTGGACCTTCAGCATTAGTCTGATGTAGGCGTTAGAAACGTGTTAACAAAGAGATGAAATGTAATTTATCAGGACTGACACCAAATCTTCAAAATGACAAGGCATTAGCAGGATTAGACTTAGACTTTATTGGCCAAGAGATGAATGGACCGCAGTAGTAATTCAAAGTGAAAAATCAGTCCCTTGAGATATAGATCCCCTTATTCCAGCCATAGTGAAAATGTAGGGCAGTTTTTTTTTTCACCACCCCAATTTACAGCTGGCAGTTAGACAACACACTATACCTTAACTGTGCAATCCAATTGCTTGGAACCAGATTGATCTTTTAAGGTATAAAATAACAATGATAATTCCTTCACTGTCGGGGAAAGTGTTGGGTCCCTTGCACGCATCTCTGAGAACATTTGAACCTAAATCTTTGATAGGGTCGATTTTCGTTCTTTGAAGTCTTAAATCTTAAATGAATACCTTGGGACTAATTATTTGATTATTTGAAAAACACAATTTAAATCATTAAGGCCAGAGACTTGCAAGAAACAAATGCACCTCATCAGCGAGTGCTCAAATTAGAAACTGTTTGTTTAATCTTATATTGAAAGTGTATTCTCAGTTACAGCGAGCACTTGATGATTCTGCAGGATTGCTTCTTTGCCTTTAAACTTTTGGTAATGAACCCCTATATTTTTTCTTTCTTAACTTTTACTTAAAGGATTAAATATAAATTGTTTTTCATGAAATATAAAAAAAAATAATTACATTACATGATCTTTTAATGTAAAGGATGCCTTTTTGGGCCTAAATTCATATGTCAAGGAAAATGCTGCCAAGTGATAGGAACTTCCTCTAGTTATTATGACAGTTGACGAATTTTGCACTTTCCCCTGCTCTGCTCATGAAAGTTGGGAGGTTTTCTATCCTTTACACTGTGGTTGAATGATGCCTCCTAGTATGATACACTGGTCTTCAGGTTGTGTGAGAGATGCTCATATTGTACTTAAAGTATAATATTCTATGATATGAAAAATTGTATTATTGGTTGAATATAAAAAAGTCAGCAATGACACAATTTTTCAATATTTAACCAAAGAGATGATATTTATGTAATGTTGTCCAAAGTCATTTTCTTGGGGAAAAAATAATAATAATAATACATTATAACTGTTATACTAAGTCATATTTTGTGCACATGTCTTAAGCAATACCATCACTCAGCTCTTAGAAGATTCCAAATGACTAGTTTTCATACATTACAATTCAATTCTTAAAGTCTAAAAACATTTTTGTCACAGATCTGATATCATCTACAGAAAGATGCAATAAAAATTAAAACAATGTATAATTCTCTTTTTACAAAACTAGTCATCAATTACAAACTGATCTTCAGTCCCTATAAATGTAACATCCATAGACTGAAAAATGGTGTTTTGGCACTTCATTAACATGTTATCTGCCTATTTTTTTGCAAAAATAAATCAGAGGAATGTGTGATCATCATTAGTTCTTATTACTCTGTGGCATTTAGGAAACAGCAGGACATAATCTTCATATGCTGTCTCTCCCTGTAATCACCTTTTCCCCAAGATTAATAGCAGGAAATGAGTCTTTAGGTGGGGATGAGTCACCCAAGACAGGCCAGCCAAGTGGGAAAACATGAAAATGGCAATTTTAAAGACTGGAAGTCATGGCCGCCTCGGCCTATGTGTTTCTATTTTCAAAGAGCCATTAAGCATTTGAGGGCAGAGAGGGTTATACTTAAAACACCCTGGGTCATGCAGTATTCCAGTTAAATAGCAGATACATGTTACCTGCTGTGGAAACACAGTGAAGCTTGAAATAAGTACACAAACATCCTGCTGAAGTGACCTGCCTGTCCTCTTGGCTGCCTCTATATCCTCTGGGGTTTTCTGCTCTTTTTGTCATTATGTCAGAAACTAATATTCTTTCCAGGCAGCCATGAAGTGACAAACATTCCTATAACTGTAAAGAAAAACATGCTGTTAATGGAATTTGTTACTTTATAATTTTTTTTTTTTTTTTTTCCCCATTTGAGAGAAAAATGTTGTTTTCTGGTTTCTTTAAGAGATTTTGTGCAAATGTTTTAAAAAGTGCAAATTTTTCATATTCCTTTTTTAATTGACAGGACCTGTGACATATTACTGCTTGTATGCTATTGGGGGGGAAAAGATAATGTATTCTCTCCTCACTTTGAATGTGACAGACAGACGCTTCACTACACTAGAAATGCATGTAGAGGCATTCAGATGTAGAACACAATGTTCATTTTCAATTTTCCATTTGATTGCGGAGAATGCAGTTGTCAAAATGTAAAGATGTTGTCAAACCCTACTGCTTAACAAACTGTGAAAGATCAAGATGAGCCAGCAGGGAGATGACTTTGATAGGCTTTTTTATGTTTTTGGACCAATGAGACCAACCTGTGACAGACACACTCTCTTTGCATTTTGTTCTACCTTTGTCAAGGAAAATGTATTAAAAACTACCGGAGTGCTGTCTGCATCAACGCTGTTTCTGTTACACCATATATGCCCGAGGTAAAAATTCTCCTGTCACTTGCCACTTGCCACTTGTCAAAAGTTTCTCAAGTATTCTAAGGAGTGAAAAGGAATCAGCCGAGTTCATGTGAAGTTCAGATTCTTTTTGAATTAATATTAAACTGCTTTGCCTTTCCATTTGTGATTTGTCAGATAACTTCTGTGATCTAATCACTGCAATCACCACTGCCACATACACTGGTTGGCCAGATGTGATGACAGAGAAACAGTAGAGGGTCCCACAAGGGACCTGAGGTCAAAATGACTGTGCCCTCCATTTTGTTCAAGATTTCTGCACTTTCCTTTCACATTACAAGGTTGATTTCCTTTGGTCTCAGAGGGGCTTGAAACTATTATCCAGCGCACTGTGATCTCGAGGAACAACTCAAAGCCAAAGATTGTGATGTGCTCACAGAGGTTTGCCTTGCTCTTTTAGCCACGTCATTCCCAGTTTTGAAGGTATTCAAATCACTCTTGAGCTCGGACATCAGGATGGAACTTGGAGTTGAGGCGCTACGCCTTCGCGTCAAAAGGAGTCAGCTGAGGTGGTTCGGGTCTCTGATCAGGATGCCTCCTGGGCGCCTCCCTCTGGAGGTATTCCGGGCACGCCCAACTGGCAGGAGACCCAAGGGAAGACCCAGAACACGCTGGAGGGATTATATCTCCCGGCTGGCCTGGGAACGCCTCGGGATCCCCCAACATGAGCTGGAAAATGTTGCGGGGGAGAGGGAAGTCTGGGTCAGTTTGCTTGGCCTGCTGCCACCGCCACCCGACCCCGGATAAGCGGAAGATGATGGATGGATGGATGGATGGATAACTTGAGTTGAAGTCTAATAGTAGCATGTATTTAAAGTATTGGTCAATTACATTAAATGAAATTTGATTAAACCTCAATGCTTATAAAGAGTTCTAGAAATTTACCCCAAAAACTATAAAGATAGAGCATGTTAAAAGGTTAGTGTCTTACATGGTAGTTCAACAAGTGTGAGAATGGGTTATGTTTATCATTTACTGCAAATACGGCAAGTAAATGCTAACAGTCAATATGTAGTGTTGGCCGTGAGTGATCCCACGCACACTAGATTTGTCCTGTGATGTATCCACATTAAAGGCTCTGCACATCCACACATATGTTTTCAGTTACCCAGGTTGATTAGACCTTTAATATGGCTTAAAGTGGGTGGAGCTGTGCTGGGAATAATGTGATGTCACCTGATAAGAATGATGATGGAATTTTAATTAGGCAGAACACTTGAGTTATGGCTGTGCAGGGGCTTTAGATTTTAATCTAAACTGTACCCCACTAAGCCTCCTTGGCTACTTTGTTTTGATTTGCTTGTCAGGCAAACTCATCTCACTGTGGAAAACATCTCCATTCAGTCATTCAAATAATCTATGTCTGCCCCTTCCTGGGGGATCCCAAGAAATTTTCATCTGGATCCTCATCTCCATGAATCACTACTTTATCGGGGAGGGATTTGCCATCCTCGTGACCTTTGGATTGGAGTTTCAGGAGCAGAGAAGGATATTTGACACGGGAAGGTATTGATACATGAAATAAGTATCTCTCCCATATGGATGATATAATACTATCCTTTTTATTCATTTAAATATTGAGATGCCCTCTCTCCCTCCCTGGCTGAAGTGCTGAGAGTTTGCTGACACTCTGAATTTACAAACAGGAACTCTAACACTGCTCTGTAATTGTAAATGGTCTATTTTGCTGCCAGACCCTCGTGCTCTGGTGCTCACAGTGTCATGTTATGAGTGTAAATACTATATATTGCAAATGCAACTGTTTGCTGTGTGGGCCTTTGTGGTTTTAAAGGTTTGCATGCATGTATAGTGAGTGTAATTTACTGACTAAAATCACCTATAAATCAGAGCTCCTGCTGTACCATTGTCTCACCACAACTGTAGTAATGGCCTTGTCATGCATTTATTTATTTGATTTCTGACATAAAAGAGGCATCAAAGTCATCAAGTTCATGTGTGGAGGTGGAGTAGTGCCAATTCTAACAAAGCCTGTCAGTTAGAGCCCTTCTGAATAGTCAATCAGCACCATACCGTGTGTTTGTACTTGTATTGCTCATGTTGTGGGGACTATGGGTTTTGATAGTCAGAGAATGGTGAGAAAACAAGTCCCCATTGAGAAAACCAGTAAATCTCAGGGTAAAAACTTGGTTTAGGGTGAGGGTAAAGGTTAGGGTTTTCTGGTTGGGTTTATGGAAATTAAATTAATTACTCTCCAGGAAATTAATGCAATGTTTGTTTTAGGAAAAGTTGCTTAAATTCTCTGATTCCAGCTTATTTAATGTGAATATTTTCTTGATCCTTTAGTCCCCCATGAATATACACTGAATATATATTTGCTTGTGGACTGTTGGTCAGGATAAAACAAGGCATTTCAAGTTGCAAAGGCTTTTGGAAATACTGGTCAACATTTTGCACCATTTTATGACATTCTAAAGATCAAAGCAACTAATGGCTTAATCAAGAAAATAAATGACAGAGAACTTGAAACAGATAGACAGACAGAGATACATTTATACAGGAACATGGCTACTCTTTTTGCGGTGGATGTGGATCATCATTTATGTTTCTCTGACATTTTGAGTTTGAGTTTGTTGAGTCATTTGACAGTTATAGTACATCAGACTTACTTGGAACAGTGCAGCCAATGGCAGCATTTGAGTCAGTCAACCGGATTTGTTTAAACTTAACTTTTTCCATGTTTATGCAGTAGTAAAGCTAATCAGGATTAATGAGCCACAGTATTCACCAAACATAGGCTCTATTTGGGCGCCCCTCCTAGTTAAAATCACTTTGTTTCTAAAATCTTACACTTGAATGCCTTATTCAGTCTTTTCAAACTACTTTTTGGCTACACATGTTGCGTGCGCTGCAGTAACTTAGGACCAGAGACGTCTGTGTGTGCCACTGGATCGCTAGCATCTACCGATAGCAGGTGAAGAATTTAGGCAACATTGGTAAATTGCAGTATCTATTGATAACTTGCATGTAAGGCATTCAGGAAACATCGGATGATTTTAGCAACAGAAAATAACTGAATTATACTCTTCTGCTATACACTACATAACAATTCAAGATTTGTATCTTAGTCTGTGATGTAATTTCCTTTTTTTTTTTAGAGTGGACATTTTTATAATGGGTATGAAAAAAACAAAAAAAAGACATTGTTCAGGAACTGGTATCAAAGTCAAGGTACCAGTACTGTACATTGTTTAAACAATACCCAGCTCTAGTAGTAAGATATACAGTATAGTTTATATAGTTTTATAGTAGTTTAGTAGCAGTTGGTAAACAGCTTTTAGGTGCATTACCACCAACTTCTGGTGGTAGTACCACAGTACTACCAGGCACCGGCAAAAAAAGGGTAATAAGAGAAGACGATCATTGCATAAACCACATCACATTTTTTAAATTTGAAATCAAATAACTAAAAATCATCCATGCCTTGTGAAAAAACATTTAACTAGGTCAACATCATACCTAATGACGAAATAAGACATGTGTGGCTTTTCCTTTTCTTGTTTCAGACCAACCATGTGTTTTGTCAGGCAGCAGGTGCAACATTGGTGGAGGAGACTCCCTGCACAACACGCAATCCCATTCTTTTTTTTTTTTTTTTTTTTAAAACAGAACACCATTTCTAAGAATAGCTTGTCAAATAGATAGACCACATGTAGAGATGCATATCCAACAAAACCTAGCCAAGCAGCACTAGTGCCATCCCTGCTGCAGTGGACAGACAGGCGACAAGTATTCTTGATTATGTTCTATAGTGCAGTAAAATTATAACTGAACATTATGCACTGGCTCACAAATGAGGAACTGCCCATCATTTAATCCCTTCTTACTCCATAAAAAGAAGCAATGTCGGGCCAATTTCATTGAGATGCTCACCTGACCTGAGGGTATATGAGCAATGGTATGGTCGTAAATTCAAGATTGTATCATCATGGTTGTGGATGTGGTAATATATGCTCACATATTTGTGCTGCATTGTAAGTAGGGGCAGTGGTACAAACGAGAAACGATGACAGGAAATGTAATTTCCCATGTGGCTCTCACATCACACTGCTTACAGTGTGATTGCCTTGTACACCTGTTGATTTTTGATACCAATTAAGCAAACCAATTTACAACAAATTAGCTACTAATTACTGGAAATTTACAATGTTTCACAAAAGATTAACATACAATTTTTGCAGTAACTGAGCATTTGTGGTGGATATATATTAAGATGCAAAGCTCCAGTATTCAACCAGACTAAGTTGAAAAATTGCATTGCATTTATTCATAAACTAATTCTAAATTTGGTTATACCACAAATATCCAGGCAAAATTGAATAATTCTGAAATCTTGAATTAACTCCAGACAAAATTAATGTTATTAAGGAATAAAGAAAAAAAACATCTTTAAATCAGTTTAACACGTGGATTTCCTTGTTTTATTTTATTTTTCTATTCACCTCTTACAGTGACAACATTATTGCATTCCATTTTTATGACAAAAAGTGTCTGTGTGGTTCAAATAAGAATCAGCAGGCACATGAGGGTAATGGTGTATTTCAGATTTTTTTTGTTTTTATCTGTCTCTCTTCTATTAGGCCTTTTTTCAGGGTAAATGTTAGTGGATATGCTTTAATCATCACTAAATCCATTTAATTTGTTAGTCAACCACAGTACTGGAGATTTAAATACATTTACTATTGACTAAAATATTCAGCTCTGTAATGCAAGTTAAAATGCATATTTGTTTATGGCAAACATCCACAATTCTAAGCATAATTTAACAGTGACAGTAAAATATTGAACTATTGCTTGTATATTACTTATACTGTGCTGTTTGAAATAGTCATTGTAAAATAACTTATAAAAGCCTAACATTTATTTTATAATTGATTTTTAAGGAAGTGGATTTTACAAAATGGTTAATTTCATATCAAAACTTCAACATATAAATGTTAAAATGAATATCCTATTTTAAATTACTCACTCATTAATCGCAAGAGGAAATACTCTTGTCAGCTTTTCTTATAAAACAGGCTTTACATTCTGCTCCTGGAATCCAACTCTATAACATCGTTTAATCAGCAGTTCCATCTGCACTGGCATTAATTACATTCCTAATGAAAAACGAGAGAAAAGTGGCCTCCAACGTCTCTCCATCTTCTCTTTTCTGAATTACCATATTCAGATGTGGCACCATTAGTGGCATGACTTTCTGAGGAATCATTGGGCAGCTGTGATTAATTTAAATATTTTATGTTCTGGTGCTGTTTAGCATAATGTACTGTGATCCATGAAGGTAAATGTCCGTGTTTACGAATCCCCAGGGCAGATTAGACCTTTGGCTTGAGATAATCTGCATCTCACACTTTATTTTCAAATGTATGTGAACCAATAAAGTCAGAAGCAAACAGAAGCAGAAATAAGAATCAAGTTAACTGAGCCTTACATTTAAAAAAAAAAAAAGAGAGAAGTTGATTAGACTTGAGGGATTATGTTGAGGCAACAACAGTTTAATCACACTGACCAATGTTACAGTCAGATCTATTGCCCATTTACATTTTGATTTGACACTGTCCATATATGCTCTGAAGTAGTTTGAAAGTATTTATGTGTTTGGCACTTTAATACTAACAAAATCCATTCATCCATACAGGCACAGACAAACAATCGACACATTGGCATTACATTTACTGCTGCATGCTTCCATTGATTGTGACTTATTTTTCTTCTTGTGCTAACTGGACAAATTATTTATTTTCCATTCAAAAATTATCTTAATTTATCAAATCCACAATATTTTGTGGATTAAAATTGATATTATTCGTATTTATCAACAACAAATATGTTTTAAAGGAAAAATAAATGTGACCTGCTTAAATTTTCTATTAACATAGTGAGGAAATTGTATAAATTTACAAATTTGGTAAGTCACAAATATTGCTAATGCACATAAAAAAAAAGGAATTGAGTTTGTTTGAGCTTGTACATATGCATTTGATATTTATAAATACCACTTTTAACTCTTCATTAACGTCTAAGCTTGGACACAGCTTGAGCCCGAAACCTGTTTTAAACTTCCTTTTAATGGGAAATTCTCATGAACCCATCCAACCAGCAAGGAGAAGTCCGAGGCTAAAGGTGTAACTTTCTCTTGTCATTCACAGCGAAGCAATTACTATAGTGAGCTGAAGGAGGAGAGAGGAGGCATGTCATTCCATGTGCCAGCTAGACTTCCCATAATTTGAGCTGCTTCATCCTAAACTTACCTACAACTGGTAGTTCGGAGGAGGTGGGCAAGACATGTACTGTATTTCAGCAGTAGGCTTAGAGACTATTGATTTTTAGCCAGAGGGTGGAAGAGAAGTAGGAAATAAATTATTATTCTTGTCTCGATACCAAGGGGTCTATTTTCACGAACCAATGATTTTCTCCTCACTCTTTATATGTACCTATATATATCATAGCACATACTGACAGGTGTCTGTGTGATTAGATCTGTCATTCATGCCACAGCTATATGATATATGTACATATTATCATAACGTTCCCTTTCTTTTATCTCCTGTGTTTTAAGGCCCGTACATGTTAAGCAGCCTTGCAAGCGGTTTCTTAGAGAACAAAAATACCAGGATGCTTGACCATGGTTTTTCTCTTTAAAAGGGAAAGAACTCATATTTTGTAGGGTAATAGAATCTTAAAATGTTAAACCATGGTTAGATTGGCCACATCGCTGAAGATGGTTGATTTCATAGTTCTCGTGATTCTTTTTCCAGTAATGCAGTATTATTTTTGGAATATTGCTGAGCCAAATAGTTACCACCTACTGTATGACAAAGGCTTTTAATTGTATGGTTACAGTATTCCCTTAAAATATAAAAAAAGGTGTTTCAAAAGTATTTTAGGATCCCCTAAAAATCTTGTCTTTGCTGACCTCCAGTGGTTTCAATTCTCACCTTGCCATGCAAGTGTACTACAGGACTGCTTGACATCACACCCTACCATACCACACCCATGAGTCAGAGTGTCAGAGGTAAAACAGGCTTGACATTTACAACCAGAGAGGGCAGCAAAACAATGCTTTTCACCCTGGTGTTAAGTGACTCTTTAGGTGCTAATTGATTTTTGTCTCATGAGCTGACAAGGCACGACAAGCAAACAGCAAATAATTCACACTTTGTGCAGACATAAACCAATGTTAGCATTCATTTGGAGTCATGTTTGGACATTCATTAAAACAATACAAAACAATTTATCCACTGAATCTGCCTCACAAAAGCATAGACAATTAATAGTAAAATATGTAAATGGCAGCGTGGTGCATTAAACTGTCTTTGCTCTTCTTTTCCTTCTGTCTCTGCATGAGTCATCTGCCACCTGGCCTGCAATGTGGCAGCTCAGACAGATTTCTGTGACTGTTATACACTTTTGCTGCCATTCCTTTTGTGCACATTTTACCAACGAGATATTAAGACATATTTCTCACAGTTACTTCATGCAATTTGATTTAATTAATATTTGATGGTATCTTAATAAACGAGAGAGTGAAGAAAAGTACAGGATGTCTATTCAGGGCCAGGTCAATATAAATGAAAACAGCAAAACATTTGAAGCATATCACCACTGAAGATATAAAACATGTGTGTGTGTGTGTGTGTGTGTGTGTGTATTTATTCATTGCTCTTATTTTTTTCTAAAATAAGTATTTTTATCTATCATATTTTTATGTGTACATATTTGTAAATTTTGTTCTTGTGCACCTTTTTGTGTTTCTATGCTGCTGTGACAACTACATTTCCCCACTGTGGGATTCATAAAGTGTAAGTCTATAAAACAGATCTAGAAGATGAAAATGATTCATTATATGCTAGGAAACAACCTAGTGTGATACATTTGAGGTACTGTGTCATGGGTGAGAAATGGCTTTGGTCTGTTATCTCACGACTACTTCCTTGGCTCTTGGCTCACCTCCTCTGGGCCTTATGAGCCAAGAGCTCCGAGTAGAGAGCGATGAAAGAGGCAGAGATAAGGAGTTAATACATTATTTTCCCCATGTGCCTGCAAAGCTTATCTAGTTCTAAAACAAACAAAGACAATGTGATATGAAAGAATGTGAAATATTTATCTTCTACAATAAAACGCTGGGATAATAGAGGTCTGGACTGGAGCGACAGTGGTGGATGTGATTTGAGGGATTCCTCCTGCTGCTAAGAGGGAGGCACCAAGTCAGCTTCTGTGTTGCCTTCAGCCCCTCGCCTGGTTGCACCGGACAGGTTTACACCTCTTCGGCCCCGCTCCAAGCTAAGAGGTCATTCGCTAATAGGTGAGGACAACACACACAGGTCTTGACGACTCTGAAAATTGAGGTGGGTTTCCAGGGACCTGTCCTCATCCTCCCAAAGCTTATTCACAAAATGTGACAGAATGTATATCAGTGACAGAAGAGCCGGCATCGGTGACAATGAAGCACACTTCTGCAACTAAGTTTTCCACATAATATCAGTCAGTGCAAAAGCATCCTTCTCGAATGTATTACTGCAGTCTGATTGGCATTTGTTAAAGATGTTACAAAACGTAAAATCTGATGGAATTTGTCCTAAGGTATTTTTGGAAAGGATGTACACCAAAAGATTAGCACATGATATACTGTTATCTGTAATTCTTTTGTGCTGCAGCTGGCTTACAGCAAATCATGCAATCAGCCCCATTATATCAACATCTGCAATCAGCTGCACAGCTGGAGATCTTCGTGGCCTCAGTTTGTCAAGACAAAAGAGCAAAAAGCTTATTTTTTTTTCACAGTTAGGGCTGATTTTGACTCCAGTGGCATTCCAGTCTTGATTGGATTTGATTGCACTCTACTCACTATTGGCTTTTGTTATTGTTGTTATTGTACATTTTAGCCATATGTGTGACTCACAATTCTTCAATAAAAGAATTAAACATTCCTTAAGCATCAGCTGGATAACCAGGAAAGCAGGATTATGAAGTTTCATGATACCAAGACATTTTTAAATAATTGTCTCATGTATGCCTTCACCGACCATCAACATAAAACACCATGCCAGGCATGAAACTTTTACACTTTTACACAGCCTCCCTGTTGCTGTATATTCTGTGTACACAGTAGTGAGGCCTGATACAGAACATGGCACTGACCTATTTTCCCACACCGACGGCCTTTTTTGTTTGTTTTTGTTTTACATGCATGCATTCTTTCGATTGGCATATTCAGGTTGCTATGCATTGACTTTTTTTGTGTGAGCAGGTTTTCTTCTCTGGTGTTGCAGCACAAATATTATGCTTCTACTCTGGAAAGAATAAGAAAATGCATTTGAAATTCCAGCAGAACCTAATGGGCCACAACCTTGACTGGAAACAGACTTTAAATGCATAGATGTTCTATTACCTTTACAGTGTAAATCTTTTATGTCTTTCCTCACTTTTAGCATATCTTAGGAACTACACAAGGGCCTGAAATGTTCATCATTCAGCTTCAATTTGTAGAACACATGTCTTTTTTTCTGGCCTTAACACCTGCTGCTCCAACTCCACTTACCACACCACAATTGCAATTCAGTCTTATCCATCACAGACACAGACAAACTTGCTGTGATTACAACATTTTCAGTTTTGTCCAAATGTGATAAACTTCACTGTGTAGAAGACATAGAAATATTAAAATATTTCAATGGATATAAACAACTTTGGCATCATTCATCTGAGCGTTGCATTCGAAATGACTCTGAAATTGGTTATTGACTGAGCGAATTACAGTCTATCATGAAACATATCCTCTAATCAGACAATAACTTCAAAAGTGTTCCCCGACGGCTACCAGAGGAATGTACACCTCTCTACTGAATCAAGTTTCTAAACATTTCTATATTTGAATATGTTATATTTCAACGGTGTTTCCCACCATTTTATCAGCACATGACTGATTCTTATTTAAAGAATGGTGATATTTTCAACCTCCCTGTAAGTGTACAACAGAAAAACAAGTGAAAAGGAGCATAGAACTGTGCCTCATAGGAAGGTGACCGGTGCAAAATCATGATACTATATTTCTTGTGACTCTTGTGTAAAACACCACAGGAGAAATGAGTCACAGAAGTACACAAAGACGTTAGTACACTGAAATAATTCTGCAGATAAAAGATAACTGTGTGCCATATCAGCTGTCATTCAAAAAAGTAAGAGGCAACTTTGGCATCATTTGTTGTGGCCTTTTCATTCTATGAAGTCATGGTTAATGAGTGTCACTGTAAAGAACATTGGTTTGCACCCAAAAATTGGGTAAAATCACCTACCACCAAAGCTGAGTCAAAAGGAGAGAAGCAGTTCCAATTTAGGTGTTTTTTTAGGATTTAACTAGGTTCTTGTGTTGCATAAATCAAAGTGAAAACAACAAATAGTCAGGAGCAGGCTATTTGTAGTCTGAAGATGCGCTGCATTTTAAACAATCCCCTTGATTTTTCATCACATTCGGATTCTTGTCCATTTTATGTAGCGTTATTTAATAACTGTTCCTAAATGTAAGGGCAATGTAAGGACAGCTTCATTCTTCTTCATGCATGATTTAACACACAACTGTGAGGGCCCACATAACTGTAATTTACAGTCCAAAATGAACTGCAGACACTCCTTAAAGCTCAGCAATGATTGGGCAAGAAAGCCTTTGTGATCTTTAAACCCTTTTCATGAAATGACCTACATGAAGGCTTGGAATCTCCGAAACTAGCTCCTCTCTCTCTGTGACTTTAAAGGGAGATGAAACTAGTGGGAATTGCTATTACTTTGAATAAGTTGGTTCTTACTTTTTGTGCTCCACTGGAGCAGCTGAGCCTGCACCCCCAGTTTTTTCTTGTGTGTGCGAGTGTGTCTCAGCAGCTGGATTATAGAACAGCGGAAAAACCTTTCATAAATGTGACATCTCTAGGGGTTAGCACGGCATTTTTGTAATTTATTTTCGGTTTTCATGGGTTTCAGTTCTGCACGGTGTGATTTTTAGATACAGTAGGAGGCAGCAGTGGGTAGTTACCCAGTTACTGCTACACTTACCATAATCCTATTTTTCGTACCTAACTCATACTTTTAATGCTGCTCAAAGAACTGTTAATACTATTGTTTTACTGCATTTACTGTGCAACACACTTTTGATATAACGCAAAAGACAGTGATAAATTTAGCTTGTCAGAACTTTGTATGAAAAAAAGAATACAAGCACTAGGCTGGAATTTTGTAGTTTGAACCAAAACTACTAGCAAAGGTCTGTGGGTGGAGAGGGTGAAGGCCAGGAGAAGTGGTTGAAAGAATTCCCTTTAAGTGGACCTTCCACAGTGGTGGAAAATAAGAAAGTACATTTCAAGTACTGTACTTATGTACAATATTTAAGTGCTTGTACTTTATTTGAGTATTTCAATTTGATGCTATTTTCTACTTGCACTCCACTGGAAATTTATTTTTCACAGTTACTTTTTCTGAAAGGGGAAAAAAAAAAATACCCAAAAATGTGGGTCAAAACTTTTCATATTGTCCCAGTGATCATCTGGTGTCCTTGTGTATACAGTACATAAGATACCTAAAATTAGCTCCACCTCCAGAAGCTACAACAGTAACATGCTGTGTACACACAGATGCTTCACAATTAACAACAAAATAATAATCTAATCTGATCTGGCAGATGAGCGAGAAGAAAATTGTATTTGTTAATTCAGCACAGACCATTCACTGTTTAAACTAAAAAGGGTGCTATATGCACACATACACGTGTTTGTAGGTTAGGGAAATCATCTGTCTTTGCTGCTTTGACCATTGTCAGACATCAGCAAAGAAGTGAGAGATGACCCCTGAGGTTGTGTGAAGTGATTGTTTGTGGTCATGGAGCTCGATTGCCTTGAATCAAGTTGCAATTCGGCATCTGACAACTCCATTCCAGTTCAGTACTTTCAAAACAATCACAGTGTGTGTATGTGTGTGCCCTTGTGTGTTCTGACTCTAAGGAATAGGAATAATTAAGGAAGTAGTAATCAATGTAACTAATTAAAACAAAGCTTCATCCATTGTCAACACTGCACTTACAGGTTGTACATAGTATGCAATCTGGGCGCCACACTGTCCTGGTCATGGCTGACTATATCTTCTTTAGTGAATAGCTCTGATCTAATTAAATGGTATACTATAATGAAATACAGTATTCTGGTGACATACATGTTGCCTTTCTTTCATGTGGATGTCCAAGTGGTGGACGGGCTGTAGATTGCGTTTGAGAGCCATTTCATGAAAAGTGCCTGCCGTGAATGTACGAATCGTGAAGAAACAAAAATGGTCAGGTTGGAAAATTCAGCCGTCTCAAATATGACATCCATTACTTGTGACCTTTTAAGTCTCAGCCCATCTTGTCTTCTTATTTCAGCCTGACTGATTTGTCAGGTACAGCAACGTGATTTAACCATGCCTGTATAGCTGTCAGGAAGAATAGTGTGTGCCTCTTTCCTTAAGTTTCATTGAATTTGATGTTAACACTGTTTTTTGCAGATCAAACTGGCTTGACTTCAGTTTGACCTTTCAATAATCTTTCAATAGGACAAATGGATAAGAAAAATAATTTTAATTCAGGAATGGAGAAGAAGCAAAACTACAATCATCTGAGATTCAGAGGTGTAGAGAGAGTTTTCCTTGGAGGGTTTCTCTTAGCTCATTAAAGTTCTTTAGCTGCCTGCACTCTAATTGGGCAATGCTTGGATGGATTACTAAAAAAGGAAAAATGTACAGGTTCTTAATGGAAGTAATAGGGAGAAAATCTAACCATTTTCCTTATTGCCCTCAATGTGTCTGGCCAAGCTTGTTCCTGTAAATGATAGCTCAGCACATAATTGATAGTCTCAATGTTACAATGTTTTATTGTGAAACTAATGCTCCAGTCTACCTTTGGGGCTGTGCTGCCAACTGTATCTGATATAGAGGAAAATATTAAGTGTGGTAATTACCCACTCTGGTTTAGATAGGTCCTTGCACCTATTTTTTCCTGGTTTAATTGCTTCCTTTGGGATAATTAGTAAGCGTTAAGAGATAGTCAATTGGGCATTTATGCACTGTCATGATGCCCTGTACCAAACGTCCAAACATTAAGTGGTGCATCATTAGCTGAGAGGTCAGCAGAGTGCTGCTGTTCAAACTCGAGCCTCTCAAAGAGGCCCACCAGTAAACTGAGGCTCTGTTATGTTCCAGAGCAAAATACTGAAGAGTCCTGAGGAGGATGTTTTCATGGTTCCACTGTAAACTACTTGGATTTGCAAGATGACCCAGTAAGTGTAGAGACTGACATATTTTAACCACAGTTAAGGCCAACTCCACAAGAATTGCAGAATGAGAAGATGTCTTTAATAGTGTGTGTGTGGGTAGATGTCAATGTGGGAAAGTGTAAAACTTGACTTTGACGTTCAGTAATAATTTAAACATAATCAAGAGTTTTGTTGTGGTACAAATATAGTTGACATTTTCAGTACATTCTAGTGTTTCGATCATCTTGTTGTCATTGACTTTGATTGTATTATCGTGTGTTCATGTGGGTTCTCGTAGGCTGAGTGTCATGCTAAAATTAGTAATGTAATTATTCACTTTTCTTCCCATTTTCTTCTCTCTCATCTGCCAGATCAGATTAGGTCAGCAAATGCATGATGCTTTTTGTTTGTACCTTGAATTTGGGAAACAGTATCAGGGTCCATTTAGTCATGTCTGTGCTCATTCATTTAAGTGGAGAGCCTTTGGCATCAGCAAATATGCTGCTTTGCGTGGTTGTAAGACAATTTAATTGTGGTAGTTACATCATTAGAAATGGTATTGGGGGGGGGTAATGATATCTGTACAGTGATGTACCTTGAGAAAGGTCACTTGACTGTTACCGCACTGAACTTTGGAGGAAAGTTGAGTTTCCAGACATTTTCTACATGCACAAACCTTAATATCAAATGAGAAGTCATTGTTATTCTTCATCACATATAGACTGCATATATTTTGCTAGGCCTGGCAATTATAAGTGCACAATATAACATAATACATAATTTAGACCATTGAGTATATGCAAGGAAAGTTCTCAGCCTATGGGATAATATAATTCCTTTTCAGTATGTCTTTACTTTATCCCACCATTAACATTGTGATGTAAGGATGAAGGTTGAGGTTAATGTGAAGCAAAGTGTCTGCATCAATATCTGCCAGGAGGAAATGGCTCTAGAGCAAAGTACCTCCCCTTGTGCACTGGATCATATGCCGTCCCATTATGTAATGATTTAGTTGGGAAGCTGGCAAGAGCAAGGAGAAGAGGAAGTATATCAGGTCCATTGAAAAATTTAAAGGATCCATTCTTATCAGTCAGTTAAAAGGTTTAATTGTTACTGTATTTCCACCAGATGTTAAGCAGTTATAGGCCTACATACAATGTTAATATTGGCTGTTTTTTCCGCTCAAACTCAGTTTTAGTTGTCATTTTCAAATCACTTTAATATTTCACCCACACTGAGAACTAAAATTGGAGTTCTGAAACTATTTGCATGTGATTTCCTTGCAAATGGTGCACAATTGCAACGGGAGATTGTGTGGGACCTGAGGGAGTCTGTGAAGTTGCAGCGTTATGATCTAAACTATTGCCTGCAGCAATTCTATATCTCACCACTGCCCCTTCTCATCGTCCTCTGTTGTCAGTCAGAGGACCAGAGGGCCTGTGGCAAATTGTGTATGTATGCTCCTTGCAGCTACGTGTTTTTAAATGCACACCAGCAAGTGTGAGGAGGGGTCTACATGTCATCCCTGCCACTGTAAGGGATCTTACATGTTCATTCAGTCAGCATAAAAACCTGATGAACACCAGCAAGTGGGCGTGCCCCTGGGAGCCCGAGGGGATGAAGAAACCTGAATCCATTCAATAAAAATGAAACAGATAAGACACCCCTGCTACTGCAGCTAAAATGCAAGCCAAGCAGGAGCCGTCTGATCCTGCCAGCTCTCCTGAGGTCATGAAGACCTTGGTGGTTGAAGCTTTAATCTGGAATAAAGGAAGATGGGAAGGCATTCAGGTACCTCAGGGGGTGGAGGTGGGAGTGGCAAAGCGCAGGTCTGGAGGAAAGAGGACTATTTTGTTTAACCACTATAAAATTAGGAAATAAAATGGTCCTTTTAATGCAATGTCAATGTTACTGAAACATGGGTTGAGATACAAAAGTGTCTGTCTTTTTTTTTAATCTGCTAAAGATTATTTTATGATATCTCCCTACTACAGAAGCAGAGTAGAAAGCAAATGTATTTCGATCAGTCAGACAATAATCAACTCAATGTGTTTGGTTCCTAAGGTATAAAATTAGGTGAACTGTTGCACCTGTGGATGGAGGTAAAATACACATCCCTATGAAAGATTTTTCAAAGATGTCAGAGGCTATAACAGTAGCTGGTTCTTGGTCTTCATTAAGTGAAAAGTCAGGTTCTTAAATCCAAATCATTTTAGCTCCAGATGAGATCTGCTGTCAGTAATGGCGCCATTATGATGTTAAGCTTTGTGTCGGTTTTTCATTTTTCAGATGATAAAAAGAAATAGTGGTTTTCCTTCCTGTCATTTCTTTCACAAACAGCAATGACACGTAATTTCGCTTTTCCATCCCCTTAGACCGCAGGGACCATATATAATACAATGTGCATCATTTTCCCCTCCAAATTATGGAAATCTAGTTCACGGGGTCGGAAAATCAAATAAACATGATGTAGTACATATTGACATGTGGCCAGCTGTTTCATTCAAGATTAACCAGGTCTGATGTCTGACGCAAAGGAAGAAAAAGATCGTAAATTCACAATGTATTATTATTATTATACCTACAGAAGGATTTAAGTGAAAAAAAAAAAAAAAAATCAGGTTTACAACTACAGCATATAACAAAGTGTACAGTAGACTTACTAAGGTTGTACTGACATTCAACAGTTTGACTTCACCTTTTCTGTTTATACTTTGTTCATTGGATTAAATTTGACCTTCAGACCTTAAAATCAAAAATTCGGGGATCTCAGGGATTTTAGCATCTGTAATACCTATGACATTCTGAATCAAAATTATAAATATGAAATGGGAGAAGGTTCTACATTAAAACAAATCATGAGCAGTTGTTAATTGAGGGGGTGATATTTGAGAGGAGTCTTTACATATTGTGGAAATTACTGAAAGTCATCACAGTCACCATTGCAAAAGTGATTTTTACTTGAAACCATACAGCACCATGTAGTAACTCAGGACGGAACAGGAGTCTTGAATCTTTGATCTAAGAGGAGGATCTTTGATCATGTAATGCAGTGGCAGTATTTGTCTTGAGTTGTGTCTTTTTTTTTTTTTATCTACAAACACAGAAACACAAACACGCATGCACACCCAGATGGATACATTTTAGGCCAGCATACATGTAAGAGGAAATGTGGCATTTCATTTGCAAGTATTTAATTTGATCAGACCCAGAGAATAGATCTTTTCCTCATGTATGCAGGTAACAGCAGCTATCACAGAGGTACTTGTAGTTAATTGCACCGAGTAAAGGAAAAAATGGAATTGAAGGATTTGGAAAAGAAATGGTAAAAAAAATAGGATAGGAGTGGGAGTTTGAGAGAGGCAGAAAATTAATGAGAGGTAGATTCCTCCAAGTTAGGGTTTACTGTGAATAACTGAGAGAAAAACACCCGAGAGATTAACCAGGTGTGATATATTGTATTTTTTCAGTGACATGCTATTCCCTGAAATCTTTTCATTGCCTTCCCTCTACTTGTTATGTGGCAGGATGAACATTGCATTAGTCACATGCCTTGGAAGTAGGCCAATACCTGCAGTGCACTTGTCCTTTTGATTGACTTAGAAATGTACAGTGATCCATGAATATATGCATGCACCTGTAGACACACACATTCACAAAGACAACACATATAGAGGAAATAATGGATTTGCTGCCGGAACATAAATGAACGCTTGCCCTTTGATATCGTTGTAGCTGTCAAAAGCTAAGAGGAAACGTTGATGCAATGGAGAGAAATCGCAGCAGTTTGATGTTTATTTGTTGTGGAGTTGGTGACAGCACAAGCCCAAGAAATTAAATTATTTAATCAGAGAATGGGTGGAATCCAGTGCACAGCTGCCACCAGTTAATGTTTTCCATCATGCCCCTGTGAACAGGACATCACTTCAAGGAACACAATTCACTTAATTGAAACACTTGTAAACGGAACAGTAAAGAAAATAGAACTGTTCTCCTAAATGTCATTTAATCCACTGAAGCCCACTATGAGTTTGTCAAACTAAGAAAATCGATTTGAACTCTGTTGCTCTCTCTCTCCCTCTCTTTGACATAACATTTCCACACAAAAGGGAAAACCCTTTGCTCTCAGGCCAGAACTCGTGCCTGAAACTGTGCAGAATTCTGAACAAAAGGGTAATCTGAACCATTAAATCATCATTGACAGAGCAATCCAGAGCCAGATACACTTGAAAGGTTACAGGACACTGAAGGTGTAACAAGTGAAAATGATAATAATCTGTTATCATTTGAAAAAGAGTCAATTCATACTCATAAATAGGTTAAAATCCAGTAAAATGGTTAAAAAGAGCATATGTCATAATGAAGAATGTATAAAAATGTGTTCAAAAAGGGTTTTAAAACAGCAAGAACTCACTGTGCTAAAATAGGTTGAAATATTGAGAAACTGTCATTTATTCATTGTTAATTTCATTCATTTTTGTTAAAAGTTAATTCACCATTGTTTTATCAATCATCTGCTAAATAGCCTCATCAGCTATTCTGAGATCGATTGCTTTTGTCTTCGCCTGCATTCCCGGGAATTTGGGTGTTTTCCTCATTCCAGTAAATGCGTTCACTGAGGAAACATCACCACATCACTCGTGATTATTTCTCCCCGTTTTCAGGGGCGTAACAAAGGCACCTTTTAGTCATACCACACACCTTAGAGGTCTGCAGGCCATTTGTAGAATCAATTACTGGATTTGAAACTACAGGTGAAAACCTTTTTGTTCATAACTGCTAATTAACTGCTTTAACAATGGCAATATTATGGGGTGCAGTACAGACCAGTGTGTATATTTTATGGGTCTCCATTGTGGAGTGTAATTTTCATAAGCATGTTTTCATCAGTGTATAATCACCTGAAAGAGGAAGAATCATTGTATTTTCCTTGTCTTAGACTGGGCCCTTCATGTCTACATAGGGAGTGGGTCCTCTTCCGCCAAGTTGAATCACCATGTTTGTAAAGTAGCCCAGAACAGGAAAAACAAAATACTGTCTCTAGAGAGGACTCTATTTGCGTTCTTTGCAGCCATTGTAGATTTTCTTACAGGCTTAGAAGGAGAGAGGTGAGGGGTATTTGATGGTTGCAATCTGCGACCTCACCACTATAAGCCACTAAATCCTACACACTGCTTCTTTAATAAACAACTGTTCAGCAATATTTTTTATTCACAGTAGTTTTTTGGAGCATTTTAACAAAATTAATTAAGCATATCATGCTTGGATTAAGTAGGAGTTGTGATCGCCGGATCCAGTTTGGAACCTTTTTACTCACATCGTCAGTTTCGACATTGTACAGAGACATGACAGTGTGTAACCCAGGTTAATTTACCCTGAGCGTAAATATTAAATACATTAGAAGTTAATCAAATAACAAACTTAATTTAGAAAGGAAAATAACAAAACATAAAATATTAGCAGAATAAAGATGATCATTAATTAACATTAATGCTGTTTAACTTTTGGTACTATTCCTTTAATTAGTACTGCCTGCTGAATGAAAAAAAAAGAGAGAGAAAGACCAGGAGATTGTTAAGCACAGAAACTGCACAAGTGAGAAAAGTCAGAAAAAGATAGGAGAACAGCAGCAAGTTTTGGATAATATAACGATTGCTTTTCCAAAATTCTTGGAGGAATTGTGTTCACACTCACAGATTTGGTGAGTTGAAACGTTTTACTTTCTCCATGCCAATACCTTGTTTCTGCTAACTGTGTAGTCAGATTCATCTGTAACTGAGCCAAGTGAGAAGCACATTGTCTTACGTTGTGTATTTTGAGTTTTCTGTGTGTAAAGTGAATGTATTAGCAAAGATAACGTTAGCATCTTTAGTAAGCTGCTGCTGGATGCCTCCGCCATTACAGGGTGTGGCTCAAACTGACCTGTATTTATGTGCAAGGTGATGTAAAACTAAAATATTTTGTGTTGCACTGTCATATGACGAGCCAGTTTTTTCTTTGGTTAAGAGAGGTTTTTGGTGTTTGCACGCCTGAGATCCTGGAGTCAGGAGAAATCCCCTTTGATGAACACTTTCAGCAGGATCTATCCACACTTCACCGTTAAGAACACAGATTCACACATCTGAGCTGCGGTAGGACAAAATCATACTCACCCTGTGTTTGCTGCAACATGCAGTGGAACTCAATTGGACTTTTGAGCAACCTAACTCAAGGACTGATTATATACTGAGGTGGAGAATTTATTTATATCTGTGAAACAGTTTTTTTTGTGTTTTGATACTGTGATTCAATTGTCTTTTTTCTTTCTGAATTGGTAATGCAATTTGATGTATTACTGTGAATTACTAATACACTGGTTAAAATACTGGTTATTTAACTGAGAAAAGTGAACTAAACCCCTAAATAGGCCTAAATGTGATTAAAAATAGAACCTACTTAAGTCAACTTAAGAGATAGGAATAACTAAACAAAAATTGAAAAGAACCTTGGTTGAGAAAAATAGTTTAACTCAAATAGGGTGAAACAAACTTAGGAAAGAAGCAAACTGAAGTGAACCCGACAAAAGGCAAATTGTCACTGGGTTAAAAGGTTATTTTCATTTGCTTTAAAGACATTTTTTATTTACATTTCATGTGTGTGTCATGTGAATTTTGGTACCAACTTTTGTATATAGTTCTATCTTTCTACATAAATAAGCTGGCAAGTTTACATCATCTGTGGTCTGTGGTCTTTCACTTTAAAGTTCCTAATTATAACTGCTCCACCGAACCTAGTCTCTGGTCCGATATATATATATATATTTTTTTTTCCTGGTTTTATTCTTGTTCCAGTAGCCGATCAGATCAGGACGTCTGACGTGAACTTTGTTAATGCAGGTGACGTCCTAGCTGGTATGAGTTTAGTTACATTTGTCTTGCTCATGTTGGCCTGTGTTGCATTGGGATTCTAAACCTGACTGGAGGCTTTCCCTGACCGGGATTGATGTTCTTCCTGCTTTCAGGGTGCCGTAAAAAATCTACACACTGCATTGTTTTTATGCATCCGCACCAGCAATTGCTTTGGATGGAGGCATTATGTTTTCGTCATCGATCCATCTAATTCTCGTGAACACAATATCTCAGAAACGCCTTTGCGGAATTTCTTCAGATTTGGCACAAATATCCTCTTGCACTCAAAGATGAACTCAGATTTTGGTGGTCAAAGGTCTCTTTGACCTCACGTCCATCCCATTCTTGTGAAAGCACTATATCAGGGGCGCCTGAAGACAATTTAATTATAGATAGCTCGGACATAGTAGTCATTTTTTTATTCCATCAATACTCTGTTGTTTAATTTAGTGACTAACAGAGGCATGAAGGGAACCATGATCACAGCTACTGATTACTGACAAGCCAAACAAATGAACTTTTTCTTATGTTTTCTTTCTGCACCATTGAGACAGTGAGGTACTGGCTTGCTGTAGTCTTCACTATCATTCCTGACACTTTACACTGCATACTGTATATTTCTGCATCAAAAATATATAAATTTGAAATTATATTAAGAGCCAGAAAGAACAAAACAACAAGAGAGAGACAAAAGAGGATGTGGGCTGAAGAAAGACAAAGAGGAATAAATATTTTAGTACGCGTGAGTGCAAGTGAGCAATATCTTGTGCTGTACCTTTATTTTCCTTGTATGTTTTTGGGTGTCCATCCGTGTGTGCAGTCAAGCACGCATGCAATGCCATGCACATGTATCCTAGCGAGAGGCACCTGGAACCTGTGATGGAACAACATGAAAGAGGCAGTAGGTGGATGGTGTGACGGGAAAGGGAAAATAAGTGGGGGGGGGGAAAGAGGATGGGAGAGGGTTATAAGGGTAGTCGGATCAGTGACAAGCAGGAGCTCCGTCCCCAGAGAGAGGCCATTACAGCAGGAATGGAGGAGGGACATGTTGGCGGGGCCTGCCACAGAGCTTATTGGCAATCTGTTAGCTAGACCGCCGGCAGGAGGGGGAATAACAGGTCCGGAGACAGAAGAGCGCCTGCGAGAAAATAAAAATCTACTCTCCTCAGGATTCCTGGCAATGAGAGAGATATGTGGAGTGGGTGGTGGTGAGGGGTCAACAGTTGACAGGACCAGAGGAGGACAGGAGAAGAGTGGGGTAGAATATATAGTGGCATTCTGTTACTGTGGAGGCTGGTTGGGGAATGTCCCTGCACTAGGATTAGCATTTGAATTTAGTACAATACAAAAGAGGTGAGAGAGGTGAGAGAGGTGATTTCGAGTATAGAGAGGGCTTGTGAGCACAGAGCATGAAGATGAATTACAAAGAGAGACATTAGAATGGAAGGTAAATAAATCAAAATGTGTGATTGTGTGTCCAGTGTAAGGTAAATAACCCCCTTAGACAGAACAGCAAAATAGATACCATTTTCAGTGGGTGTTACTGACCTGCGGCTGCTCACAGTGTCAAGCATTTGGCATGGCACCATTTTTTTTGGCACATGAACAAGACAATACAGAGGAGTGGCATTTGTTGTGAAAACAAGCAAAATGAAGATTTGTCATAACTTTGACACTCAAGAACGTCAAAACAATGTTGGGTCAAATAGATATGGTTCTCTTACTTCTCTGTGCTTTTTCCTCAAACTGTGTCTTTAATATAGTTTTGCCTCCTTGGCCTTTAACATCCCTGCAGTCTGACACAGGCCGCAGGGTCTTTGTGTAAGCGAAGACATTTTGCAGGAAATAAAAAAAGAAAAACATTTTATCAGCTCTGCAGTTTATGCACTGTAGACCTGGCTGTGATTTGGATTCTTTGCACAGTTCAACCTGACCTGCTGTAACGATATGAGACAGATAAAGTGTGTCAGTGAGTACAGTATGTCACTAGAAGAGAAGAACCAGATGACAAATGCAATGTGAATACTAAAATCTCCACCTGACTTATTTGAATTGGGCATTTAAACTTGGCGATTAAAATGTCACTGCCGTGTCACCATTTAAATGAATGAATCTGGAAAAGTAGCAATAATATGAGACGGTTGGTAATATGATGAAATATAGACAATGAAAGGGAATTGGAGAAATAGCCATGAGTTAGGAGTAGTGGGATAACATCTCTCATAACCATTCAAAACAGGTACATTATTTCAGCCTATTTTTGTACTGTTTGATATACAGTCAGATACTGCGCTGCTTTGCGCAGCCTTTCATGTCATTGTATCCAGCGACTGTAGCGATTTCACTTTCCTAGATGAAATTAATGATGTCCAAGGGGAAGATTAGAACCATCAATCAATAGCTGAGGTGACAGGCAACCTTATAGGTGAATTACCCGCTCTTACTTTAGTTGATGTCATATTAACCACAATGTCTTGGCTGCACCTTCTCCTCACAGCCACCTACTAGAGGCAAGGTCTGTTCTCACGAGCCATCTGAGCAACCAAGGTTTCCCGGAGAATTATTGATTCTGTCACACAACCCAATTTTTCAAAGACCTTGCTCTGTGGGGAAAAAAAAGAAAAGGGGAGAAAAGAAACACTACCCTATACTGCCAACAAGGACTCATTTTTCTCTCGAACAGGTGAGGAGGGAGCATATTTCCATTCCAAATGGGCTTGGACTTATTATTCCGGTCGGATGGTATTTTGTCATTGTCATAAGCACAGTCAGAATTAATTGTTGAAATGGCGCCCCACGAGCTACCTTGAGGGGTGCAAACGACATTTCCTTAACCTGAGGACCTTAATCAAAAGTAATGAGGTGCAGCTCACCTACCAAGTGTGTTTAAGCAGTGCCAACAGGTGCAGGCCGACACCAATTTGGTGCAAAAAGTCAGCAGGGCTAGCCGCTAGAATAGGATAACAGAGACTCTGAAATTGTCATGATTTATCTCTTGCAAATAAAAATAATTAAAAATGTGTCTCAAAGCTCCAAAAAAATGGAGGTATAGTCACAAGCACAATTATTATATCCCTCTATGTTACCAAAATAAACCAGCCTTTGTAATACTGTTTGAAAGATTTTAAAAATGTTTGTCAAATTTAACAGACTCCCCCAAAAATAATAACAGGTTTCGACTACAGAGTGTGGGTGGAACATGTTGTATTTCCCATCCATTTACAGCTAGTCACTTAAAGTTTAATCATGTACTAAATTAACAATTGTAACCACTTAATTGCAAATATTAGTTCAGAACCTGTGCCTGAATGACTTTCACACATGATAAATAGTTGTGTGAAATATAATAAGTTGGGTGAAGTGGAATACAAAAACAAATTAGATGCTTGTGAATACAATCCAATTAACCTCCTTGAGGCTTTTTAAACTTACAGCAGGGGAGAAATAACAGGATTCAAGACCTTCGAAACAAACTGCACCGATTAAAAGCAGACTGGGGGAAATTTGGAACCTCTGCACAAAGCTGGTGTATGTAATTTGCTCCTCTTGAAGACATTTCTGAGAAATTAATCTACTGATTTAATTTATAAGGATAAAAGAGACAAGATTCTACATAAGCAATGTGAACTAATTGATATTCTATAAAAATGTGACCAAACCATCGTGTCACCGATGCAAAATCTTGTCTCTTTCAAAGCATAGGCTGAAATCTTTAATTCAGAAATAGCTCCTTAAGAGAATATTCCACTTAAGTAATTGCAATACTAATTGACTCCTTGTAATACTTTATAAACCATTCTCGCTTTCGCTCTTTTCTTCCTTCCTTCCTTCTCCCTCTATCACCGGCTTCGTCTGGACGAATAAATAATTGACGCCCCTCTTCTCATGTTGTGGGAGATTTATGAATAGACAGAGGTATGGTTGTATTTTTCTCCCTAACTTCCCAGAAGCCTTTTTCTGACTCGTCTATGTATCCGCACCAAGGTCAAAATAAGTGTATATTTTATAAAGATGGATGGCTCTCGTATTCGGGCCT
Organism: Embiotoca jacksoni; assembly: GCF_022577435.1. Lineage (NCBI taxonomy): Eukaryota > Metazoa > Chordata > Actinopteri > Embiotocidae > Embiotoca > Embiotoca jacksoni. The sequence continues at coordinate 14,483,522 of NW_027185436.1, read as the reverse complement.
GGCCAGCACTCTCCATGCCAAGATGCTTACTGGCCTTACCTAGCCCCTGGACAGCCATTTCTCACTGTACAGTTTTGTGTTTGTGTGTGTGCAAACATACCTTTGACAAGGAAATATGGAGCATCAACACCTGATTTATGCTTTAAGCCTACCAAATCAACATCTCTTACCCAAGTACTAAGAGGCCATATGGGTATAAATACAGATATAAATAACAAAGGCATTTGATCTATAGTGTTGGGCTTTCTAATCCACTGCAATGTCACCATGAGAACCATTCCTGTATTTAAAAGTGCACACGTTTGTTTCTGCAACATATGGTTGTGAAAAGCGTAAAGTTTCATCCACTTTTTGTGAAGAACAGTGAAGTAAGACAGAAAAATAAGTTCTCACAGTATCCTTCAAAAATATATTTTTAAAGAAGGCCTCCATGAACTGTGCTATAGCACGGTCTTCAATCACACTTAGCGACAGACAGGGAATTATAGATATCTCCTACTGCTATCTGCTAACATCTGTCAGCTCATGGGTGTATTTTAGGCTAGCTGTACAAAGTCAAGTCAGCCCCAGCACAGCAAAACAGAGTCAAAATAGAGAGACCCAGAGCCATTTTTAATACCAATGCTTCATGGATGGTTTCTATTGTTCACACATTAATTTTGGAGTGTGAAACTTATTTCCTAGTTTCTGAATTCTAAAAGCTGTGTCTGAGTGAACTTTTGAACACAGTGATCATTGAATTGAATTTGAAATCAAAATCTTTCAATCGCTTTCTTTCACTGTGTTGCATAATTTCAAGTGGGCTCTACAGCTAGAGAGGTTTGATGTCAAATCAGTGGGTTAAAAAACGATATATTTTGTCTAAATTGCTGTACAGAGAAATTAAAAACACAACCAAACTTGAACCGACTTAAATGTTCAAGACATGAAGGTAAACACCTTTTTACAAAGTTAATCAAAGTCACAGAAGCAATCAACACTTGTAGAAAGGATGAAGGCTGAGCGTTTTGTGCCTGGATTGTTTAAGTTGATCTTTTAGCTCTCACAGTAATCACACTAACAGGGTCAAATTGCTCATCCTTTCCCTCCTTTCAGAAAATATGTTGGCTGCAAGTAACAATAATTTTCATTTTAATGTCATTGATTGATTCATTTTTCGTCATAAAATCGTTACAGATGCTGTAAGGCAAATTCCAAGATTTGCTGTGCAGGAGGCTGGAGGGAAATCAGTGAAAGAGAAAGACTTTCGGCTCGACCTGAGCGGGTTCAAAGTTTGAATTGACGTGATATAATGAATTGACATGTGATGTAATGGGTGCGTTGTGCATGTTGCAGTCATTACAGAACTAAGGCAACTCCTCCACTCTTATTATCTCCACTATTGTAATGGAGTTGCGTCAGAAGTAGTTAGAGAGACTGTCATACACCTGAACACCTTCCAGCAAGTGGGCGGAGCTTCAGCGCCTTCAGGCGACACGCCCCCCCCCCAGTCTCAGAGCAGAGAAGACTGCTGATTTTCTCACGATTTCAAAGCCTAATTTAACATACTTGTCGGTGGTTTTTTTTCCCATTCAAATTTGGATGGGTAGTTAACAACCCATACTTCTGTGGTGTGATGAACTTAAAACTCATTTTCATTTCTACTTTACAGCATCTTTAAGAAAAATCAAATAATATTTTTTCCCTTGTTTTTACATGTCCCTGGTTTTAAGCACATTACTACTGACATAATGTGGTGGTAATGTGCCTAAAAGCTGCTTGCAAACGGCTATTAAGCAACAAAAGAAGATGAACACATAAATACCAGACGCCACTAAATGTGCCACATTACAAACAGCGGAAACATTCAAAGACAACTACAGCACCATAAAGTTTTGTGTGGAACACAAATGAGGTGCAGTGCCAACTCAGCGAGCATATCAGACGGTCCATCCACAGATCAACAATCAATGGCTTTGTCACCAGACAAAGTCAGTTTTATGTGAGACATGCAGAGCAAACAGAAGCCCTCAGCTGAAAGATAATAGCTAAAGACATGCTTATCATCAGCTTTGTCAAATGTGAGTTTTTGATAGTCTAACAGTCTAATAGTTCACATTGAAAATGTAATTGTATTTTTGTTTAAAATGCCCATCCCTATTATCCACATGTTCCCAGAATCCAAAGTGAAACCCTCATAATGCTTGTTTTGTTGGACCAACAGTATAAAATAAAAACAAATATTACGCTTACAATGATATATTCTTTCTTTTCTGTTGAATAAGATTAGAATGAACAAAACCGCGAGCAGCCTAATTTACTTGCCAGGTTTTCCTTTTATTAAAAAAGGCTTCTGACATTTTTACATTTGATTACTTTGTTGTCAGAAATTAATTATAGAGGCACATCCTCTCCACAACCCCTCTACGGGTTCCTCACCCACTTCCTCCCTCTCTTGTCATCCACAGCTAATTCACCTGGCAGCCAAGTGTCAGGGAACCCAAAGTTGTATATTGGTTAATGAAGCATGTAACCTGCATTTCTCCTGCTTCCACTTCCTGCCCGGGATGACATGTGCTGCTCTTCTGTGCTCTTCCCTCCACACAGCATCAAGGGCAGGAGTATTGGGAGGCAGCTTAGTGCTCTCTCCCTGTCTCAACCATTCTTTTCAAACCCTGCCAAAATACTCCCTGGGTACTGTATGCAACATTGCTCATTGGCCAAACACAGTTTATGGAGGACACATACACACTAAGGTACTGTCTGTCAGCACAGCTTGACTTTATCATACAGGCACTGTATTTCTGAAACAGTGATGGATACATTTTCAGCTCAAGTATTACGCTGATAAATATTTCAGCATAAATACACGGAACCATTTGAAAACAGACGTTTATTGAAATTGGCCCAGTCTCTGTGAGCAGACGTCCCAGTGAAAATGTGCTTCCAAACATTGAAAAATAAAAACATTTCCTTTCTTGGCTTTGGCTTTGGTGCGTATGGACATTGTGCGAAAACGAAATACAACAGACTTTATTAACCACTGCTTCTAGTTTGAAGGCTTTCTTTGAAGAAAAGAGAAACACAACATTATGTGTGTGCTATTAACTATGCATTATTGCTGCCATTTTGTGCCATATTGTGTTTATGTATTTGTGTAAGGAAGTTGTTATAATAGCATGTTTACCTTGAGGTATAAAACCTTTCATCCTGGAGCACATGATTAATCCATGTGCAACTGCAAACAAATTGGTTTCATGTTTGAGCTCGAAACAAACACACCAGCATACACACTCTTCTGAATCATGAGACACCCACACTCATAATACCACTGAAATCATGCAAACATTACAAATCCCTGGTATCACCGGAATCAAGAAAGCACACAAATATCCAATGTTCATGTATGCATTTAAGCTGGGGTAAAGAAATGCCAGAATTTGAAAATGCATCCGTCTTACTGTCTTCTTCCATCCCAAGAGTACAAGCATTTTCACATGCTACAGACCCAAACACCACACAGCAGATGCATACTTCAACCTACGCCTTCAGTGTCACCCCTGAGACAAGTGACATCCGCCGATGCCTGAATCAAGCATTTTTGATCGCAGCAATCACAAAGGAATCCCTAAGGAACGATATAATGTGCTCTCAGACCAAATGAGTTATAGTATAATGAAAGGTTTGTATGGAATTTCTGATGCAAACCCCCCCACCCTAAAAAAAAAAAACTAAAAAAAACTGCCTACCACATCTTTAATACAAGCCATGTAGTGATACTCCATAGATATGTGTAACCAAGTGAAAAGTCAAACTTTTTTAAAGTGGGTGCAAAACTTTCGTAAATGTTTTAATGTTTTTTTTCTATCCCAGCAATACTCTTTGGTAAGGTTCAGCACTCACTTTTATTGACTTGTTTACTGTGTAGAAGTCTGTGCTCAGTCTGGTAAAAGGTCATTGTGCATTAACGTTACGTTCTGTGAGCCCGAAATTCTGTTTCACCATCAACTCCATTCATCAGTCAAGCACAATTTCAATTCCAGATTAGCTCCCAAAGCTTTCACATCCACTGTATTGAAATCATTGTTTCAAGTTTATTGGAAAAAAACAACAACAACAACATTTTGTCTTCAATGTGGTCTGTGAGCCTTCAGCAATAACTCAATTTAGGTCAGATCAATGAAGCAGTTCCTAGAATTAAACATGACAAAGGGGTTTATTGTTTAATGTTTTTGTTCTCCATTTTTGTGTTTTGTCCAAAAACGTTTGTGGGATTAGTCTGCTGTACACACATACAGTTTACTGTAAGAACAAGCTTTGTTGGCTCAGGTAACTGTTTACCCTAAAGCATAGCCGACTGACCACTGTTTTATTTTCAATATTGGAAGTCATAGTCAGGCCAAGTCATTTCAATTAAACTCTGGCTTATTGAACTATAACGGCATTCTATTAACTTTATCTTAATTACTTGTCAGTGTCCGCTGTAACCTTAGGAGGGTGGCAGTGCAGTCCCGTCGGTGTGAAGTGTTAAAAGGTATGGCTTTACAAGACTTCATTGCTTAAATGTCTTCATATCCAGAACATAATGCATTTTCTTCTTAAGAGCAATTGAGTAGTTGAATTAATACTGTTTAATGCACATTCTCTGGGGAATACTGGTCAGTACATGGACTTTTCTGTTCCTGAGTATGTGCAGTGGAATGTTATGGAAGTCAAGGCCAAGCAGTTGCAGTCGAGCTGAGCTGAAATAAACAAACTGCATGGAGTATATTGATCTTAAGGCAGCAGACATCAGCAGTGTCGCTTCTCCTCTGCTGATGTTCAGGCTGTGAACCTGTGACCTTTTGCCGTGTCAGGTTTTCTGGGTTTAATCCTTGAGAATCTTCCAGGGTCATGAACGATGCTGGGTTAGCAATTTCAGCATTGCAGTGCACTACTTCAGCCCTCCAGAATAACCTTTTAATGCCAGAGTACTTTTGCTCCCATACTGAAAATTTCAGTGGCTCGAGGAAAACCTTTGGTATCGTGGGCAAAATGTTTCAGTGGGGCAAAGTTACTGTCTTACATGAATGCATAATGAGGGAAACTCACACCAAACTTGTTGTTTGACTGACAAACGGTATACTGAGATATTACAATTTAAATAAACTAAAGAATAAAACTAAGCTAATTCTGATATTTGTCCACACATCCAAGTATAATTCCTCACACTGAAATTTTATATATTGGAGTGAAGTGACAGATTTGCTACCTGTTTGCTGGAAATTAAAACGATATTCATCTTTGTGCATGCTGCTCTGATTCATTAAATGAAGTCAGTTGAGGCACACCTGAACTGGTTACTATCTGGTTTAGAAAACATTACAAGGACTCTACACTTTAACTTGCACTGTTGGAGCAAAAAGGAAAACGTAAATAACATGAATGCCGCTCTCTTTTTAAACATTTACCATTAAACTAACTTTATTAATAAGGTAATGGGGAAAACCGACTTAACTAGAATTGTTATAGAATTTTGAAGAACATGTAGATTTGTGACGTTATTGATACTGTTATGATTATTTTCAAACTTTATGCAGAGCATTTTGAAGTAGCACATTATCTTTTAGATTGTGAGCAACAGAGACTCTGTGTGATTATGCAACTACAAAATGAAATGGCAAGCTTTCCAAAATTAATTTTCATTTATCTTTCCTGACATTCAAATTATTGATTGGCTTCCCTTCCTATGCTGTGCTTTTTTTTTTCTTTTATGTTACTGTTTATTGAATTAATGAATTATTCATGTCATAGATTTGTATTGCATATTGAATCATGGTATTTTAAGCAACTATGTCAGGATTCACATCAGCAATATTGAGAGATTGATCAAAATTCATATTATAATGGCTGCAATGTTGTTTTCACTGGTGTAGAGGTGGGCTGTATAGTCTAATTTCCTGAATTTTGATTACTTTTTTGGAGAAGTTTGTATCATCAATTATTCATTCCTGTACTCTTTCTCTCTCTCTCGCTGTCTGTTGCTCACTCCTTACCTCCCATGCGTGAATATCCTTCCACATGAGTAAGCACGCTGTCATTCACAACACAGCCAGTCTGGATAGAGATAAATAAATAAACCAGGCACATATGTGCCTCATTTCATATGCTATTTCCATTTCCTTATCCATCACCTTCCTGCCTCTTTGGTGGACTATCATTCAATTAAACACCATTATCTGCTGGTATGCTTGGGGAATTTTGCACACCCAAGCTGCCCCAAATGGGTCAACCTTTAATCTCAAGCAAAAAGGCAATTAATCAACAGGAATCAGTATTATGGGGGACAAAATAGGGAAGAGGACAGACTTTATCAAATTTTCTTTAGTTAAGCAAATTACTTCAAGGAAATGTGATGTAATTTCCAAAAAAAAAAAAAAATGGTACTCAGTTACAGAGAAGAGAGGCTTTGCAACATCACTGAGAGGTGTGAAGAAACAAGGTTTAGCTTGGTAACTACTGGTTAAATGAGGGGATAGACTGGTTGGGGTTCCGACTGAGACTACCCACCTGTGGTTGTTTCTGCTCAGAGGAATCCGTTGTAACTCCTGTGCTGCTTGGTGTTTGACAATTTTCAGACTGTTTAAAGATGGCTATAATTTTGTCAAAATCAGCATCAGATTTGTGCTTTGTGAAACATAATTGCTGACCAATTGCTAAAGCAAGGTTAGCACGAGCAGATCAAATTAAAAATCCACACCTACAAAAAGGATAATTTACTAACAGTACCTGAACTGTAATGTGCCTTTTAACTGAAGCCAGTCTAAATCACATGTAACCGTTGGCCTTCTTATCTATTCAATTGATAGCTTGGGCTACTTTTAATTCACTCTCATATTGTTCAGAGTTAAGAGTTGCTTTTTAATGTATTGAAATTGTATTACTTATCCCTCAAAGCTTAAACGAAGGGTCGACATTAAAGCGTCTTTGCTTTTATGTTCATATAAAAATTGGTTGACTATCTTGAAGTGAATCATATTGATGACGCATCTTGTCAAAATTACTCATTTTTGCATCTCAAATCTACAGCTCTGATATATCAGCAGTACTAACACATTCAGCTAGCTAAGCAAAATAAACAGATTCCTTGTAATTGTCTACTTTCCACACGCAACTGAAGTATGTTGTGAAAGGTCATTGTTATATTCACTATATTAGATGCTGTAGTGATGCCAGTGATCACATGGGTAAAAATCTAAAATCTACAAAAAGCATGTATAAGAGCAAGTTGCACGCATGAAACAGGGGCTTTGGATTAAGTCTGCTTCACCAAAATTAGACTGAAACAACATAATTTCACTTTACCTTGAATAATCTGAACTATCGGGAGGATTCAGACAGTAATTGATTAGTTGTTTTATTTAATAGTTGTTCATGCAGACTTAACAAAGTATAAATTTGACTGCAGGTTTTTTGTTAGAATCAGAATGAGTTTGATTGTGGAGGACAAGTTGGATTTGGGGTCATTTATAACCGCAGCGCCCAGAGATTTCAAAGAAGCTAACTAATGCAAACAACTAAATTAAAGAGTGATTTTATTATGAAGGGTTGTCTGACATTCTACCTGACACTGCGCCATATTTAAACTAAAATTAAGAGGGTTTAAATATTTAACTTGGTCTCATGACACACAAAAGGTACTGTGCCTTGCACCATTCATGTGCGTGAGTTGACTCCATAATTCACTGATTGTTGTTTGTGAAATAAAACTTTTGGATTTCACATTCAGAAACCGTCAGCAAGTCCTGCGGGTACCTGGCTTCTCATCTCCTTGTCTTAAATCATGCATATTTGAAAGCCCAGAAACCACAAAATAGAGACATTCATTCACATTTTTCAGATGAAGAAAGTTGATTGAGAAAACAGTTGAGGGGAAAAAAAGAACGAAAAAGAATGGAAACAATTTGTTCATATGCAAATCTGGATGACATTTCCAATGTGACAGTGAGAATGTTACTTAGATTTAACATGCAAACATTTTTCAGTCACCCTGCTGTGGAGCAAAAATGCAGAATGACCTCAGATTTTCTGATCACTGAAACAGTATAAACTGATAATACAGAGGTCAGAGTCACTGTGGCCTGACAGTTTTAGCGGAAACTTTAATGAGACCCAAGAGGAAATCAGGTCTTCATCTGAGCAGAGACTAGAATAAAGATAAGAAGCACACAAATAGTGCTGACATATTGTTGAGAATAGAGATGTGTGTTTGGACAAAGATAAAGCAGATTTATCTCAGGGTGACGCCGTGGAATGATAATGTGACTTGGAAATGCTCAGAAAAACAGTTCGATAGAAGGGATTTTACTTGTGCACAGTTGAGTGTCAGTAAAGGAGATATATGAAAAGGAAGGTGGCAGGCTTGAAAATGTGACTTTTCATTCTAAATTCACATAGTAAGTCCATCAAAGAAAGTTACCCATCTTGTTTATTCCTGTTTTTTTAACTTCTCCCTTCACCATTGATATCCCTGCCCTTTTAATATCTTAAAAGATGAACAATAGAGTGCAGCTATAATGCGACATTCAGGAGAATATCACCTGCCTTCAAATGCAGGTTTTCATTCCCATTTATTGGCAGCAACAGATGGGCTGTGCATGATAAACGTTTGCTGAGGCAAAGGCAATCCTTTTGAAGGCTAATGATAAAAAGAAGATCGTTCCTAAATTAATGTAGGCTAAGGTCAAGTTGCTTGAGTATGGGAGTCACATGGATCATGGCAAGGCAGAAGAGCAAGCCTTGGATGTAATTAATCTTTTCCTGCGGAAAGGTCTAGTCTTGTGGTGGAAAAAGGTTTTCGGAGGTGATAGGTGAGTGATATAAGGTTAATTTAAATCAGGAAGTCAAACCAGTGTTTAGGTTGTACTCTGGTTTGGTCTAATAGGCTGTATCAAAAGTCTTCAGTAACTTGAGACACGATGTGATTAAGATTTCAACAAAACCACCATCTTTCCATAACCTTGACCAGTGCTTTTGTTACTTAAACCTAACCTTAGACAAGCAGTCAAGATGCAAATCTGGTCTTTGGTTTATCAGCTTTATACACTCACTATAAACCTCAACCACCTCCACCTGAGTCTGGTGCAGTTCATAGTCCTAGAACTTCATTCAAAACAATGTTTCCTCTGATCAATTATTATGTTTGTCAAACAAAAAAAAGGGAAAACAGTAACATACTGCATAGGCATGTTTATAGGAGACAGCACTGCCCGCACACAACTTTACACTACAATGATATTCTTATCTTCAAACAACAAATATTCTGAAAAGAGTGATTTTAAATCTGCGATAACAATACTTCTCATCAGAGTCCTCTTCTTTTCTCTTTTATTTTTTTTTTCTGTGCGATAGCATTGCCTTTTGTGGCATCACCTATTGCTGCAAGCCAAGTTTGTATAAATTATTGAATACACCTCAGGAAAAGCATTGATTGACTGAAAAAGTGCACAGACATCATAGAAGTGAAACTCAGCTTAAGAATGCCACTTTGTGAAGATGGAAAATAATTACGTTTTTAAGAAAAGAAACAGGAGCTGAAACATATTAGACAAGGTCGGGTGTTTTGAAAACAATAAGATGTTAACATTTTTCATGCTCGAGCCCTCGAGTTGCCAATAATGTAAGAAAAAAAAGTGAGAATAGAGAATAGAAACCCAAGACAACAAAGAACAAAGTACAAAATGTAATGAGGCAATTAGTGTGAAGATTCCTAGATGATTATCAGTTATCATCAGACACATTATTATTTCACTGACATATAGGAAAACAAAAGTCTGGATATGGCCATTACTTTGATGAAAATATCCCACTCCGCTTGAGTAAAATGCTATAATAAACACTACGTATCTAATTTGTGTATCTTAATACGAGACAGATTAAATGCCTAAGTGAAAGACCTTCCTGTGCCTTTAATGGTAAGACCCCATTTTATAAGACTTGGCTTTCTAGATAGAAGAGTTTGACACTGTCATTGTTTTCTGGTGGACAATTCTAAATCTATCTGCGTAAAGAAGTCACTGCGTCAAAACTACCCCAAATAATTAGGTATATCCGTACTGCAAGATGAAGACATAAAAGTCAGTATAAATTGTAGATTATTAGCCAATATTGACAATCTATCCAAGTATCAGATCGGGTTTTTTTGTTTTTTTTCATATCTGAACTGTTCATGGCAATCCTTCCAATATTAGGACAGACACTTTAACTCTGGATTCAAATATCAGACCAATAGACTGGCCAACCAAAATTGTCATCTGCCATTTTCATCAAAGCAAGGAAAGACTAATCTTGCTAATTACTGTACTACCAGGAGCAGTTTCACTTATTACAGTGTTTGGAAATTAAACATAGTTTTACTGTTTCCATCAAGAAATAGTGAGACCCAGGCTTGTGTTTACGAGATTTAAAAGTCTGAAGCATTCATTTCAAGTATCTGGGATAACTGCGTTTTATCTTTTTTTTTTTTTTGCACCTATGCTTTAGAATTCTTGTATCTCAACGCCCTGCGCTGTGAAAAAAGAAGGTGTTATCGCATACAGAGGATTTCAAACCTTTAAAGTTATCAGTTTGACTGCACAAAGTGTTTTGGGGAACTGCCCCCTCTAAGCTGCTCTGATCCCATTTAAATTGCTAAGTGGGTTTCCAGACTGTTTCATAGACAGACTGCTGGGAAACTGTAAATGTCTGAAATGACTGGAAAACTAATACATATTTATCACATTGCCAAGGTTAAATTACGTGAGATTAAATTCCAAAACTCTGAAATAATTATGGAAAAGACGCTGTATTGGTTAAGACTATGTTTGTAAGTTTAGGAATATTTGTAGAATTGGGGATAAAACGGTGGGTATTTTCAGTTTGTACATATTAGTAGTCAGCTAAACAAATGTGTTTCAGCATAATAGAAAGTTAAGTAAAGGCAAAAATACAGTAGAAACACATGAGCACGTTTAAGGCAGGGATGCTCAGACTAAGAGTGAATGAATGGGTTGAACGTTGAAATGAGAAACCAGGGAAAGGGAAAGGCAAAACAGAGGGCTGAGGAGTGGTACGAATATTCGAAGAGAGTGACGGGAGCTGTGTGAATTTCAAGCTTTTGCACTAGGCTCAGCCCTGGTTAAGAAACTAATACTTCAATTCACCACCTGCAGCCCAGTATAACACTCCCTTTTCACATATTCATCTCTGACACACAGCAAACCCTGAAGGAGAGAGCGAGGGTGAGAGAGAGAGAGAGAGAGAGAGAGAGAGAGAGAGAGAGAGAGAGAGAGAGAGAGAGAGAGAGAGAGGAGCATAACGCTCACCAGCCAAGTTTTATTTTAGACCCCATGAGGCACTGCAGAAATTGTCATATAGAGAAGCAGAATTTTTGACAGCTTCCAGAAAGCTGTAGAGTTGGATTTTAGACTCCTGTATTCAAGCCTTTTAGCCCTGTGGATGTCTGTTTGTGCGTTTTCCTGTGAGACAACATCAGATGTCAACGTGCATGAGAGCAGTATTTTAAAGAGATGAGCCAATGTTCAGGAGAAACTGTCAGAACTAGATATTTATTTGTGATTGTGAAGTCCATCCATCCATCCATTATCTATACCCACTTTATCCTGAACAGGGTTGTGAAAGGGGGGTCTATCCCAGCTCACTTTGGGCGAAGGCAGGGTATACCCTGGATGGGTCGCCAGTCCATCACAGGGCCAACACATAGAGACAGACAGAAACAAAGACCATTCACGCTATGATTCACACCTAAAGGCAATTTGTAGAATCAACCAATTAATCTGAGATGCATGTTTTTGGATGGTGGGAGGAAGCCGCACAGGGAGAACATGCACACTCTGCACAGAAAGGCCCAGGTTGTATCTATCAGCACAGCGCAGAAAAATATAACAATGAGGTTTCTTTTTCATCATTTTAATTCAGTGATATTTCAATTGGGTCTTGAGTTACCAAAGTTTTAATCTTAATGAGAATATTATTATAAGACCACGTTCTGTGTAGGCACAATACAAAAAGAATGCAGTGCTATGTTATGCATTGCTCTCTCTCTCCGTGATTCTCTGTCTGTACTGATTGTGTCCTCCGATCCCCATGTGAAAGCAACAGTGATATCCTGCCAGCTCATTTGTTATGGACATTTATGTTATGTAGCCATATTTCAAATTCCACTGAAGTTCGAATTCACTAAGATTGGACTTCAAGGGCAATTGACACATTTGCGGTTTCAACTGAAAACTGAGTTGTCATCTTTAAACAACAAATGTATGTAAATTAAGTTGGGTAGGCTGACTCAAGAGTTTGCTGTTATTCACTTCTCCCTGCTCCATCCACAGACCCAAGGAAGGAGAATCTTGTGGTAATAGATCCACCGCTGCTGTGTGTACTGCCAAACTCTTTATATAACTCACAATGTAGTCCCTGACTTTGTCATTCTTTAATTTAACACACACCAGCACACACAGGGACACATAATATATTCACTCTATACTCATCAAACATACACCCTACCCTGCATGCATACATCCCATACTAAACACCTCATAGGCTCTCAGAGGAGGCTCTATGGATGGGTGCTATATAAATGCAAATGATGCAGGACACACAGCTTCCCCACTTGATCTTTCCACAGGAAAAGGAAAGAAGAAAAAATAAATAAAACTGTTCTCGTATTGGAGAAAACTAATCAGGTTTAAATTCTCCTTGAATACACCGGCCTTCGTGTTTGCATGTTGTGCCTGTGCATGTCCACCGTGTCTAGGGCATGAAAAAGCAAGAGAAACTGAAGGAGAGAGAGCCGATACACTCGCAGGTCATTACAGCAGGCAGGCACTAGCATAGGATACTCTATGCCATTTCTGAAAGGTCAGTCCAAGATGTAGCCACAGCTAGAGAATGAATGGTCTTTCATGAACGTCTGGTTTGGCTTAAATCACAAGCACATAGAGGTACAAATAAAACTTAAAGAATATATTTTCAGCTCATGCTGTCTTTAACCAAAATCATTTCATCATGTTAACTATCTAATATATTAGAGGGAATATAATCTAAGTGTAGTTCTGAAAAATACAACAGGAAACTACAGTATAATGCATTATAATTTGATATGGAGTGAGTATTTAACAAAAATTAGTTTTAGTGTTAGAAGGGCATTTATACAGAACCATAGCAGTGTGATTACAGCACACACTCCTGATCACAATAGAATATATAATGATGATTTACGTTTGGATAAAAGTAATTGAGTCACTAATTGATAATTGTGATTCAATTATCAATTGGTACCATTATTTGCTGATTACTTGTGAGGGCAAGCAATAGTACAATTCTGCAATACGATGTAAACACACAACCAGACATCGATCCTGTCTAAAACAAGTGCAGTGTCCTCAACTTCCTGTACTTCCTGCCTCCTCATGCTCATTTGACCATCCTTGTTAGCGGGTGTGCTCATTTCCTCATCTTTTTTATGCCTTCAGTCAGAACTACAAATAATTTCACAATGGAACCTCCTGAACATGATTTCACAGAATTATTTTCAAGTCGGAAATTACAGACCGGGGTTGGATTCCCACTGAGGTTTTTTTTTTTTTTTTTAAGGATAAAAGCTTTTAGAGGCATGTGGGAGAAAAGTCTTGATAGCAGTGTTTCACCTCTATTTCCTCTCAATTTACTTATGTCCTTCACGTAGGCATATTGAACTCTGTACTGTGTGAATCATATGTGGAAGCCAGGTACAGTGATACCATTTAGAAAAACAAGCTGCCCATAATGATCAGTTTAATGCCACTGTGAACAATCAAGGTTTGAATCATTATCTGCTCAAGACCTCTTTGAAGCTACAGCTCTCTCTCTTTCTGCTATATATAAATCTAGTTTATATTAAGGTATAATTTAAAACAACATGAACTGGTCATGTAATGACTAAACTAAAGAAAATACTTTTATTGTTTTGTTCATTGAAGACAATAAAAATAATGAGAAATAATGTAAAGCAAGCTATTTCATGCAATGATGCTGACATGTCTTTATCAGGGGTCTGGGGAGCAATAAACCAGTCTTGCCATCACCAAAACAGAACTTAATGATCCAAGAGAGAAATGGAAGGAAGGTTTCGGTATCTCCTGCTCTGTATAATGAGTGCCACAAATGAGATTTATTCCCATCAAGCCATCTAGTCTACACTTAAAATAATCACAGAAAGCCTTTATTTTATAAATGCTCCTTTCAATATCCCACATTCCCTGCCCTGACTCTTATTTTATAACCCTATCAGCCAGGTGAATCATGTTGGACAGTCTTTGGTCAATTACTCATGAATTTAACCCCATGGCAATAATAATTGTATTAAGTTCACACCGGAGACATGTGCACTAACATGTATCAGAGTTCAGTTGGAGCTGAATTTGGTAGTGTTGACTGGTGTAATACAGGCCTGGAGCCTAAGGGGTGTATCTTTCACAGTCATTAGTACTTAAAGCTCTGAAGGAGATATTATCTTTTTTTTTTTTTTTTTTTTTTTTTTTTTTTTTTTTTACTTCTCACCTGCATTCATTATTGAAATCAAATGTATTTCTAACATGGTGACTAAAAAAAAGTCAGAAAACCTTGCTGTGTTATTAAGTGAAAAGTGGATTTCCTTTAAATTTACATACAACAATTAAAATATGCACAATTAATGAGATTGATGAATAAGCATGCTTTTATAAGGATCATGTTGCTTTTGCAGTACTAGTTGCTCATTTTTAGAAGAGCTGCTCTATGAAGGCCCTGTTTAAATTGTCAGTTCCAAACAGGAAATGTAAGATGGCACCAGTTAGCAGCAGATGGACAGGGCACAGGATTCAGGAGGACAAAAGGCCACTTGGCTGAGCTTAGGGGATATAGGAGTATTTAAGTCTGAGAGAAACACAAAATCAATTGTGTATCCTGTCTGAAACCACAATAATAACAAATATAATAGGATATTTTCACTACTAGGTAGAGAGCACGGTCTGGTCTGGTATTACATTTTGACTGCAAAGTTGAATCTTATGAGTGCCTGCTGCATAACTTGTGCATGATGTTAAAAACCATGATGTGCATGATGTTAAAGGTTGTGACCTCTTGCATAAAGTGACTGTGATGAATTTCAAACAACCTACAGTTAAGTGGAATTTGCTGTGTTAGCAACGAGAGGATATGACTTCAAATTGATTGTAATTTCTGGCTGAGCTGTGCTCGTATAACAGCCATGGGCTTTCAGCAGCTTTCCTCTTGTGGTATGTTGCTGGCCAACTACAGTATTTTGTATTAGAGCTCCCATGGGGAATACAAAAGCTTTTCAATTTTGGAACAAAAGGCATCTTAAAGGAATGAAGCTCTGCTGTCAAACAAAGTCAAAGTAATTTAACTGTTTGTTTCTGTTTTTGAAAAAAAAAAAACAAACAAAAAAAAAACATTTTTCAAATGCCTTTATATTCACAGTTATTTTTTTCAAAACTCATTCAGAGGAGAAATGCAAAGTGATTACGTAACCCGTTTCTCATATTAACAGAATGGACTCATTGTTCCAACCTGATGAACATCAGGCAACAAATAAATCGTCTTTCGTTTGCAACACGTCTGATAAGACTGAATGACTTGTAAGGGAGTCATCTGTTTATTTTTGTGCTAAATAGCAAACATGAAGGCTTGGTGCCAGCCACTACCTGTGAATTCAGTACAATAACTGGATCCTACAAACAGACAGACAGACAGACAGACAGAGGGATGGACGGATGGACGGACAGACGGATAGATTGCAGTGGTGCACTACTCTGTCTCCAGGGAATGTGAACAATCACAGAAAAACATAGGACTCGTCAGGTTAAGATACTGATTCCCATGAGCCAAATCACCCAAAAGTTCACTGTGTCCCCTTCCCTGCATACATGTATGGCCTGTAACTCTCGAACAAGAACATTCCCACGACTCTACCTTCTCACTTGCCCATATGAGAAGAATTAGCCTCAGTATGTAAATCAAAGCTTAAAGACACTTGCTGTACAGTGGGTACGGAAAGTATTCAGACCCCGTTAAATTTTTCACTCTTTGTTTCATTGCAGCCATTTGCTAAAATCAAAAAAAGTTCATTTTATTTCTCATGAATGTACACTCAGCACCCCATCTTGACAGAAAAAAACAGAAATGTAGAAATTTGTGCAAATTTATTAAAAAAGAAACACTGAAATATCTGAATAAGAATTCAGACCCTTTTATCAGTATTGAGTAGAAGCACCCTTTTGAGCTAGTACAGCCATGAGTCTTCTTGGGAATGATGCAACAAGCTTTTCACACCTGGATTTGGGGATCCTCTGCCATTCTTCCTTGCAGATCCTCTCCAGTTCCGTCAGGTTGGATGGCGAACGTTGGTGGACAGCCATTTTCAGGTCTCTCCAGAGATGCTCAATTGGGTTTAGGTCAGGGCTCTGGCTGGGCCAGTCAAGAATGGTCACAGAGTTGTTCCGAAGCCACTCCTTTGTTATTTTAGCTGTGTGCTTAGGGTCATTGTCTTGTTGGAAGGTGAACCTTCGGCCCAGTTTGAGGTCCAGAGCACTCTGGAAGAGGTTTTCTTCCAGGATATCCCTGTACTTGGCCGCATTCATCTTTCCTTCAATTGCAACCAGTCGTCCTGTCCCTGCAGCTGAAAAAAAAAAAACATAGCATGATGCTGCCACCACCATGTTTCACTGTTGGGATTGTATTGGGCAGGTGATGAGCAGTGCCTGGTTTTCTCCACACATACCGCTTAGAATTAACGCTAAAAAGTTCAATCTTGGTCTCATCAGACCAGAGAATCTTATTTCTCATAGTCTGGGAGTCCTTCATGTGTTTTTTGGCAAACTCTATGCGGGCTTTCATATGTCTTGCACTGAGGAGAGGCTTCCGTCGGGCCACTCTGCCATAAAGCCCCGACTGGTGGAGGGCTGCAGTGATAGTTGACTTTGTGGAACTATCTCCCATCTCCCTACTGCATCTCTGGAGCTCAGCCACAGTGATCTTTGGGTTCTTCTTTACCTCTCTCACCAAGGCTCTTCTCCCACGATTGCTCAGTTTGGCTGGACGGCCAGGTCTAGGAAGAGTTCTAGTCGTCCCAAACTTCTTTTCTGCAGAAATTATTTTGTAACCTTGGCCAGATCTGTGCCTTGCCACAATTCTGTCTCTGAGCTCCTTGGACAGTTCCTTCGACCTCATGATTCTCATTTGCTCTGACATGCACTGTGAGCTGTAAGGTCTTATATAGATAGGTGTATGCCTTTCCTAATCAAGTCCAATCAGTTTAATTAAACACAGCTGGACTCCAATGAAGGAGTAGAACCATCTCAAGGAGGATCAGAAGAAATGGACAGCATGTGAGTTAAATATGAGTGTCACAGCAAAGGGTCTGAATACTTATGACCATGTGATATTTCAGTTTTTCTTTTTTAATAAATTTGCACAAATTTCTACATTTCTGTTTATTTCTGTCAAGATGGGGTGCTGAGTGTACATTAATGAGAAATAAAATGAACTTTTTTGATTTTAGCAAATGGCTGCAATGAAACAAAGAATGAAAAATTTAAGGGGGTCTGAATACTTTCCGTACCCACTGTAAGTGTTATGCCTCTCGCCATATGTTTCTCTGGTTAACTTATTACTGCAAACTTTTTGTCTTCCTCCCATCTTCGTGTACATTCACAACATTAAATACTTTTTTTTGACTGTGTGCCTCAGCAGTTCTTCCGCAGTTACAGCAGTCTGTACATGCTGTTGTTATATTTTGTGTTGTTTTAATTATTTACTGTTGTTTCTATTATTTATTGTTGATGTGTGCTTCTGTAGTTTGTGTGTTTTTTTCTGTGTAAAGTTCCTGTGTACTCTTCCATTTTATACCCTGGGTTTATACTGTCAATAATGTCCTATTAGATATTTGATGGTGTTTCAAAGTAGCTATGCTTAAAATATAATATGAACAGTGATGCTCAAAGAAGAGGATGAAAGGGGGATTTGTTTTCTGAATATGAAAGAATTTTACTTTAAACCGTCCTGATCTCTCAGGAAGAAAAGCTGGTGTTTGAAATGCCATCCCCATACTGCATTTGGTGGGATGGTAACAGCCTTCACCGTGTGCAATATCAGCACAGTCAACTTTCTCTCCCTTACATCTACATGGTGGATTCTTGTCCTCATTTACACATCAGTGTTTGTTTGATCTCCATCAGTCATGCAAGTTAGAAGTGTCAGCCTTGCATTGGGGCAAGGGATGAAGGGAGATGGATGTTTTAAGCACATGCAGGCATACATCATTATCCTTTCTCCTTCCTTCTTATTAGTTAATTGAAAGGACATCTGTGAAACATCTACAACACATTAGTGTTTCCCCATGGATTTGCGCTGGTACCAGGTCCATGTCAGTCATTTGTGGGATCTTTTGAACAATTACAGCAAATTCCGGACCTTTAATTTCATTGAAATAGTTTCACAATGCGCAGCCCTATCAATGACTGTTAACTTAACAATTTTTCCTCGCACAGTACAGGATGTGCCACAGCAGCAGCGGCCTCGATGCTGGGAATGCGCTGGGGATATACACACTTATGCGACGTGTAAAGCAGCTAATGCACCAAAATATTCCGTCACTTTCTTATGCTAACCCTGACCATTTAATCCCTTTTCCCCAGCTATCCCTTCTATACCTCAATGTATTTCACATAGATTTAGTCATAAGCCCCAATCAATATATCCATGTGAGATTTGTGGTGTCTGCTTAAACCAAAGCAATTGCCTAAGCAAGGAGAAGAGCAAAGGCTGCAGGACAGCTGTGATGAATAACAAACATTTAGCAAGCTAAAATGCTCTGAGACATTTTGAATTGGAATTTCAGCTGTCTAAATTAAGCTGCCTTAATGCATTCACTTGAATTTGTAATTACATATTTTACTGTAAATATGTGCCATTAAAGTAATTCCATATAATGTAATACCCATTGTATGCTGTATGCATGTAAAGTCATATCTTTCCTAAAATTTCAAAAGCAGCCATTGTGCAATTATACAGGTATTACATTTTTTTTTTGTCTGTCTCCATTCTTCTCTCACTGTCTCTTTTTCAATATACTGGCAGTAAGGTGTTACGCTTGGTAACAGCCAAAAGGTGTGACAGCAGGAAGTGCATTCTGGGACACACTGACACCCCAATTACCTGCTGGCAATGGCAGGGGCAGCTCCTTGTAGTGTCCTTGGGTTGTGACATTTTCCCTTTCAGCTCCCCCTCAGATTTACTGGAATGAGCGGGGTTGCTGAGCAGGGCACTTTATAAATACATCTCCTCTCGATTACTGTGACCACCGGCCCTGGGAAGCTGAGTGTGGCTGGGATGGCTTCATCCCTTGAGATTCAATGCCGTAGATCAAGGCCCCAAATGGCCATCCTAACTCGGCTATCAATCTCTGTTATTGCCCACCACTGACGCCGGCGTAAGGGATACACACAATGTGCTGCTATCTAATCAGTGTGGCACCGATCACCGGATGGTGAACATGAAACAATAGTTCTTGTGTTCCTCGCCACAGGTTGTGTAAAGACAGAATGTGTCACGAGGGATCACTGATGAATATTGTCGTATATGTGTATTCTATGAACTTACATTCTCATAAAGGATGTAGACATGTTTGTGAACCTTTAAATTGCAACACTGTATTTAAAAAAAGCTCAAACAAATCAATCCAGACATCACATTCAAGGTATCATATGCATTAAAATATACATTATCTTAATGTCTTTATTATCTTGTTTTGTTGCACTCGTCTAACCCCGTGTTACACAAGTGCAACAAAACAAGGGCCAACTATGTCAAACTGTTAGTTATTTTTTACTCATCAAGGACAATAAAGCAAAGATCAGTAGATATTTATTGGTTAATGAGACAATAGCCGTTAAATACTGATGGCATGGAGAAAAGAGTAATAGTATCAGCACAATAATCTGCAAGGAAACAGTGAGGCAGGTTTGTATGTGGGCTATATAAAGACTGTTTTCATTGTGCATGTGAGTAAATACAGAAAAGTTCCTTGGTGTCTCCTGAAAACCTCACCTCTACGTCATCGGAAGGTGTTTGCTTTTGTTAAATGCCCTGGGCAGCTACACAGTTTCACTTATTCTGTCTAATGGGACATCTTCTAAGGTTGAGGTTTGACAGCGTGATGGTCGGACTTTGCTGAGGTTTCGTAACAGGTGCAACAGAACGAATAGAAAAGTCAGAGCATGGTCTGCGCTGTAATTGCTCAGGCTGTCCTAAGAAGAGTTGTAGCAAAGAGAACACTGTGGGTGCACTCTACCATTGGCTTTAACCAATTAAACTTACACCTTAATTTAACTTTGCACAAGCAAGTAAAACAAATGTAATTTGAACTATTCTGTAGCACTCTGTCAAAGATTGAAATGATTTTATTGCAAAATAAACCCAAAGTCTACCTTCCATTTCTTGTGCTTCCAACTTGCATGCTTTTTTGTCCTTTTTTGAAATATTTCTGAAAAGTGGTTCTGCCTCCAGGGACAGAGAGAGGCTCTGAGCTGATAATTGCTCTTGTAAACACAAGTTTTTCTGCTACTGCACCTATGCATTATTTACACAGCTAACTCCAAGCAATAGAATGTTAAACTCTAGTTAAGTCTGCTTTGGCCTCCAGGCTTTTTACATTCGCAATGGGAAAAGGTACAATCTGTCAGCACACGGGGTGTATTTCAGCTTCAAAGATGAAAGGAAAGACGGTTGAAGAGTATTAATTTAACACAACAAATAAGACAAGTTAATTGAATTTCACTCTAAAATGTTTTGAATGGTACAGGCCTCCAAAAACAGATACACACATCCTCCTTTACTCTGTAAACACGAACAACCAAAGGCATGCATACACAAACACCATCAGATACAGCAGTATATAGCTTGGTTTTGAGATTTGAGTGTGCAATGCTAGAGGGTGGCTAATTTAGCCTAGAGCTGCTGGCATTGTGCAAACATAAGGGATGAGTATGAAAAGTATGAAAGTGGACTAAAAAATGTCTGGTAACTTCACCTATCTCTGACTCCACACCCCCAGATTTTTGTTCCCTTTAAAAGTTGACATCACATCACTTGAGGCAATATTTTGTGCAGCTCCCTGAGGTGCCACAAAACGCTGTATTAAAACTTTTTTGACATGCCATGGTGCTCGTCAAAACCTGTAGAGTTCTATGGAGAGAAATTAGACTGAAAATGGTGACAAATATGTATTGCGATTTATAATTTTTCTATAAATACTTATTTATATTGCCTTTTAATGTAAATGTAGTTTAAATAAATTACTTCTTCTGTTCTTGTCATCACCTTTAGTTTTTAAACTCAAATACGTTTTTGATAGCTGTAATTGCCCAATGATATGACCTCTAATACTAAGTAATACCTATTAAATTACTAGTTCATACTGAAAATCACAAGTTTAATTATAGATTATGCAAACCAAAGCCCACAAATTAACCAGAACAATGCGTGCTATAAACAGAGCACTGTTGTTTCAGTACAATACTGTATGTTTATCTTTGTATTTGCAAGATATAGCCTACTTTAAAAATTTAACAGACCAAAATGATATCTTCCTCCAGTATAACCTCTATTCTTTATGACATTGTAGCATTCTTTGTCTTTCATTTCCAGACTTAAAGCTGTTTTATGGGCTTAGGCTTGCAGCATAATTCCAACCTAATCAGAGTTTGTGATTATAGTTCATCACAATTGTATTTTCAGTGCAGTCATGCTTTCCTGGGCACCCAGTGTTGTGATAAAGTCATCAGATTTCCTTTCTTGAGTTGTTTTCCAGAACATGATACTCATTGGAATAGCTTTCACATTTTTAAATCAACCCAAATGAGCTAATTAAGTTAAATGAGTCATGTTAAGTATCAAGAGAGAAAAAGAAAGAAACAAAAAGATTGTATATCCTTCATTAGTTTCTTTTCTTCGTTGTGGATATTACTTTGTATTTTCCTTGGAATAACCAACACACTGATTTCTCAAAAACAAGGCAGCAGATGGGAGCATACTTGATATGTTGTTCTTCCGTAGGTACCGTGAAGGCACTGAGGAGGCCATGTCATTATCATACAATACCACCACAGTCCCAGTTCACTAAGCTAGTCAAATTTAAATGTATCGCAGACCGTCATATGGTGTGACCCTCATGTGATTTTAAATTGGGTCCATGTTTTGAGGGAGATAGGTACACAGATGTACCTATCAGATGACCCAGCATTGTAAAGCCAGGTTATCTCGTAGTGTCAGCTAACAATCACTGTTCACCTATTCCTTGATTATTTTTTTTTTACACCCTATCAGTAAGGCTCTAGGTATGGCAATGTCAGTCCTTCCATCTATCAGGCTATCAAACAGTTTATCCAGAGTCATGGCATGAAAACTGGTGTAGCCTTTCAAAGGGACCAAAGGGTGAATTCTTTTAATGTAGCACCACTGAACAAAATGATCACTTGTTCAACACTATGATTCATGACATTATTCCACTTGTCTATTTCATATTTTGTGTAATCTGTTTATAGTTGTGAGAAGCTGGAATCTATTTAGTGTAGATGGAGTGCATTCACAAGTCTATCAAAGAGCTAACACACATAGACAAAACTTGTCACCTCCTGAAATGTATATGTAGGTCACATTCTGTCTGTTTTTAGCTCCCAAATAGTCAACTTTTAAGCGACAAGAAGATTCTCAGTTGAAGTTTTTATTGGTTGGTAAGTTGAAAGGAAAAAAATACACACTAAAATTTCATTCTGCAGCAGAGCCTTACCCACATATTCCACTGAAGACATGTCCGTCACGGTGCACACGCGACGCACTGTTGTTCTGTCCTCTGTGCAGCTTAATAGTCCACCAGCGGCGTGTCAGACGTGGAGCGTTTTGTGTGCCTGTTTGGTCATTTTTTCTTGATTTCTGTGCCTGTATCGTGGGTTTCTTTTTCGTCCGTTTTGTGGTGATTGTTGTTATTTCCTAATTTGTGCTGCACCCGACAGACAAAGTTAATGCAGCCTGCTGTGTTTTAGTCATTAAAAACATCAATCTTCCTATTTATTGTGTAACTACTATACTGACCGTGTCTGTAGCAGGAGGATGCACTGCTTGTCCAAATTGAGACTGCAGGAGTAGACGGTGATGTAGTAACGTTTTTTTACGACCAGGTGTTTGCACATGGGTGTTTTTTTTTTTTTAAATATATTTTCCCTGAGTTTTATTTTGTTTTTTCCACACACTTCCTGCCTGGCCAATCGACTCTAATCTAGATCTAATCTCGGAGGGGCTTCCGTCAGAAATAGACTCGCAGCCTATCTTCAGCGGAGCAGCTTCTGAAGCGAGCCACTTCTGGGACGCTGGTGAGACGGAACGCGGTGCAGCAGGTGAGATATGAAGCATGGACTTTAATGATGGCGATACACTCCGGCAGCCGCGTCGGAGACGGAAAATGGCCTTTACAGTCACATGTCTTATTGGCCAAGACTTCCCCTTGAGGAAGTGGCCTTCTGGGTAAGTTGGGGGTGACGTAGGTCCAGTGAGCCCACCAACTCTCTGTTGCAGGTGTGTAAGAAGTAACATTACTAGCTTGTTGTCACAGCCACTGTAAAGTGCAACAAATGAATACTAGCAGATTGGGATAATCTTTAGATAGCGGCAGTGGGAGGAAAGTAGAGCTCCTGGAGAACATGCAAACTCCTTAAAGGATGGCCCCAAGGAGCAAGCCAATGCCTAGCCATTATCTTCTTATTGTAAGGCAGAACTATGCGCCCGTTTGCTTTGTCACCCCTCCAGCGTGAGTTCATCAGACAACTTTTTTTTCTGGTACGTCTTTGGTGTTACAGCCTCATGGGCCTCTATCTTAACTACAGATAGTCTTGCAACAGCGTTTGGAAGGAGGCTGTTCACACTCAAAGAAATAGTGACTCTGTATTCTTGAGAAAACTTTCTGGGATTAATTCTAAATGAGAAGACATAATATTTGTATATCCTCTGCCACTTTGTATTGCATATGAGTATTCATCAGTATATTGATCTGATCAAGTTTGACTTCTTGTGTGATAATACAAGTTTAGAGTTAAACCCTGAGTGCAAGGAGCATTAAACTTCTGAGCTATCAGATGATCATGCATCAGCCATATACTGAACCCTTGAAGAAGTTGTAAACACAATAAAAAATTAAGGCTGTAATAAATAAAACAGATTTCTATGTTTTCAGTGGATCTGAGCTTGAACTTGAACATTGGTAGCTTGAATAAAATAAGTTAGAAATATGGTATCTGCAGTGAATACTGACAAAGAAAAAAAAATATTTTTCACAATCTTAATACAATGTCTCAAATGTGAGAGGACAATTCACAAAGGCAAACTAAAGAATCACACATTTGTGGTTAAAGTGTGGCCTAAGCTACAATGTGTAAACTTGCTGAACCCTGTGACATTTTTGTGTTGTGTTGCCTTTCCAAGGACTGTTGTAATAGAGCAATTACCCTGTAAACTAATGCGCTTGTAATATCTTGAAGCAACAAAGTGCCAGTACCTTAAACAGGTCTCTTTATACAAGAAAAGTTTTTCCATTAGCCTTTGCAACGAAAAAGCACTCATCAGAAGTGACAGGAAAGGAGCAATTACAGCAATTACAATGAGCGTGGCAGTGATACACTTGTGTTTTTCGTTGGACCTTCCCTTTGGCAGTTCAGGTTGTTAAGAAGTCTATCTGTTGGTGAATAAAACAGAGCTCAGGATTTATTTTGTACTTTACAAAGAAAACCACCAAAAGTGCCTGAAGAGTTTTCAGTAGGCTCTGAAAAACTGAAGTGAATTTGCCAGTAATTGAATGATTTTAGAGTTCGGCTTCTGTACAGTCTCTCTTTATATGTGGGTTTTCTAAGCACTCTTTTTAGGGCAGGGTCTCAACAACAAACCCAATTTCAGTGCACCTTTTCACTGACTAAGGACAATAATGGCAGGGATACTTAAAGCTCCACAGTGGAGTCACTAAACTGGGGAAAAAAAAGAAAAAAAACTGTAAATGTATGGTGTTGAATTGAGGGACAAAAATGCATGTATTTAATGTTAATGTTAAATATTTTTTTCTCAGTGGTTATATTTCCCAGTGAAAATAAATATATAAAAAATGTGTGAAATGCAAACAAAAGGCTATAGTCCATTCATGGCATCTTGAAGGCTGCTCATCTAAAATTACTGTAATATAAAAACAACTTTCCATGATGCACTTTCAACACTAGACTGACAGATGGTTTTGCAAAGGCATTATTTGTCCACAAAGGAAATAAAAGTAGACACATTGTATTTCTTGATCATCATGAACCCACACAGTTGTGGCTTATTGACAACATGATGTGTGTTATTGGCCAGTGTGTGGGATGAAGTTCCTGAGCTATGCCTGCTTTCACCAGAGCGCAGAGAGAAGAATAACAGATCGATAGTGTTGTAAACTAAACAGTAAGTGACTCATGTGACAGGCTTCAAATGAAAACGACTATATTTAGGAGGAAATTAACAATGGGACGGTCTACAAAGAAAAGAGGAAGGAAAAAGGAATGCTAATGCTAAAGTGAATATTGTTGCATCTTGCCTCTAAAGGCTCCTTGACAAAAATATTGCCCCTACAAATATTATATTTGAAGGCTGTGATCAGCCAGACATTAAGGAAAATGTGTCTTTCTTTACTGACTTACAGCAGTCTAGTACCATTTGTGATTTAGGCTGTTACACTAACAACACTTGGAGTCACACAGGGAGAATAATAATGACTAACCTGTTATGTCATTATGTTAATTAAGGCACAAAGGTTCAAGAGTGTTGTTCTTTGCATTGTTCTTTATGGAGCACAGTAGGGGAAATGTAAATATAATTCACAGTAATGATGTGCACACAGGCTGAAAATGCTAAATAGTAAACTAGCTCCCAGTGTAATTAGATGAGCTTTTACAGACTGATCGTGGTTTTTCAGTCAGACGTCAAATACAGCATATGACTCTGAAGAAGGAACTGTAAGAGTTCCTCTCTTTAGAGATTATTTACAACCAGACAAATCACTGGTATTTTAGAGGCAGAAGTGTGTGTTGAACAAAAGGATTTGAAAGAGTGAACAGACGGAGAGCATCCAATAAACAGTGGAAGGTGACTGCCCTGCTTAGGAGCTGAAACAGAAAACGCTTTAGACCTTTACTGTTGAACTGCCAGCTGGTGACCACTAACAAAATACACAAGACATTGAAAGTGGGACAGTACAGATGGGCTGAATGATTAGTGCTTTAGATGATTTAGAATATCAAATACCAACATTACAGTCTGATCTCATTGGTTTGTTGTGTGGTACTATTGAGGGGGGGGGGGGGGAAATCAGGGTAAAAATATAATCAAAAATGCCAACAGATCACTGGATGGTGCTGAGGGTTTTCTTGCTAGTCACTTTTCAAGCACACATGCCTGCTCTTGTTGGTGATAGCAGCAATGTGCTTGCTCTAATTGTCAATGCATTGAAAAATAAACCAGCTTTGTTCACCAAACTGAAAGGGATCAACAAACTCTGCAGACAGAGCAAGTTCATTTTTACTTTTCACTTAAATCTTTGGTTGCATGATAGCTGGTCTTTTGCTTTTTATTTTGCACCCACAAGCAGCCACCATGTCTACATCGCACAACTCTAACTTGACACATCCCTGAACATGTTTCAGTTTCATCCAATCTGATTGTATAAAACAGCAGCACAGCAGAGAAGAGGAAATATTAGGCTTATCGAGTGATTAATGCTCTTGTGTGTTATTAAACAATGGCTCAGTTTAACAAACTGACTTACAGTATTTTCCTCTAAAATTGTTGACGTCTGATTATTGTACTTTTTCTCAAAGCATCTGCCAACACAGCCACATGATTTATGTGCAGTTGTACAAAGCTTTTTTTATATATATATATAGAAATTCTTGTGTGGCTTGTGCAACACAAAGTCATTTTTAACAGGGTGAATCTATTTCTTTCACTGCGTTGTTGATCTTTTTGTTACCCTCGGGATAACTGATGAAAAGTCTTGTCATGATAGTTGTGTGTATTTTTCTCATCATTTCTCTGAGTGACTCAGTGCCAAGGAGATTCCCAGTAAACATTTATAATGCCAAAACCATACAGAAAATCCCCTGAATGAGATGTTATG
This sequence comes from Embiotoca jacksoni, assembly GCF_022577435.1. Lineage (NCBI taxonomy): Eukaryota > Metazoa > Chordata > Actinopteri > Embiotocidae > Embiotoca > Embiotoca jacksoni. The sequence continues at coordinate 14,456,287 of NW_027185436.1, read as the reverse complement.
GATACATTGTCAGGAGTTATTGAACATCAACCAACACATCTATTTTAAAAGCTTAGATTTTTAAGTAGTGCAGGTCACCTAGGAAACAACTGGGCTACTCTTCTTGTTTGTTTTCTTCATCTGACCAAATTGGAATAGATGAGACTACAATCAGTCAGTGGCCAAGCACACATTAGAAGAAAATGTAACCTTCTCAGAAATAGGACATCTTTCATTAATCTCATATTTCAAATCTACCACAAATAAAGTGTTATTGATTTTCTGTGCCTGTGCTGATGCCGCTTTATACTGACGGCTGTTGCTCTGTCTGTGCTAGCACATTGAGATTGACAGAGGCTTTATGTGCCTAGGCAGCCAAGTAGGGGACAAAATAAATCTGACAATAGGATATTAGTCATTTTATTGCCCAAAAAAGAGGGTGGAAAGAAGAGAAAATTAAAGTCGAAGATCCAAGTAAAGTGTTGTAAACCACTGAGCTTGTTAAAATCCTGACAGCCCACCTGGCGGCTGCCAAAGGCCCCAAATCCATTCAATAAGATGAACAGGAACACTCCCAGTTGTTTGTCTTTCACAGAGAATCCATTAAAAAGTTCCCTCTCCCTTGGTTTACAGTGCATTCTACTTGTACCCAATAAATCATGCCTCTGTCTTGGATGTCTGCCTACTGTGTTCTCCCATTTGTACTGCACCACTTTAACACTGTGTCTGGTACAGAGTTATCATATATTGCACTGGGCGATGAAGGTAAACATCAATCAAAAAAAAAAAACAATTCAAAAATCAGACGCTGATTAGCGCTTTCTTGCATTTTGAGGCAAGTATCAACCCGAGGCTTCGATCTCTCCAGGAAGAACAAAATATATAATAAGGAGAAAATGAAAAACAAAGATTCAATTGAGCATTCATGCAGAAGAAGACAAAAAAATGAACCTTTATGGCAATAAATCATTGAAACATGCACATATCTCAGCTGGATGGATTCTAAAAGGCATACACAACCGCTCCAACCCCACATAAAGATAAGACAGTAGTCTAGGGTGATGACATTTATCAAATATTTGTTAGCATTGGCCTTCCACAGGGTTTATTTCTCCCTTAATTTGGTTTGTTACTCCTAAAACACATTCAAGCAGGATTTATTTATATTATAAAGGCTGGAGTCCAACAGAATCGACTGGGTAACGTTCTGGCTTTGACACAGCCACCGAAGCTGATCGCTGAAATTCTTGACAATGCCTATAATTCCACCAGATGCACCGCAGCGCGTGTCAGCAGCGTCCCAGAAGCAGCTGGGTGCTCCGCTTTGTTTAAAAATACGTGCCTTGACTATTTTTGACCGAGGCCGTGGCATGCTGCTCAGAGCAGATCAGCTGGGCATGAAGTCCGACACAGGAATGTCATCAAGAGTCCAGTTAATTTTTATAATAAAACATCTTGTGCAGACTCCTGATCGTATATCACATCCCTACATCAATCTCTCCCCCAACTAGAACACAGTAGACTGTATTAACTCTGTCTATAGGCCACAGCACAAAGTAGGAAATACAAATAAACACAAGACGGACAAAAAAAAGAAACCATTTAACAACATACCCTATTTTTTATTGTCTCATTAGAGAAGCACAAAAATCAAGGAATACATTTCAACAAAATCAGCAGAAAAAAGGCTTTGCTTTTGAAGCACTCAGAGACTAAATGAAGTTGCAAGGAAGCGGAACAAAATAGCGTCAAAGATGCAACATGACAGACTTGTACCCAAAATCTCTGGGTAAGAATCAATGCTTACCAGATATAACATTTCTTTCAATTCTCATAACATCCTCTTCTAGATTACACAGAAGCTCAATAATACCCTGAAACAATGACAAGTAGTAAGGAACTCTAAACAAAGATGTAAACTACGAATAACTATAAAACATTTACATATCAGCATGTATAAAAAGTTAGATACTGTGGAAACAATTGGTTACCATTATGAGGTCATCACTTAAAATTTTACCATTCAGCACATTTTAAACGTTTTAGATGTTGTCAAGCCCAACTGCCTAATAAAGCTGTTCAGTGTTTTGTGTCACAATTCATTTAGAAAGGGACAATAGGGAAGCTATTACCGGGGGTCTTAAGGTGCAGAAATTACTTGAATAAGATATCAATGTTCAAAGGTGGCTCCCAAAGCAACATGGTTTTAATTGAATCAACATGATTAGAATTTTACCGTTGTATTGCTGATCCTGTGAGAATAGTAATTTACTGCTGAGGGAAAACGGTAGAAAGCAAATGTGAATGTTATTGAACAAGAGAGTGGAGGGAGATTCTGGCAGGCCAACATAATTTGTGATTCACTCAATCACTTTTTCCACCAGACTCTCTCTCTCTCTCGCTCTCTTACACACACACACACACACACACACACACACACACACGCACACGCACACACGCACAAATCAATAAAAAGTCAAATAAAAGGGCAACAACTAAAGACTGAATTTATTAGACAATGTTAAAACAGCAAAATTCAGTTCTTGTATTAACAACTGAAGAGTACCTTGTATGAACATTTCTCTCCCTTTTGAATTCTGCTTGTCAGGATCCCGGTCTATCCCTGTGTTCACCCCTATCACCTCTTCCTCGTGTCCCTGTCTCTCTCCCTGTCTGTCTTGTGCTTTATGTTTTGGTCTGTGTCTGGAAGGTGTGGATTCGTTCGTCTACTGCCCACCTCCTGACACGTCCCACTACCACACCTCAGTCAGCTGTGTCTCATTCCAGTAATCACCACCCTGCAGTATATGAACCCCGGTCCTGCACCCTACCTGCGTCAGTCTGTCTGTCCACCTCACCTGGTACCACGCTGCAGTTCTATAAGTCTGTTTGCATGTTCTGCAATTCTGGTTCTGACCCCTTGTTTGTCTCCTGCCTGCTGCAGTTCTACCAGTGTGCCTGCCAGCCTGATAACATTACCTGCTGTTCAGTGTTGATCCGTGGAGATCACCTGCAAAGTGGAAGTCATCCTGCGTTGTTCCTCGGAGATCACCAGTTGATGTGTCTTTGCAATCCTGTGTCGGTCCACGGGAAACCACACAGTCGACCCGGCCCGCTGCGCTGCGTCGGTCCACGGAGACCACCTGCCTGCCTGTGCGACCCGGATCTAAGCCAATTCGATGTGGAGCACGGGGGCGCTCACCACCCAGTTTGGACCAGCCTGCCTCAGCTCCGGGGACCGGCCTGTTCCTGCTCGGGCCTGAGCTACTCCAGTGAGGATTATGGGGACACGCTCCCTTTCCGGACTCTGTCTGAGTACCTGCCCCGACCCTGGGAGAAACCTGGGCCGGTAGTGACTGTTTATTGGCTCTCAGCCATTTCGGACTTGGTTCTGTGCTCACGCAGGATTCACTGGACTGTTTTCCCCTGTTCTGTGTCTCAATAAATGCTCTAATCCCAAATCATCTGCTGTGTGCGCTGCATTTGGGTCTGTTACAACACCACCACATAACACTGCTGTTCTGCGTGCAAAGTTTCCTGTGGCTTATTTAACTTTCAGAAAAGACATGACTCAAAAAGGAAAATAGAGCACAACTTCATCCTGACAATCTAATGAGGACAGAGAATTTGGGTGAGTAAGTATCCAATTTCAGAATCAGCAGCAATCCACCATCTCACTGACTACAGTGGCATCAATTTGCTGCCTCACATACTTTGCACCCACAGGGCAGAGATTAAATGCAAAATTATTGGACATCTGTCACATTAAAGAAAGTTGAAATGTCTCTAGGTCTTTTGAGACTGTTGGAAATGAAATTACAGTGACGGGACAAAATGGAAGTAGGTGAGACAGTCGTTGATTCTGTCAGTGTTGCAATATCACGAGTATTAAATCAGATGTTTTACTGGAAATTCTCCCTCTCTCCTCTTTTGTCTCTGCATCTACCTTTCTGTGGAGCTCAGGCTCACTCCAACACTATATACTTCTCTCCCTCTCCTTTGATTCTCTTTCTCTGCCTTGTTAATTCTGTCATAAATCATCCTGTCACAGTGACAGAATTGCTTTTGATTGTGATCTTGCAGTTTTCTTGTTTGATGGTGTCCGTTGCTTGATTTTGCCCTTTTCACTGAACATACATCAAGCCTTCCATGTCAGCCAATGCTGACGACAGTCTTCTGAATGGACCCTGTTTAAAAGTTTGCTTTGAATTGAGATGGAGCTGAATTGGGTTTAACAAATACCCACTTCCTTCACAGTCTTTCTTTTGATTTTGTTCTTCATTTATTTCGGGCTGTTTAAATCATGCTTTTCTCTGATGTGGAGAACCTGCATGGAGGATCTGCAAGCTGATTAATTGCATCTCTAACAGACTCTGCCTCAAGGGGTACTGCAATAGTCTGCGTAGGATGGGCTTGATTTAAGCTCTAGCAGCATTTTACCCATGACACCAAGAGGAAGGTCAGTGCAAGGGAGTCTACAGGGTAGTGGAGCAGGAGGACAAGGGACTTAACACCAGATGATGGATGCACATGGTACTTTAACATCCCCTCAAGGACAAGGAGCTTGGCCTTAAAGTAAAAGAAAATAAGCAAAAACACATTACCTAATGAGACAGACACATCAAGTCATCAACTTTGAACTTTGTTCGCAGTAAAGCTCTAAAGGAGTGAGATGTATTAGTGTTAATTGCAGACAGGTAGTAGCCAGAAGGATGTACACAGAACCTAGTTTGCTACTAATAAAGATTCCAGTCCATCCACAACAAAATTCAACAACAGTGAAGTCTGTTTCCTTTATATTCTTTGTTACTAAAATACTTTTCATGGTGGGAGAATAGCAGTAACCATGTACTAATAGCAACGTAGGTAATGTATTTTTGTCTGATGATTGTTTAATTACAGGCTAATGGGTTCAAACACAATCACAGAGCCAAGGGGACCTGCAGGGTATCTGGCCATATGTGTGTAATTTACATTCTTTGCTGGATTTATTAAAGGAGGATGGGACAACTCAGCCTGGAGATGTTCCGAGCGCTGAGCATCTCTTATGGTGGCCTAATCCTGTTGCTTTGGTGTCAAAATGGCTACCCCAGTGAGGATTACAAGATTACTAAAATGCTTTATGTCACATGTTAAAATACTAGTTTCATTTGTCAATGGGCGTCACCTGGCAAAGTTATTACTAATGCCATGGACATTGACCCTCTGTTTCTGATGGTCTGCTGCTATCAGCCAGCAGCTACAAAGTAAAAGCAGCAATTGATACTAACATGACATGTAATGAAACGGTGATCTCTCCATGCCTGTTGTGGTAAAACCAGAGGAGGAGAGCATCCAGATAGCAGACAAAGTTGTCACACGTTTCATAACAATGTCAAGTCATTTTCCATGCTGCCTCCATGCATGAGGGAAGTGGGCAGGCAGTTACTACATTACTGTGGAAGTCACAAAAAAAATTGTTTCAACAAAATAGGAGAGTTAGTCAAGAGTATTCTTACTCTCTTTAATTGTAATTGTTCCAACATCCAATCCCATAGCCTTCGAACGTGACACTAAACCCCTATCCCACTGCTCATTCCGATTCAACTCACTTCATTTGGTTTTCCATTGGGCTAAAGTTGTGGATTGTACCTGGCACCATTTATGGTATCACCCCTGTTGAGGTTCCAGACAAACTGAGCCAATACTAAAGGGTGATGTGAAAACACTACAGACCACTGATTGGTGGATGAAAATCATCACAATCACTGCCTCAGTGCGTACATGACACAGGACATCCTGCAAAAACGCGTGATTGTGAATAGCCAAACTACTATAGCAGCTGCAATTTTTTTTAATTCACCTGACTACTCGATTAATGGCAACCTGCAAAGCCGTGCAGTTTTGTGGTCAATTGCAGAGGTGCAGACATTCCTGTGTGTGTGTGTGTGTGTGTGTGTGTGTGTGTGTGTGTGTGTGTGTGTGTGTGTGTGTCGCACTGAAGGCAACATCAGGGCAGTTTAGTCTAACAGACTATTTTGTCACAGCTTCAGTTCACTGTGATTATAGTGAGGAAACCCTGTACACAGCTTTGCTCAGGCACTCAATCAACAACCAGTAGTGGCGTCCAAGTGCGATCACGTTAAAGCCATGCTGATTGGTTAAAGGCTCCTCCACTAGTTTTGAAAATTAATCCGTGGTCAACTCCCAATTAGATGCAGTGACTGGAAATGATTCCATAAGAAGGGTGGCCAGTCCCATATGTGCATGCAATGAATTTGTGTCTGGTAACACCAAGCTAGGTACTATCTGCAGTGGAACATGAAATCCAGAAAAGCACAAGAGTCAAGTAGGCTAGTAGAGTAGAGGGTTTATAATATCCAGTCCTTTTACAGTACGACATTATCCTCTTTAAAAGGAGTCTTTGAGTTTTCATTTTGAATTTCTCTCCTTTTTTATTTGCATTGAGCAAGGAGGTGAAACTGTTCTGAGAGGATCCTTTAAACTAAGTTCCCAAGGGCTCATTGTGTAATTCACCTCGATAAGAAATGATTTATTTGTGTGCATACTTAAGCTACAAGTTTCAAATGGGCTTTGAATAGATAAGATAGCTGAGTTTACACCTGCTAAAGGGAAGCAGTGCACAGATAATTTATCATTATTGTGACACACAAAGAAAGTAGAGTGCAGGAAGGCAAAGAACTGAACAGATGAAACTGTAAAAAAAAAACCAACTAAACAAGAATCATACATTTTGCCCTTTTGGAGACTATTACATGTCAGTTTAAAGCATTTTTTTTTCTGTGCTCTGTGTTATGTCAGTTTGAGATCATATTTTATAGCTGCTGCTAATTGAAAGATATAACAACAGCCAACAAAAGCAAGGAGAGCATTTTAATGACTTAGCTCACATGTCTTCCTTGGAGTTGAAAAAACACCACAGGAATCTGCTCCATCACCCACCCTCAGCCTTTCCCCTCTCACTTCTCACTATGTTTGAGTGCAATCAGCCAAAATTACCACTTGAAAATAAGAATGATTTCAGAATGAAACAGCATCTCTCGAATTGTACCCATTTTCTATAGATTTCGAGGCAATTTTTATAAAGACTGCTATTTCAGTAATGCTGATGCCAGCTTTTTCACTTAAAAAGTTGAAACCATGTAAAGGGTTTAGTGAGGTTTTAATGCCATTATTTGAGTCCTAAAAGGTTGTATCTTGCACATTCTTTTGAGTATTGTGTGAGAAAGAAAAACACCATTTAGAAAAGAGAGATTAAAAGAATTAGCATCAAAATACATGTTTTATTTTATCTGCAAAATCTGATCTCAGAATGAAAAAATAGACCCTGTTTTACCTGGTGATTGCATCAGTAGTCGGTATTTTCCATCCAATTTGAATCCTTGCAGAGGTTTAATCGGAAATTCATAAGGAAAATTGTACGATCTACAGTGGGTATGGACAGTATTCAGACCCCTTTAATTTTTTCACTCTTTGTTTCATTGCAGCCATTTGCTAAAATCAAAAAAGTTCATTTCATTTCTCATTAATGTACACTCAGCACCCCATCTTGACAGAAATAAACAGAAATGCAGAAATTTGTGCAAATTTATTAAAAAAGAAAAACTGAAATATCACATGGTCATAAGTATTCAGACCCTTTGCTGTGACACTCATATTTAACTCACATGCTGTCCATTTCTTCTGATCCTCCCTGAGATGGTTCTACTCCTTCATTGGAGTCCAGCTGTGTTTAATTAAACTGATTGGACTTGATTAGGAAAGGCACACACCTGTCTATATAAGACCTTATAGCTCACAGTGCATGTCAGAGCAAATGAGAATCATGAGGTCGAAGGAACTGTCCAAGGAGCTCAGAGACAGAATTGTGGCAAGGCACAGATCTGGCCAAGGTTACAAAATAATTTCTGCAGAAAAGAAGTTTGGGACGACTAGAACTCTTCCTAGACCTGGCCGTCCAGCCAAACTGAGCAATCGTGGGAGAAGAGCCTTGGTGAGAGAGGTAAAGAAGAACCCAAAGATCACTGTGGCTGAGCTCCAGAGATGCACTAGGGAGATAGTTCCACAAAGTCAACTATCACTGCAGCCCTCCACCAGTCAGGGCTTTATGGCAGAGTGGCCCGACGGAAGCCTCTCCTCAGTGCAAGACATATGAAAGCCCGCATAGAGTTTGCCAAAAAACACATGAAGGACTCCCAGACTATGAGAAATAAGATTCTCTGGTCTGATGAGACCAAGATTGAACTTTTTGGCGTTAATTCTAAGCGGTATGTGTGGAGAAAACCAGGCACTGCTCATCACCTGCCCAATACAATCCCAACAGTGAAACATGGTGGTGGCAGCATCATGCTATGGGGGTGTTTTTCAGCTGCAGGGACAGGACGACTGGTTGCAATTGAAGGAAAGATGAATGCGGCCAAGTACAGAGATATCCTGGAAGAAAACCTCTTCCAGAGTGCTCTGGACCTCAAACTGGGCCGAAGGTTCACCTTCCAACAAGACAATGACCCTAAGCACACAGCTAAAATAACAAAGGAGTGGCTTCGGAAGAACTCTGTGACCATTCTTGACTGGCCCAGCCAGAGCCCTGACCTAAACCCAATTGAGCATCTCTGGAGAGACCTGAAAATGGCTGTCCACCAACGTTCACCATCCAACCTGACGGAACTGGAGAGGATCTGCAAGGAAGAATGGCAGAGGATCCCCAAATCCAGGTGTGAAAAGCTTGTTGCATCATTCCCAAGAAGACTCATGGCTGTACTAGCTCAAAAGGGTGCTTCTACTCAATACTGAGAAAAGGGTCTGAATTCTTATTCAGATATTTCAGTGTTTCTTTTTTAATAAATTTGCACAAATTTCTACATTTCTGTTTTTTTCTGTCAAGATGGGGTGCTGAGTGTACATTCATGAGAAATAAAATGAACTTTTTTGATTTTAGCAAATGGCTGCAATGAAACAAAGAGTGAAAAATTTAACGGGGTCTGAATACTTTCCGTACCCACTGTATCTGAGGGATTTTAAAATAAATCAACTAATGATGTTAATAGTTAATCATAGTCAATGAAGTTTTTTACTTTGCTGATGTGAATGAATGAGTACATTTGTCAAGCATGGAATGCCATCTGACTCAGGATAGACACAGTGGGCCAAAATATAGCAGGTGGATGTGTGCCAGTGGAATCCCATGAATATTCTGTGCATGTGAGCTGAGTTAATAGGCCCTCCCTGGAATTCAAATGGCTACTGTAAATTGCTCTCTGATCAAATTCATCATCACAACAGTGCCCCAGAAACAACATAACAACACATGTGGCACTGTATTTAATCATTACGGTTATTTTTGGGGTTGGAAACAACAAAAGCCGAGAGTCTTTATTTCCGCGGAACGAAGATCATTAGTTGGATGATTAGCACTTGTGTACACTGGGGTCATGAGAGACAAACTATCTCTGCAGTACAATGTCATTAAGATCTTATCGAGGATTAAACCTCTGCCTCCTGCTCACTGTCAGTTTATGCTTTCACTCACTGCTGTCACTACCAATTTCCTGAAAGAGAGACGGAGTGAGAGTAAGAGAGGGGATGAGTTTTACCATGCATTCATTGTGCAATTAAAAACGTTGTTAGGATTTTCATGTTGTTCCCATTGACACCTTTATACTGCCGCTCACAAAGGGAACACCCTTAAAATATGCATAAATAATTTGAAACATAACTGCAGTGTCTGTTAGTTCACATTGTGCAGGTTTGTAATTTAAAACACCTGAAAACTGTGGACTACTAGAGAGAGAGGAGTATTTGGAGGTGGTGGAGGGTGCAGACCACACACATGCACACATATATACACAGTAGAGTGTTCATTTCCACCAGCTTGGGGTCAGATGTCAGTCTCTGCAGGCTAACTTTATTTACCTTACAGCGTTTTCTCTATAGGAGCTTTAGCTAACACCACAGAGACACCTCAGGGGGGAGCAGCCGACCTGCCGCTTCACCAACAAAGGGAGTGAACGGTAAAGCTTCCCCGCTGGCTCCATGCAACTCCAGCTGGTGTGGGGGCCCTTAGAACAAGGCAGGCCCCTTTTAAGCCTGCCATCTGGGGTGAGCTGATGGGCTAAGGCGCAGGGTGACTAAGGTGAGTGACTGGAATTTTCGGACTCTGTAATCTTTGAGTAAAAACCACCAACAGAGAATTCATGAATTCCAGATTTGTTGTAGGTGGGTGTTGAGTGATGAGTGGCCAACGTGCATATACAGCAGATAGGACATGAGTGTTTTCATGATAAAAGCTAGTCACATGGTTGATTTAAAAAAATCGTGGAGGCGGTACTGGATCAGGGTACAGCAGTGTATAATGTTTATGAAGAGCAGAAGTAGTATAGAGAGCAGTAGTTTTCTGCCTTATTGAACAAATGACCACTGAAAGCTTTTTAACATGGGGATCTCACAAAAGACTTTTGGAGAAAAGACAGCAACATAGGTATTAACACAGGAGGAAAAAATAAAAAACTACTTCACCCAACTACAAGTTAAAGCGACCCGACCTGTGTTCTCATTGGCCCTGAGCACCACCAACCTTAAACTTTAAAAACATGCAGGGAGAAAAATCAGATATATTGGAGACATGAAAAGCCACTGGATAATCCTTATGTCTCCCCGCTGCATCTTAACTACCAAGTTGAGAACAGGTGATTTGGGGTCCTTTCATACCTCACTTCTTAGGATTTGTTGGTGAGATAAACTCTGGTGCGACTGTCTGTTTAGTTTAGTTAGTAACTACCTGAAAAAGAAGGTCTTGGTCTGGTTCCAAGCATACTCACAACTCTGTTGTGGTTCGTTTGTGGTGTAAAACCTCAGGATTTTCTGACAGTAATTAGGGGGTTGTGCGCGGTGATTTCATCACTTAACTACTGTTGAATCTATCTGCTAATCATGAACTGTCAGAAAGCCCTCTCCTGATCTGTAGGGAAGTGATGTGTAGACTATATTTATGCATTGTCATTTAGTAACCATGGTAACAGATATTACATGCCTGCATTCACCACACAGTAATTATTGCTGTTCATCAGTAATTATATGTCATCCAGTTGCTGTCTGTAGTAAAAGACTTAAAGCTTGAAGCTTTTGAACTGAGAGACAATCATGTATACTCTATCCTCCCACGATCTGGATCGAACAAATAAAAGGTAAATTATCTGCACTAATAAAGCGCTTTTTCACCATAGCGGTGTCACAGCGCTTTGCAATTTGCCTCCCATTCACCTATTGACATACACATTCACATATAAATGGTGACAGAGCTGCCATGCAAGGTGCTTACCTGCCATCAGGAGTAACTTGGGGTTTCATGTCTTGCCCAAGTACACTTAGGCATGTGGACAAGACCTGGGTATGTAACCGCCAACATAATTGGTGGGCAGTAAGCTATACCATCGGAGTCACAGCTGCCCCCACAAACAAAGACTGGGTCATGATTTTTCAAATTTTTGAACACTTATTGAATAATAAAAAAGTAAATATCTTGTGTAACTATATCTAAAAAAATATATGTTTTCCCTTGTTTTTACCAGCACATGGCAGAAACATATTCCTACCACCAGGTGACATTAATGCACCCTAAGGCTGTTTGTCAACTGCCACGAAGCAACATCCAGTGATGTATGTGTGAAGCTGTGGGAATTAGATGCTGCTGTGCAAACGTATTTGTTTGGTTTATGAAGTCATAAGAAATGAGCGGTATTACTAGACCGTTTTTGCCTCTGTCATCCTGTATCATCAACACAATATGGATCCTCGTGGGTAAATTCAATTCTGATGAGCGACAGCAGGTCATGCAGCACTTCTAATTTTCACAAAGAAGTAACTGATGATCATTATTGGATTGCAAATACTTTTTATGAATGAATTACCGAAATACAAAGAGAATATAAGCATAACATGTGGCAGTCCTTTGAAAAATGCTAAAATCACATCAAATCAGGTGGTTGGTCTGTTTGTTCTCAGACAACAGACAAATCGCACTATATCCTTCGTTTTTCAGATGGCTTGTTTAGTGTGCCTCGGAGTTTGATTGACATCTTTCACATCAGAGCTTAACTAAACAGACAAATGCACCCTTAAAGATAAGTAAACAATTTAAAACCTTTCGAAGAGGAAAATGTAGACTTTACATAGTCTTTAGCAGGCTGGTGTCAATGTGCCCCAAGAAAACGAATAATGTTAATTTTCCACTTCACCGTTTGTTTCTATATTGTTTGTTCTCTTTAACAGTGACTTATGCAGCTACCAACACACACCTTCTTCACAGGGTATAGGCTGTGGAACTATAAGAGCACAAGGCCCCTTTGAAGTTTCTTGCTTGGCTTTCTGTTTTTAATATCTGCTTTCATTTTGCCTATTCATTGGAATGTGAAATTTACCACTGCAGCAACAAATAAGATGATAAACAGAAGAGTGAGAACAATAATCTAGAGAAATATATGGTATGCAATTGTATGCAAGGCATTTTTTTTTTTTTTTTGCAAATAGTGACAGTTTTAAAATATAATTTTTTTCCCCCCTATGTATTCATATGGAGAATTCATCATCATTACTTTAAGGACAATTTGTCCGACAATATTGATGCTGGGTAAATTATGTGTGTTCAAGATAATGGTTAACATTACATCAATTAAAATTATTTTATGAGGTTTTTGCACAATTTAAAAGTGATACAAAATCACGCAACATAAAAAAAAAAGATCAAATTTTAAATGTTATTTTGGAAAACAGGGAGAACTAAGTACAATTATTTTCTGTCCTATACTAATCTCTGTTTATAGTTAATAAGTGCAAAGTGAAAGCCTTAGTTACATGTTAGTCTTCGGGTATTTTTCTGAGATAAGATTGAATAATTCACAACCTGCGCCAAGTGAATTTTTGTAAAGGTTATGCTTGTAGGGAACAGATTGTACACAAACACCGCAGGGCAGTGAAATTTAAATAAACGCATGAGTAACAACATTGTTTGGATTTAAAGTTCCTCTACTCTGCATGGTCAACAGAGTCATTATTTGGTACTAGAGGATATCACAGGCAAATAAATATCTTTAGGCCTAAATTATGCTGTGAAGTCCAATTGTTCTCGATGCAAATCCTCCTAATAGCAACCCTTGAAGAGGTAATTTACAGTGCCTTTCTGTTCTTTCACCAGAACAAGATGCTGGAAGCAACTGGAAATTATTTTCAAATGCACAAACAACAAGACAAAGGAGGGCCAAAAATAGAAACATCTATCTGTCTCCCCTGCAAGCAGGCCTATATTGGCAGAGATCTTCTCAGTCTGTCTCATCCCTCTCACTCCCTTGGGGTGACCTGGGAACAATTTGTCAAGCTATTTTTCCATGTCATAGCCTCCAAAAGCTATAATTTGCCCCGACAGTGGAGCAGCGCACTGATGGGCTAGTAGAGCCACGTGTTGAGATTTGCTGTTGGGCCAGGCTGGAGCTGAAATGCTGGTTGCTCCAGCACAGTGAGTATTGGGCAAGGAGAAATTGGCTGGTAAATTCTACTCAAAACTCCAGAAACAGACCGGCGGGGCTCATTCAGTGCATGAACAGCTGTGACAACAGCTCACAGCTGATGTGTTCAGGAATCTCACTAAATACTTCTGAGTCTGTTGTCACGGACTCATGAAAGATTCTTGGCTTCTTAAAGTCTACTAAAGCCAATTAAAAAAAACAAAATTCATGTTCTTGTTGTATTGAATTCATATTCTACAAATACTTGATAGAGAATTTACTCAGTTTCTGCTTTCATTACAATTAATATTGTTAACTTCAGTCACCTTCTTCATTTGTTTTCTTTTGTAGTTTTAAGTAGTTTGTGGGCTGCCTAAAAGACTAAAGTACTGTTTATATGTTAATCAATAATCTATCATTTAAGAAGGGAACGGGTCATTTTTCAGAATGACAACTTTTCTTTCTAATTCTTTAGTACAATTAATATATAAGTGAAATGAAAACAATATGTGAAAAAGTATCTTATTTTCTTTTTTTAAACTGCGCATGTCAACCAAAAAATGCCATGACTAAAATTAAATATTTTAAGCTAGCAGATCAAAATGGATTTGTTGAGTCCTCACATTTTTTTTACAACGTTTACTGAAATATACCTAAGTTTGTGATAAAACTTCCACCAATTCACAAAACTACAATTTTGAAATGTAAAAACAGTCCTTAATCTAATTTAGTGTAATCTAATTATCACATACTATACCATCACCCATACAGTTGCTGTCATGGGAATTATAACATGCTAGAGAAGAATAAATGACAACATTTTGAATGCAATCATCATTTTGAAAAATTTGACAAATAAAGCCAACAGAAGGTGAAAAAAACCCGAATCACTCCAAGTGGCAAATGGACAAGAATCCATTGTAATTACAGAAAGTAATTGTTAGCACTCAATTTTGTTCCTCCTGCTCACTTTGGTTTGTTCACTGCAGTCTGTTTTTTGTCTCGTCTGTATGAATCAGTGAATATTTGTTTTCAATTGATTTGTTTAGACAGTGTGGTTTTGTGGTTTTTGATAAACCTTGGTCTTAGTTAGCTGTTCTGCAAAACAGAATTGATTTTGATTATGAAAATACTCAGCGCTCAGAGAAGTGGCGTTAATCAACAATCCTGCTCAGGTATTTTTATCTATTGTGTGCTATAGGTTACCAAAAATCCTGCAAATCTAAAAGTGAAAATTGAGGACTGATAATTGTGATAATTATGTTCTTTGTTTGTTTTTTGAAGGTGCATTTAGTTCAGAGCAGTTTGCTCATTCCCAACTGAAGTGAGTTTTCTCTTCAGATTATGGCTCTGCAGACATTTCGTCTCTCCTTTGTGTTATTGGAACACAACAACAAGCTTCATCTTCTAGCTTTTGTTAAGGCTGTAGTCCCCTGAGGTGTTTCTGTAATTCAGCATTGTGCTTCTGCAACCACTGCTTTACCACATTGAATTTTTCTCTTGTTGTTTTTTCAAAACAATTGTGCTACTGGAGAAAATTCGGACACAGTGTGAATAAAACTATGTTAATTGTGGCCTCAGCAGTGCAGGCTCATCAATAACACCATGGATTTTTATCATACAAGTACATTTTAAATGACCTTTATATTCAAAGCAGCAATTAAAAGGACAGATACCCTAAATCCAGATACATTCTGTTTATCTATCTTAACTAAATACATATAAATATATAAAATGGAAGTGAAAAGTCTAATTTGCCTTTGGCAAATTCCTGAATGGTAAACAAAACTACTGGCCCTCTGAGCTCCTTTATGGATTATGAACTTTGCCTTATCAGTAGACTGGAGCACCTGGAGCGTCAGCATTATAATACATGTGTCAGTAGAGAAGGCTCAAGTCTCACACCACATAGATCTGTCAGGTTTAGCATGCATATGCATGCACACAGACACACGTGTATACAAGCACAGGAATACATGAAAGTGCAAAATGGCCTATTTTTTATGTACTGTGATATTATTGGTTTAATTAAGTTGAAAAGAAAGAGAACAAATGTGAAATAAAGTAATGATGTTGAATTCTTTCTCAGGCAACACAGGTCTCTCGTATGCTGTTGCAGGTCACACCAAAGCCAAACATTATGCCACAGAAGGGCTTCTCTGCTCAGAATCACAGTAGATGTCAGATACATGGCACAGGCCCATAACACTCAGTGTATTTGACGTGCATAAAGGTGAAACCATGACTCTGCTCTTTCCCTGCTCCTGCTTAATATTTCAAATGCTGCAATCTGCGTTGGACAGAGGGTCGGCCTGCAGCAGAGTGCAGGATCCTGAGCTCTGACTTGAGCAATGACTGACGCCTCAGAGCCGACTGCTGCGGCATGCCCGGGCAGCCCCGAGCAGATCGATCACAGCTTTAGTTACAGCGCTGGCATGGAAATTTTAACAAATACAGATGGAGAAAGATGGATACCTTCCCTATGCTTACTATTTCCATGATGTATTGCTTCCTGGCAGCATTTTTCCCTACATTTTTTATTTTGGCAACATTTTTTTAATATTCAATACAGTTGGACACCTGTGTGTGTGTGTTAAGAAAACCAACACAAATCAAATTTGACTAAACAGAATTTAATAGTTGCAATTATGAACATTCGTAAGATATGTGAAATATTCTGCATGTTGAATATTATGCAAGACTGAGACTAACATATATAAACAGTATTGGGTACAGATTGTCTGTTCCACAAACAGAACCTTCGAAGGATTTTATGCTCGAACAAACTTAATGAATAATCTACTGTACAGCAGACTGATGGTAACAAGAAACAAAAGACTCAGTGAGACTGAGGTAACTTTCAAACTAATACTGTTTGATTGTTCAGGCTGTGTTTTTTTTTTTTTTTTTTTTTAAATAGCTGCAATCTGTTGGTTCAGATCTTGAGTTTTCCTCCAAGGGCAGACAGATTGGCACACACCAAACATGTGAAAATCAGGTGATGAGAAAACAAAAAATTGCCTCCAGGTGTGAATGTGTTGTCTGTCGGTATACGATCTGTGATGCACTGACAACCTGTCCAGAGTTTTTCTTGACATTCCACCCAGTGCAGGCTGGGTGCATGCTTCAGCTCCCCTGAAGTCAGCAGGAGTAAGCAGGTAAATAAGATGGATGGATGGTTGCAAAGATGGATGATTTGATGAATAGTATCATATGCAGTTTAAAAAATATTATGACTAAAAGTTAAGCTAAAAAACATTTAACATATGGTTTGTATTATGACTTTTTATTAATTTCAAATTGTACGTCAACTTGAAGTCTGTTCAGTCAGCATGCCTCTCTCTTTTTAGGTTCAGTAATTCAATAAGTTTGATAAATGTATCTTGATGTTTACAGAAAAACCCTGCTGTAACTAATCTCTTTTCATAGTTGCTGTCTGTGCAGGTTATTTTCCCACATTTCCATACAAATAATCATAGGATGGCAAAAACGATTGTTATAACTACATTTATTCAGTGCTGCAGTAGTACGTTGCTTTAGCTCTAGAATTGAGTTTTCTCCAAGGATTAAAAGTTGTTGAATTTCCTTATAGATTGGACATCAGAGTGCTGATGCATCACTCCACTATGCACTTGATGGAAAACAAATTGTACCCTGTTTAGTAAAGAGAAGTGCATAATGTCTGACCGACTGCCACAGCCACTCTGGTACAAATAAATTAAGTTCAGATTAGGTGGTGTACAATACAAGTTCTTTGTTAACAGAATCCCAGTATTTAGCTTGACACAGTTTGACACATGTTGAAGATAATGATTTATTTTGTGTGTGTTCTCTATATATTTCCGATGAACAACGACTTATAGACTGGCAGCCATAAAATGTATGAAAATAAAAGGAACGAATTAAAACAGTTTTGCAGTCTGCTAGTATACTCAGCTATCTGAACAAAGGCAAAATGTTTCTCACTGGTCCCACCAGTGATGAGTGCTGTAATGTACTGCACCATGACAATAATGTGGCTTGATGCTAGTTTTCACAGCTGAAGGCAACTCCCTGCTGCTCCACCTCATTCTGCTTTTGATTTATCACAGACCTTTGTTACATTGTTAGTTAGATCATAGCCCACACAGCAATGTATTCCACTTCTGCAACTTTCAAGGTCAAAAGTCAGAAAAGTCTAGTGCTGTCAAATCAATACCTGATTTCCCACGAGGAGGTGAGCTCATGCTTTCACAATTAATTTAGCTGTCCTAGACCATGTGGAGAATTATAACCACAAAATATTCCCTTTGAGATTTAAATCAAAACATTTGAACCAAAACATTCTATGTAAAAACAAATAAATGTGTTATAACTGATCTGAAATGCAGTCTCTAGATTTCAATTAAATGAATCTCAGTAGTGCAGTTAAGATGTGTTTTTTTTTTTTTTACCACTGAATGTGAATATTTGAGTATGTAACTAAAAAAAAGACGGTCTGTTTTCCTGTTGTTATTGTTACGTGGTGGTGTTGGTAACCGGACCCAAATGCAAACACACAGCAGGTAACTTAACAACATGAAGTTTTATTCGGCAGATAGGCACACTGGTAGGACTGCGGCAGGCAGGAGACAGACAGGGGGTCAGAACTGCAATTGCAGAACAAGCAAACAGACTCACTGAACTGCAACTTGGTACCAGGTGAGATGATCGGACAGACTGACACAGGTGGAGTGCTGGACCGGGTTTCGTATACTCCCAGGTGGTGATTACTGGAATGAGAACCAGCTGTGCCAGCTGAATGAGGTGTGGTAGTGGGAGGTGTCTGGAGGTGGGTAGTGGAAGGAATCCACATCCTCCAGACGCAGACCAAAACACAGAACACATGACAGACAAAAACAAACAGGGGAGAAGACAGGAAACATGAGGAAAAGGGTAATTGGGGGGAAATAGAGGGAACGGCAAACAGGGACAGGCGGAGATCCTGACAGTTAGTATTCAGAGCAGAGCAGGGTGAGAGGAGACAACTTCCAGAAGTCGGATTATTCCTCCTCTGGCTAGCAAGGGCAGAATCCAGACTAAAAGCATTTTACAAAACTACAAACTACAGTATGTCTCAAACATTCACCAAAGGAAAGGAAAAACAAAACAACTACACCCATAGGCAACAAGTCATGCATAAACAAGTGTACAATACATGATGCACTACTCATGACTAATTAACCAATATACTGAACTTAAGGTGAGGGCAAAGTGAATAGTAGTATATAAATAATAAGGAAGTAGTTGAAATATTGTCTAGCTATGCTAGCAGTCCTATGGCTAACTTGAATTAACTTTATGGGTCCTCAAATGATTCTGAACCTCAGTCAAATAACAATCCAGCAATTATATTTATGCTTACACACACACACACACACACACACACACACACACACACACACACACACACACACACACACACACACACACACACACACTATCAAAGATATTTTCTCTTGTGAAGAAGATGGCAAATGAAGCAAAACATTGCCCCCAGTTCTGTGGTAACCCCTAATTGAGGGGATAAATCAAATGATTTTGTTTCCAAGTGAAACAATAATAGTCTAAATGAAATTAGGCTCACGTAATAAAAATGCTGTCCTAAGTATCTTCTATTTTTTTCCCCAATTATTAATCAAAATTAATTTAAATATTGATTGTTGTACAACAATAAAGGTCTAATTTTTTTTTGTTTTAATTTTCTCATAAAGCACAAGGAGATGGTCAGTAAGTTGTCAATGTACACTATAATCCCTCCATTAAACATTTTACAAATGTTTACTAAATGTTTATAACAGTTAGAGGAATTTGGCAATTTCTCCACTGAGTACAAATTCAATTCTATTTATCTGTCTATCTGTCTATCTGTCTATCTATCTATCTATCTATCTATCTATCTATCTATCTATCTATCTATCTATCTATCTATCTATCTATCTATCTATCTATCTATCTATCTACAGGTTTCTGTACATCCTTTTTTGAATACACTAAATAAGGTTTCACTTTCAGTCAATTGATGGGTGGGGGCGGAAACAGCATTTAACTTAGGACATGTAATGGGATAGAAATGAAAGAGTAAACTGTAAAAACTTCAGACCAATGAGTCTTGAGTGAGAGTCCCTGGTGGTGGTTGAAAGGGTATGCTTGGCTGTATTCAGATTCCTCCCCTCTATCTCTTCCCTGCTGATTTGTCAGCACAGATAGAGTCCATTTTGATTAGACACATTGGTGCAGAAAGAATTAATTTACTGCAGAAAATACTTAGATTGATAATCACAGGTTGTCACTATTCACCCCGTTCATTCAAGTGGCTGCTGTAATCGGTTGGAGGGAATCCAACTGTGTAACACTCAGCCAGAGTAGACATTATAAGACAGAGAGGTTTTATTGTGTAGAGGAGATCAAAGTTTTAGTAAGTGCTGAATGACTAATCTGTCAATTAAATCCCTCGTATTTTAAACAATTTTGTTCAGGCCTGATACGTCCAGGTCATTGTGATAAATATGCGACTGTAGGAAGTAGCCCACTGAATTCCACAGTTAAAATATTTTAATCTCAATAAGGTCACCTGATAAGTACTCACTCCTATTAAAGATATAAGAAAAAGGCAAAAAAAAAAACACAAGAACAAATGGTCCTGGTTGAAATTTCAACCCATTACATGCCCCATGGTTAGGTTTTATGCGCTAGGAGCCTGATTATAAAGGATTTATGCAAACAACGCTGAAAGTAGAACAAGAATTGGGCTTCAGGCATCTTGCGACTGCCTTGCACCATCCCCAAGAAGCTCCTGCATTGTATTAAATTAAGGTTTTTACATGGTTGAAGTTAGTCAAAAGGTTTAAAATGAAATGAAATCATTTAACAAAGTTGCTTGGATTGTGAATGACTGCAGAACCCTTCAAGGTTAGTATAGGAAATGTGGCTGGAGCCTCTGGCGCTGAGATGGAAAACAGCTACATGTTAAGTAAAAACGGGTGTGTTGCTCGTGAATTTTGTTTAAAGGGGCAATCTGTAAAATGTACAATTTAACATTTTCAAAAACTGACGAAACTAGCCCAGGTTCATCCAGTCTCGTAATATCACCTTTTACCCCCATCAGATTCTGTGACCTGCCCTGAAATTCTTGCTGTCACTTCTCGTGCCTAAATCTGACCAACCTAACCAGCATCGTGGGTCACAGAATCTGATGGGTCACAGATTTCAGTGGTATTATAAGAAATGACACTTTTAAAGTTCTCGCAGGACAATGTAATAGGATTCAGGACAGTTTCAATAACAGACCCATGAGTTAAAAAGATTGCTCAATGCTTTGTAATTCTGGGTAGTTATCATAGCAACTCTCATTTTATACAAAGTCACAAAAATCGCAGCTTCTCAATGGTAGAAAAAGGGCATTCATTTTACAAAGTAATTTACCAGGACAAGTTGAGCCAGGTTCAATTTTATGTTTTTTTATTTTTATTGCTGGACCCTTTTGCATCAGCAGCCAATGGCTGTGCCAACACAGTGACATCACTGAAATGATTGCGTGTGAATGTACTGTCAGTAGCCCTTCAAAAATGAACCACCAGAAAGTAAAATCTGTGGTCAAATAAAAATCGGATGGTATTAGACAAAAGTCAAGTAATTTGAAGCAAACTTAAGCTGCTGTGTTGTTTGTTTGTGTGTGGGTGTGGGTATGGGGGTGTGTTTGTGTGCGTGTGTTTTTGTGCTTGTCAACGAAGTGAAAACTTTTTCCATTACAAGTTTAAGGTGAGCAGAGATGGAACAGAGTTGAATTATCAGAGCACCGCATTAACTGAGACATTGCCCTTATAACCACTACAATAGAACTATATAATTTATCTGTCAACACACCAAAACCCCAGCGGAGTAAGACACTGTTGCTAAGGTTTATTCATACCTTGACAACTCCATAACAAAAACAACTGTCAGCGAGGATGACACTGCGGGCACTTGAGTTGAAAAAAAAAAAAATCTAAAGCTCTGCCGCTCAATGTCAAGTTGTCCTCCTGTCCACTGTGTCTCCGTGTCTAAATGATTTGGTGAAGAAGCTGCTGTGTTTTATAATGGTTTGTGAAAGGGTACTCAGCAGTTGTCCTGTGAGTGATAGCTGTTCTTTGTCTGTTCCCCTTGTCTTAGTCTCTCTCAGAAAATGGTGTGTGTGTGTGTGTGTGTGTGTGTGTGTGTGTGTGTGTGTGTGTGTGTGTGTGTGTGTGTGTGTGTGAGAGAGAGAGAGAGAATGTGGGGACTGATTACCCAGCAAGACTCTGGTACATTTAGATTGTGCCACTGTGGCCTGTTGTGATGGACAAACCAATCTCCTCCTCTGGTTATCCCTCTGTTGGTGATAAGTTGCAACAGTTGTTGTCGCTGGACTTGAAAATGCCACTCTGAGAAGTGATGGATTTTGGAGGTCTGAAGGAGGCTTGATGATATTGTGTGGCCAAGATTAGAGGAAAAGCATCAATGTCATAAATCAATAGTCTTCAATGTGAATTGCACCCATCCAGACAGATTATTGACTGAGGGAGTATGCATTTAGTGTGGTGCTGGATAATTGTGACATAAAACAGTCAATGAAAATATTAATTACAGTTTATGGATGTTTTTTTTTTCTTTTCTTTTTTTCTAACTTATTTGTAGTTCGTTCCAAGCCATTTCAGTATTTTAATAGCATATGTCAAATTTGAGTAATATTTTTTTTTACTGTATATACAGCAGTGGTATGGAAATTGTATATGATATGCTGTAGGTACAGGCCATCTACAGAGACTTATTGATTCCAGGCAGACACATTTAGAATTGATATTCATGCCTAAGATATTGATGAAGTTTTCCCTCCTCTGCTGCAGTGATTTGCATTTAAAATCTAATTTTTATGAAGGTCAGGATAATTTATTTTTAGAGGGATAGACAGTCTTTACATATTTGTTTAATGGAACATGAATCACTTCACACCTGAGAAATGAATAGATGCAGCACTGACATTTCCAAGATCTGTTTTTGTGGTAAGATCATAATTTGGAGCTGATAAATGACCCAGACTTGTAATGAAGTAAAAAATAAGGTCAAAAACAACTTGAGCACCATTAGCCATTTTTACTGTTTAATTGTCACATATGGTTTTCTAAATGATTAATGTCACTTAGTTATTTACTCAGGCAGTCACCATGGAAAAACACAGAGTAGCAACTGCACTAATTCACTGTAAATTATAAAACCTAATGGGCATTAAGAAAAGATATTTCATTAGTTAGCATAATGTTTGGGGATAATTTCAATGCAAACAATTTAATGTACCTAGAAACACATTTAACATGTATTAATCTTATTAGAAATGCCATGGAAACAAAGGATTAGGAATATGATCCCTGCTAAAAGCAATAGTTCATGATATAATTTAACCACAATCTAAATTAAGTTTTTTGTCTTTACATTTTATGTGAAGCACTTTGAATTGCCTTGTTGTTGAAATGTGCTATACAAATACACTTGCCTTGCCTTGCCTTGCCTCGCCTTTCCTTAATTTTTTACAATTAGTTATATTAATTAGATAGAGGACATGTAGTCTATTAATGTGCATATCCCCTTTTCATTTCATTACATTAATAGAGTGTATTTCATACTTTTAACACAATATGTTTCCTTTCAAGAAAACTGAAACACCACTATTTAAAATAAAAATAGGTTCCCCCCCCCCCCCCCGCTGCCCCATCCCTCCTCCCCTCTCTCCCCCTCCCCCCCACACACACCTAACCCAGGATCAGTCAGTCATAAAGCCAAGATAACAGAGGATGACTCCTTGCCCCTAAAGCAGTAAAAACTTTCTTTCATGCTGCTGATGAAATCTGTGGTTGGTCAACCTCTTCACCTTGTTGACCTTGCTCCATTAATCAGTTTGCCAAACCAAAACATTAAGGTGTAAATGTATTATTTAGCTGCAGACGTAAATTATATTTCAACAATACTCATAAATCCTCACACTGCATTATAGATCTGATAGAACCTCGCTTTTTCATTTATGTATAAAAAAAAACAAAAAAAGTCCACTGTCATGGCAGTGAAATAAAACAATATAAACTGGGTTCATCAAGATAACAAAAAAGATCTGAGTTGGGGAGCGGATATTAGATGTATGGAGTAGAGGAAATAAAACAATAACGTTGTCACTTTTACAGGGTAGTGGGCTGGACTCCATCAAAAGAGGATGAAGGGAACAAGGCTTCATTGTTCTGCACAGAGAGTAAATCAAAGATATGCCAAAGTTAATGCTCGTGTCTGACTGAATGCCTTATGAGATTAATTTATACAGGTTAATCATTCCACATTCTGCGCTTCTGTCTGATTATATTTTCGCTGTGGGCTTTGCAATGTTATATTTCACCTTTCAACATTTTTACATTTTTAATTTGGCAATTAAGGTACATAACAACATTTATGCAAGGAAAAATACTATATTAGAATTCCAGATATCATTTCTTTCTTTGTCTCTTCATATAAATTTACGTGTGTATTCACTGCATTAGAGCCAGACAATTACATTACTAAAGACAGAATAATCTGTAGGCCAATGAAATTAAATGGGATTGTAGCGGATTATGCAGGAAACAAAGAAGGGAGTAAAATGCATTATGTGCAGATTACAGTAAACCCCATAATCTGTTTGTCCTAAATGGGCTTTGTTCATTGGAAGCCACAATCCATCTGTCCCACTGGAACACTGTTTCACTGATGCCATCTCCAGCTGTTAGTGTTTGGGCAAATCTCACATTCAGTTTTTTTCATTACACCTGCTATATTTAGCAGTTGCAATGAAAATACAGTGTGAAAGTCATGCTGGAGTCATCCACAGCTAGCCTGGTGTACACAGACGCCTCGAATCAGTGCATTGTTACAAATATGCAGATCGGTGACAGATTTATTCTATAGAGTTAACGTGAAAAATAAAATAGTTCAAGTTTTTTTGAGAAAGTATTGATTGTGTCAGATAAGAAAAGCTTCATCTGTAAAGTTAACACTGCCAACACACACTCTTGACTGGCTGCACATGTTCGGGCTGCAATGCATGTGCCAGTGAATGTAAAATACAGTGTGTGTTTACACTTCTGAAATCAGTTTATAGTTCTTATAAAGTCCCACAAATCAGGAGATGCAGCATTTCGATTATGAATCTTTATTGTAATAATGGTGCTATATATGACATTGTATATGCATAGAACATTAATAAATATGTTGTTTCCATAACTGAATGACTTGTCTTCCTAAATATAGGACATTTTTCTAAGATAAATGTAGGAAAATATCTGGACCAGCAAAAAAAAAAAGAAAAATCCCAGCAAAAAAATAAATAAATCTATCTAACACTCAATTAATTTATTTAAAAATTGCAAATCTCTATGTTAGTAAGCCAGTGCCATTCATGCAGATGTAACATACTATAGCCGGTACATCTGCTTTACTAACAGCTCTCCTTTTTTTTCTCTTTTTTGGTGATGTATAGCTATCTGTTCTAATTCTCACAAATGTATATCAGCCACCTTAGTTTTTTTCTTCCTTCACTCACAAAAGGTTGCTGTGAATGATGGTGATGGCCTTTACGTAGCAGCTCACATGGAATGCAGGTTGACAGGAAGTTTTAACACTTTAACACAAAGCTGAGTCTGTCCTTTTCTAGCAAACAAAAGAAAATGTCTAAATCTGGACAGGTTTGTAGAGAGAATTTCAATTTCACATGTGCAGCCGTTGCACCAATGGTTGTAAAATTATTTTAAAAGAGATGAAAGTCCTGGTACCATGGAAGTATGGGATTTGAAAACAGAAACAGAATCACAACAAAGATCCCAAAAATGGCCATCACAACTTGGACTTTGAATTAATGATTTGGATTTTTCATTCTTTAACATTTCAAGCTTGCTTTTATTCACTGATGGATTAATTTACTGTGGCTATGCCCTGACCAGGGAGTATGACATTATGTTAATTAAACAGCAAAAGTAAAAATGCACATTTCTTTCTATTTTTTATCTATTTCCAAAAACTCTACTGTTTTTGACAGGGTCAATAATCATCTATTGAAGATACTGTGATAAATGCCTTTCAGCTATTTTCAACACAAACAACAGCTTCTGCTTCAAATCACCCCACTTTGGTATGAGTGACTCATTGCCTTTTCAGGTCTGTTGCAAGATCTTCACACTACACACGACTCGTGCAAAATTGAACAATGGTATATACCTAAGCATAAGAGCAAAGTAAATTTCCTTTACTTACCAAATTAAGACTTGGCATTCTGTATGATAGAATGGCAGGTTATTTAGTCATTACCATTACCATTATCACAACATAAACAGTTATGTTTTCCATACAATCTGTGGTGCCTTTAAATACTTATAGTATATTTAGTTTGTATGCTAAGACCAGAATAGCTTAGAGACACTGCTAATACATAAATCGTATCTTGGCCCTGTCCACCTACTGCTCACAGCTTCAGTCTTCACTGTAATTACAATCTGGAAACCCTGTTCGCATTAATGTTTGTTCAGCCACTCTGAAGCAGACCAATCAGCTAGAGTGATAATGTCGAAGTCTACAGTTTGTTTAGAAATATAGTTCCAACAATGGCGGCAGATGTACAGCTTAAATGAAGCGATATGAACAGTTGTAGCAACCCAAGCAAATTTTGATGAATTAAAGCGGGAGCAAGAACAATGGCATTTTTTGTGTATACAATAATCATTTCTGATACAGCGCTGCAGTCTCCTCATATTAGATGAGGGTCTCAGTTGTTTAAATTTTCCAAAAACAATCTCCAATGGGGCGTGGCCAGACCCTACCTATTCACAAAATTAATTTAGATAATTTAATACCAGGTTAGCTTTATAATGCTCTGGGTGGTAACTGGCTGCATACATGGACACACACACACACACACACACACACACACACACACACACACACACACACACACACATATATATATATATATCTATATATATTTGCAATTTAAATGTAAAGGAAGACATCTTTACTCTGTGTAAAATAAAGATGGACAAGAAAGTCAGTGAGCACTGTGGCATCCTACATACTGTAGGTCACGATGAAGCACAGTGGCAAACATACTTCAAAACTCAGGGCTTTAATTGGCAGGAGTTAGGTGATATCAGACTGCGATGTATGCAGACAACAGCTCTCTGTAGAAAAACACCATTAGCAGTTGGCTGCTCTTCAGCAGGGTTGCGGGTTCAAGGAGATGCAGGGCAGGGCCAACAGGCTGATGGGTAATCTAACATGACAATATTATTGCGTAGGACGGCACAGTTGGCACTTTCCACGGCTATCTTTGCTCCACTCCACTCTGCTCCATTACCACACACAACCCAAAGATTGTTCTCTTCGTGCATGTTCCCATGAAGAAAGCACAGATGGAGAGAAGCACATGGAAGTCAGGGGCGGTGAGAAAAAAGAGCAGGCTGAGAAAGATAACAGAGAAAGAGCAACACACTGAGAATCAACACGAAGAGAATTTGGTCTAATGGACTTTCACTAATGCCTTTGTTCCCTCTTAAGTTAGTTTATCATGGTATGCAGCGAAGCTTATTTCTATTCAGCACTCTAACTTATGAATGATTCAATGTATTACTGTCATTTTTTTTTTCTTGTTTTACACTGACTTTAGTTAAGGCACAATAATGTAAACTAGAACCTTAGTAGTACATTTCACATAGCATACCATGCACATGAATAAACTTTTAGAATGAATAAATCCTGCCTGTTTTGTGTGTATCAATTATTCCTGGATTTTTTTTTTTAAGATTGTGCATAATATTTGCAGTTTGCTGGCTCTTGTTCTTTGCCTTCCATGACATGAGCTTTGACAACCTGAAAGGATGATTCGAAGTGTTTCTGATCACAAGAGCAGAGGCCAGAGCTATCATGTTAATTTAATTTTGGAAGAGCTGGTTGAATTTTACCCAACACCAACAGACAATTTACTGACAGTACAAGTCAAGTCACATTCCTATAGATGATTTTTAAAGGGCATGGCAAAAAAGAAAGAAAGAAGTGAAACATACTTGTCTTATGTTACGATTAATGCAATGATATAAGGAGAGGAAAATCACTCATTTAAATAACCTTGCTTAAAATAGTGGAGAGCTTCATTAATCTTCATGTCATTCCCAAGGATAAATGGGAGAAGTAATTAGAGCTAATAGGAATTTCATTTTCCCCTCTATTTTGTGGAGTTATTATTCACTATCTGTCTGTAAAGGGGAAAAAAAAAAATAGGATCGCCAGATTGCATAGACATAGCTTGTGGGCTATATAATAGAATGAGGGTTCTGGATGTTCTTTCAGGTCTTTGAACCTGAAATTGTATCATGTACAGTATTGTAATAGCTCCAAATAGACTTGCAAAACAAACTACTATGATGATGTTTGTAGGGTGAACAGACTCTTTTGAAAGTATGTATCATTTAATAAAATACTTTTGTAAAACTACAACACATGCATAATGCACGCAGATGACATCTAGGTCAGATAATGTAACCTACCCGGACACTACTAAACAAGCAAAACAATAAGCAAAACACAGAGGCATGATCTGCAATGAGTTCTGAATTCTGAAAGTCATGTATAGTATGAATGGAAAGAAAGTTGTATCTTGCGTTATCACTGACCTAAATCAATTTCCAAATGACACAGTAATGGCTCAATGTCATTAATCTCTATAGCATGTGATCCATGAACAAAGTGATGTTCCATGACTGAATGATATTCAATTCAATTCAATTCAATTGTATTTATATAGTGCTAAATCACAACAGAGGTTATTTCATGGCACTTAACACATCAAAGTCCTCACAGCAAGACTTTAAGTGGGATATTAAGATATTAAGTGAACATTTTTTTTAAAATAAGAATGCATACAGTATCAACATCTCAAACAACAGACTGCCATAGGCAGGATTACATGCAACAACTTTGCAAGACTCAGCTACTGTACATTTTGTCAAACAACCATTTTAAATGTCTTTCTGCTTGTTTGCCTGGCTGGTCGCAAAACATTCTTGTAACCAGATGATGGTTGTGTTTTGAATTCTTGATCAGCTTTGAAAATCTGGTCTTGGAGAGTGAATAAGTCACACGCTCCCCCGGCTCACCAACCACCCCAGAGGTGCCTTTGAGCAGCACACTTAACCTCCAGCTTTTGAAGTAGAGCTGCTCATGTTGGGCTGCTTCCAGGTGTCATTAAACATTACTGTGTGAATGTTAAATGAATGCAGTTCAGCATGATTCTTCGTTTTCCTCGTTGATAAGCATTTGGACTCAATAGATTTGTTAATATGTGATTTGATGGGCATTTAACTTAAAATCTCTCGTGGTGACAACAGCATAATTCATAAAATATTGACATAAAAATATATATATGCATTATTTAGATTAAATGCCATTATTGCTGTGAAAGTTCACTGTGACTGTATAGACTAAATAATGTGAGAATAAGAAGCAGAAGTACAGTAAATATAATAATATTGCTGTAATGGCATACTTGTAAACATGGCATATCTAAAAAACAAAATTGGGTTTTACTGGACATACTGTTGAACCTGCCACAACATGATGGAAAGTATATTAAATGATCATGAAAAAGCATTACGTAGGCATTAAAAAAAAAAAAATACTTGTCTTGAACTTTAAAATCAACATCAAACTACAAACTTATTAAAATGCAAAATCACAAAAAAAGTTTTATGTTCTGTGTGTAGCTCCACTAAAGTTCACCACAAACAGAATTCAAAATATTTGAGCCTCTGCACCGTGAAAGCGTGTTGTACTTAATTTTATTTAGATCAGCTTTTAAGCAGTGTGTCACTATATTTCATTGCAACGAGTAAAATTCCACTTTTATGGTTGAGGGGCTAATAATGGATGACAGAAAGAATGACACACAACCAACGGATAGGTAACATTTCTGCAAAGAGAAGTCTTACTTAACAGCAGTGGTTTAGATTCACTTACTCACTTATTTTGGACAAGAAGCAGTATGTGAAAGTCGAATATTTTGGAAAAATATTTGATGAAACGCTATGGGGCATTTATTTGTGTGTTTGTGTTTATTGCACTCATTCATTTTAGCTCAATTCAGTGCAACTTTACCTAACTTGACTTTGAAATGAACCAGGTTTGGAACAGACAGAGAGCGATGAGGCAGACATCTGACATCACTGCAAACCTCACACTTTTAATAGAAGTTTGCAACTAATATATATGTTTGTGGCATAACTTAAGTTTTGTTATGATTAAAAAGGACAATTTACAGTAGAGCTGAAAGATGAGAATTTCTTCAACAAAGTTTTTTTCACATTAATGAGCACAGATAATAGAAAATCAATATGCAGCCCACTAAATAATCAGCAAAACAAGACATGGGTGCTTTCATATGTACAGTCATCCTGTTTGAGACCTTCTTCTGTCTCCAGTTTACATGCATTTACAGTCAAATGTGATCTTGTTATGTGCTGGGGAGAAAGGAACGGTTAGAAGCAAGGCATCATTTCTCACACAAATTGGTTAAAATCACATTGCCCAACATACAACAATTCCCAAAGCACAATAGTTTAACTGTGGGGGCCCTCGTGCCCATCCATCACCGGAATGGAAAGGATGATTCACAAGGCGCCCATAGGACCTCCAGGAATTCCACCAGTGATAAATTAACTGGGAAAATATCCTTTCTTCATCCCCAAAAGACTCCACATGAAATGCTCTTATTCCATAAGGTCGTGTATGGTGTCATTTTCAAACCTTTGTCTACAACAAATTACAGCTATTCCTGCGTTTTCTGGAATTCCATCAAACAGCCATTTTTTGAACTCTCATGCTGGATCAGCCATTACTGAAGCCGCACAATGTGTGGATGGTAGAGACAAAAACTAAAAAGCTACAGTTTGACGTAAAGATACAAATGCAACTGCTTCCAATGCAAAGGTGCATTAATACAACAATTAATCATGTACTGAAGCTCTAAAAATAAGTCATCCAGTTCTGGATTTTTTTTCCCTCTTCTTTTTGCGGTGGTGAAAGATCATGAGCAATTTTGGAGCCGGGTGGCCTGGAACACATGTTTTTCCTGAAGGGATTGAGTAATGATGTAGAAGTAGTAGATCTACGGTAAGTAAGTCCTCTAAAAGTGTGTGCATAGAGATAGAGAGAAGGAAAGAGAGAGAGTCATAGTAGGTAGGAGCAGCTAGACACCCCTGATGTAACATACAAACAGTAACTCATCCATAACTAATACAGTGTCATCCATCTAAGTTTTACCAAGCAATCTGTAAATGGAGTGTGTTTCAGGTTTAATAGTCATTGCTGCACCGAGCGTGCTCTGTACAGCTTGCATCATGCTGTGCTTATGTTCTTGTGATATTACATTGTATCTCATAAGAGTAACATAGTAGCCACATATTGGGGGGGGGGGGGGGTTACTTTTGAGCAGGGCAAATGTTTTGCTTTTGGATTAACACTGAGGTACTTATGTTGATATCAACAAATGCTCAGATCACAAGCATTCTGTCCCCCTGTAAAAGTATTTTTTCCACCCTTAAATGTGCATAAGCTTCTTTGAGCGGTCCCTGCATCTGTACAGCCGCACTGAGGAATCATTCCCTGTCACCACATCTAAGCCACTTTGCTCACCTCAGCAGGGAGGGAGAGAGAGTGAGAGAGTGAGAGAAGAGGGAAGGAGGGGAGCAAGCACTCTGGGATGATAACTGCTGTTAAGAATTTCAACCAAAAAGAGATTAGGCCACATTCAGCTACAATGGAGAGAGTACTGTAGGGAAAGACTTTATTCAGAATTCAAAGAAATGCTGTAAATTGAACCGAGTGTCAGAAGCATTTGTAAAATAAATCTATCTGGGAATGCACGTTTCTAACAGTTTTAGCTCTGATTTTTAATAATTCAGAAACCACTTTTATCTCCCTATGTGACAGTGAATGCCTGGCATTTTGCTGTAAGATTCATCCCTGTTATGCATTTTCACTGCCTTGTTACATCACTGTTTCAGGTAAATATGACCACACTAGTCTGTGAATGAATGAATAACAGCTTAGTTTAATTAGTGGTGTATGTTTGTGTGTGTGTGTGTTTGTGTGTATGTGTGTTTGTGTGCATGTGCTACTCCAGACAGCTTAACAGTTGATGGGATTCTTTTCAGCACACTCAGCAAATATGTTGCTTTTTTTCCCTTCTCTTTTTTTCCCAGCCTGTTTCCTCAACAACACATTGGGTTTGTATTCTATAGCTGACTTAGAGGTGCTTGAAATGCATGGCTCTGCAGCACTATGATAAACACCAGCCTAGTTGGAGCACAGAGGAGATCTGCATCAGAGTTCACTTGAGGGCAGACAGCATTCATCACTGAAGTGCTCTGATGTGAGTTATGAGCTGCTGTAGCTGTCATTATGGGTCAAAAACCTCCTAACAGTATCTGAGTACAAAGATGCTTTGACCGCAGCAGACATAAAACAATAGCATCAATATGGCAGCTCTTTGTTGTGTGATAGTGAGCCAGCAAAGCGACCAAAACTATTAAGGAAGTCCATTATGAAACTTGCAATTGGTTCTCTCTGGCTGCCTGACTGCCTGACTTTCCTTTCTTCTTTTCCAGAATGCCCCAGACAGTGGAGACAGGAAGGCTGGCCTTTATTTTTCTAAAGTGGTTTCTCTGTATGTTTTTGCAATCTTCTTGCAGCTGGGAGAATCTTGGGAGCCAATAGAAATGAACTCCACAGAAATGAACACTGTCTTAACTAAGAGGGTTATGTTCACCTGTTTGTTAGTAGATTATCTCGCACAATACTTCACAGATTTCAGTGATATTATTAAGAAGTTTAAGACAGAAATCCCCATATTTTTTAGAAAAACTGTACTACTCTTTTTATAGTGAGGGGAACAAAATAGGTTATTTAGATTCAGGGGTTATATTGTGGTTGTTTGATAGACAATCTACTTTCATTGCAGTCTTCTTCACAGTTCTGTCAAAGCTATAGACAATTTTAAATCCATTTCTCCCTGTAAAAATTCACCCTCTGAAGCTACTCAGTCAATTTGATGAAAAAAAAAAAAAAATCTATGTTTAAATCTCAGTAAGTGACAATTTTGGAATTTGTCATTTAATAAAAAAATAAACCTGTTTGAAACACTTCAGGTAAATTCAAAATCATTTTTTCTACATGTTATACTGTTACAAAACAGCCCAGAGAGAAAGCCAACCCTACTGTTTTCTCGTACTGTAAGCAGAGATAACTAATTAGGTATTGCATTGATGTTACTGGATCCATTTTTATCTCTGTGGGAGTTTTTTTTTTCCATCTGAAGTTAAAGAGAAAAATGATTTGTGTTTGTTGCATTTTCTTACTTTTTCTTCCTCCCAATTTGAGATGGCTATTTGCCCAGCTCCAACCAACCAATACCGGCTTCCCAGGGGTGAAGTGCCAACTTTGGTTGTTAAAGCCAGGGATTGAACATGGTTTGCTAGTGTTGTGCAAATGTTTTCCTCTCTGCCACCATGGCACCTACTGAAAGTGTTCAGTTAAAACAAGAGCAAAACGGAAAACTGTTATTGTCAGGTTGTCATTATTTTCAACAGCATGACATCTGCTAGGTCTCATGTATGCTGTAATGTTTGTCTTAGGAACTTAGACCTCAAACAGAAACAATGTAGATGTGAGAAAGCATTGTTCCTCTGTTCTAATTAACTGTATCACAGCTATGCCAAAAATAAACTCAAGGACTGATTTGTTTAAGGCACATGGAGATGGGGAAAAAAGATCTTCAGCTAGAACACCCAAGTCTGTGGGGAGAGAGACCCTGAAAACCTGCATAAATTACTACAGTATATTGCACACAGAAATCTCTCATTTCTCTGTATAACGTGACCTAATTTCTTGTACCTGGGGGACCCAGCAGCATCTTTAACTCCCCCTCCGTCTTATATTCTAACAGTCGTGCAGAGGCAAAGCATTGCAGCAGAGCACAGAACATGGAGAAGCAAGACTTTGATGACGTGAAATAAAATGCAGGTCACCACTGGTTAAACTCTGGTATCTGTAAATGTGAAGCTGTAATGTCATTTTTGCACTTTGAAAATGCCGTTTATTGTAGCAAATATCAATGATGACAATCTCAGTGATTACCTATGCATATGATATGGGTCTTATGTGTATGTTTGAATGAAAGAAGTGTCAATTATTTCTCGTAACCGCTGGACATAAAAAAAATGTAAAACTAGATGTTAAAAGGTAGAGGACATTGTATTTTTTTGTTTTTAGGATCTACATGATTATGTGATTCAATGATTAACATACGTTGATGTTAAGGATTTTTATTTTACTTATGTTAGTAGCAAATCTTGTTGACTAAGATTTGCCCAAAATTAATTTTTAAGGCTATAGTAATCAGTGTTTTTTAATAACAAAGAATCACAATGTGTAGCGTGATAGATGTCATTCATAGCAACAAACCAACAATAAAGTATCAGCTCAGCTTCAGCTCTGTAGAATATTGTTATTTACTGTTACAACAGTTCACTGCTTTGGTTTTTCAGCCTGGAAACCTTATTGTTTTGGTTCTATCTCATGGTTTCCTCTAGCCCTTAGTTGGCCACAAAAACTGTAAATGTAGCTTTAAATGTTAACACGCTTGTTGATTATAAAGTTACACCCTTTTTCAAGGTCCTATAAAAGTGCTGTAATTCAGTCATGAGAACACAGACAATATGTAAGAAGATCAATAGTGCATCAGTGTTTGAGCAGAACAATTGTCTCTCTGAGTGGAGGGATAGTTCTATTTAATGTGTCTAACGATCCCACAACCTCAAACCCAACCGAAGGACAGTGTATAAAGTGAGAGCTTGATATGCAGACAGGCATGGCAGGACAACAGCAAGTAATAAACATGCTAATTTAGGAAAGTGTAACAGCCGCTTATCTGGAGCCCCCCCCCCCCCCCCTCCCCAAAAAAGTCACAATAAAAATGTCTCATAGCTTTCTCTACACCTCTGCAACAAAGAGATGCAGCAATTGCAGCAGGCATCAGGCTGAGTGCTGCAGCCACAGTTTGTTTTCTGCCTCCTTCCACCCACAACTTATAAAATATTAAAAGACTATTTTGATTAGAATAACATAATCAGCACTTCTGGCATTTATATATAAAGTGTATGCTTTCAATGGAATAATGCCTAGGCTCAAGGACAGGATAATATTGTTTATGGAAAACGTCTAAAGCCTTTAATTTCTCTGGTCCTCTCTAGTCTCCGTTTGGTTTTGTTTGGAGTGTGTGTTTTTGTGACTGATTAGAATACAGACATTTTCACTTGTAAAGATAAAAGGAAATCTGCAATAAAATATAATTGAATATTGACTGTGTTCATTCCAATCCAGCTTTAGCTTCTGTTGAGGACATCACAACAATTTAACGTGTGAAGTGTATGAAGTGAGATATGTAAAGTTATCTGTTGGCCCTAATTTCTTACCAATACATACGACTGAGTGTGTTTTTTTGTTGTATCTTGCAGCAGCTGATTGTTTTATATGAAATGTCCTTTAATTTCCAATTATGAACAAAAGTAAACCTAATATAGTGTTAGATTTCTGCACATATTTTCTCTACAGCACCATTTCATTATCTTGCAATGGTACGTGCCAGAAAAGTTGAGATAATAGAAAACACAAATTTGTCCCGATAACTCCCGCTCCATGATAAATGTCTGTCTTGATAGGAATAGTGTGTATCAGGATGACAATGTCCCCTCTCACCTGGTGATATGAAAAGCATGACAGAGACATTACAGAATCTCATCAAGAGGCAGGAATAATGTCAGATGAATTGTGGGTGATTCTGAAAAGGCGTTTGAGATGATGAAGTGTCGACATGATTGCTCACTATCATTTTGTGTGTTGTTGCTACCTTTGGTGTTGTCCTTGAAGAAATAGATGGGCTCAGTGCACACCAGAAGACACAAAAAATGATGCTATAGATTTCTGTTTTGACAGCCCCTCTCTGATGCAGCTTGAGCATTGGCTGAAGACCACTACTTCCTGATGAATAGAATTAGATATTATCATAATTCTGAAAGCTGTGACATGAAAAACAAGTATAAATGTCTTTGTTTTAAATTTAAGGTTTGAGTGCTAACTTATTTATTCCAGTAAAGAAAATTGTGTTGTTATGAGGTTACATTTTTTTCTTAGTTGCACTAAGTTTATTGAAAGTTCTGTTCACTTATTGCCTTCATGCGACTAAATTTATTCACTTCAATTACTTAAAAAAAAAGATTTTCTTCCAGTTAACAGCATTACATTAACAGCAGTCCTGCCTGAAAAATGTATCAAGGGCTTAGTTATATTTATTTTCTGTTATGTGGTGGTTAGGACTGGACCCAAATGCAGACACAAAATCGAGTTCAGGTACAGAACAGTCTTTATTTACTGGTGGAGGATGAGTCCGAGGCAGGCCAGCAGGCTGGATAGAGTGTGTGGTCTCCCGAGGTCCAACACAGGGTAGCATGCAGGATTGAGGTAGTCCATGGCAAGACGACACGACAGGACAGGACAGGACAGGACAGGACAGGACAGGACAGGACAGGACAGATGGCTGGTAGCACTGGCGACAGGTTGCAGGTGAGTGGACGTAGCAGACAGTTTGGACCGACACTTCAGAACTGCAGGACCTGGGTTGATATAGTGTCGGGAGGTGATTAGTGGGATGAAGAACCTGCACCACCTGCAGGTGGTGATCAGCCGGATTGTCCGCAGCTTTGCAGGCTGATCAGGGGCACGGCCATGGGAGGAGACTGGAGGCGGGCAGAGGAGGACACAGAACAAAACACGAAGCACATGGCAAACAACAACAAACAGGGGAATGACACAACACATCAGGAGATCGGGGGACCAAAAGGTTAACACACACAGGGTTAGACAGGGATCCTGACATATAATTAAACAGTACTTACATATAGTAGGCATGAGCTGTGTTGTAAAGGCCCCTTATGTTATGCGATTTAGGTGTAACAATTTACTTTTTTTTTATTGTTGTCTTTGATGCTATTATGTTTTAGTTTGAAACATAAAGTTTTTGAACATAGTATTAACAGACAGTAACTGAGCATTCATATGTGAAATCTATATATACAAACTACAATCAAGAATTTCCAAGACTGATCTCCTGACAGTTTGACCTTGGAGGACAAATTCACAGTGTACAACCCCACAAATCTCAAAGAAAATCCTTTTGGTTGAGCTCCTGACCTTCCTTCTTCATTTTACCCCTTTTGAAACACGAATGCCACTCAAAACACCTCGCCTGCTTATTGCTTCATCAACATAGATTTTCTGAAGCATTTCAAGGGTCTCCATTGCTGATTTCCAGAGTTTGATATACAATTTGATGTGTGATCTCTGCCTAAGTCCATGTTGAAATCGCAAATGTCTTCTCCCTACTCTTCATGCACATCACTAGCTCCACTCTGTTCATATGTAACAGGAACAGTTTCTGAGCTGTTTGAGTGCCCTTCATATGTGTTACCTTGTGGTGTCAAAACCGTTAATAGAATATTTTTAATGTTTTGTCTCTTTCAAAGAGGGGGGGGGGGCATTTTTCTCTCACTGGTGACCTTTTTTCCTCCAGATATAAGTTTTGCTTCCTACTTTTGTGTAACTGCAGACGCCTGTCTCCATGCCCATCTGCCCATCTATCAACATCTCTTTATTTCAAGCCAAGTGTTGAGCCATGGGAATCTATGAGGTCATCCCAAACCTAACTTCTGTAGCAGCTGCCAAGCACACCATCAATTTGATGAGCAGTTTGATTTCCAGCTATGATCCTTTCATCAAAAATCTCCAGGGGAGTCAATTCAATTTCATCTTAAAGTATTTCAGGTGTTTTGCAATAAACGGACCCAGGTGCCAAAGTAATGTTCGGTGCCATCGCTGCATGTGTCACATTTATGTTTAGTATCTGTTTGGTTAATGGTTCATGCCATACAATTTAATGATACTCATTTGAACTCCTGTGGCAAAGGTGTGAAAATGACATGAGAAAAGAATAAAAAAACGGAGAGTTTGTGTCTGAGAACAGAGCCAGAAAGAACATCATGTTGGACTAGCCTGGCTCCATTCTACTATTGCTTCAGCTTCCGTCTTTCCTGATTATAGTCTAGAAACCCTGTTCACATTAAGGTTTGATCAGCCACTCTGAAGGCCGGACCAGTGAGCGACCAGCAGAAGGGGCTGAGTCTGACATTATAGTAGTTCCAACAATGGTGAAGGTGGTCAAGTTTCAGCTCCCAACATACAGCATACAGTGGCTATTGCCGACTCGTTGTAGGCAGCTCAAATAGTTTCAAAGTTAATTCGAGGCTTACGCCCACTAGGATGCAAAGACTATAACCATTCTAGGCCCATCCTCATCCACAAAAATGACCAGATACAACTCAGTCCACAGACCATTTGAAAATGGGATCAACAAGTATGAGTAAAGAGCGAGAGTGACACCAATAAAATAAACCATTCCTGAACTCAAATATCTTTAGCAAGGTTTAAAATTTACAAAAGAGCATCCACAGAAAGACAACAGCTTTTGGAGACACGTTATTTTTGGATGAGTCTAAATTCAAACCAACATGGATGTGATGGTATAAAGTTTGGTGTGGAGAAAACCAGGAGAAGGACACCAACCAGACCAAACTAAGGGCACAGTAAAACATGTAGGGGTGAACATCAAAGTTGGCAGCTGTTGTTCTCACAGCAGTGTTGGTGAGTTAGTATTTATTGATGGAATTGTGAACTCTGAAGTGTAAAAAGGAATTTTGGATGCAAACTTATGTAAGTCAGCCAAAAAAAATCATTCAAGCAACAGAAGTGGATCGTTTAGCAGGGTAATGATACCAGCTGCCTGTTGAAATAATATTTTGCCCTGGAGAAAATCAAAGTCAGAGCTCTGACCTGAATCTCATAGCATTTATGGGATGCCATGGAGAACAAAATGTCAGCTTGTCAATGATGTAGTGGGGATGAACTGGATGTTTTGCTAGCTGAAAAATGTAGGAAATTCTTTACCACAGCTATTACAGAAAAAGACTAATTCCATGTCAAGACATTATCAAGCAGTTCTGCATATATATTACTTGAATATTTTGTTTGCCAAGAGTGCTTGTCTTTCTATAAAATAAATCCTACTGGCAGTGTTGAGACACAAAACATTGAACCAGAGTCATGGTGCGTCTATCGTGATGTTACATGATATTTCTGAAGCTTCAAAAGGTAACCCATGGTAACATGATAAAGGGGACTCATTCTCTTATAGGAGAGCCCCATCATCTGTGCATCAATGTTTTCACTGCAATAAATACAATTTTCAATGGAATCGA
Organism: Embiotoca jacksoni; assembly: GCF_022577435.1. Classification (NCBI taxonomy): domain Eukaryota; kingdom Metazoa; phylum Chordata; class Actinopteri; family Embiotocidae; genus Embiotoca; species Embiotoca jacksoni. Next base: position 14,417,355 of record NW_027185436.1, on the reverse strand, counting down.
AATCCCAAGATGATCCAGAAATATGTAATCATCTATGAAAATCAATCCCATCCAACCTAATGAGGTATCCGAGAGGAAGCATGTATTAACTGAAGAGTACAAGTCCCACAGTTAAGCTCTGAGGAATAGTTGTTGTAATTGGTTGTAATTTTACATCATTTTGGGACACATGTACTGCACCTCTATTGTAGTGCATGCCTGCCTCTGGCATTACAAATATTATAAACGTGAGAGTGTGTGTAGTTTCATGATACATCACAAATAGGTTGATGTAAAAGTGTAGCATGAAAAGTTAATGACAGTTCTAAGTGGAAGGAAGCTTTCAGCTTTGGATAATAACTCATTGTCATCCAATCACTCCCAAACATTAAGGTAAATAACATGGCAGATTACCATTAATAGTATATTTTACTTTATGTAGTTTTGCAGTTTTAGCTAATTGTTGCTTGTCTCCTCTTGACAGATTTCTACAGTTTATATTTTTTTCCTTTTTTTTTTTTTAAAACAGTGAACAGGATATTTTATTTTGTTTTTTTTATAGTCAAGGTGTACATAACAATAAATCACGTATTTTATTTACTTAATTAAGATTGTGTCGGTCTGGCTGACAAACTGTAGTCTATTGTGCTGAATTCATTATCAGTAATATAATGTAAGTAGGAATGGTGAAACAAGGAAATGTTGGCCTGTTAAACTAATGTGGTATTAGGTAGTGAAGTACTGAAAATCTGTTTGGACATGATAAGAGATTTTCTTCACACTGCTGCTGCATGAGCCAATCATCATTCAATCATGTAGTGTTTGGTTACTTTCCTGCCGCTGTCCCTGGCCATAGCAGACAAATGAACCATTGCTGACTTCATTTCCACTCATACATATTTTACAAAAATACTTTCAAGACTCTCAAATGGCAAAGCATTGAGCCACGAACACAGCAGTGCAAACCTGGATAGGAGGACTCAGTGTGTCATAATAAGTGTCTCTTATCATCATTTTACATGCTATAATATTTATCTGCAGTAGTTTGTCACTCCCGTTCAAATATGCCTTTTTTTTTATACAAATCAAACGCACAATTAAAAAATTGTGTTATGCTTTAACCGCTGTAATTACATTAGTGGACACCTGTTTTTCTCCTTTTCTGTCTATTATGTAGATGAGACAAATTTGCAATACATATTTTTATATAACTAATCTAAAGTATTTTGTTCAAAATGCCATACTTTTTTTTTGAGGACTTATTTCTAACATAGAATAAAATCAGTGGATGATGTTAGGCCGGCATTTTTTACCTTTAATAAAAAAGCACGCAGCAAAGTGGATTAGAAAAGGTAAGTCATGCTTCTGTAACATATGTTTTAAAGGAAAGTGTGGTTGGCGTAAAAGCATTAATGCAGTATAGACTGAAAATGCATTATGCACGTGTCTGTGATACTGTAACCTATTTAGCACAGCATTTTCTGAAATCACCAAAACAGAAATCTGCTTCCTTGTGTATGTATGTCATGGAATGCGTGAGTGTATAAGTGAGTGTGAGCGCCAGCGTTAGTGTTATCTTCCCCACCGAGGTAGATAGAAGGTGAGCAGTCTGTTTGGCTCTCCAATTTTGCTCGCTGAGTGACATGCATCCTCTTGTGCCTGAAGATACTGTAGCCAAAACAAAATGCCTTTGGCATATGAAGCCAGTGGGGAAAAAAAATGAATGAATCTTAAATAAGCACACCTCCACACATCATACAGTTGACATCTTCCAACTTCCACATAAATGAGGTGATGTTTCTCTAGTCAGTACCTGCTATATGGCTACAAACACATTTGTTTCACTCTAAATTTTTGCTTAAAAGGTGTTGAACACAAAAATAAGGTTTATTTGGTTTACTGGTGACGCTCTTGAGGTGACGCTGTGAGGTGGTCATAACGAATCTGTTAACAAGCACATCGCCTCATCAACAAGGGAGATGGACATTTCACAGGTTTAGTGGTACATGTTTCTCAGTACTCCTCTATTACACAGCCCTTACATGGAAAAAAAAATAATTCAAACTCTTTGATATGATGGCCTCCTGGAAATGATGTGTGAACGTTCTTCTGCCAGATAGTACATGGAGAGCTTATTCCAAATAAGCCAAAATTACTCAGTTGCTGTTCGAGCCAAATTATTTTATCATGTTTTGAGACAACTGCTCATCACTCTGAACCATGAAAGGCTCTCTTTTTCCTCTGTTTAACAGTGCAATTGCTTTTCTCCGTTTTATGTATCATTCACATCTTTGGCCTGTGCTACGTCCTACATATTAAAAGGATAGGTTTAAGACTATATATCTGACCTCGCAATGCTTTGAATTTCTATTAAGTAAAACTGACTTTTCTAAATAAAAAACACCAGCATTTCCTGTATTGCAGTTTCCTTTGCTCTGAGATTTAATTTTACATTGAAAAATACATGTACATGCATCATTCATAAACTACAGTGTATAAAAACATTTGAAAGCATGATTTTTTTTTTTTTCTCCCATCCAGGGTATCTGTCTGTTTTATGAAGTTAGCTTATTTCCCCATTTGGACTGTTTTCATCCTGACCGTTTGACACATTACAGTTAATCAAAGTCTTAACTCGGTTTCAACACTGATAAATCTACTCTCATCTCCCAACATTTGCTTCATCTGTGGTGGGCTGAGAGTTCCTGTAAATTCCCCTTCAGGAATCGATAGGTCCATATCTTTTCCCACAGTCCCTGTGGTGACTGTAAACTATCTCAGCAGGGAGAGAGCTGTGTGATACAGGAAGGACAATGGCTTCCAGGAGTCATGTTGGATGCTATGAACACATTCAAAAGTAATTTCTCATTGGGTTTGATCAGGTCAGCCAGGTTATGTTATTAATACAATCGGTTGGGGGTAACTGATGGATCGACGCAAACATGAGAATAGACATTAAAAGCAAACTGATCTGAGTAGTTCACACACTCACATAGCATGACTGAATTCAAATGGTCTTGCTGCATTTACTGCAAAATTGTTTTGGTGTTTTAATACCATCTTAAACATACTTAGACGAATAGTGTTATTGATTTAAAATCTAATATTTTTATTTTTGTTTTGTTTTTAACTGCATATACTACTTTTAAGTTTTGAGGATGTGGATTTATATCACAGCAGAATAATTAAAATGCATATAAACCAAAGGAATATATATTATGATACAGAGAATTCTCTAACAAGATGAAAAAGTTATTTATTTCATTGTGAGATGTTATTTTTAACTGCGCTGGCAGCTGCTGAGCCTTTAATATCTCTGGGCGCCATTTTCAATTAATCTGAAGGAATCCTAAATGTTTATTATGATCATTCATTCAACACTGCATCAAGAGCTACCCAAGCTGCATAAATGCCAAGGCCATAAAGAGAGATCCTAAAGTATATCCTTCTATATGAAGAAAAGAATTCGCTGCTAAAAATGGAAGACGTCAGTAATTCAGTCATATCTGTGGATCACATATTTGGTTCATTTTAGTTCCCCTGACAGAACAACTGCCTGCACCAGTTGGAGAGCTAAATCCTATTGCACATGCTTGCATTAGTACAAACCCCCAGGAACCCGTTCATATCATCCTCCCTCTTTTCTGTGTCCAAGACATAGAGAATCATCCCATGTGATATCTGACTGGGGACCACAGCAGCACACCAAAGACAAAGTCATTTACATATCCCACATCTCCTGTTTACACAGCTCCCATTTATCATCAAAGACGACTTTATGGATAGGTTTTTCAATCGGTAAGCGGAATTAATCAAGCGCGGATCCAACAGGAAACAGAGAAATCAGAAGCCGGAGGCCAGCATGTTCTTGTCAGTGTGGTGAGGGCCTATGTCTTGGGTAAATATTGCATGCAGATAAAGTGTAGGTGTAAGCAGAAAGGGAGGCAGCGCAGTTTGCAGAAAGCCGGTTTCTTCAACTCAGCATTTTGGCTTTGCCTGATGTGTTGGATTATACAGTACACGGATGTTTTTGAGGGACAAAGTGATATGTTTACTAAAGGCAGTGTTAGTTTTGTTTTTTTACTGGCTATCTTTGACATCAACACTAAAAAACAATTTAAAATTCAGTACACAGTTTGCGAGTCGCAGTATAGACATATACATGCTGTAGAAGGACAGTCATTGTTGCTATTGTTGGAGCTCCATGATGTATATGATGGGGGAAAACTGTTGTGTTGTGGTGATATAATTTAAAATACTCGCATAGACCTCAACAGGAACATTAAATGGACTGTGATAGAATACCCAGCAGGGGTCACTCACTGCAAAATCCCTCCTTCCTAAGGTCTCACGGTTCATGACGGTAGGTTCAGAAGGGCAGCTCCTGCAGAGGGAAATAATCGCTCCACTGACCACTCTGGGATAAAAGGTTTAACTTACACCAAACATCACAGATGGGTGTTATTAACAGTATCCGCTTCATGCTTCAATACCATTCAACCCTCAGTGGCAACATAGACCTCACCACAGACTAAACTACAAGAAATGAAACAAATTCAAGTGTTTTGGAACAGCTGATATTTGGTGACCATGGTATGAGGGATTTGTTTTGTTTTGTTTAAAGTTAAAGTGTGTTGATTTACTAATCTCCAAATGTCTTGTTTTGTGTAAATAATAGTCCATTACCACAGGTATTTCATTTCCAATGATATAAAAAAAAAAAAAACTAATTTTAAAATATTCACTGGAAAAATTAATTAATTAATTACCCCGAAGGATTTTGTCCCTGAACATATTTTGGCACCGATTAATAGAGATAGATATTGGTAGGATTTTATCAATAACAGCAGTACTTATCTGTACTTAGCAATACTCTTATCAGTATTCTTCCTTAACTTAATGAGATTCAAATCTTTTACTAAGCAGCCCAGGGTTAAATATATTTCAACTGGACACATTGATGTGAAATCTAGATATTTTTTGTAAATGAGAGATATCCGTTTTTTTGCTAATACTTCTAAGAAATGCCTCCACTTTGTTGTTAAGGATAAAATATGTCCTACATGTCAGAGTTGAGACTATTGAACGTTGACATCAAGAACACGAATGGGCCACCACAGCCAGCCATAGTTTTACCTTTACTTGAATCAACTGATCAGTAGAGTTTGTGGAGAAGGAGGCCTATTTGTCCAGACAATTCAAATTACTGCAAATTCATGGCTTTTTATTCCATTACCCAGCGAGCTTTTTCACTGTAACACACAAGTGTTTGTTAGATAAGATTTTTTTTTTCCAGCTGTTACAGTTAGCCCATTTAGCATTTTAACTGGTCGATTGTAGTGCAGTCCAGAATGTAAATGCATAGTTGCACAACACTAATGGGTGCATCATCATTAGCAATCAGTCTGCTCAGGTACAGCTCAGCTAGGTGACAAACTTTTATACTTGTATGGCACCAACCAAACTGTTTAAATACAATCTACTATTGAAAAATGCCTCATCATTCAGTACCAAATTTGTATACCTATCAAAACGTTTGCTACATTTATACGTATATATATTTATACCACAGCGTTTAGCATAGTTAACCTAGGTTTCACCTTAAATCTTACATTAAAATGCTTTATTTTATTTCTTAATTTAGGCAAATGAAAAAACAACATTAAATGAACAAATTAATGATCTTTAAATACCAATAGCATTACTAAAAGCTCCTGAGCTTATCGGTGCCACGGATCTGACCGATTCAAGATCAGTCCTCATTACCTATCCCTACTGATTAACTAATTCCAAGTGGTCTGTAAAGAAAGCAAAAGAAGAAAAAAAAACTCCAGCTCTCCCCTCGTTTTCATAGTAGCACACAAAGGCACAGAAAAGAAAACAGCATCTGTGATAACCCCAGTTAACACAGCTATGGGCCCCTGGTGTAAACACACACTGTAATTAACAGACAAAAGCACACTCACACACAGTGACACAATTTTTTCATGCTCTGTCTCACCTTACATATCATGGATGAAAACAGCAAAGGCACACATAGGGACGCTGTACACATCACCAGCAACATCTCTCCTGACGCCTGCCTTCAGTGTGTTGTGTTGTTCACATGCTGTCCCTGGAGTGAGGAGTGAAAAAAGAGAACAAAACACAGTGTGCCGAGATAGGAAATTTACATTGTGCAGTAAAAAGGTGTCCAATAACAATACCATGTTATTGTCTTCAAGGTCTAATGCATGAAAAAGACAATAAACAACAGAATTGCGTTGGATATCCATACAGCAATGTGCCGTTTATCTGTCAAGGACTGATTTTCCGAGACAGAATATATTGAACTCAATTGTGCGTAATGTTCATGTTAGCTTCAAGTGCCTTAACTTGTATTTAGCACAACACATTAATTACATAGCAATATATGTTGTTTGTATGTGACGTTAGATCTCAGCCACAGGCTTCATGCTGTGTGAATGTTCAGTTATTTTCCTATAACATGCTGTAATGACATGTAACAGTGGGACTGCGGGGGCACAGTCTCATTTCTTTGTTTCATTTTAGGTGACTTTTGCAATACAGACTTGAAGCAGAAAAATTACCACAGTTATGATGAAGTAAACAAACAGACTATGCAGTTTACAGTTATATTAACAAAACAGAGAGTAGGGTAGGGGTATTTTACACTGTTGCCAAGTGGAGTTATATTCCCCTCAAACGGGTTTCTGGTTTCTTGACAAATTGTCTTCTGAAGTGCTGATTGGCAGAATGTGTTACCTTATGAAAAAGTTAACTAGTTGTTTCTCTCTGTTTCCAGTCTTTGTGTTAATATTAGCGTATATGTAAGTTTCTTTCCTTTCACTGTATTCAAGCTCCAGGGTTATCTGTAATCTGACATGCATTGAAAGGCCAGCAAAAAACAGGGTTAAAGTTCCAGTAATTCAAACTTTCAGAATAGCGGCAAGGTAAAAAATGTATTCTGATCAGCAACATTTATTTGTGGCAAGGTTCTCTGACATCTCTCCATAAAATAATGAGAGCGCAAATTATGATTCTGCCTTGTGCATGTATAGGCAGCCTATCCTTCACATAGGACTGCAAATAATCTTCCAAACCCCAACACAGAGTCAAAACATATGCCGTGTGCTCAGTCTTACTGATCGTGCCGCAATCAGGAAGGCCCATGCTTTCCAAAGTAAATCATACTGCATGCAAACATTTAGGATTTCAGAGCAGGAATCGACTTCTCTTCAGAGTCTTGCAGCGTTCCCTCAAGTATTTGTCAGCAACCCCCCAAAGATGTATGGAAAGGCACAATGCTGCAATAGTATCCAGAAGTATACAGAATACTGAGCCACGAGATATAAAACTGCACGGAGGGACGAGATGTCTCTGTTGACTAGTTATACCTATGGATTGCATTCGAGTTGATTTTATTACAGTGTGTGCATTAACTATTTAAATTTCTTCAAACTTGACTTTTTGAGTGCCGGCCCTTTTACACTACACTTCAGCTCATAGCATGTACTGCCACAGGGAGTTTTGTGCCCTGATTTAATTCTCTGAGGCATCCCCTCCTTTCAGGCTGTCTAGTTCCCCCACCAAGCTCACAGCATGAGACTAAGTTCAGTCTGAGTCTTAATTTGGGCCAAGAAAGTCCCCCTAATGCATGTAGTGTTGTAGCCACAAAGCCTCAAAAGGCATGACTGGCACATGGTGAGATAAAAATGCAATTACAGAAACTTTTTGCACAGTGCATTAACTGTACAGAGTCAAATATTGATAAGCATAAGAGCTACTGAAGTAGCCTGGTTCCATCCCCTGAATCACCTGGCCACTCCAAATTTGTCTGACAATTTGGGGATCTGGATCTGAACCATGAGGCACCTTCACAAGTGAGACTGGACCTAATGACTTCCCAATCTGTGTTACAGACAGAAAATGGCACTGTATATTCCAAGAGCCTCAGTGGTGATGTGATACTATGTATGCAGACCGCTTGGAAATGAGCCACCCATATTGAAGATGAAGTGGGCAGGAAAACACCAGTTTCCAGTTTTGGAAGTGGCACTTAGTCACAAGCACCACTTCATTCCCTTGACGAGCCTTCTTGAAGCGGTATGCAGACTTTGCTGCCAGATCCGATGGTAGATTTATTTATCAAGCAAATACATGAAGGTATTATATAATGAATGAGGTGCTCAAACGTAGCTGCTCATTCATTCCAACGAAAGCTGCATACACCCAACATTTTTTTCTCTGAACTAGGATCTTTTTAAGAAAATTAATGTCTTGGAACTGCTGAACCTTTATCTTTTTCTAAAATTTTAATAGTCCGAAAATATTCTGACTACTTGAATTTAATCTTCCCAGGTATTGGTTGTGTATGGTAAAACCTATTTCTGGTTCTGAAGAGACATAAAACAACAGACAGAAAACAGCATAGAACGTGTATTTACTGTTTAAGACTGATAATGCATTAGTGAAGATTTTAAAAAAAACTTAAAATTTTGCATTTTACTCCTACGTATAAAAGATCAAAATACTGTAAATGCAGCAAAACCAAAGACCTGCCAGCCACATTACCCACAATGCAACTTGAACGATGAGAGTGATGTTGTAAATTACGGCGTATTATGCTAATGGTGGTTAATGTAACTTTGAAGCTCCTAGACTCCAGTAGAGTTGAGAAGTGTGCTACGAATGTCTGGTATCAGATGTTGTGAATCTCCCATCGGAGGCAAACAAGTCTTTATAAAATGTTTTCGCACATGGAGTGGTACTCTTGAAGGATTGTGTGTAAAATCAGTTCCTCGTTTACGTAAATACAGCATTTTCACTGTTGGCATGTACATGTTGCGTGAGCCAAAAATGTTTCCCCACTTTCATTTTTATTCTTTCTGTTCATTTTCCTCCTACAGAAATAACTTTGTTTGTACATATTGTTGCTGAAGTTACCCCCCCACACCTCTCCCACCCCCTCCTTTAAGATTATTCTATCATCACATGCACTTCCCTGATGTTTGCCAGCAAGATGCAAGTATGTGAATATAGCTATAACATTTATACAAATGCACATGTACTATATGAACCATATAATGACATTTGGGTTGTTTTTACATCACTGTAATTATTTTTGACAGCTTTTGAAAAGCATGATACTCCAGGTGGGAATAGCCTGAACTGCAGCAAGACCCTTTTCATCATTTATCCTTTCCTTCTAATGCCATAGGGAAAACATCAGTCAAACAAAAGAAAGAGTGAACTGGAGACACTCTCTTTCAAGGCATTCATTCATTTTCACCTCAAATGAACTTTAAACTTTGAATGGTTTTATAGATTACAGAATTCTTGTGTAACCCTGGTAGGTGGGTGATATCTGACACAGCCTGGTCTATGAGCACAAGGTACATGCTAATATTCAGTCTGACCTACAACATGCAGAAGCTCTCTCCTGGGTGTCCAAAACATCTAAAAGACAGACCGCAGCAGACACACTGACAGAAACAAGAGAAAGGGCTCAAATGTGTTCAGTATTAGAAGTGCATTTCTGAACATATTGTGTTTTTAAGTGAGGCAGAAAAGAGACAAATGTAAAAGTGGAATTCCATGAACCCAAATCCTAATTATTAAAATGTGTTTTATTTTTGATAAAACTCAGAGCATTCAAAGGCACAGTTCAGAGGAAACAGGTAAACAGAATAGTTATTCAGTAGTTGCGATGGCAGTGAAGATATTGTGTGCTGAACAGGGAATTCATTTTCTCACAAAAAGCTTTGAGACTTGCTTCAAACTCATCTCTGATTCTCATGGTAGTATTTTGGATATTAATGTCAGCAAAACTGTCAGTTTTGTTGTGAAATTTCTATTCCAATTATAAAACCGCACACATACTGTCAACAAATGATCATAAATGTGTAATTATACACTTAAACACACACACAAACACCTAAATACTGCCATGGCAGCACCATGTCTGACACAAGATGACAAAAAACCTCTCAAATAGTAGATTCACTCTTCAATTAAAAATAGCTGAAATTCCTCAGAGTACAAAAACATGCAGACAATTTGGGAAATGTAACTCCCCAAAGTCTTGTATTCGTTATCACTGCCAACACTCCATGAAAAAACAAGGCAGAGGTCCAAACATGTAGAGTCTTACATAGTTTTGTTGCATGCAAACTGAGGTTCGTCTCAGGTCAGCAGTTCTCATTGTGTTCGTCACTCTACTGTCGCCTCTATGTACACAAGTGCTTATCAATGCTGTGACTGTTATGCTATTGTCAATGTGTCCCTTTACATTGTTTTTGCTCTAGTTCTTAACTGAACATACAGTTAATGAGGTTACATGTTTTAAATGTAACATAAAAAAATCCAACAGAGTAATAAAGTCCCATCCAATAAAACTGGATTGCCATTGTATTAAACAAATGGGGTCCTGGCCAGTTATTTTTCATCATTAAAATCAATAAAAATCCAGTGAATACACTATACAGTAATTTGATTTACATTAAATCAATAAGTTATCTAAATTAAGATTAAAATGCTCTACATTTGGGCAAATGAGAGCACTGGTAATGGTTTAGCAGTTGGTATTGGCAGACACTAAATTTGAGGTGTCAGTATCGAAAGGGAAAAAAGTTGGATTTGTCCAAACCTGACAAAGAGCATGCTGTGCAGTTACATATTAGATTTTATTGCCAAGAAGTGGCATTAAGCTGATTCTGATGTCCAAAGAAATCAAATAAAAAATATAGCCTTTGAAAATACCACACAGACTGTCCACACAGCAAATGTGCTGACTGCATATGCAGAAAAGTTTATATATTTTTCATGATGTTTTTTTTTGTTCTTGTTTTCTCTCTGTGATTTGTATTGTACAGCCAGACACAATAAACAAAGCATCTTTTCTTTTGCTGTCAGCGTATCACAATCATATTTTCTTGTGCGCATGTGTGGAACACGTCCATGTATGCAGACTTCCTCAATTGACCTTGGCTTTGTTTTGTAAGTTTCCATTAATCAAGTTGGGCAGTGAATAGGTTTATTGTGGCTGCTCAAGTAGCTTGCCTGGTGGGTTTGCACAGGATGTCCTGGGTCACGCAATAATGATGCAATGACGCAGTGATCATTCCAGTGACAATTTTCTCTGACTAATAATTGGTCTACACCAGGTAATATCAACAAGTTTTTCCCCAATAGAAAACCAAAACACGCAAGTAGAACTGAGTTGATTGGAGCTGTTACCATGCAGTGCAAAAGCAACTTCAAACAATGATTTCTTACTCGAACAGGTGCCAACAACACTCACAAGTCTTTAAACAATGGAACCTGAAATGTAGTATTGGACATTCTTGCACTCTTTTGGTTTATGATGTTAAAAATTTGCTCTGGAACACCACCTTACATACAGTATTTTGAACATTGTGCCATTTGCCCAACAAACTGTATTATTTTATCATTTATGATATTTTTACCCTGGAACACTGTTAAAATTGCAGGTTTGAGGAATACTGGGGATCTTAGTACTTAATTGATTAAAATGAATGAATTACACTTTGTGTAAATATAATCCAGAGTTGCAAAAAATGTATGGTATAATGGTATAGGCATTTAAGAGTTACACTGGGTGTCCTTTATCACTGAACTGTGTTTACTAGGATGTGGTTTGAAAGTATATTCTTGCCAGACTGCTAAAATCATAGTCAGATCAAAGCACCTTATTTGTGCTTCTGATCATTTTTAGACCTAGAACTGACATTTGAAGCAGTTCACTGTACTTGTACAGTATTTGGCTGTGTGTGTGTGTGTGTGTGTGTGTGTGTGTGTGTGTGTGTGTGTGTGTGTGTGTGTGTGTGTGTGTGTGTGTCCATATATCTGTGTTTACACCTCTCTAACTGTTGACAGTTTTTCCACTAAAATATGCAAATAAGTATAAATATTAATCATATGTAGAAATAGTGACCCATGTGTGTGCAATTAAGTGTGGTAAAGATACAGATCAAAACTAAGAAATTGTTTGCCTGTGTATTTCACATACGCCTCCTGACACTCATAGTTTCTATGGAGACCAACATGGGTGGTGGTAGTGGGGACTCAGGAGAGACCTTTTCCCCGCTCATGTTCTGCTTTACCGATAGTCCAGCTTTGATTCACATTTAGTTAATGTGTGTGGCCTTGCAAAATTATCTTTCAAAGCTTGGATGCACATAATTCAAATCCCCTGAATTAAGCAGCTGCAATAACATTTTTGCAGGACAGACCTGTTTACCCTTAAATTAATCTCAGTAGTGTGAAAGAGATCAGGAACTTTTGAGAGTTCAAAAGTGAAAGTGTTTCAGAATATGGTCAAGCTTTTTTGAATGTCACAGTGGGGCTGTATTTGTGTAAATGATATAAAATATATTTGTTTGCTGACATTTAGCAATGTGAAGTAATTGTATGTTGATGATAAGGTAGTATTAAAATGTTAAAACACTCCTGAACATGAATAGAATAATTGTTCCTGGTTCATTAAAGCTTTGGCAATAAACACTCACAAGCACAGTTTGTCTCCTTTCTTTTACATTTTGTTACAGTGCAGGGCTAGAGCCTAACAAAACTGTCTCCAAATTCATTATAAATAATAGTTTTTGTATTCTAACTTGGCATTTTCAGAAGTCACATGAAAGACTAAAATCTCCTTATCGATGGGGGAAAGTGGATTTTGTATTGCCAGCTTCACTTCCACTAGCAGTGTGCTAATTACCCTGCAGCGTCCTCCGTTTCCACAGCTGTTTTCAAGATCTCTAAGGGAAAAAGAAACAAATTTTGGAAGGAGGCTTACACTGCTCAAAGATGGCTCCTGAATTGGAATGGGAAAATGTCAAGTGCACTGCTTTGTAAAGACGGGGATGAGAAAATTGAAAATCCTCCATTGCCAAACAGAGAGTTTTTCACGGCCTGACACAGGCACATCCAGGACAATCCCTTGCATTGCCTCTGAATTATTTACATATTGCGGTTGGGGTGCATAAACATTTCTGTTATATGCCTTGCTGGGTGAGAATGGACACAAACACTCCTTGACAGCTTTCATATTACAGTGTTCGTGATGGTGGAAGAATCCATGGAGAAAAGGGGGACAGTATCTGCAAGCAGAGTCGATATATTGATCGTAACCCAGGGGCCATTGGCACTGTCATGTCAGTAGACATCCTACCTCCGCTTAACTTATTGATCATTTAATAGTTTTTGCCACGGCAGTCAATGGTAATGCAGGGATTAATCTTTAACATTTACCTTCCCACTGTCTCTATGAAAATACCCGCAGAGTGCAAATGTCAGGTGATTGATTAGCTTCAACTAAAATTATGTTTTAAGATTGAAAAGTGAATACAAAAAAAATCCCCTCTGTTCTGGTTGGTTATCTACCATGAAAAGGCAGCCTTTCAAGGATTCAGGTCTCCAGGGCACTGTTCTCTATCAATACTAGTTAAAGGAAAGTCTCTGTAGCTTACTAATACAAGGGCACTGGATTGTTGACCCAGCTGCTTGTTTTCATCATAAATGAGGTCCTTAGTTCGCAAAAGAGGAAATTACCTTCTCTGCTCCTTTCTTTTTCTGAGTCCTGATTGTTTTATTTTTAAAAACCCTCATCTTCACCACTTACTTTATAATGTATGGACATATTACTAGATACAGTATTTATAGATATAGTATATTAGCCATTGTTGCAAAAATGATTGTACATTGACATTCAGTAATCATTGATATTTGCAGTTTGTCCTCGAGTTATTCAGTAAATTAAAACAGAAAAAAAAGTTTTTATACATAAGTGTGTAAACACTGTGATACTGTTGTTTCCTCGCTATAAATGGAGGCTCGATGTTAAGTGTCGCCTCTTGTTTCTCTCTTTCATCTTCTCCTTTTCCACCCACAGACTGACTGCATGTGCTCTGGCTGAAGATGTATCATCAAGCCGGGGATGCTAGAAAAAACACAAAGTTTTCAGAAAACATTTTCTCACACTTTAAGCCAAAGGTTTAAAATATAATTGGAAATAAGTGACTTAAGCTCCAGACAATCCACACACAGGTATTGTCTTTATTTTAGGAAGAAAAGAGCCAAAGGACAACTAGTTAATTTCTTCCAACTATGGTGTTTTTTTTGTTTTTCTTAAAGCCATTTAAATAGCCGTGAGTAAGTAAAATTATCTAATTAAATGAGGCCAAACTTCATTTTGGGATTCATGTAATAAAATATTGTGTGTGCTAAAAAGCAAGAATGTAAGTGCGGAAGAAATAATTGAACATGTTAGGAAATATGTGATCGTGCTTTCTTGACAAGAGTTTTTAGACTTCAGTGCTGATAGGTGGATTTTACTTTTGGACAGAGCTGTTTCCTCCTGATTCCACTCGTCATGTTAAGTTAGTTGGCTGCTGGCAATGACCCCATGTTTAGCATTCAGAAAATATCAATCCTTTAACTCTAGCAAGGAGAACGAAGTAACATAGTCCCCAAAATGTCTCACTGTTCTTGATTAATTTGACACAGTACTGATCTTTCCAGTTATATTTACTCTTACTCTCACACTTCAATGAAATGTGTACTATAAGGCATCCCTATAAGCTGTATTTAACAGTTATTCTAGTACTTCAAAATATGACTGCCATACTACAGAATGTTTTGTTGTCTGTTTTTATGACGCATTAAATACTACACAATTACAGGCAAATAATCCACACACACTTATTCACCAAACAATAAACACATAAGCACAATTTTTTTGGGTGCAATTTCCTAAATGCCTTTTGTAGCTTCTGGGTGTCAGTAAATGCGTTCTATGGTTCCACTGGAACTGAGGCCATTAAGTAGCCTCAGTAAATGGTTTCATAAGCAGTTCAACCAAGCATGATACCTTACCTGAAACCCTTTACCATTATTCCTCATATATTACCACTGATACAATTTATTTTCAGGCAATTGTGGCATAGACCAATGATTCCCTCGATTGATTCAAGTGCTTAGGCTAAAAACCTGCTCTCACTTTTCAAGGACAGTGAGTCATCCGAGTGTCTATGTCCTCAAGTTGTGGATTTTACAGTAAATCACTCTCACAAATATGAAAATTTTAATTGAACTCCAGCTTCTATGTGAGTCATACTTTCTCCAGTTATGTTTTGTGTTGGCTGAATAGATTTTAAAAGGTTTGTCCAGACTGAGGTTAGAGCAGAAGGACAAACAAGGGCCAGCATTACTGTTGAAAAGCAAACTTCAAACAAGATTTATCATCACTGCTGACAATGAAAAATACTGCATTTAATCATTGTTAAATAGGACACTCATCAGGAATAGGTAAATTTGTCTTCCTGTTGCACACCAGAACATACAGCCACGTTGTTTACCAACACACTATTCATCCTATCATATAAACACATCTCTTAGCCTGCATTCATACCATCTACAACTGAAAAGATGCAAAGAACAATTGAGCCACATACCTCAGTATGCCACGGCTATTGATTTGATCAATCTGCCAGCAACAGAGAGTTGATTCATTCAAATGCTAATCAAATCAAACCAAACAAGTTGTTATTAACTAAATTCACTCAAAACAAGATTACCCTTTTAATCAGGAAAGACTCCTCTTGGCCTGTGTAATTCCTTTTAATGGGCTTTTTGCTGGTTGGGGTTCTAATAGATGGGTGGCAGGGGAAAGGAATGGGTTGGCACCTTTGGGTGACGGGGGGGTTATCATGTTTACTCAAATCTTTGATGATCATGGTGGTGGGAGAGGAGGATGGAAAGATTTGGTCATAACTCACACTGTTACATTATAAATCCTGCTGTGTAATGCAGGTGAACAACATATTGATTTTTACACAAGAAATATAGTCCTTCCTGACGTTTGCCTTTGTTGATATGTGGCATTGTGGTGTGGAAAATGAGTCGCAGAGGTCTTCAGGGAGAAGATCACACTCAGTGACTTTAAAAAAAGCGCTCCTCAGCATAAACTTGCATTTATGTTTTCACTTTTGTCTGCTTTGTACAGTTTCTGCAGGTTGTTTTTGTCATGTTTGCAACTTGTGTTTAAATAGGCTCCTCAAAAAAGCATTGAACGCCATCTCTATAAAGTGTTTCTAAAGCTGTATGTAAACAGCATTTTAGTCACTTATTTTTGCAATTATTCATCTCAATTATTCATCTAACAAAACAGAAATGCCTGTCTTTTAATCAATGTACCTGTCTGCATACAGTTCGTGTTTCACTTGCGTTTTATGCCTATAAATGCGACCTGAAGCATGTTTTTACACTTTGTCTGTTTTCCTGGATTTGTGCACTTAACTACTGTGATTTGGCTCTGAATGCTTCCAAAACAGAGGTGACTAACAACTCAATACTGTGCCTGATCTCCTCCTTTGTAGATACACAGAGAGCACCAGTGCTGCTGCTGCTACTGCTGCTGTAATGACGTGCTGCTCACGTTATGCTTTCTTTGTTAACAGGGCCATCCGCCAGTGAAGAAAACATTTGCCCAATCACAGAGTAAAAAGCCTTTAACTTGCAGGCTGATAAAATTATATCCTTGATGTTTGCTGCACAGAATGTAAAATATGTCATGACTATCTACTATAACTCTACTCATAACTGAATCCTGGAAATCTGAATAAACAAAGTTTTCATTAATTAAAAGCTGCATAAAGTCCAACAAAAAAATCGGAGCCTGTTAAGACAACACCCTGCTGATTTGGGAAATCTGTGGAGTTAAGTTAAAGGTAGCATCGCTGGACTAGACAAAGAATATTAGTTTGAAACAATTGTTTTCACATCCTAAATTTTGTAATGATTTGTTTCAACAGGCGTTAGTGATGTCTGTCTGTAATAAAAGACTTTGAAAGAGTGAGAACGAATTCCAGAAAGTACAATGTAGAAATATCAAGTTACTTGCACATGAAATTGGCTGTCAAATGTTAGATGTTTAAAAATGACTGAAAGCAAAATTTTTGCTCTGCTTAAATAATGGCAATGAACTAGAATATTATGAAAGGTCATGTCATTTGTTCAGTGTAATCTAATATTACTGTATTATGCATTCAGCACAAACTGATAAAAACACGGTCGAGTGGAACGTCAGCGTAACATCACTGACTGTGTAGCACACCGAGCCAAATATTATGGTTTCCAACCATAGTTTATATAAGTAATGCAGGTTTCTGGATGCGGGGACTCAGGCCAGTCTTTCAGGCAACCACCAGATTGTTGCCCTGGACATATTTGTAGTGGAAACAGATGGGATGGGGTGCACCGTGGCAGATCATCGTTATTATGGTCACACAGTGGGGGCAAGTTATGGAAAATGTTCCTTGTAAGGCATGTATCATGGTTAATTTACTCTCTACAAAAAAACAAAGAACAAACATACGAATGCTTTTGATGTGAATGCAATATCTTGACTGCTGTTTTCATGTTGTTGTTTTTTTTTGGGGGGGGGAGGTTGTTATTAAGTGTTGCAATACTCAGTGCTACCATAGAAGCCATGCTATTTGTCTGATTTTCAGTGACAAAATGTCCAAATGCTATGTAGTGAGTAGTTTTGTGTGAAACATCACAATCACAGTAGCTTGATCAAAATCTCATTTTCAGTGCATTTGTTATGTTAGCACTCAGTGTATTTGCTGCAGAAAAAGTATAATAATAAGCAGTGACAAAGAGAGGGAAAACACAAGCTGATGCCAGTATGAGTGGCCTGGGACTAACAGAAGAGTGAAGAGAGAAACAGAGAAGCCTGCTGGGGGAACATAACTCCACTCCGTGTCCCAGTGCTCAGAGAGAAAAGGAAAAGAAGACACAATGCAATATTCTCTTTGGAATTAATTCACTCTCTCTTTTCCAAGAGCATCTAATTTAGTGTTGCTTGCCTTCCTTACTGTCTCAATCTGCCCCTCGCTCTCTGTCTTTCCCACTTTCTTCATCCATCTACTTTGCTGTCTCGCTGTTTCCATCCTGGTCTATGCCACCCCCAGCCCACCCTCCAACCACCACCACCACCACCACCTTTTCCTTTTACTGTCTCTCATTCTCTCCGTTCTCTGCCTGAGGCTTTTGTTAGACTCTTGTGGCGAGTGCAGAGAGAAAGAGACAGGCCTTGAACACGACTCAAGCAGTCTGATTGGGAAGGAGCGCACAAGAACCTGGAGACATGGGAGATGAGAGAGGGAGCGAGTGGATATGAAAAACCTCTTCTCCCCCGTGAGAAACAGAGCGAATGGCAGAGGAGAGGGAGCATACTGATAGAAACGCAGATATGCAAAGAAGAAATAAGTGGTTATCCCCTTATCCAGTGTTTTAAAGAGGTTAACCTCATTAAAATTGTGGTTACGAAAATGCTTAGGGCATGATAGATAATAAATTCTCAAGCCAATAGTACAGACTCAGTCTGAATTCATAGATTTGTTAACTGTTAAGCTTCTATTTGTGATTATTTCTGCATCCAAAGGTTGGTATAGCCCCAAGTCCATTTGGAAAAAATATTGCTGGAAGAGAAATAGTGGCCACTCCTGTCCAACCATTTAACTTTTGCTAGAAATAAAAACATGGCACCAGTTTTTAGTGGCTGAAATAAAAACAGCAGTAAATGAGTCAAATATGAGAAGGTCACTGTGTTTTCCAGCCCGTTGCTCATCCTAAATGGGTCCCCATGGTGTAAATGAGGATGGATGTGAGCTGAAGAGGATTCACTGGTCTGAGCTCAGCCTCTCAAAAAGACAAGGGAAAGACAAGGGCAGAAGAGGCGAGAGCAGCTGAGTTCTAAGAAGGACTGGCTGTGGCGAAGTTTAGATATACTCGTGTGGAGGATTTACAGAATACAGTCGTAGCTGCTGTGTTTAGTGTGTAGGCTGGCAGCGGAGACTGGGAGGAGGTCAAAGGGCCTGTACTTAGTGTACAGATTTACCAGCAAGCCGTTGTGCCAGTGGCCAATCCTCTCTGAACATCTCTCTGTTGCTCGATTGCTCTCTCTCTCTTTCTCTCTCTCTCTCCCTTGCAAATCTAATAATGCATTAGTCAGTTTTATGATTGTTAATGTGCACTTGCTAGTCAAATCTGGAAAACAAAATTTGTAAAAAAAAAAATCTTATTTAAAGAGTATATTTATTCCAACTCCAAACATTTGGCAATATCAGTAAAACAACACAATTTCATGGATGGCTGTTGACGTATTAACTAATGCTGTTTAAAGTCTTACAGTGTACAATTGCTTTCTTTTTAGTGACAACACTTTTTAAAGACTGCATATTCCACTGAATCATGTGCTACAGAGACAGACAAATCTGAAACAATGGAAGGTGCTGTGATCGTCGAAATAGAGGGCAGCATCTCATTAACATGATAGCAGACTTAACTGTGGCTACTGTGGATGATTTATTAGTCTTGACCAAATGCACACAGTTATAGGTCTCTGTCTACATTAAACCATAAGACACTTGATATCTTTCATGATTCATGATGTGGAGCTTGGAAACACCTCAAGGTCAGACTGATAACTACGGGATGTGGGATGATGACATCATTATAAAGTTGAAATCGTTCCCCTTTATGTCTTTAGTTGTGGAAAGTTATTACTAAAATGTGTGAAAAATATTAGCCCAGTATCATGCCAAAGTGTGTAATGAACCATGTAAGTGTCACGTTTCACCACACCTAAGCATTAAAAGTACATGTATGCATGACCATGACTGAAGAAGGCAGTCATAAGACAAAGTACAAAGAGCAACAAAGTCCACAAAGGGTGAACATTGGTGGTGGTTGGATGGAACAAGCACAAGACTTTCACCCAAGTCAACGTGGATATATTTTAAAGTGATGAAGTAATACATTTAACTTGCATAACTGGGTACTTAACATGATGTATGAAACATTTCTTTTGTAAAATCAATTCACCCAAACCATGATCTTTTTCTAACCCAAATCAAGTAGTTTTGGTGCCTAACCCCAACCGAACTGTGACCATCACACGTTCAACCCTGACCATGACCGTGCCTAAACTTTAGGCACCTTACTTTTCATGCCTAGGTGAGACAAAACATGGCACTGACACAGTATCCTCCAGTGGACTGACAGATTATTACATACTTTGGTGTGATATTGGGTTGGAAATGGAAATATTGTGTTTAAAAGGTCATTCCTCCAAATGACTAATCATTGACCTACAGTGAATGTCACCTCTGGGAACATCAGAGCCTAACTACCATACTTGTCATTCCAAGTGGAGAATATTATTGACCATCATTTTAACATTTTGGAAACAGTTAAAAATCCTTTCTCTCCAATTTTGATCATCAAATATCATTATCAACATTTCACAGACCATAACAAATATTAAACATGAAAGAAAGAGCTTCATTGGGCCGGTGATAGTTCCCACCATGGGTTAATCTGTGTAAATTTAAAATTGCCTTAGAAGAATCAACCCGAGGTTGATCAAAATCCAATCAGAGGTTGCTGAAATATCACACATGGCACAGGGACAATCAGTGTGGGGCCATCCTTGTGCGAAATAATCTAATTTTGAAAATGCCACAGCTCAGTGAGATATAACCTGCAGCAGCATACATTCTAGTTTCATTAGTTCATTGTCACTGGTGTCTGTATGGATGGATGTATACAAAATCCCAAGGTGATCATCATTAAGGTTGATGTTTTAGTAACATGATATCATGTTTTGGTTCTCAATGTAGTGGAAATGACTCATCAGATGGAAAGCCAGTGTCTCAGCCATGAAATTGTCTATATGGGTGCTATTGTGATTCATGCAGTCACGATAAGCAGAATGGGTGCACACTTTCTGTTAACCTTGAAATCAATATTTCAATATTTACTGTGTTTCAGTGACCAACGCCGTGCCACCATTCACGTTTCCCAAGAACAATAGACAATATCGCGATAAAAACACAAGGGCTATTCATTGTTATCATGAGATACACTGTACATAGGATGCCCATAAATTGGCTACAGCTCACAAAGAAATTAATTTGAGAATGTTGTTCAACTTTTGTTAAGCAACACACTGTGTTATCATTAAAGTATACTTAATACCCCATTGACATTTTAGAACTTTCATACTTAATATTTTGGGTGAGGCTGATTGTTGAGGATCTGCACCTCAAAACTCAATGAGGCTTTCCAGCAAAAAAAAAAAAAAAAGTCCTTGAAAATGCACTAGTGAGCAATCAACTTCCCAGGCTTGAAAAAGAAAGCCACTGGGAGTGAAAAAAGAGGTTATAGAAAACAATGAAGAGGCTGATTACACACAATTCAAAAACAAATTCCCACCCAGCACGCTTTTTGGAAGTGCTCTCTGGGAGAAGGAGGAGGAGGAAGAGTTTTCTCCACCAGCGAGACAGCGCCCCAGTCGATTTACTGCGACCGACCGTGAAGCGCATATCCTCCGATCAGCCAAACGGAATGTCCTGCAAGCTCCGTAAATGTGCACCGCCTAGCCGGGATGTTACGTGACTGTACCTTCAAAGCAAAAACTTGACATTGTTTTTTTTCCTCAGCGAGACAATAAAAGTTAGATTGTGGAGTGAAATAGTTATAAATAATATAAAATTCGTAAGGAAAGACATTAGATAGGCTGCTGAGTAAAGCCTTGCATGGGTTTTCATAGCTGATTCAAGCACTGCAGTGCATACAGCGAGAGATAACAGCAAAACAAAATCAAATAGTGTCAATAAACCATTACATTGTAACATAGGCTATTTTGTTAGAAAAGGTTTAAGTAAAAGAAATTAGCGGGTTTTATTTTGTAAGCGCAGACCGGAAGTTGTGCTTCTTCTGCCTACGTTAGACTTTACAGCAGTTCTTCGGTAGCATTGAGCTCACACGTCGCCCTCACCACAACATCGCACCACTGCGGTAGGAGCGGGCAGGCAGCAGCAAAAGCAGCAGCAGAGGTGTATCCGGCAGCCACTGTTCACTTGTTCCTGCACGACAAAAATCCAAGTGGGCGAGTGTGTCTCTCTGCCGACTTTATCACAGAGGAGGACTTTACCTGAGAGGACGTACAGCAGCAGCACCAGTAGCTCCCAGGGCAGTCCTGCAGCCCAGCGAGAGCGACGGACGGAGAACTTTTGGCTTGATTTCCCCCCCACCACCACCCCCCGGTAACCTTGGAAGTCAGACCTGATTATTGAGAGAGGATGGAACTGCTTCTTCTCTCCATCACCTTGTGTTTGAGCGCCGCTGTCCCACAGCATGTGACAGGTGAGTAGAAAAGTGACCGGCTGTCATTATCGTTGTTATATTTTTACACGACTAGCCCTTTAGCTTGGGAGTACAACGGATCGACCAAGTCTCTTGACATATCGCTCTGAAAGTGACCAAGTGATTATTTAAAAAAAAAAAAAAAAAAAAAAAAAAAAAAGGGGGAATCCCACATTAATTGCGCAACAAAATGCAATGTGGGTCTCTGGTGAGTCTGTATTGTTTGCGGAATACGAGCAGGCTGTCAGTACGCTTTGGCAACATAGATCAGTCGCTCGTAGGCTATGTGTGCGCGACTCGTTAGTTAATTGTTTTTAAGGACACTTGTTTGAGTCGATCAAACGGCTAACTAAATATTTTCAATCTGTGCGTAATTCCTCTTTGATAAGGGGCCACACCAGCCCGTGCATTAGGCGCGCGCAATTAAGGTAAAAATGTGCGCTGCTCCAGTATTTTGTGCACCCTCACCGATCATCTTCAGCTGCTGGCTTCGCCTCTCTGTGAAAGCCTCCACTGGATGAAATAAGCCGAGAGTCCAGGTATAGTATAGCCCTCGTCGATTAATTTAAAAAGGACGTCACTTTTCCTTCTTTAGTAAACTGAATTACGCGGGGGGAGGGTGGGGGGGATAAATGGGAAGATCTTTTGCATGTGGGCTATAGACAGACCCAGATGCTATCAGTTAGAGGAGACAGAGATCCTCCTGTGTTAGTAGCTGTACCATTATTGACGATGATGACATCACAAGAAGGTCAATTAGATACGTCTAATGTAGATTCTTGCCAAAAACTGTTAGTCTGCCTTCTGTAGAGAGGAGATTGTTGTAAACGTACAGATTAACCCCCTGGATCAGCATTCAAACCATTCAACAGCCTCCCTCCTTTGCCCTCCCAGCACTCTGGTAACAAGGAATGTTTAAGCTTTCGCTTGCTATATGTTTTCCATGAACAGAAAGAACTGTACCTGTGAGATTTTCTGTAAGGAAAACAGTGAAATCCTCATGGAAGTGGGTCATGCCATCCTCCCTGTCTCTTTTCATTTAGCAACATGCTTGCCTCAGGAGTCACACATGTCAGACAGACCTCAGTCTCTACACAAGGAGAGTGCCTTAAGCAGAGTTTCCAAAGCTCCCTAAGCCTCACAGTGTCAACTCGGAGTCAGCCGTTACAAGCCATAATACTACCCTGGTAGGCTGGCGTAATGAATGCAGAGGAAAAGCAGGGTGCCGTGGGTCCACTTGTTTCAAGGCTCAGTGAGTTAAAAATACACCCTGAACTAGTGCCTCAATTAATCATATCCCAGTTAAATTTGCAGTATTGTAAAGGGATTTTTGTGCATCTGTTTCCAAACTGAGAACAGCTGTAATCACATCAACAGAGAGGAGCTGGTATGAGGAAGAGATGAAGGTGCATGGAGGGTGTTAACAATATTTGATCTGTGTTTGAACTCCCTTTTATAGCCAGCTTGGCAGCTGTTTTAGCATTGTAACTGCTTCATCCCTATCAGTCTGAGTCTGGGATGTTTGAGGGGAAAAAAACATCCCACGGTCAGATTGACAGGGCCCCAAAAGCATTCAAACTCTATCCTAAAGACAAAGATGGAAATAATAATAGATAGCAGGTGTCTTGAGAGATAGCTGCTAACAAACACTCTGCTGAGGATGTCACAGGGTGCCTCTGTCCACTGAAACAAATTGATGGGGTAGCAGTGTTACGCCTTCAGGTAAAACAGACTGCATTGTTCCAAGTCAGTGTGCAATACATCACATCCTCCGGTTGGTTACTGGTGCTGACTCTCACACATTGTTTGGGATCCTGCCTGTCCGCCAGGACAAAGCACATGACTGCACCCGTGGGCCCTCTGAATGGAAATGTAAGATGCTTTTGTGCTTGTTTAGAGTCAGTTTTGCGGAATTTTATGCATCTTAATTTTCGTCTCGGTCTTGTTATAATTGCTGCTCAATTAGAGCCTTTTAGGCAAATAACAGCCATCTGGAGTGGCAGTGTGATTGTCGGCTGTTGGTGAGTCATGATTAGCGTTAATATTGTTGGTTGCTATTCATTTCACTCAAAGATTTTATGTGTGTAACAGCTGAAGAAGTTTGTTAAACACAAGACACTGAAGTAGACATATTGTAATTTCTGGATTGTTTGTGGCTTGATGCTCATCATGCTCACAGACTGTAAATTTGTGGGTTTCAAACTGACAAAAGGCTGCCTCCTTGTTAGTAGGAGTGATGTCTGGTACATTTGAATAAATGATAGATCTAGATGGAAATATTAGCTCGATGTAACTTAATATTACCTTAAATTATTAACTTACCTTTGGAGAAAAAAATACAGGAACACGTTTTTTTCCTTGAATGTCCTTAATTTACTACAGTCTTAAATAAATGATTTAACTGGTTGTCCTTGTACTGAACAGAAACATTTTGATCTTTTGTATGCAAACAGTTGAATGAATATTAATGAGAGATGCATGTAGATGTTGGCGATTTATCTAAAAACTCATTACATTTACTGGCCTCTGGAGGTTATGGTTGATGTACGGGTGACTTTTAATAACAATGACCTACCTCGACAGTGCCCTTCACTCTGGTTTTAAATGGCAGAGTCTTCAATCAGTGGATAGAGGTCAGACCTCTGTCAGATCGGCAGCCATTATAACCAGAGGAATTAAAGCAACTCATTGGACAACAACCCATGCAAAAGGAAATGCAACACAGACTATCAGACCATAGGAATCAACAACATTGGCACTGTCTTTTTTTCCATATTTGTGGAACTTAGTTGGGACATTCATTGTCAGTGCAGGTGTTTCTTAATCCCTTTTATATTTGAGAAAGACCTCATTTGTCTTTTATGTCGAGAAGTTATTGGATACAATGCTATTTGTCTTTGCTGTAGTCGGGCCTCTGTTGTCCTGCCTCCATTTCATGCTTGAGTTATTGGGAGTGCACTAGAGGGACAGTTATAGAGGTTCCAAGGACACGTGCAGATGAAGCGCTGACCAAAGAACTTTAATATAGGCCTGACATGTGGACAGCAGCACAGTGGTAAAATAAGTTGTTTGAGCCAATTCGACTCATGTAAGCTTTGAGACAGAAACTAAATGACTGCGTCACTGTTCTTTTGTTATTTCTTTGTAGACACTGTTTTTCCTTTGTAATTGAGTAATCAAGTGACTACTCCTAAGTGTCTCACTCAACTAAAATACTGGAGCTGCCGATCTACTGTGCTTTAGGTGCAGCTCCAGATTCTCAAGGTGACTTCAGATTCATCAACCCCGCATTTGTACATCTGAGAGTGAAAAGGGACAATGTTTCAACTCATCGCAGAGACAAAAGACAGATACTGAGACTGGTCGTCAGTGAAAATAGCCTCTTTTCACACAAGTGAAAGCCTGTTTGACCTCTAATCCTTAAATCAATGATTCTATTCACAAAACTCTGGAAACATTGATTCTGACTTTTCCCAGACATGTTAAAGGTCTATTGTTTACTAAAAACAGCATGTAACATTGTGACGACTGGTTTAAACTGAGTGTTTATCTTTACATTCTAGTAATGCCTATGTCAAAATTCAGACCGTGACCATGCCAGGAAAAAAAGGCGGACAGAGCCCCCAGAAAACAGTAAAGAGATTACATGAATATTTCGTTTGTAGTGTCAGTTCATGTCGCGTGTACAGCAGTTTTTCAGCTAAGAACATGTAGGAGCCTCTGCTTTCATAGTTTGAGCATTTATAATACCACATGCTGGTAAGTAAGTAATCCCACTGGGTCACGAATAATACTGACTCAACTTCTGGAGGCACAGTCAGGCCCATTGTGTGTGTGTGTGTGTGTGTGTGTGTGTGTGTGTGTGTGTGTGTGTGTGTGTGTGTGTGTGTGTGTGTGTGTGTGTGTGTGTGTGTGCGTGTGTCAAAAAAGCAACAGCAAATAGTTATGTGATGCCTTGTGTGAAATACTTGAACTATTTGGAATCGGTCATGGGTTTGAAGCTCACTGTTTTTGTGACTTGGGTCTTATCAAAAGAAATATTATATTAAGAGAAAAGCCATCCAGACACATCACATTAAGATGAAGGAGATTATGTATATTTATGGTACAGTTAATCTAAATTGTTGTTTGGACAAATCACGTTTAAGGTTTATTTTAAGTTGAATTATTAACATTTCTGCCGTTAGCTCATCTTACTGTCACTGGAGGGTATAAAGTGGTAGGTCAGTATTTTATTAAATAGGCCTCTGTCTTACACCCAGCACAAAGAGGGGCCAACACAATGTAAAGATCTTTGTTCGTTTCAGGCTGACACGGTTTAAATAGCGAATGTACTTGTGCCCGTGTGAGCGCCCACGTCGGTCTTAAACGAGATATGGTCAGGTGCATTGTTGACAAGTTGCTATATTGACACAGCTGAAAGCAATTGCGCGGTTGACCAACAAAAAGCTGGTCTTACGTCAATGTAAGGCAAAAGATTAAAATGAAAAGGTTACCATGTGAAAGATAATTATTATCAGTTTGCTCAGTTTGCACATGAACAGATCTGATTCCTGTGCAGAAAAGCCTTCTTTCCTACTACTTGGCAAATTCACTGTTATGATAGCAATCCACCAAGGTAGAAGCACACCAGGCTCTTCAGGGGAATGGGAGATGACACACTGATTAATTTATTTCACATTACATCCAAAATGCACCTATGATTAATTAAGTGACTAAGTACCGCCCCTTTGAAGCATGCACTTTACTTTGCACTCAAATTATCTGCAGTTAAACTAGTGAAAGCAGATTTTGACTGCCCTAAATGCACTTTAGACTATGTGCTTAGACTTTTAAAATAAAGCCCAACAATTATCCCTCCGCCATTAAGACCCACTTTTATTATTACTATACTTCTGTTTTACTGGCCACCACAACACGATCTCCACCACTTACTTTAAGCAGGCACTGAATACATATCTAATACAGACATCCTAAAGGTACATTCTTTGTTGAGGCAATGTTTAAATTAACTTTAATGTGGTGTTGAAATCAAGTTTTGATAAGTGCAGGTTTTGGCAATAAACAGCATGCTCTGAAATTTATCTTGATACCAGAAGATCAAAGCTAATTGCAATCCCGTTTCTCAGCTAGTAGGACTATGTGCATTTGTATTTACTCACATACTGACAGCACCCGGGGAATATGGTGAAATCATTTTCAAATTATGTATATTTTTTCATATGTTATATAATTTTATGTATTTATCACAGCATGTTATGGCTTAATTCTGATGTTGCCATAAATACTCATTGCACTGAAAACGTTCATACACAAACACAAATATGAGTGCATGTTTAATTAAACTGTCAACAGTGCTATTATCTTCACAATTATTGCAGTAATAGTGTAAGGTTACACTGTATGTTATATAGCTTTTAGTTTTCTCCAAAATAACATTTGAAGTCGTCAGGTTGATGGTTCTGATTCCATTACAAACACTAGCCCAAATTGTACTATACGCAGTAGTCTGGCACCATCAAACAGTGTACAGGATTTAAATCACAGTAAGACTGGTGCTTTTAACCTTAGAAATACAAAAATATAAAAAATTATAATAAAAAAAAGAAAAAGAAGAATTTTGCACTGGCCTTGTTGCTGTGATTTACCTTCACTCACATGAAATGTCAAAGCACACATTCCATCATTTTTCTGCTCTTGTTAACTTTTACAGTATAATTACTTTGCAGGAACCCAATTACTCCTTTTGGGAATCAGTAAAACGCTGCAGTTTGATGGAGAAAAGTGTGATGTCTGTGTGAGAGAGGAAAGAGGGGGGATTTCATGTGGCTTCACTTGAAGTGCTTTTTCTTGTTTGTCTTCAAACTCATTTCATCTATCTGCCTGTTTGTCCGTCCGCCCGGGTTTGGGAAGGGAGGCAGGACTGCAAAGCTCACTGGGGAGCATCAGGGTGGATTTTCATTGCATTCCTTATGCGAGCCAAACACAATTTTTATGCTGTTGTGGGTGTGTCTGCTGAGCGCTGTGGACTCGGCCGATTTTTCGGGGAGGTGTCACACCAGCGTCAGCCATTTGCTATCAGTGTTGGTCATGAGTGAAAGAATCCACCTCTCCACAGCGGATCAATAAGCAGAATACATTATTTTTGATTAAATGCAGAACTGCAGAAGCCTGTAAGTCTAAGGAGGTGTGTGCAGTTTCAGCTTGTTTAGGTTCTATTGGGAAACCAAAACTTTAAGACAAAGAGGTTCAAACTGACATGCAATTTTTGCTTGTACACGGAAGGATGAATGATGTGTAGATCTTTGAATGTTTGATGTTTACACAAAAACCCAGCTCCTGACACATTCTTGGGATGTAATATCTGCTCTATATATAAGGTATATAATCTCTTTTAGTGTTTGAGTGCGTGCTTGTAATGTTTTTTTCCATCTTTTTTTCCTCTTTCCTAACAATGCTTTCAGCGTTATAGTGCTGTCAGGTGTGTGTGTGTAGGGCATCCAGTTTCCAATTAAGTTTGTAATGGGAAGAGAGTTTGTGAGTAACTTTTCAAATAAACCTAAAGTTTGGAACATTCACAAGTAGGCTTGTTTTTATTGGATAAACATGCTTTAGCCCGCCTTAGTCTAAATACGATTGAGGAGTTAAAGTTATGAGCTTTGCTTCTGTCTGATTTAGTCTCTCCATTAGGTTTTGGAACATGGCTACATTTTTAATGAGCCCAAGATACTTATTAGTGATCAGATAGGTGTTGGTGGCTTAAGTTCTTACATCCAACAAGCCCTAAGGAAATGTGGGCTTGTGATTCCTATTTGAAAGACATACCAAAGTCATGAGGCCCAATGTACAGACCAAGGTTAAAAAGGTAACTACAATCGTTAACGTAGTCCTCTCTATGATAAATGTACAGTTGTGGTACTACAGATGCAAAAAAAGAGATACATTCTCATCTAAATTAAATAAAATACAGTCACTGGTTAATAATGTCCTAATTTAAAATTAAACGCAGGTGTCGTCCGTCTTTCACTTCTCTCCATTCATCCTTCAGTCAAATTGATGTTGTCTTTTTCCTCTCACTTCAAGAATGTGTAGAAGACAGGCTTTATTTGAGGACGCGTTGTGCATTTCGTCCTAGACTCATCAGCTCTGGAGTTTATAGAATTATTTTAAGTATATTAGTACCTGAATCGAGTATGCAGTGTGCTTTTCGGTTTGTGTGTGCATGTGTGCTCAGATGTGTGGGTTATTGTGTTCAAAGCTTGGAGAGGTAACCCAGAAATGTCATCACACGAAGTCTAGGCAGCAATTCTGGCTCTTTTGCACATTGTGGATGTGCATCCATACTTCACTCATTTGCCAAAACACAAAACAACATCCCTTTATTTATCATGTCAGCCAGCCCACTTTTATACTCAATTTTGCTGAATGCCAACGATGAAGTGTTTGGTGAGCGATTTACTGAGAGCAAGAGTATCTATAAAAAGAAAAGGTAAACATGTTCAAAATTTGTCTTTGATATTATCCATCTGCACATGCCAAACTTCAACTGGAAGCCCGTGCTTCAACTCAAATATGAACAAACTTCCCTGGACTGTTTCCAAGTGCTTTTCAGAGTGGTTATTTGAGGTAGCGTAATAAAATGTATACTGACCATTGAAAAGTGAAGTGCAATTTTTTAAAGTGGAATGTCTTCAGTCCAGATGTTTTAGATTACCCCTGGGGTATGTAGTACCAGACAGAGTAAGAGAGAGAGAGAGAGAGAGAGAGAGTTGAGAGCCACGATGAAAATCCTCTTTAATTCAACATTCGATGAACAGAAACCGCTCACCTTCAAACTTCAAAGTAAGGCCCATTAGAAAAGTGGAAAAGTATAATCGTCTCCACTGTGTAATCGCGGTCCATTGTCACTTACAAAAGGATAAGGGTTGCAACGAGTTGCACCATTGTGGTAATTGTTAGGTACAGATATGATTAGATCATGTTTTTTTTCCCCACCAAATGTAATTCACTCACTAACTCGCACCACAAACATACTTCTTTATGTTTTTTTGTTTTTTTTTTTCAAAAATCGAACCACATAGTTTTGCTGCCTGAATGTGACAAAACTGCAGCTGTTTCACAACATCAACTACGTGCTTGTTTTAGTCACCATGATGATGAAGGTCTGTGACACCTGTCACTGGTACTGCCTAACGGTCAAGAGTTATTCTGTCGATTAAATATTAGGACATGTTGGTCCTATAGAGGCACTAAAGAAACACACACACATATATATACATATATGTGTGTGTGTGTGTGTGTGTGTGTGTTTCACAGGTACTTAAGTGTCCTACAGTTTTGAGTTGCCTGTGAACCTCTCATGTCCTTACCGTATTGGTTGGTCAGGTGTCGCCGTGTTGCCAGCCGATCAGGACAAGCAGAGAGAACTTTTTGGTAACCTACCGGGTTCTTAGAGGGGCGGGAGTAACGACAGGAGAGCGCGAAGCAGAGAAAGCGAAGCGGAAGACGAGGGAAAGCGGGTGAAGATGTAGCAAGTTGTACGTTCAGAAAATGTGTTTTATTGTAGTTAGTTGTTCGAGTTAGAACCGGAGTATTTTATAGCCGTGTATGATCCAATAAAACCAGAACGTGAGCCGTGTTGGAAGCCGTGCATGTCTGTAAAACTCTTAAGTGCCGCTGAGGTCATTGCCCCGTGTGGACTTGGCTGCTAAGAAGCTAACGGCTTGGGAGTTTGAACTCACAGTGAAAGTATAACTGTATTTTAAGCTAACCCGGCCTCTCTGCACCTTAGTCAGAGTCATACGCTTAAATTGGGCTAAAATCTATATTTTCGTAAACCCGTCCAATTCACCTCCCACGCACCAGGGGTGTGATATGAAGACCCTGCACTACAATTGGAATTGAGAAGGTGGGCTACATGTACAATAGTCTTTGTTTGGGTTTACAAAGTAATGTCTTCTTGCCATCTTCTTATAATTTGCCTGAAGTGAGTCATCCATCTATCCACCAGGTCCCTCTCCACCTGTCATGAGAGACTGGAGCCAATCCCAGCATGTGCATTACACCCTGGCTGCATTGTCTGTCACAGGGCCAACATACTTAAAGATGCACACACATTCTCAATTCTTATATTACAATGAAGGGTGCTCTTAGAATATCTGTAGTGTGCAGGATGTATCAGTTACTGCGTAGTCCAGAGGAGCACCTCTGGTTTTATAACGCAGCTATGCCTATTTTAAGACTTCTGGTGAAACAAGAGGAAAGCAGAAAGAATGACACTGGGAAAATACAATCTAAGCTTCACCTAAGAGCGCTACAGTTTTGAGAATCGTATCGACCTTTTATTTGAAAACTTCAAGTTTCCCAACACATTTAGTTTTCTTCCCATGTTATACAGCCAACATAATTCCACTGACATCATTCACCAATGCTGAACACTGTCTTGTTTCTTCTATTTTGCTTTAAAACCAGGCTTTCCAGCAGTTTGCTTTCTGTATTATTCTCCACTGCTTGAGGTTTATGAAATATTTACCAGTGTGATCTTTCTAACCTGCCTCAGTTGTCCTCCGTAGGTGTGCTCTATTGCCGATGCAGGCAGTACATTGTAAACACTGTGCTTGAAAATATTGCACTGTGTCTAGCATTAAAGCTGTGAAGAGTCTGATAAGTTAAATTAGCAGCTGAAAAAGTTCAAAAGTTGAAATCGCAGTATATTTTAAACCAGGTTTGCTGCATTGAAGAGGATTTCTTTGAGATATCTCACCCTCTCTCTCTTGCTGTCTCCATCTCTTTCTCTCACGCACTCAAAAACTCTAGAAGTTATAATTATAACACATCAAAACATGGTACTCAGGTGGCTGCAGCAGCTGGGCAGAGATTTAGTTTGATGTTATGAATAAAGCCATTGGATAGGTTTTGCCTGCAGTCTGCATTGGAATGGTGTGTTTGCTTGTGAAGCATCTGTTTAATTCACCGATGCATGCTTGTCTGTTTGTGTCTGATGCTGTTCAGTTATCATTTACTCATTTCCGAGTAATGTGTGAAATGAGTTCAGTGCTTATTCAAAGAGACACAAAATAATCAAGGCAAAGTAGCCATAGTGTGATATTTTGAGGTCCAGTAATCACCCTTGACTCTATGTGATCACTCATGAAGCTACTATACACTGAGCCCTTTCTTGCTCAACACTCAGGCTCTTTGAGTAAGTAGTGCCTGCTACATGAAATTCACTGACCAAGTGGTAAGCAGGATGAAAAAAATTAATTTGTCAAGGCCTGCCCTTTTCAGTACACACAATGCACAGCTTAGGCCAGTGGGTGTGAAGTACGAAAGGGAACTGGGATCAGAAGATATATTTTTTACTACTTCTTCATGTTCCTCTAACATGCTTTTAGTGTTGCAGAGCAACATCACACAGTGCCATTGTAACATTTTTCATGGTTTAAATTACGAGTATGACCTTAACCAAGTAAGCAATTGCACCATGTTAAAGACCTGCTAGAGACAGTGGAAAATGGTGCATTGAATGTTAGCTGCATAGGTGATCATATTAACTTCATTAAACCCAATATGCCCCTAAATTAACTGTTATGCTAATTGTGATAAAGCTGCGACGAAGTAATATGTGTCATGTGTGAGATGACATTTAAAGGATGTCTTAACGGAATCATTTTACATTTTTGGGAAAAACGCTTATTTACTTCGTTGACAAGTATAAAGTGGAGAGATTTGTACCCGTTTCTTATGCAGCTAGAGCCAACGGACTGTAAACTTATCCCATGTCTCATTTGATTAATCTGTGCATAGATCCAAGATTGCATACAGTAAGCTGTTTTAAATGTTTTGTGTGCAGGACTCTTTCATGAAAGTTTCTTGTCACTGTGAGTGCACCAGAAAACCAACTGATATTTTCCCATTAAATGGTAATTGTCATATTTACATTATATGGACCAAACAAAGACCATAAAATATGATAATTAGTCAGCTTCAGAGGTGCTGGTAGGTAGGGTTGGGTACTAAACTTAGATCCTTTTTTTTTTAGCACTGACAGAATTTGTTTGATTGTATTTACTGACGTCGACAAATGCCTTGGTACCAAATTTTCAAACCTGGGCTACATCGGCGCCAACATGTTTTTGTTCGAAAATGTATAACTTTTGCAGCGTTTACACAGGAGACGAGTCTCATCAGGGTCAGTGAGCATACGTGGAACGTAGCACACACGTGGATTCTAATCGGGAGGCCTGACTACGTCGATAAATCACTGTTTCAATTTAATGTCGCTTAAATCTTACATTAGAAGACCTTATTTCACTCTTTTCAAACTAAAGTACTGGTATTGAAGTTAGAAAATGGAGACATTTTTTTTTAACACTGCCCACCCCTACTGGTAGGTGAAATTTTGTTAATTAGACAAAGCCAAACTCTCCCTGTTTCTAGTCGTTCTGCTAAGCTAACAGAGTTTGTTACTTTTGGCAGCAAAGCAACTTTTCCATAAATCTTTCCCTTAATGTAATGCTCAAGAAACAAAAATGTGAAAATATGAAATTAAACACCTTTGCTGGCTTAATCAAATTTGTGATTGGTTATTTGAAGCTATCTGTCTCCCTGTATCTTACGAACACTCGCTAGAACATGGCAAAAAGACTAAACATTTGAATTTGCCATACTAGTGCAATCTTTGTAAATTTTGAATCAAAGCGTTGCTAAGTTACAGAGTGTATTTGTGTGGCATAATTTCCATTTCATCCAAAATGCCACATGGAAAACATCATGACAACAAGAGAGCTAATGAGGTAAACAGTTAACGAACAGGGTCAAAGGAATGCCTCCATGTGCTGTTGAATATGCATTAATCCTGTGAATTAGTGACACACTTTTCAACTAAAATGCATTTTCCCCTTTGCCTATTTTCCTTTCCTCGCCTGTAAGTCTGTGCTGGCACTTTCCATCACAGACACCTTCCTCTTCGGTGGTTACTGTGAAGATTCAGATGAAATGTGAGCTCCACTTCTTTATACATGTTTGATGAATCTTTTTATGCTGCTTCTGGGATACAAGCATGAATGTGGGCGATCTTGTGTGGAAAAAAAAAAAGGTACAAAAGATGGGAGGTGTCCAAGTTTGTAATGAGGATAGCAAGGCTCTCCTGGCTCATGAGCAAACTAGGGCATCTGTAATGAGTGTGCAGAGAGACGAGGGGGCGGGGGCAGAGAGAAGACAGGGAGGCATGTTGCGAACTTGCTATTACATCAGCTGTCCAGTGGATGTTAAGAGGAAGTAGGTGTCAGTCAGAGCTTCCACTCAACAGGAGATACTGAAGGACTTTGGTTAAAATCACTCCCTTCTGACCTCATTTGTGTGTTTTTTTTTTTTTTACAGAAACTCAGCTTGCTTGGTTTTTAACAGGGCATGTGCAGTTTCTCAATAATTTTGAATGGATGGCGAAACACCCGGTCGTGTTTGTCAGCAGAAGAAAACACAAGCACTATTATAAACAGGACGGGGAGGGAATTTCACTATGTGACCATTATTTACACTAAAAACCATGTAAAACTACATTTTGTTAACTGCAGTCTTGCACGGCCATGAACATGTACGTCATGGCATTACAGTCCTATATTCTGTTCAAGACTTGCATGTAGACAATACTGTTGAAAATCTTAATCTGATAAAGGAAACCATTTCAAATGTAATGTCACTGCATTGCCAAAATGATATGTAATGGCAGTATTGAAACAGGATTGCGAATCCAGTAAAATATTTACTAAACCAAATTAGCTACGCCGTCTCTTAATTAGCAAGAACCTGAAATAAGATCCTTATGAATTATATTAATTGGCTCAATCCATCAAAGAGCTTTGATGTAAATTTTTTCTCTGCCAGTCTTTGATTTAAATAGAGAAGGAATACTGTTTGGCTTTTTATTTTTTTTTCTGTGCTTTTAATTATAATTTGGTATGTCTATTAGGGCACCGAATGGTACGAAAGCACTATTGTTATTCAAGGCGTTATTATTAATCCCAGTTCTGAAAAATAAATTGCCTATTTGGCGGCTTTAACATGCTCAAAAATGTGGCACACTCGTATTTTAGTGGTTTTCGCGAGTGGCGTGTCAAAATGGCTCGTTAGCGCCCCCTAAACAGATGCCCCGGCAGCTACATTTACCTAAATGCATGAAATTCATTGGACGATGCGGCAAAGTTTAATGTTTCGCTATGACACAGGAAGTTGATGTTTAAGGTCAAAGGATGCTTGAAACCTCACGAAACGTGGCACATACACCTGGCGTGGTGAGACGGTACATCTAATGTGTATGGCGCATGGACATGGCCAAACGGCTCGCTAGCGCCCCCTAAACTGCAGCCCCGGCACCTAGTTTCACCTACATGTGCACGCTGTAATGAAGAATGTAGAAAATGAACAGGGTTAGTTAGAGAAGCTGCCACCAGAAACACGGGTAACCAGAAATGAGACAACACACTTACTGCAGCACATCAGTCTCTTATTGTTGTTTGGAAGAATTGCTCAGGTACAGTTTATTGTGTTGGATCTTCAGGATGGATCACCTGAGCTTTGCTCCTTGGATGTCGTGAAAGTTACCAAGTCCAATGTTGAACTCCCAGATGAATTAGACATTCATGACTAATGCCGGATGCAGGAAGCCATGAATTATTAACTTCTCTAACATTAGGTGGTGCTACTGCATCTGATTTTTATAGTGATTTACAAAGGCAGCATGGTGTTAATCACCTTTTAGGAGTTAAAATAACATCCATCCATCCATTATCTATAACCACTGCATCCTGAACTGGGTCACGAGGGGGCTGGAGCCTATCCCAGCACACTTTTGGGCAAAGGCGGGGTACACTCTGGACAGGTCGTCAATTCGTCACCATAAATAGACAGACAGAAACAAAGACCATTCACGCTCTCATTCACATCTAAGGGCAACTTTTTGTAGACTCACCAGTTAACCTGACATGCATGTCTTTGGACAGTGGGAGGAAGCCGGAGTACCCGGAGAGAACCCACGCAGATACAGTGAAAACATGCAACTCCACACAGAAAGGCCCCAGAACCCTCTCGCTGTGAGGCAACAGTGCTAACCACTGCACTATTAAAATAACAGTTAATGCATATTTTAATATCTTAAAACCCTCATGTAAAAATGTTAATGTAGTTCTGGAGCTACTGCACATTTTTTTTATCCTGTACTGACTTCATGGTTTATACTGTAAATGGGATATGCTTTCACCCCAGGAAAGCTCCAGTCCCCAGTTGCTGGAAAATCCTGTGAACCCTCTATGCCTCGGTCTGAGTGCATTATCGTTGCCCCTGGCCCATGATGAGGAGAGGTATCGATCTTATCCTCAGACGAAAGCCCTCTTTGCACCTCTGCAGGGCTTAGAGTTGGCTGAGGTAGGATGCACAGTAATGAGAGCAGAAGAGGGCAGAATGAGGGACCAGCTTATTCCTAACAAGGATAGAGACCTTTTCACTAAAGAAAAGAAAACAGCTAGCTGGGCATTTTTTTCAATCCCTCCCTTAAAGTCACTCTGCTCTGTCTTTCTGTGAGAACAGTTTAGGTCTTAACCACACCATGCACTGTAGCTGTGATGGTCTTATCTGGAATTTGAGGCTCCTATGGGAATATCTCGGTACAGACTGTCTGAAAACTAAATTTGGTTTACTCTCTCTATGAAGTCAGAGAAGCAGTGGAGGTGGCCACAAACGATTAAAAGCATTTCTCAGAGAAAATGGTTTGAGCTTACCCGGACCGAAGAGGGTAAGATACCTCCGGCTGGGAAGAAAGGTCGGCAGTCCTTTGAGCCCCATGGTTTGAGGCTTTTGTGGCAACAGAAGTTGTTTTTATGAAAAGGACTCCAAAGAGAGAGCTTTGTGTGTGCAGCCCTTCAAGTTGATTACATTCGGTGAAGCCTCAAACCTCACAGTGACCAGAGCTCAACCACACCATACCAATTATGGGTGCTGATTTTGGGTCATGAATGCTGTAAGGTTTGGTGAGACTTACCCGGCACTTAAATAATATTGTGTGGTGGTTAACATGGTGATGGGAGTTGAAACAAACATTTGTTTCGTGCTTAAGGAGATATGAATAACTTAAAGAAAAGAAGTATGTATTCCTTACGGTTCAAGTCAGTCTGTGTTAATGCCTGGTAATACCAGAAAGTGGCAACATTTATTTGTGCATACCAGCAAAATAGTTGATTCTTGAACCCTTATATTATAGTGTCTA
The DNA here is from genome assembly GCF_022577435.1 of Embiotoca jacksoni. NCBI lineage: Eukaryota > Metazoa > Chordata > Actinopteri > Embiotocidae > Embiotoca > Embiotoca jacksoni. The sequence goes on along the minus strand of NW_027185436.1, from coordinate 14,379,881 downwards.
CTTGGAGTTGCTAACAGGAAGTTGAAGAAGTAGTTTGACATTCAGTCTCTGATGGTTGCTTTTGTCCAGTAGGTCAAGTGCCTACATGGTTTGTACTGCGAAAAGTTCTCTGAATTTTTGCCCGACATTCTTCTTACACAGCCAATACCATCATTTTTTACATTTTGGACTCTGATAACCAGTTACTAAAAGGTCAGCGCAGTCAAGACAGTTTACAATTGGTCAATGGTTTACATTTTTGGTCCATGACACTTAAGCACAGACTGATTTTGCAGCCATGGGCAAGATGACTGAAAATGAGAATCCCATTTCAATAAACTGACCTAACTCTGAAATGTCTCTGCCTTTACATTGACCTGTTTGAAATGAGGAAATCACGAGATGGATCTTTTTTAAATACTAATCCTGGCCCATTCTGCCTCCCTTTTACCACCTGTAGAAAATCTGTTTAGTTCAATGAGGAGGGAAGTTTAAAGGACTGCCCTCAGCAGTTGACTGACTTTACAGGAGCACCTAAGGTTGCTCTTATCTTCAAATGTCCCTGCAATGAAGACCTAGATCTTTTCCCTCTGGATGAGGACCTCCCAAAAGCTTTCACAGACTTTCACAGTGGCTAGCATGCACTCTGTTATCAATACCCATTTAATCTGTTTGATGTGCTGCTTTTCAGATATCTCTCTCTCTCTCTCGCTCTCTCTCTCTCTCTCTCTCTCTCGTCTCTCATCTCTGTGGTGCCTTTTAATTCCAGTCCATGTTCCCTATGTGTTCCTTTTTTCCCCCTTGTTGTGCCTTTGTCTTTATGGAGCTGTATCTGAACAGTAGGCTGTGTTTGGCTTACGAGGACCACACTTTCTGCCTTTCTAGTCTTCCATGGATATGTAGCATTTTCAGCCCTCTCTAAACATCTTCTCTCTCCTCTCGCTTTCCCCTCCCCGAGGCCAAAGCAAGTTTATTCCCTCCAGCTATTACATCCAATTAGGAGGAGTGAGAGTTTCTCCCCTCCTTCCTTTCTACACTAACAACGTGGAATACTCTGAAATGAGTCAGGGATTTCTCTTTTCTTCTTTGATGTGAACAAATTACACTTCAGATGCACACTTGGCAAGGAAACAAAGATCCCGTTTACTCTTTCAAGTTTGGATTCTTTGTCATTTGGTGAACAACATGATACACAATAAAAGGAGAGATCACTTTGTGTGGACTGGTACCTTCTTTGGTTTGAGCTATTCTCCCCCAGCTTTAACAAGAACAGGTCAAAACCTAGTACACATGGTATCTTCAGTCCAGCCAAAAAACACTAAAAAATACTAATAACTAATAATGATAAAAATAAATACGAGCTTAAGCTTCAGTTGAATCATAAATATGTGTGCATATAGTGTGGTTTAATTTCAAGGGGTCGCAAACGGTGAACATATTTCAAAGTTAGTTCTCTCTGAAGTGGGAGCTTTACTCTGTCTTTCCATTAACACTATCAGCTGTACGACTAATATTCATGTCATGTTATACTGACTTACAGTGATGTGGTTCCCCATGGTTTTTCTATGTTCTGCAGATTGTATATGAGCCAAATCTCTGCATGAACATTTCTTCTATGTTCAGAGGCCCCTTTATTGAATGTAAATCAGCACTACATATAAGAAGAGTGACGTCTTTCCTTTCCACAAGTTAACATCCAATGTTTTTTTTTTTCCTGCCAAACAATTTAAGGGAACTTAAGAAATACTGGAAACTGTGTGATGTACATCAGCACTATTTGATTAAAGAAAGAGAGAAAACATGGTTTTGGTGATGCATTTTATCCCTAGCATTGTGCATCATACTGACGGTGTCATGGAGCATAGTGAGAACTAAATCCTTTAAAACAGATGGCAGATCTGGTAGGTGTTTGCGTTAAGTGCATCCAAAGCCTGCGACAACAGCTTTCCATGCCACAAATGATAAAGCTAGAGCATGTCTGACTAACAGTTTGGTATATCATGTGATACAAGGTGATACAAAAATCCTGTTGTACAACTAAACCGAAAATGATGTTTGTCAAGCCTGTATAGAGCTCATTTTGAAAAGACAATAGTAGTTAACCTTTGGAGCTCCATCTCAGATTAAAAAAAAAAAAAAAAAAAAAAAAAAAAAAAAAAAAAAAAAAAAAAGTAAACAATGGTTTCTGATACAAAAGGGTGGAAAATAGTGTAAAACTTCTGAAAACAGCTTGTGCTGCATAATGAGGTCTGAGTGCTCCAGGACTCAGGGAGCTTATTTGCTTTTGTTTATTGGTTGTACACACTTGGGCAGAATTTGACTTTCATAGATGACGGTGAAAGCAGCATTTTCATTTTGGTGTGACCCATTTGCTTAAGATGGAGGCGGTCTGTGTATTATATGGAGGTTTTTGCTTCTTGGTTTGTTCTGCTTCTTCATTCTGTAATTATCTTTTTTTTTTGTTTTATCTCACTCTTATAGTTCCCTTCTTCTCAGCACTGTTGTGGTATCATTTTTCATTTGAATAAACAGATCAAATGGAATGTACATTCTTTTTGAAAACGCCCAACTCTCTCTGCATGTATCCACTGTTTTGCTGTGATGCATATTTGGTGCTACATTAAGTGAAGCTGGGTTTTGATCTTAGTACATGTTCATGTTGCTAGTCATGTGGCATTTGTAAAACATTTTTTTTATGATAATAGCATCAATAATGTTTAACACACACACACACATATATATATAATTTTTTTAATTTTTAATTTTTTTTTCAAAATACATGTAAATACACTCAGTGCAATAAGTTGCAGCAATTCTTTTGGTTTACCCCAAACTCTCATGGGATGATCAGATGATCTGTGGACAATGATTCATCTGAGTAAAGTGCCAAGTTCGAGACATTTATATTGCAATGTGTAAAACATAGAGATTTGGGATATTCGTTGCATGTTAGGAAACAAAGCGAAAATAAAATAACATACTTTCATAGTTGTATATTACAATGTGTACATTTTCCGTGTCACATTTAGGTGGCAGAGAGCGTTTGAGCAAAGCACTCTGGAGTGCACAAACAAAGTGCTTTCTGTTGTTAAGGTTAGGAAACAAATTCACTTCGGTTAACATCAGGAAAGAAATGTGTTTTTGGTTAAATGTAATTAAAAGCATTGTGTGTTCTGTCTCTGTAGATGTTTTCTGTATTAAACCAAACCAAAATCGTGTCCTAACCAAGTCATTCCAGAGCCTAAACATAACCATAAAAGAAATGTAATTATGCTCTAGTTACATGGAGATTGTACTGCAACACAATATTTTGGAGAGTTGTCTGTGATGCTTTTTAGTGATCCATTCAGTATCGACATATTTGCGACATGCAAACTACATACATTCATTAACAACGTTTCCTTACTATGCTACTAAAAAAACCTAATACAGTCACAATAATGTTGCTTTCAAAACATATTTGCTGTTGTAAATTAGTTATGTATAAAAGTCGTTTCTAGGAGATGGGTCAACATGCCTGACAAACAACATCTCAAAAAGAATACCAGCTGCACTTCCACCAGCCTCTTTGCCAAAGCAAATCATTAAACACAGCCACAACCCTTTTTCACATAGGAATTCTTTTTTTGAGGAGTAGCAGAAATTACTCTCAAGATTAATGTTTTTGTTTTTTTTCTCAGTGGACGGAGCATGTTTCAATTTTCTATCTCTTACATGTGGCATAACATTTTAGAATTTGTAAACGACTTCAATTAGCAGCATCAGAGTTTGCGTTTCATTGACAGTTGTCAGTAAATTGTCAATTTCGTGTACTTCTGTATTCTTGAGCCTCTTGTATAGTATGGACAATCAATAGTGACCATAGCAAAGTTGAGAACATACAGTATTTGGTTTTTCACACTGACACTTAAGAGGAGACTTTAAAAACATATTGATTCCATGTCGAAAAAACACAGTATGAATCCGACCTTGGATATGTCTGCGTTCTGTATTGACCACATTACAAAAACACTTCCCTGTAGACAGACGGATCCAATGGGCTTTTCTTTATGTTATACTTGGAATAGCAATTTGATGCTCTATTTGACTGAACATCCCCTCCACATGCAATCACACACAGTATATACTTCAGTATGTGCTATTATGGATTTTTATGTTTCTTGTTTTTCCTCTCAATTCAGTCTGGCAGACTTGTAAAAATTAAAAAAAAAAAAAAAAAAAGACTCCTTGATCATTGTTTTGCCCAGAACAGTCTGCTAAATTAATGCGAGAACACAATATGTACAGCATATTGTAAATATGTGGGCATTTATTTTTAATTATTGCAAAGGATAAGTCTCCTCAGATTAGGTTATATGAAATTTGTTTACCTTCTGTGTAATCAAATAAAATATGTTGATAAGAGAAATAAATGTTATTTCTGTCACACATTTCAGCATATAATTTCTTGTATATGTCTTTTATTTACCAGATGCCTACAGAAGAATAAAGTTGAAATTGCAGTTTACAACACAGTGGTATTATTTAACATTTCCTTCAGTACAGGGTTCACTTTATTTAACTGACTCGACTACAGACAGTTTTAAAATTGTATCAACTAATATTAAGATGTTGAAGACCATAGCATCCTTCTCTGCTTCATAAAGCACTGCATGTTTTCCTATAATAAACTGTTTTGGCAGTGCTTTCATCACTACATTAGGAAATATACCTGTGAAGCAAACATTGTATACATTGTAAACCATACTGCAGTTATAGTATTTGTTAGAAACATTGCAAAAAGATGTGTTCTTTTTCATACTTGCTGGTCTGTTTTTCAGAATATTCCTACTTTGATGTCTTACTTAAAATAGGTTGAAATGGAGTGTAAAGCAGCTCCAGAAGCCAGATAAGTTGTAAGGAAACATGTCTCATGTCAATCTGGCGGGAGGTGTATGTATTTTTTCCCTTCATAAATCACATGTCAAGGAGCCACTCGTTAATGGAGGACTTTACCCTGCACTCCAGCTCCACTGACAAAAAAAGTAAAATAAGGATGGATGGGTTATTTACTTACAGAGAGGCAGTGTTTACCACTCCACTTGATATAAAGGGGTATGCTACTGCTGTCATTAGCAGGAAGACAAACTAATGATAAGGAAGTGCCTCAACAATGCCTTCCCTAATTATTGTTGGTATTGTGTCTGAGTCATTTCACAGTTAGCCACCCACTCTTTTGCAAAATGATTTAATGCTAATAAGCACTGCTGCGATGAAACAAACACTTTTAAGGGTGATCCTATGTGCAATGAGCATCTGCTGGTGGTAGGAGATTGAGAGTGTGTGTGTGTGTGTGTGTGTGTGTGTGTGTGTGTGTGCGTGTGCGTGCGTGTGTGTGTGCGTGTGTGTGTGTGTGGGAAGGGGGTACAAGGAAAGGTGATATCTGTAGTGCTAATGTAGCAGTGCACAGACGGCCGTATGTGCCACAGTGCCTCATTTGCAACAAACCCCTCCAGACATTGTTTTCTTTTATTCCCTGTCAGACAAAAATACAGTAATATATACTGTAAATTTAGATTTAAATTACAAGAGGGTTTATTGCAAGCCGAACTGACTTCTATAATTGTCTATAAAACAAATTGAAGTAAAAAGTCTCGAGAGTTTTTGCAACTTCACCAGTCCAGAGCACTTTTCTAAATATTCTAACCTTGTAATATAAGTGGCATTCTAACTTGGTGAGTGTAAATGCTCACGAGGCTGAATAATGCCACTTATATAAATAATAACTCACCTAGAATTGCCATTTCAACTTGTCTGTAACAATTTGTGTCATTCTTAAGCTGCAGCTGCCTGGCAAGTTGATTGTGACAATTGATACGGCTCATTTATGGCTGAAAACACATGGAACATTTTAAACGTCGACTTGACTCGTGCACTAATTAAATGCAGGTTTGTGGCAAATTAAACTGGTTTGTGTGATGATTTTATGGACTCTTACTCATACTGTAGTATTCTGATTAATACAGCTCATGGCTCCTGCTCACTGCCAAATGCTGGAAAGTGAACATAAAAACTCCCAACAAAAGTTTCACTGCTTGAGATTCATAACTAGAGACGCTTGACAGACACAAACAGGATTTGTCAGCCCCAGCGAGCAGTGTCTGGGCTGCCGGCATTAGCAGTGACAGCCGACTGTCATTCTTGATGCTACACTGTTAAATGGGAATACGATCCATTACCCAGATTGTTTGTGACTTTGTCATGGTCCGACTGGCCATGAAGGTAAGAGAGATGAGACTTATAGAGCCCCGATGTCAGATCATTTTACTCATGTCTATCTAATATTGCTGGGTTTTCAGTTAAATTCCAACTAAACAATAATGTTTGGCAATATAAAGTTCACTGAAGCCAACATACGATTGCTGGTCACCATGGTTACATCGCTACCTGCTACCTTGGACCGATCTTGTCCATTCGCTCATTCTTTCCTAAAACAACAACACAAGTTTATCATGTCAATCTGAGGGGCAGCCACTCATACAATATAACACCTACTGGATGTCAAATAGGCTCTTCTTGTAAAAATAAATACCATTAAAATAAAATTAGTCCACAACCTCTCCAGGATACAAAGCATTCATCAGACCATTGCCATCAAACACGACACCATGGCTCCGTAGACTGTGTAATGCACTGCTATCATAATTACAGATAGTGCAATCATTGTGTTGACCTCTCACCCAGACAAATGTAGGTACATCAAAACAATAATGTTGTCTGAGTTATGGAAGCCTTCTGGGGTTACAGGGTTAATGCTAATGCTGAGGAAACAATACTGAAAAAGCACATTAAATGTTTCATGCAACCCAATGCCACTCAAAACAATCTGAATGTATTGACCTCTTCACATTAAACTTAATGGACTATTATATCTTGAAATTATAGATACTTTTCTGATGAAAATTGATAAATCCACAGACATTTTATAAAACCTTCTCAGTGTTCCCACTGTCTATCTCATCTCACAGCCTGCTAGTCATATTTTAGGCCATTAACAAGTACACTATAAAACTGTTGTACTCACTTCTTTATCATCACAATAATTGAAGTTGAGCGCTGAGTTTTTGCCATTGTCAACAAAATCACCCACATGTGCTTAGAAACTCAGTCAAGAATCTAAGCTTTTTAACAGTCTCATTTGCTTTGTTGAAATTTAAGATGGCTACATTAAAGAGAAAAAAGTAAACCCAACCACATCAAATGAAACATTTGGTGTGGAAATCTGACAAAGAATGTCTCTCATGTAAGACAACAGATTGTTCCTTTTATTTGTGCTGTTAATGCACCAACGGATCATTTATTCTACCAGAGGTGCCAAATACAATGTTTACTTGATGAAATCAGGTTAGGATGATTTGCAGTGAAGGTTTTCTCCATCTTTTTGCCCAATGCCTTTCACCTTCTCCGATTCCATTTCTGCGTTTCTGTCAATTTGTAAAACTGTGATTCACATGGTTTATCTGAGATGATCCAAATGCATTTTACACTTTCATTCACTATTTTCAACCATTTTCCTATCATCACCTAACTCAAATATATCACATCTACCTTCTGCTCTGCAAATGTCCAAATCATCGGAGATGCTTTCACTTGGTGTAAAAGCGCTGTGATAAATGGCACTGTGACATGTCATGTCACCAATGGTAGGACTTTTTTTTTTTTTTTTTTTTCTTATTTTATTGAAATTCTAGACAGAATTTGTTCTGAATTGAAATGGAGGCAATTGCTTTTCTAAATGAGGCCAAAGGTTGGGGCAAAACATTTTTTAGTTACAAGCTGTTAGTCAATGTATCTGTTTTTAAATGCACCTTTGATCTATATCGTGCCAGTCACCATTTAGCAATGAAATAATTTGATTTTGCTGTTGAGCCTTTTGTTTAAAATAATTTTTAACCAAAGTGACCAAATCAAAACTACCTATAATGTTGAATAATAGGACGGTTTACATGAACACATTTGCCTGTCATGTTACATGTACTGTATGTGAACGTCTTCAAGTTTTACTATATGCATGTGGCTTCTCATCCGTATATGAGTGTGCGTGCAGTGTAGGCATGTTTCTCGTATGGTTTTTATACTTTCGTCCTGTGCACTCGCCCCTCAATCTCCACTGAACACCTGGAGGTCATATCAGCCCGGTGCTGGACAGGCTGGCTGGTTCCTATTTAGATTATGGATGGTTATTACTGCCTCCTGGCTGTCAGGCAGATTAAACCAATATGTCCCAGGATGGTGGCTTATCGTGCCACAGAGAGGACCTTCTCCTGGGAAGGAGGTGGGGCCATTTAAATAAGTCATCTCCAGAACCTTCCATGTTTTACAAATTTATTAGTGCAGTCTAACGATCAATGCATCAAGTGTTTATTGTACAAAATGGAGCAATATGTCGGGTATTGTCCTTGTCTGTCGGCCTGTCCCTCTATCTATGTATCAATCTTAATAGCAGAGCTATAACGGCAACAATTACATTGTCTAACAATCTTGGTACTTTGTCTTAACTATTGCAAAATACTGCCATACAAGCATGCACACATGCTTTTGAGCTTGTGACATGTGTGGCTCGTTGGTTAGGATAATCGTTTTGGTTTTCCACACTTTTTGACAATGCACATTAAACTAAACTGAGTGTTTATATCACAGCATTTTTTTGATGAAGCAGTGACATGCACATGGTAAATCACTCCTATTTTAAACTTCTTTATAGATCTCTTTATAGCCCTTGCTGCTGAGGGAAATATGCTGGTTTGGCTTTGAAGACAACTTTTATGGGGAAACTCAAAAGATCTGTTAGATTTGCAGGAATTTATGAACTAAAACAGTTTGTTCCTCAAAGAACATTTTGTCAGCTACATTTCCAGAGTAAAACAAAGTTATTTTAGTTTTTTGCTTTTATTACTAAATGTGCAGGTCCCAGCATAGTAATACTTTCCTACTGTCCTGGCAGTATGTTATTTGGTGCTGTGCGATGCAATATTAGAGACATTTTCTGCAAAATATTTGTAGCTTGGCTTTAACTGCAGGTTTATACTCACAAGTAATTGTCCAGCACAATGTTATGCAGTAATTGAATGACTGTATAATATTTTCTTTGCAACACACCAGTATTGTAATGGTTACTGTACGTGTCTATAGCTATGTAGCTGCATCTACAGAACTAAACTGCAACAAAGCTTTAATGATAGAATAAATCTTCCAAAACACCACATACGGCTGTTCCAAAAGTTGTACATGCCAGTAGGATGTGGGTAACATTTGGTGATGGTTACAATCGCACAACTGCAAAGAAACATTTTTCAGGGCCTATAGATGTCATCCAGTTCAGTTTGGTCAAACAGCCAGTGCTGTTATTTTAAAGAGGGCGGTCTCACAAAGACATGCCATCACCTCTGACTTGCCTACAATACATCACATGCTTATAAGTGAGACGGAGAGAAGATTTGCCAGCAACTACCTAGAGCAGGCATTTACCTAGCTCTGGTGACAGGCCCAGCTGTTGCAAGTTGGCTGTTTTAGAGCCAAACACGTTGTTCATCTTCAAATGTATTTATTATTTATTTCAATAGGGAGTACAGTTCTGTCTTGTCAGACAATAGTAGCTAAATACTGATGTTCATTTCCACAGGAAACAAGACGTGTTGCAGCTCACATTGGGCGTTTTGACTCATCTATAGGGAACACCCGCGCTTGAAGACACATTTTGCTGGCCTCGTGTTTTGTATGCTCAGTGTTTTATGATTCACCACTTCAACACTTGAATAAACAAAAAAGCTTCAGCTCATGTTTCTCTATCTTCTCAGCATATGTATTTATGTGTGGGTGTGGAGAGTCGGAGGCATATGTTTCTTTCTTTTTTTTTTTTTTCTTCTTCTCTGTTAGTGAGTAATTGTGTGTATACAATGCGTCTGAGGGCTTGCAAGTGTGCATCTTGACCCTTATGGTGAGAGTGTAGAGGAAATGGCAGAAATAAAACCACAGTAAGTGAAGCGTGGAATGTGCTTGGTTTGGGGATTACATTGGCCCATGTGCATGGGAAAACACAAAGGGGAGCGTCTGCTGCCAGACACATGAGTGGTTGAGAAAGTGCTTGGCTTTGGCGCTGTGTGACTTCACATTTAAAGTGTGTTAAATGCTGCGGATCACTCTTTAATTCTTTGTGTGTTCATCACAGTTGTGTCTGAGTGAATTGTTTTTCCCTTTAGTTTGCAGATGCTGCTGTTTGGGTTAAAGTCATGTTCCAGTCATGTCTAAAGTTTCTCAAAACAGTCAGCTCACATTTAGTGTATCTACCAAATCTTTGGCAACAAATTTAGTAGATACATTGAATACAGACCCCCTGAGCAGAAATAAGGTACTCCATTAAATTAGATAGGCAATATAAAACTTCTTTAAAACCCTCTGAGAGCACTTTGTGGAGCGATTCGATTTTCATATCCAAAAACACCACAGGGAACACAAGCTGACGGAGCACTGATGTTTGGTTTGTAAAGAGAAACATTTACTCCATTTATGTTTCTCTGTGTTATGATTGGAAATGAGACTCGTTCTGAGATGGATTTAGATGCTTTTGCAGCAAAGTGAAATGCAGGTATTCGATAACGGTCTTCCTGTCTGCTTCATGATCTATATGGCCATAACCCTCTCCATATGCTAATACATGATTAGTATTCAATGCTGTAGATGAAAACATGTACATGACATCGAATCATACTTTAATTAAGCAAGCACTGCTAAGCACTATCATCTATCATTAGTGATCAAGAAATAACAGACATGCATATTTAATATGGTCTGCAGAGCAGCAAATCCCAATACATTCAGACCCTGTTCGTTTCTCCGTGCGTCCATCAATCTATCAACCCATGCATGGAAAAAAAATGTTCTGATCATCCCCAAAAATAATGGCAATCTCATTTTTCCTTCCATCCATTTAATGCCCTTGATCTACTGCCTCTGCAGTTGTATCCAGCTTTCAGGCACATTTTCTGGAGCAATTTTACGAGTGATGATGGAGATGGAGGGTTGTGGTAATGATGCCAGACAGGCCAAAACTCAGCCATCAAGCTGGACTATGGCTTGGGAGCTAGGGATGCAGGAAAGCAAGTATGTACGCCACAGGGGCCGATCCTACACTGGTCCAGAATGATGAACACAAATTAGTCAAAGGCAAGTGACCAGGACGTAGTGCATAAATGGGGGATGGACTCTGACACAGTGCCAGGTTATGTTTCATGGCAGCAGTGTGAGGATTTCTGCAGGCAGGAAGTTGTACCCTACAGGTAGCAGGTGTGTCTGGCTTCCCATACTTTATGCTTCAATGAATTACATGTCAAATGTTACTGCACATATGGTAGTGCACTGTACGATTAATGAAAGAGTTGAATCAGCAGTGTTACATACTGCTGCAGCACTGAATATTGTGACATAGTTGTGATAAAGCTAATATAATTTTTCTTTCTTCCCCTCCTCCCTCTTTTTCCTCCTTTGTGTCTCAACAGCAGCAGATGGTGAAGAACCAACTTCAGCAGGTGGGAAATTATTATGCTTGGTAACATGATTTCCCTTCATTTATGTGTGTGTGTGTGTGTGTGTGTGTGTGTGTGTGTGTGTGTGTGTGTGTGTGTGTGTGTGTGTGTGTGTGTGTGTGTGAAGAGGGAGATGAAGAAATGGAGGGAGAGCTCGTAGTTTCTAAGTCTTTGCCAAGCCCCTTCCTTCCTTCATTACGACTGAGTCTAATTCTTGCATCAGCTCCCTGATCATGCCTGGTCAGCAGCATCCTTCATTATATCATTTTGTAGTTCAGTTCACAGGGCTGCCGTATTTAAACTCCCTATAATAGTGTGACTCAGAAATATATCGTATTTTTTGGCAGAGTTTTGAGATTGTTTCCAGCAGCTCACAGTCCAATTTGGTCCAGTGATTGCTTTTGCTTGATTGTTTTCCACATGAAGTAAAATATTCGGAGTACCTGAGTATTTAGCTCCATTTCTAGAGCGGCTTATGAAAATCATTTCTTTTGTGTGAGTGCTGCTTGTATAATCCATTAACTAAAGAGCAGCATTAAGCTACAGAAATTTCAATATCTTTACTCTAAAGTTAAATGATTTGCATCTGTAAATACATGTAATTAGCATAAATCTGACTATATAGTGTATCCACTCCCTAAGGAGTGCATTGAATGTGTAATGTGCTGGTCTTACTGTTTGCATCTATAGTAAAGAAAATTATCTATCAATTATCATACAGACTTTTGAAATAATCTTCCTAAGAGAGCATACTTGGTATTCAGAGGTACCGCGTCTGATTATGGAAAGAACTAATGTAACGAGAGTTTTATTACAAAAAGCAAGACCACAGAGGACAACAGTAAACAAGGACCTGATTTATCATCATCAGTAATGTAATTAAAATGTCACTTCACATCCTGGGGAAGCACTGCAACTGAATACAAACTTCCCAGTTCTAAGTGCCTCCTCAGCATCTAATTGTCTTTGTCTATGTTTCTGTCATTAATATCAATCCCTGCTGGTTTATTTGAGATCAAGTAGGTTAAAACAAGAATGATTTATTTAGATTACACATAATACCTTGGGCATCAAAGTAGTTTGTTGTTGCAATGTGGAGATTTGTAGAATCTCTTGACTCTAATCAAAGAGAAACACAAACATGTTTTTAAAACATGTCCACACACACACACACACACACACACACACACACACATGCAACTTACAGATAGAAGGTTTAGTGACTATTCTAACTACATATTAAATATGTCACCCATAATTATTTTCTGCTTCTAAAATGATATGATTCTTCATAATGATTTACAGTTAATGTGTACAATTTCAGTCTAAATTTAATTAATGTTATAGATACACTTCTTTTTAGCATTAATATACTCAAAGCTGATTCCTTGCATAAATAAACGCCACAAATCTTGTCGTCTGAATCTACCCAAAGATTTTTTTTCTGTGTACACACTTCAGATCAAAGAGAGCGTGACAAACGGCACAAGAAATAATTATCGGATTTGAAAATGACCTGAATTAGGTATGACTTGTGACCACTGACCTGGAACTGGACCGAGAGAAAAAATGTGACAGTGTGATGCAGAAGGCCAAATTACTTATGACAGGTTTGAAGAGTTTAACATATCAGCTGCTCTTTCTCAACCTTCGTGTCTTTAATCTACATATTCACATGCTTTGTGTGCACTCGCATGAAAGCGGGCTATTCTTCAGCATGTTTGGCTTCGGTTTATGTGGGTCCTGTGTGTGTCCATGCATATTTGTATTGTAATGCAGTCTGATAACATTGGCCAACCATCTACATGGCCTTTGAAGTTACTATTAAAACTGAAAGTTTGAGGCTGAGAAAGGAAAATCTGCTTAGTGTTCTAAACTTAACAGCATACTGGATTTCATTTTATGCTCTCCCTGCCCAAATTGAATAATAAAATAAGGAAATTGATTGGCCACATTTTATCTAAAAGGTTGGATTCTTTCTGCACATCTAGGGAAGTCTATTCATATTTGAATCGATAAAAAATTCTGAATTGCAATAAAAAATACAAAGGACAAAGGCAATTGATATTACCTTACCCTACTTTTACCGCTTTGCTGCAAAAAAATCATGAAGAATAGTTGGGCTAAGTTTGACACAGTTTGGCAGTTTAAAATTGTCTTCAGTGATTTGCCTCACTATTAACACCTTTTAATTTGAATTATTTCCAAAATCTAATCTTTTATGAAGCCATCCAAGTTTCCTGTGAGCACGAGAAACTGCCTTGTGAACATGAGAAACTATATCATTAGCATGTCAATGTGTTAAATGAACACCTTTCCCCAATACGGTCTGACTGCAAAATTAATCCTTGCGCCTTTCATTGTCACGTGCTTAAAACACTTCATTGGCTCTCAGCACCATAGATGCACTTATCATATGTTAAATAGAACATGACGTTCATTGTATTGAGTTGTCCGATCACAACAATTACAGACAAAGATAAAAGGAAAGAAAAGGAGAGGAAAAAGTGCAAAAATGATTTTGCCTTCATCTACTGACTTACATTTACATTCTGCTTTCTGGTACTGCATATCATAATTGTTTTTTTCTATCCACACATCACTTATTACTATGTAATACGATACTTGCTTGACTTCACTAGTATCTGGTCACATTCTAACTTTGCATTAATTGTAAGAGAAAACAAATATATCAATGCTTAATTGTCTGTTTGAGGTAAAATTCTGATTTTCTGGTTTTATTCTTCTGTGTGAAATGTGTTTCACCAGCTAAAAAGTCTTACATTTTACCGGACTTTTGGCCAAACATCAGTTCTTCACATCCACAGTGTTCCTGGTATTGATGAAGCAAAGCTCATTTTATTGTTTCAGTGACCTCTATGGTATGCAGGGTGAATTTCTTTGAGGAGGCTCCATGAGGTGCTAGATTGGATCAGTCAGAGGGACACTCTGCCTCTGATTGGTTGTTATGATGTGGGAGAGTCAAGGTTTGGGTTCGCGAGAGTGATTGAGGCCAGTTGATTTACAGTTAAACAAATGATCACGTTAGTATAGAGTTTAGTGGGCACGTCCCTCTGGGCTGATCCAATCCAAAGGAGTGAATGGTTTAGGACCAAAATACATTTCTGATTTGCTGCAACCTTATGAACCACCCAGACCCCTCAGGTCGTCTGGGACGGGTCTCCTTTCTGTTCCCAAAGTCAGAACTAAACATGGAGAAGCAGCGTTCAGTTTTTCTGCTCCACATATCTGGAAGAAACTCCCAGAAAGCTGCAGGTCTGCCGAGACTCTCAGCTGCTTCAAATCAAGATTGTAGACTTTTCTGTTTGCTGCTGCCTTCAACTGAACCAGACTCAAGGATGTTGATCAATTTCCTGCATTTCTGCATTTTACTACTGTATTTTATTTCTTAAACTGCACTGCAACTTGTATTCTATTCTTAGCTTGTTTAATGTTTTAATGACTGTTTTTAATGTTTCGATCAATGTTCTTAATTGTTTTTAAATTTGCTTTTCCTTTGCCTGATGTTTTGATGCTTTTAATGGTTTTATGTGAAGCACTTTGAATTGCCTTGTTGTTGAAATGTGCTATACAAATAAACTTGCCTTGCCTCACCCTACCACTGCAGGTGTCCCAACAAATAATATAAATGCACAAGCCCCGTGGTCATGACATGTGAATTCAAAACACAATGGTTGCAACTGGGACTGTTAGAACCATATTTGAGCCTTCAGGTTAAGTAGATAGCAATCACTGTCTGAGCACAACATAGAAAGTGGTCCTACACTGAACGAGTGGGAGCCAGGCTATGTCTGATTTTCAGAAATCACATCAGGATTCTGGGGATATCTTTTACCATATACAATTTTCCATCATTCGCAAACATTAGAATAAGAAATGTTCCTTTCTTTGAGGACACCCATGGGATGCAGGGTACAGCTCTGACATTTTCTTGTCATTTAGTCTCTGATTACCTGTCCACCATTTCTGCATTTCTTTAGATCTTCCTCGAATGATGCTGATCTTTAATATGACTTCAGTTTTTAGATATTTTCTATTAAATATTCAAAATCATTTTGTTTCTGCGCGATTCTTGCTACACTACTTTGTCCTCTAAGTGAACTTGTCTGACATTGTCAAATGCTGATGGACTGGAATGGCAGTGGCAAGGGCACAGGAGAATAGGAGGCCAAGGACTCACTAAAAGCTTGGTCGTACCGTGGCTCATGCTGAGAGCCTTAATGTTATATTGGTGGTACAGTGCCAACTTTCATCTGATCGACATGCAGGACGGGTGCATTGACCATGAACCCATGAACCAGTGAAGCCATCATATAAAAAGAGGCTGGGTTAAAATAGATTTGACACAATTAGGCCATGTCGGTTTTCTCTGTGACGTGGCTGGGTGCACATTCAGAGCTCCGGGAGCTTAAATGTAAATTTCAAACTCTTGAGGCAGGTAAAATGTGTGTCTGTGTCTTTTTGTGTCGATTTATTAAAGGTTAAGAAGGTGGTTGACAGGCCGGCTTGTCACTGCTAAGTCTGTGCAATGTAAAATGAAGAAATTAAACTTGAAATTTAGAGCTGACAGTTTTATCTTCAGGTGCATTTTCAATTCAATTCTGTCATTTAGATATCTTCTGAATCTCGGTGTGATAAAGATTTTCAATAAAAGCTGCAGGTGTGACAGAGGACAGTGCTCAGTGCAGATGTCAAGAAGATCGAGACTTGTGTGCAGATGCTTGTTTGTGGTTACTAAGTGTATCAGATTAAAAGCACCTCCTCCACTGCTGCTTTACAATAAATGTTCAGTTAGCCCCACAACCTGACCCACTTCTCTGGGATCAGCAGAAATCTGCAACAAGGAACAGTCAGTAATGCTTTGTCCAACCTCGTCATGACCCGACAGTGATCTAAAGAGATTAAGTGAACACTTGAATATTAGTAGCAAGACATCCTTCTTTTCCTCTGCATTCAACTGTCTTTGAAATAGCTGGAATATATATATGTATTTTTTTAGTCTCTGTTACTGAAAAACAGTGTGAACAAGAGGCTTTGTATTCAATTATGCCCCTCTTACAAAGTCAAGTGAGTCTTAATACCTCCAGCTTCTCAGCTTTACTGGTGCTTTGTAAAATCTAAACTCGATCATCCATAAGGGGCCACGTTATAACCTGCAGAGCACGTACTATAATATCCCTCCGTAATGAAATCAGTATTCTGTGTACATTTGGAACGAGCTAATGTTTGTGACTGCTTTCAGCTATGATGTAAGAGCACATATGCAGCCTTAACCCTGGAAATGTCAACTCTACGTGATTGATCTGCAAGGAAACAAAGGATGCTTTCCTGTGTTTAACCATTGGTCAGGTTTTCACGGCGGATTGATAGGCCTCTCCTCGCAGCCAGAAAAGAAATCAGAGCACAAGTGTCGGACACAACA
The DNA here is from genome assembly GCF_022577435.1 of Embiotoca jacksoni. Taxonomy (NCBI): domain Eukaryota; kingdom Metazoa; phylum Chordata; class Actinopteri; family Embiotocidae; genus Embiotoca; species Embiotoca jacksoni. The sequence continues at coordinate 14,362,898 of NW_027185436.1, read as the reverse complement.
CAGGCTCACATCAATCACTGAGCGAGCGGCGGCTTGTACAGCAGAGCAGCAGCTGACATTCACACAAGAAAGCTGCCAATGTTTCCTCCTGACATGCTTCCCACAGACACGCATCACACAACTTACAGAGTGAAGAGAGCTTCCACTGATGACACACAATGGCCATTTCCTTGCCCTTAGCTGGTAAAGGTTTTGTTCTCTCTTAGTTTTGTTCGGTTCCTTCCTTCCTGCTGCTTTCAGCATAGCTGTTTTTGCTTTACGCATTCATGGTTAATTGAAAAATACTGATTGTTGGAGTGAAATCATTTATTTAAAGCATTAAAGAACACTTTGTATATCAAAATGGAAATTCATGGATGGGAAATTTAGATTTCTGTGTACTTTTAAGTTGGTTTTGAGAAGTTTTGGCAATCTCAAACCCACTGAAGACATGATGGTAAAGGAACAACAATTGCCAATTGGCATTTTCCAATTGGCAAGGCTTGTTTGCATTTTCTCAGCTGAATAATTTTTGATATAATATGCAGAGGATGTTGGATTTGAATGTGTGTGCTAATTTAACTGCTATCCGATCCTGACTTATCACAGTTTGGCACTCCATCAGGTTTGTCTTTTTTTCAACACATACAGTGTAAAATTATGCAATGTTTGCAGCACCTTGAAGTCGTTTTGGTTTAGAATCGACATCAAGCTCGATACATCACAGTAAATCAATCTCTATGAATCTTTGCTTTGTAATTACTTTAGAGCCTTTTAGAGTAAATATTTCGGACTCAAACATAGCTGTCATGCAGACACTCTCTGAATCTGTCTCACTCACTTCGACTTTCTTTCCCTCCCACTTCTTTCTCCAGGTCCCCCTCCACCTCATTTCCTCCCTGCTTTTATTCCTTTCTGCGCTCCCCATTAGAGAAGCTGTCAGTACAGCATGCTGCGACTATAGATCGTCACATCAAAACAGCCCTAAAACCTGTCATCCCCCCCTTCCCTCAGAGAGCAAGGCCTCTGTGAAAGCTATTATATGTTACTCTGTTCTACTGATTAGCCACCGCTCTCATTATTACTGATACAGGTCCGGGCTTTGAAATGGCATGACTTCGATAGGATTACCTAGTTTGTAATTCACATCCAGAAGCCCACTAATTCCAAGGAGAGAACAATAATAAGTTAGGTAGTGAGGTTTGTTTATTTATTTTCAACTGAGTTCATTTTTAGCCTATGCATTTTCTGTTTTGGGGCTAGTCATGAATGGTTGGCCAAATGATGTAGTGTACAATTCAAGGGCGCGCCCATTTACTTGACAGTGTCAAATGTTGTGCTCATGGCTGTTAATTTGTCAAACTGACTTAAGAGGGCATGATATTCTCACCCTTGAGACTTCTTCTTGTTGCTTATCACTTAAAATGAAATAAGAGGCCTGTCAAAGCGCAGTTTACCTGTCAACAGTAAGATATGAGTGGAAAAAGACTAGAATAGAAATTGTGTCAAAAGATAGAAAGCTTATGAGAGGACATGCTCATGGAGGAAAATCTGTCTTGCATCTTCTGGTTCTTCTGTCAACAGATTTTTACAAGCTTTGAACAAGTTACCATACAAACCATTAGATTTCTATTTCACATCAGTCTTTTAATGTTCAACACAACATGTCCCTAGCTCACTCCAATGAGAGACTTCTAAAGTTGTCCCACCCAGCCTCAAGTTTTGACAGCCTCGGTACGGTTGTACAACTCAATGTATAAAAGATGAGACAGCTATTGGCAGATCTTTGAGTTATGAAACCAATAGCCCTGCGTCAAGGCCTCATCATTTACATGGCACCATGCTGCAGGTTAGTCTGAGAAAGATGTTAGTAGTTATATATATATATATAGATCTGCCAGTGAAGTAATTATTGCTGTGTCATACACAGTACGTTTGTAATAACTTTGATTCAAAGCCTTGGTTATCATCATTGGTCCTGAAGAGATACCATTATGCAGAGAAAGAATTGGAAAAAACACAGAAGGAAAAGTTCTCCAACAGAATTATTAATCATTACCAGTATGATTTTGAGCTTTTTTGTTGTTGTTGTTTGATTTAAATTATTTCTATTGTTTGCTAAATCCCCAAAGCGTAAATGCGTTCTCTCCCCAAATATTGAATAGACAACAATGGTAATGATGAGTGGGACGGTGTATACACAGCAAGAACCTATATGCCCAGTGGCTATGAATATAAATTCCCTTGCAAATTAGTGTTTGGCTCATAAGAGCCTTTTGTGAGCTTGGCAGACCTTTGGACAGGGTATGGCATGAGCACCATGTGGTCTTCAATTGAAATGCTAAGCTGTTGTAATCTGCTGGAAACATGTGAAAACTTCTACAAAGTTGGCCCGTAATCAGAGTGATTGGAGGTTCTGAAATAGGTCATGGCCCAACAAAAAGAGTAATAGAAACATTTTTCACTAATACAAACTGTGCAGAAAATGATACATCCATCCTGGTTATGACTTAAAGCAATGTCTTTTTAAGGGACACATTTTCTTAGAGTAAATGTATTGCACTAAGAGGACTCTGTTTTTACAAAAGGAAAATAATTATTATGAAAGGTGTTGTACTGAACTAACTGGCCACTGCCTGCCTAGACACCCTGTTTGCATGAGGGTTTGCTCAGTCAGTCTGAAGGCTGGACTAACCAGTGTGGGTGGCTAAGTGCAATGACCTTGAAGTTCAGCGTTTGTTTTAAAATGTAGTTTTAAAAATGGCAGCGGAGGTAGAGCTCCAAGAAACATTCCGAACAGTTACAAAGTATGCAATGGTCATTCACCTTCATGATATTGCACTTTGATCACATTGAGGAGGGTTTCTGTTGTTCACAGATTGGTGAGTTTCGGCGCACACAGTATGTCATATGATTGTCAATGCTGATTGGTTAAAGGCTGCTCGTATAGTTAAAAAAAAAATAACCAGATGTCCATAAGAATACAACAACTGGAAACAATCCTCAATACAGTGTGATCAGACCTTATCTATTCACAAAGTGACTTCGGGTCTGGTAATACCAGGCCGGTGCCAAACATGTATACTCCTAACACTTTTGTTTGTATTATGTTGAGTTCAGTTAGTTATCTGCTTATAAATGCAGTCCTGAAATATGTGTGCACATGGGAGCACCTTGAGAGTTGAATGAATGAGAATGTGACTAAATGATTGAAAGTGAGTGTATTGATTTAGTTTTTTTACATTTTGAAACAAACACAAGTTGAATATTTATCTAATTATTTATTGATGTTTGCTATCAAACGATGTTTGATGTTTGCTCTGGCCTCTACTGTATACTGCATCTCCTGTTATTTAAAGCATCAACGGCAGAAGGTCAGTTATTAATTATCCAGCGATCCTGCGCCTCACATCCAGCGGAGCAGCAACACTCTCTGCAATCACTTAAGCAATCACTGTTTCAGAGAGGAATGTTTTGCACCGTGGAATATAAATAAAGTACACATACTGATAATTGGCCTTCTACATTGAGGACGTAAACACAAAAATGAAGCAATTTGGCCTCCTTAACGGGTGAGCTTTGTATAATTGCAGCCACTTCACATTATTTTCACAGTACAAGCTTGGTTCTGTCATAACAAATAAGCCACTAAATGCCTTTTTTGTGTTTGCCTCGTATCATCAGTACTTTCTCAAGTTTAAGTTATCGCTTTAAGTATGCAGCTGACCAAAATTGAATTGAGAAAATCCAACTTCCCCTGGACTCTCTATTCTTGTGTGAATCTGTGAGCATGTGTTTTGCCGTGTACATTTTTCACTGCATCTACATGATAGTTCTCTACCTTGCAGCTAGTCTGTGCTCTGCGTGAGTATGACATGTTGCCATCCATGAGGGGACATATTCAATGATTTCAAGACAGTGCCTCTAGACAACAGAGACCAGCAGCAGTCACTGAAAGTCAGACTTTCTCCACTTTACTGTCATCTTCAGTTTTGCCTGTCAACCAGTTTTACTTATGCACCATCTCTCAAGGTCTCTCAGTGTAATTTATGCATCCAAACTTCTTTCGCAGCAAATGTGTTCAAAAGCACCGTCAATATGTGTTTAGTTTTTCAAATCTCTGTCTGTGTTAGGTTGTTGAAATATATATCTGTCGATGTTGACAAGGAAACATTTATTTCATTCAGGCACACTGAAAAACAGCTGAATGAATATATTACCTAGGTACATTGTGTTCGACGCAGTCAATGAGAAAGTTAAAGTTGCAGCCCATTATCAGTGTCTCAGTCTTCACACACTGTTTTATCATGGCACAAAACCAACATCTAACACTGATTTTCTTTTTCTTGATACAGGCCCTTGCCATCCAAACCCTTGCCACAACAGAGGAACATGTGAGATCAGTGAGACCTACAGGGGCGATACCTTCATCGGTTATGTGTGCAAGTGTCAACCAGGCTTTAGTGGAGTTCACTGCCAACACAGTAAGTTTGACCACTCCCTTTCTTGTTTCTCTTAAGAACCTTAAAACACTCAAATTCTCATAGAACAGAATAGGAAATAAAAAAAAGTGTAAGGTCATGGAAAAGCTTTGTGTCACTGTTGAAACATTAAGTATGAATTGTCTGTTTGATCAGATTTTCCGACACAAATAATGACCTCGAGCTCTGAAAAAATGTTGAACAGCTGAAAGCAGTAAATTCCTGTTGAAAGAACAAGTTCAGCAAAATGATAGTGGGTTTGGTAGAAAAAGGAAAAGCTGGACTTGCTTTCTTTTGTTGAGCATGCTCTTAATAAAGGTAAGTGTCAGAAGGTTTTTGCTGCCTTTGTGATAATACCTGACGTTAGACGAGGAGCCTTGTTCTCACCCTCACTACAATTTATGCTGTCTTTAAACTGCCTCTCTGGACTCTTAAACCTGGTGTTCTGAAACTAGACACAAGGATAATGACCAATGGAAACATGGGGTATGAGCACCTTTGCTGCATAAACTGAATGCACTGCCTGCTCAGTGCTTTGCTCTCAAATTATTTTTTTGAAGGAGTACTCGTGAAATTTAGTTTGGTACTTTGTGTTACATGGTCTGAAAAGTTTGAGAACCTCTGAACAACATCAGCAGGCAAGCAGTGAAAATACGCACATGCGGCATCAAAACTACACATTCGTATCCAGCATTTTGAATGGAAATAACATGCAGCTTTGTCTGAAGTGGCTAAATCTTACTAAATCCCACAGTATGATATATAGGCCAAGTTCTGTGGCTTCCCCGCCAGCGTCTGTGCTTGGCTGAGCATTGCATTAGCCCGCGTAACATAGTTGTCCTTCATAATAAGTGTGCTTGTGAGTAATGGAATTTCATGTATTATGCTGCAAACTGTGTGGGGAGATGGAACCTTACTGGTTTGAGAGACAGAGAGAGGGAATGAGGTGGTAACCAATACTTTACAGAACACCTTTATATATATCTCATATATATATAAATGACGCCAAGGTTAAACAAGATTGCCATGTCGTGGTGAACTGAACAAAGATTTGTTTATCCTGGGACACTCAGTGTCAGTCATTGATCATTTGTTTCCACATCACTGTTATTTATTTTATTTTATAAAAAGCAACACAACATAAAAGGAAACGGAGTGAGTCACTATAGCAATGGTTTGTCTCAGAATTGTGAGCAATTGGCTTGCATTCATGTCATAATTCAGTTATTGCTTCCTATTAAACCCTTAGGGTGGTGAGAAACTGATTCGATATGGGCTGAATACACATTAATGTCTGCCAATTTCCCTCACAGTCATTACAGTTGAATAAAAGAGAGTGGGTGAGGGAGTGAAAAAGAGAGAGATATGGCTTCTATATCTGAGGACATTAATAATCAAATCTGGTTCTTGATAATTCCTGCAATTAAATCATAAAGGCACATTAATAATTGTTCCTTTTGGATGAGAGTCTAGCTGGCTTTGTTGTAGTATTGTTGTCTTTTAATGAATGACAGGCTTAATGAAAAGGATAAAAGTGAAAATAAATATTGGCTGGGAATTCTGCACAATACAAGTAACAACAAAAAACAAGGAGCTTTTTAGACACGGTGAGCAATTATGCATGTTATTTTAATGAATATCAGTTCAATGAGGACAATAAGAGCCCATTTTGACTTCTGATAACAGTTCAAGCCATTAAAAACCTTTTAAGTACGGCATTTATCAATACTTAAAATTCATCAATAAATTCATTAGTCTCCTCTTTAATGAATTCACATCTCTTGCGACAGAATGGATGTCTGCGCCCTCTGATCATTTCTGGTGATTGTAAAATATTAAACTACATTCTTAATGGAACAAACCTTTCGCTTTACATATTCAGTCATTTTTTAAAATCGGCTCCAGGATGTTGAATTCAGGATTGAATCATATTTTAGGATTATCTGCCACTTTATTTGATATCTAGTCCTGTGTTTTAAAGCAGTACTGCTCCAGATTGATGTTTAGTTTTGGAGGCTGTGCACCATAAAGATGTAACATAAAATATAGGTAGACCAGGCCTCGCTGTTGCTCTTAATATATCCTTGCTCTGTCAGAGCCAAATCCAATTTCACACCTTTGAACGTTATCCTAAATACATGCCCTACATATCCTGCTTGTTATACCAGTTTTATGAGGCACAGTGAGAAACGATGTCGCACATGGACAGCTAGGAGAAGTGCAAGCTATTTCAGACTTCTTTGATGGACATATGCTGTATGTACTTAATGTTGTTGACTTTTTGTTTTTTAAAACAGCTGTCAGTGATTCATTTTGAGGTGTTGAAATTTCCACGTAAAGTGCAGATGTCAAACAATCCCAGCTGAAAGTGATGACAGTGTGCCGGCACAGTCAGTGTGCATTTAAGAAGAGAGTTTGATTCTACTCAGCCACTTCATATGCAATTCAATCTCACTGTTTTTGTAACTTATAAAAATTCCTATTAATATAAAATGATGTCTTTTGTACTTTGCATTAATAATGCGCTTGTGCTAAGTAGAGTTAGTAGCCCATCTACTGCATTGACTTAAGGTTTTACCGTTGAAGTGGAACTCAGATAAAACAGCTGGATATTTTTTTTTAAAACCATTTTTAATTCACTTTTAGTCTAAGTCTGAAGCACACTTGAGAATACCAGGGTTAACTTTAGGTTAGTGTCACGACTTTTATAATTAGAGCCATTATTATGACATAAGTCATTCATCTTTTAAATAGTGACGCGTCATGTCTCTGTGGTGACAGGAGAACAAGTGCGACATTATTGGGAAAGTAGCCAGACACTGTAATGAACTGTCACAGTGTGAAGACTGGTACTGATTGCTTCAGACCTCGAGGTTGCAGATCATTTTTAAGGCACACGTTCTCAGTCTATGAAGGACAAATGTTGGATCAACTGTTAGATTTTTTTCAGTATTTTTCAGCACTACATTTTGATGCAATGCCTCAACATGAATGGTGTTGTGTAACAGGCCAACTTGTTTTTAGATTGATAGGAACAACATAATTTGATGTGATTCAGTAATACTAAATCCTGTCTTTGAAAGTTGTCAGATCGGATGAAAACGTGTTGCCCTTTTGTTTCACTTTGAGAAGTAAAGCTTGATCACAAGTTTCTGTGACTCCTTCTTTACTGTCGTTCAGATATGTTTTCTTTGTCCAATTTCTTAAAGCTCTCACTCAGTGCTTGATACTTTTATGACATCTACTGAATTGCTTTGATACCATCTAGTGTTAAAAAATGCCTTGTCATTCGGAACCAAGTTTCAATACCTAGGCTACATTCACACTAATGTTTTGTTTTAAACACATAACTTTTGCTAAGTTTATACAGGAGTCAGTCGTATTTTAGATTTAGATTTTTTTTTTAGATTTTTTAGATTTTATACACTTTATTAATCCCCGAGGGGAAATTTCTTCACTACAGCAGGGGGGCTCTCAGGGGGGAGATGCTGCAGCAGGCTGCCACTAGCGCGGCGCCAGGTAACCTGACCTGAGGTGCATGTTTTTGGATGATGGGAGGAAGCCGGAGAACCCGGAGAGAACCCACGCAAGCACAGGGAGAACATGCAAACTCCGCACAGAAAGGCCCAGGACCGGATTCGAACCCGGAACCTGTATCAGCGTCAGTGAGTCAATAAAGTGTTTACTATATGTTGGCACTACTTGGGTGGTCAGACCAGGTAAATACAATTCCAAAGATTCAACTTCGCTTAATCTTACATTAGAACACCTTATTTCACTCTTTTCAAATAAATTGTTGCCATTGTATCTGTCTGAGTTGCGAACACTGTGACTGGGGACAGGAGGCCTCTTTATGCCTTTATATAAGAGACATCTATTCATTGTAGGCACAGAAAACAATGAGTTACATTCTTCCCCTCGAAACTGCATGAAAACTAAACGATTGTGACCAACAATTTTTTTTTCATAATTTACAATTTTAATTTAATTTGTAATATAATAATATTTTTCTTAAAATGTATTTTATATAACCAGTATAAAGAAAAAAAAAAAAAAAAACATTGTTCAGAAACCGGTATTGAAGTCAAGGTATCAGAACTGGTAGAGGTATCAGAAATTGTGAATAATATTTGGCCCTATACAAGTCAGGGTGAAAGTTAAATCCAATAGCAAAACTGTAGATTGGATGACGCAGTGTGCACACGTGGTTTTGATTTAATGCAAAAACGTAATGCACAATTGTTTTTGTTGACTGGTGTTCACTTTCTAAGTCGATCTTTCTCCAAACCTTCTTGCCTGCAAGTCCTTTGAGCAGATTTCATCTTGCTCTTTGATCAGTACGTGTCTTTCCCTTTGTCTCTGAAACACACCAGCAGGGTGGGATTGATTGAGGCTTAATATAGGATGTGTGAAATGTTTTTTTTTTTTTTAAAGCATGGCCCACGTATTGACAGTTGCTATCAGGCTGTATTATTCCTGCTGCCTCCACAGCTTCTTGCCACAGGATAATCAGACAGTGTTTATGGCTGTGTCCTGATGTAAAGCCGCAAGGAACCATTACTGCTGGTCAATTCACGTGGGGTGGATCACAGACTTGCTTTCATCAGGACAAGATGTAGGAAGAGACCCCATAAAGACTCGCTCTTTGCTTACTCTTTGGTACCCTTTTTAGAAGTGCTTTAGTGCCCTGTTTAGTGTATGTTGCAGCTGGTAAGCTGGGTATCCAAAGGCAACTACATTTTCTGTTCTTGTGTATTTTGTATTTTTTCTCCATTTGGACACCTCACCTTTACATGGATTTTCATGGGAAGTGAGCTAGAGAAATTAAGATTGGACTTTCTCCTCTCTTCTAAATTCTATTTAGCTCAATTTACTGCTTAAGAGAAGACAGAACTCAAAGCAGCATTTAAACCTGAGGCAACATGAATGAGTATCAAAACAACAGTGGTTATGTACACTTAACCCATATACATTTCACTAAAACAATAGCTTGTCAGGCTGTGTGCAGAGGTCCCACATTGTCTCCGAGCACCCTGCGATCATCCACCACTTCACTTTACTTGCACTATGTGTGGTTACCTGCACCTCTTCTAGTGAAAAACAACTTGCCCTTCTCCAAGCTGCCACTGCATCACGGGAGGTGGCTGCAGATCTACAATATTTTGTGATGGTATTGGGAGGAAGGGTGGGCGTTTTTGTTAGCACATCTTCCACTCCTCCCATGGAGGCCACCGAGGAGAGTACAGTCGTGAGGTGGAGAGATATTGGCAGACTTGTGGTTTTCTGCTCCCTCTCACTATGATTGAGGCAGTTGTTATCTCCTCCTGACTGTGAGGCTGCACTGTTAAAGTCACTCCTGCTAAGATCACGATGAAGTATGAAGGCTTCCTTCTCTTTTTGTAGCTGTTTTTAAATGTTAATGGAAACTCACTGGGCCTGACAAATCCTTTCATTTAGAAATAGAAATTTCATTTTCTAATAAAGAGAATAGTTATTTTTAAGAGACACGCTTGTACAGTTTACTTCAAACATTGCTATATTCGTCCTAAAACAGGAAATATTTAATCATTTGAATAGGTCAAATCATATGAGGAAGCATCAGGTTCTTTGCCTGTTCTATATATGCTCGGAGTTTACGCCTCATTAACAATGTTATCACTGTCACTCCTGGAACTGCCCCTCCCACAGTTCACAGATATAACGAACATGTGTGGACTAAATAAGTGTTTGTTTGCTCCCTCTGTGCACACTCAATGTTCTTTTGTAAAACGATAGCAGTTCTGAATCAGTAAATGGGCCCATATTTCCAGCAAATGATCTCGCAAATTGTCGCTGTGTCCATAACATCAGCTTCCTATTTATCTCAGTGGTGAAGCTTCACAAAGTGCTGTTGCTGTTTTGTTTGTAGCTCCAGGGCAAAGTTGTTCATGTAGAGAAATCCACTAACTGTCTTAGATCATATAAGCAGTATAGCTGAATTTATTTTTAGGGCGTATTTTCACTTCAAGTTGAAAAAATTAAGTTTTCGGGGCAGGCTTAGCTAAATGGATTAAGATAGATTGAAGTACAACTCAAGTTAGTGAAAAAGTTTGTTAAAGAAGAACTTGAGAAGTACTTTGTCCATAGAAAGTTAATCTATTTTCAAATAAAACAGAGGCTTTGGTTTAGTCATAGTGCCTCAGGTCTGTACTTGTAGGTATAAATCTGTCTCATCTTAACAGCCTCTGGGTTACAAGAGTTGAGAAGTTTTACGGGAATTATGCTAATCTGCACACCAGTTTTGTTTTTATATGCATAAATTAGCATGAATAACTTTTAGCACCAGTTTGTTTTCTCAGAATATCTTCTGAATATCCCAAAATGTAGGACTTAAGTTCGAAATTTAACACACACAACTTTGTGTTTGTGTTTGTTGTATTGCTTTATTTTAAACTGCAGTCAGTAGTTGCTTCATGTCAGTACAGCACTGTTTCTGTTTGGGTTATTCAGTCTACAGTCTCCAATGTATGTTATTTGACACTGATTTTCTGAAATTCTTACCAAAGTCATCCTTACATCACATATTTAAAAATGTGGCTCCACAACCATGAAGTGGCCTCACAACTATTATGAAAACTGGCAGGCTCAAGGCTCTCCCCACTGCCAGACCGGTGTGATGTAAAGCTGTGTGGAGGACATAGCCATTTCCAGATGCCATCTCAACATCACTTTCATAGTCGCGCAGCCCACCCACTGCTCACAGTCTGTGGCCAGAAAGTTGCATTTACAGGAAGAGATGGGTGTAGAGAGTCCTGTGGGGAAGGGTCTGTAGTCGACCAAACATCCAAAGAAGTGACCACAATCACACAGCCAAACCGACAGACGCCAATGATCAACAACTGGTGGAGAGACAGCGAGCGTGTCTGCAGATCAAAATGGAAATATGGGCAGCCTGTGGCCCAGCAGTTTTGTTGTTTTAGCTTACTGCACATTTGGTCTGTTCTTTCTTCAAAGTACTGCCTATTGGTGTAACTGAAAACAATAGAAGTCCTCTTTATCCAAGGGTTCAGTCTGTAAAGAGAGTAAATCCAATGATGTGAAGAACTACAGATCAGCAGCTAAAACTGTACAGTATGTGATTCTTTAGAAATATAACATCAGAAGGTATCTTTATTTTGTAAGAGGATTCATAGATGTACATGAGGGAGTAAACAATTCATCAAGAAAATGATGATGTTTTTGTGAACATGTCATATACGAATGGTTTGTGGGGACAAAACTGTGTATAGTAAAGATTAGATACAATTTTGTATTAAAGCTGGGACAAACTTATTTGGAGGTCAAGATTAGAGTTAAGTTGTAGTTATGGTCAGAGTTTGGGTAAGTCGGTAGGAAATGACTCTAAGTAGATGTAATGTGCTGAAGTGATGGAAACGTGTGTGTCTGTCAATGTGCACTAATGTGTGTGAGGTTGTATTAGACTGTAGCTCTCTCTTAGACTTACTGAATGCTACAATTGTTTCTCAGAGTGGCCGATTGTCTCTTAGTGAATTAGCTCCTCTTGGGGCTTCTGTGAAAATGGCGTAGTGGAAGCAGATGTCTAATTATTGCATAATGTAACCAGCATTGCATCACTTGACAGATGCTTAATTATTTCCATTGTTAAGGTAGTAAAGGCATTTTGGGCATATTAGTCGGTATTTATGGATTGCTCTTTGCATGTAAGGAGGCTTTAGTCACACCAAAGTAGGGGTAGCTCTCAGCGACACTGACTATTGTGTGTTGTTGACAGTTCTTCTCAAAGAACCTACTGAAGGTGTGTCTGGCCTGTTGCTGTAAAAAAGGGCCACATCCTAAAAGCACCGAGGCTTTCTGGTAAAACGCCTTCATTTCCAACATAGATCCTGGATGTTATTGAGCAGGCCTTGCACACCAATGCAGGTGGTGTTAGGGTTTATTTGATGGCATCGTGTTCCCTTTCTGAGCTGTGCGTCACTGCCAACACTTGTCCTAATGTAGCTGCAGGTAGGCACCGTTGAGTGTTTTTTTTTTTTTTTTTTTTTGTAAGGTTTGCAAGGTTTTTGATTCATTCTTAGCATCTTGCAAAATTGCCACAGTCATGGTATCATGGTGCGGTTGTATTTGGCAAGGTAGTTGCTAGAATATGAATATAAATATAAATACAGTGTACATTTATAAATTGTTTATTTGGGATGGGCTGCAGCCCTGTTGACATGCAATTTGTTTTTTTTCTTTGGACTAAAAACTAGTTTCACCATTTTATTGGGGCAGTACTGGTGTTACATTTCATTTGAAAGTCTCTGTTCTCTCGCACTACTATGCTGAAGGTAAACACTGCTCGTGTCTTCCTGCAGTGTGTCTCAAAGGGCCGCCACACATATAGGTGGGCGGAATAATGGTCTTGGTACAATAGAGCAGTGAGCAGCCACTGAGCGAATAGATTGCTTTACTGTGTTCCTGTATCAATATATCAACAGTATGTGGATTCCTGTGGCATTCCTACAAATAAGGTACAAAGAAACATGCCAACATGTCCAAAATGTGTCAGTTTAGTTTTTCTCTTTTTTTCTCTTTTTGCATTTTATATTTGGTCTCAGTAAGAGGTATAGATCGTCAAGGACATTTCTATCATTTTGTGGTCTGAATCTAAAATAGAAAATAAAAATGGCAAGAAGGCAGTAGTTAGACAGTAGCTGTTGAAATAATACATTTACTCAGAAAATGGCCCACCTATAACATAGTTTACAGTACTGTAGAAATGACGTACTGACATTAGAAGCTTCCGTTATTAATATTAATATTTTCTGTCCCCTATAGATGGTGTTGCTTATTGTGTGTGTGTGTGTGTGTGTGTGTGTGTGTGTGTGTGTGTGTGTGTGCATGCATCCACAAAGAAAGAACCCTGGTCAAAGATCAGTGTTGTACTTCAAATGTCTATTTTCTCAGGTATCCTGCATCCCCTTTCTCCGCTCCTGGAGGAGCTGACCCCATCTCGCCTCTGTCAGAGGTCAGTTTGGATAACAAGCTGGGGAAACAAGCTTTTAGGAGCACTTTTTTTTTCTGTGCCACTGACACCAGTATTTTATTCAGCCTTTTTGATGGAGCCTTTTGCGTGGCGACTGCTTTTTCCACATGTTTATTGAATACGGATCAGGATGCCTGTGCTCGACCTTGATCTTGTCGGTGTTAGTCGTTTGCATGTTCTCACCCCCTCACCTGTTAGTGCCGTGGCTCATCATCTATAATATAACAGTGATATGTCACTTATTCCATATGGCTTTAGCGAGCACTCACTTCTGCAAATACTGACAAATAGAAACTGCTGTAAAAAAAACATACTGTGAGTAAAATGACCTTTCCTTGTTAGCAAGGTGGTGCTTTGCTAGCAAAAAATCACAGAATAGACAGATGCAACATTGCTGTTAACCCCTTCCATCTTGGATGTCCCTTTACCGGGACTGTGCTTTATCTGTTATAAAAATGCAACCCGTGCCATTTTTCAAAGGTTGCGAAGCATGGCACATTCAGTGAAGAGACCGCCGAGTACCTCTGTAACAAAAATGGATGCAGCATTATTATGCTCCATTCCTGCTGCATTAAATTTGGTAGAGTTGCAGTTAATATATTTTAGAACAGGCTCAATAAGATCAGTGTTGTTATAAAGCTCTTATTTACTCTAGGCACAAATTTAAATGTGAATTTTTGTTTGACATTTTAAAATCTCACTGTGGTCTGGTGAGGATTGTTAGAGCCTGACCAATATTTCGGGCTATCAGATCTATCGGTATCTGCATTTATGTTGGCCAATATGAAAACATTATCTTAAGAAATTCTTACGTTTGTGTTTTTATAGCTATTTATAAGTATACATTTCACAGCAAAGTTTCCTGCTTCAGTGCATTAACACCATCTTATATTGGCCTTGGCCCCCCCCAAAAAATCCAATGTCGTTCTATGTATGGTATTACAACATTTTTCCAAGTATCGCTTATCTATAGAGACCAAGGTTTTTCATTTTGGCCTTCCCGTTTTGCAGCTGTTACTGACTAAATTAATGAGTTTTTTTGGGTAGAAAATGAAGCTGGTTCAAGTGGAAAAAACTAAAGATAATGACACAGAGTGTGTCGAGGAAGTTTGTAAGGCATATAAAATGGTGTGATTGGTGGCTTGAAATGTAGTTTTGTTAGCAAAACCAAACCTTCTTGGCAGAGGCCAGCACTTTTGAAGTAACGTGAATGCGTTGTGCTTAAGGAGAGGTTTTGTTAGAGCTTGGATTTCCTTCAGTTATGTTTGTTGAGATTTAAAGGGAAAAGGACAAGAAACGAAGGCCTTGAACATGTTTACTGTAGGTGTTATGAAGAAAAACAGCAGGATAATAATGAGATTGGTATTGCCAAAAGGCGCCTGGACGTATTTGTTCACAGTAGTATATATTTTTTTCTTCTCCTTGTTCAGGGCCCCCGAGCACCCGTTCACCTGGTTTATCTCTCCTGTGGAGGAGTTGTCGGGAACGAACTGTTACCGGGGCCTAATTGTGTAAGGCCCCCTCGGTCACTTCAGCTGCGCTGTCGCCTCCTGGCCTCTGCAGTAAGGAAGGACCTGTTGGCAGATGGCCAGGGCATAAATAGAGATGCAATTCCAAATCCCAGATGGCAGAAAAGAGTCAGACTCAGTCCTGCCCAGAGCTTTTGGCTTCTACTGCAAGCAAGAGCAGAACGCTGATAAATGTTCAGCTTGACTACACAGACCTGTATTAATTCAGGGTGGTCAATGTGGGCCAAATTAGTAGCAGGGTTGTTTTACTTCAAACGAAGTTCATTCGGTGTGATGGATTAAAGACTTGACGGTCATGAGAACGTGCAGTGTAACATGATTGTGGCAGTTACCTTGCAGGCAAATAATATATTATCATTTCTTATCTGATTTAAGCATACTGGAAATATGACTCAGCATGTTAGAAATTATGTATGAGTGGCATTTATAGGTATGATAGTACCTTTTTTTTTTACGGAAGCACTCATGGAATCTCCTCTGGTAGACAGAAAAAGATAGTTCAGTAAAAGGGTCAGCCAGGAAATGAATTAATAAAACCAGTGTGAAATTACTCTGTTGAAACCACTGATGCATCTTAATTTGGCAGTACAATCAATATTAAACCTTGCATAAGTAATTCAGAATCTGGCCCTTATTAAAACCCTTTCCTTTTGATAGATATGGTTTTAAGTGTTTGGTCATGATGCAACTTTTTCCTCAGATGTTTTAAACTAAATGTATTAAATCCTTTATGTCAGCCTGTTTTCATGTAATGCCTTAGAGTGTTTAATATAATTATGTTTTTACAGTATTTTATTTAATCATGTCAAACTGTTTTTTAACCATGCTGGAAGCATAGCTCTAGGGTTGGAAGGATCACTGTTTTGTACAGACTTTCATTGTCCTCAGTCAGTAAATCCCCAGACTTTTTATCTTTTACCTTTCGTGATTTTGTTTTCCCCATGTCATAACTTACACTGTTACAAAACTGTTGGCATTTTCCTCACAGTCACAAATCCAAAGTCCCGAGAGGATGAATTCTAATGGCTTTGATGATCCTCTTACTTTCCCTGTCGCATCATCCATGTCTGCTTCATGGATTGGTGCAGACATGTTTCTGAGATGATTCCTTTACTTTTTCTCTGTCATCCACGAGGTTGACATATTTTATTTAAATATCGTGATAGATAATGGAATGATACACTCATGTTCCCCAGAAGATGATGGTTGTCAAACTATTTCTGTCATCTGGATGTAATTAAAGTTGTCAGCAATGTTGAAAAACCAACATTGATATTTATGTATTACTATATCGTATAGTTAATAAATATTGTGACCCCATGAGTAGATAAGGACAGAACTATTAGTCATTTACGTGCAGATGTCTCTTGTTGTCTTATTTGTCCCCTACATCAGCCCAGTATTTCCTCTTTACCCGTCACCTTTTTTCCACTTTTATTCGCACGTTATTTGAACATTCTATTAAGTGCACCTTGATGATGTTACGGAGCTTGTGTATCAAACTCTGTTGTCCCGAATTAGATCAGTACTCCCCTCACATATCTGCAGTGGAGCCTCCATCTGTGAGCTTAAAATGACACTTAAAGCTTTCTTCCGAGTATCATTCTACCTCCGAGCAGAGAGCTCTTCACATTCTGCACATCCCAGCTTCAGTCGAGCCCCCGAGTCTGTCTCCCTTCAAAATGATGAGTGTTTTGCTTCTCAGATACTCAAACCTCTCTGCAATGCATCCTGAGATACCTTTTCAAGGGCTTCTGGACTGCTGCTGCGAATAACTTCTCAGTAGGCTAATCCCACTTCAGAAAGCATGTCCTCGGAATACACTATTCTTAATCCTGCATTCACAGCTTCATGCATCATCATCTCCCCTGAAACATACAGCGTACACCACTGGGAACTAGCCTGCATATTAGGTGAGAATTTCAGCAAGAGAGATCAATAAAATCAATACTTATGCTAAGCCTATATGCCTACGACGAATATATATCAATATATCACTGTGAAAACACATTTCAAGGATGCATTGGGTGATGTTAAATCTCTTCCAACTGGTTGTGCGACTTCATCAGAACCTGGATAGGAATCCAGTCTTATGCGGTGATAGTCACTTCAGTGTTACGGGTAAAGCAAAGACATACTGACAGCACAGATTGACAGTGGAGACAGGCACTTCCTTGTTCTATCTTCTATCTCGGAGTTAACTTGGAGAGACAGGGGTTGTCTTGGCCTTGTGTAGTGTGGACTAGACACACATCACGGCACCGGGACCCGTCAAACACAACATTCAAAACTGATCACCCATATGTCGAGCTGCAACTCCAGGGACGTGTCAGCACTTCTTTATGTATAGTAGCATTATATAACTATTTATACTCAACTTCACACAGACAAACAATAATAATAATATATGTGCGTATCAAGGTGTAATTCATATTCAGCTTGTGTGAGCATTCAGTCAGGAAAAACTGAATGAAAAGCACATTGAGTTCTGATGTGATGAAATGCAGGTTGAAAAGAAAGAGTGTGCATTTAGTGGTAATAAAGGCTTAATAGCCTCAGTGGGTTGCACATACAACCCACTGAGGTTTCTTGTTTTTGTGTTACATAAAAATAAAAAAATAATAAATGAGTGAGAATGAGTCATATTCACCAAAGAAAGAGAATAGGTTTGAGGGTTTCACATCAGTCACAGAGGGAATAGGAGACAGGACATCATGAGATGTGCTGTTCTTATCAAAACTGCAACTCTAAAACATGCTTACATTGTTTGCATGGGGTTTATTGTTGTGTGTCCAACAAATTGTTTAGCAGTTGTTAAGTATGAAAAACAAAAAGTCATATATATGGGTTTTTTTGTCACTGAATGATAACATCATGTGCTGTTGTATGGACAGTATATATATATACATAAGCCTAGAACTTGTGTTCTACACTATGTCCTTGAGGTGAGCCCCATATAAATACATCAAATGATCTTCATCATCTGACATGAAATTCCTGGTTTCAGAACTTCCCTAATAAAATGCACAGTTTATGAGCTAATGATATATGTATCTTTCCAACTCAGTAATATAAATCACTGTCTGTATGCTTTTCATTTTTTTCCCTTGATAAGTTGCTTGAATGTGCAATTTTCTTTCAGTATTAGATACAACATCTGCAGGACCACAATGAATCACAAGGCATCAGCAGCAGTAGCATGTCCCAGGGGAAACCCTAACCACAAAAACAAAATAAAAAAAATGGGATGATTACTTCTCAGGAAGTACGGGTGTTCAAGGTCGGAGGTTAATTATGTAGAAGGCATAAACAACCGGTTGTCCACTTCATTCCCGTCGATCACTGACCATAGAGGTCAAACCACTGCTCCTTGCCTAGATAGAGGGGTTGCAGGGATCATCTAGCTTACCAAACATTTGTGCATCTGCTGGCTCTGTAACATAACATATGTAACAGATAAGATGAAACCCAGGGGAAATTGTACATGTGGGCTAAACTGTATCCGGATGTGGATATGTAATACAATGAAACATCTCCTAATGAAAACAAAGTCTTGAATAACATCCAGCTGTGTGGCTTACAGTGTCTTGGCAGAAGGGAAAAAAAAAGGCTTTACCCAGTTTTACCCAGCATCTGACTGTAATTTAATGAAGGAAGTGGGTGAGATGCAGGAGCAATACTGCTGGGACATTACCTTTCATTCAGCTAATTAAGCTTAGGGGCTTTACAAGTGTGAGAGGATTACAAGCTATTAGCAGGCATTTATTTCAATCATTTGTGTGATTTATGTTGTTTGGGGCTGCTCAGACTTTCTGATGCACTACCATATAGTGTATGCAAGTCCAACAAAAATTAAAAAAGGTGATTCTAATTTAATTCAGCTCTGTAAATTAACTTTCATTTATCCTCTGTTAAAGAAAATACCAGTACCATGGTTGGAAAACGTCCGTATACCACATCACAGTAACCTTCAGCAACCCTCCATTGCAAGATTTGACACGATACCGCTACTGTTGAATGAACTGGAAAGCAGATTCGTTGGTCTGTGTGTTAATCTGGCTGGAGCAGGTGCAGGCGCTGTAGAGGTCAACACAGCTCAGAGCACGCGTGACCCCTCCCTTTGCTGGCCTGTTCCCGCTCCCTGAGAACACCATAGCCAATTTAGCACTCGCAGCCAGTATTAGTTCTTGACACACAGCACTATTCATTGCTCTCGTTATTGTCTTCCAGAGACACTTTTTAGAGAGCAATTGAGGAGTAAAGCCAGTGAGCAAGATGTTCCAGTGGACTGATGAGAGCGTCATGCTCTCATCAGTCTGACAGTCTGAACAGAAACGGGAGAAAAATATTTTGGGGTTCAGAGCTTGATTTTTAAGAGGCTTTGAGCAGAGTTAGCGATATATGATGACAATGATGAATACATATTGATCAGTCTGTGGTATTTCTTCATGGTTTCATCAATTTTAATATTTAAAAGAGGCCATTTAAATTATACATTTTCACAGTGATTTATATACATTAAATGCGACACTGTGACAGTGTGGTTTGGTTTGGGCGGCAAAACCACCTGGTTAGGTTTTGGGAAAGATCCGAGTGTTAAAATAAGTAATTTTACTTAAGTAACATTACTGATGTCACATTTGTTACTTTACGTATGTTAGGTAAGTTAAATAAATTACATTACCAAGTAACTTATTTGCATTTTTTAAATAATTCCACATTGACTTTGGCTTTCTCACCAACAAACACTGGACTTACAGATAAAAGTCCTGTGTTTGTTCATTGCAACTGCTCCTGACCTCCTCATAATGTAGACTTTGTCACTCTTCATAATCGGTCACATGATTTCCTTCTTCGCCCCGGTCGGTCACGGTGCTGACGCCAAAGGGCACCTTGTGCATATCACTCGGATGCCAACGGCTTTGACAAAACTGCAGTGTTGGAGCCCCGGAATGAGAACAGGCTAATTTAACTTTCAACCTGTTGCTGTTGATTTTCAATTGAGCTTAATTTTGCCCATAATTGTATGTACAGTGCAAAACTACATGATCACCTTGCAAAGTTACAATCCAGTTTAATGCAATGTAATCGCAGCTGATGCAGCATTGTTCTGGCATAGATTCAACAAAAACATTACAAGCCTCACTAGTATTACTGGATTGCATTTAATTGTCTGGCATTTTTTATTGTCTCCATCCACTGAAGAAATCTTTACTCAAACTGGCTCGTTAAATTGTTATAACCAAGATAGCACCATCCTCATTATACTGAATTGCAAAATGTTGCTCTGCCACGTTTAAGGCTTTAATGACACGTTTAAATGCAGAATGGTCGAGTTGGTCTAATATCAGTGAGCGGACATCTCTGTATGCATGCCTGCAACTGTGTTAAAGAAGGTGTGTAAATCAAGTTTATTTACCTGATCACTTGGCTATAGCACGTTTTTCTTTCTCTCTGTACATTTCTTTCCATACTCTCCCTCTCCTCTCTGTCCTTCTGTCTCTCCCATCCTCCCCTGCTCTGTTCCATGCATATCTCCTCCTCTCTTCTCTCGTTTTTAGCAGGTGGATTAGGTGCATTTCTTGAAGTAATCCTTTCTCTCTCACCTGATTTACTGGCAAGTCTCACGTTCCCTCGTGCTGATCTCCAAGGGGCTGATCACCTCTCATAAAAGGGAAGCAAATCGCAAGATGGGCGAGCTGTGTTTTCCTCTTTGTGGTGCGTTGTGCTTCAGGCTATTTGAGTGGCCTGGCCTTTTGGCTTACATCTATATTTGAAGCTACTGGTGGCAACAAAGCAGGATGTGAACTTAAAGGGTAACAATAGAATCACATATCTAAGTGTGAGGGAGAAGGAGCGGGAGGGTGGGGGGGGGGGGGGGGGGGAATTGTGGTGAAATTACACTGCATTTTGCTGTGTACAATGGTCTTTATAAAGCGCTTACTGTTCACTTACTGTTCAATAGGCATTTCAAGCAGAAATACTATTTGATATTTGCTTGAAACTATGAGGCTATTATTCGATTATTAATTATCAATGTATTACTACACCAGGTGCAGGTGAAACGTGCTTGGCTCTAAGGCAATACAAGGCATACAATATTATATTTTTTTGTTTTTTTAAATTACTGGGCTTCAGTTTTAAGCCCTTGTCCCTCGGATATACAGAGCATCTTGTCTCGCACTCAAGTCTTTGAAATGGAAATCATGAGGACTCAACTGCATGGACCGCAGTGGACAATGAAAAAGATGTGACCCTGATGAAATTTTGGGGACTGTAGACCAACTGATGCTTTAATGCCTTTGTATTAAATGGCTGCAAAAAAAAGGGCTTGGGGAAAAAGAAAGTGACAACACATTCACAGACATGCACAAACAAACAATTGCAAACCATCTCCGCACTGACAAAATGCAAACATAATGACAATCGTCACAATGAATTTCATAGGCACAAAACTTCACAGCTGACAGGCTAAACGGTTTTCACTTGTCTCTGTTATGATTAATATGTTATTTCCAAATGAAAGATGGACCCTGCAGTTTGAGTTTGACTAATAGTGTCCAGCATATGTTGATGTCTGTCGTTGAAGAGTACTGTTTTTGCTGCCAGCAAAAGCAAAAGATGCACTAAAATATGGAGGTGGAGTCACATTGCATTTGAAAGATTGGTATTTTGCTATACATTTGATTTATCATCTTCTACATTTGACAAAATGTTTGTATGGCGGATTGACAAATAGCAGGACTTGGATATCATCAACTGTACCTGAAGTAGGTGGTAGCTGCCACATTACAAGTAAGAGAAGGACTTGGTTTTAAAAGCGTTGTCTGTGTGCTCACAGTGAAAATAAAATAAACGAAAGTAAAAACACAGCGTGTATTCAATTCTAAACAGCCAAGGTCGGGACACAAGCAAAATGTCTCTTCGTGCGGTCACACCAGATAAATGAAAACAGAATAGATTTGTGTTTCAGGTTCAACCTGCACACATTTTTTTTTTATCGTCCTTTCAGAGATTTTACAGCTCAATTTCATCAAACATCTTTTCACCCAAATATGGTTGTCTTGTGAATCAAAAAACATTTCTCATTTCTCTCTCTCGCTCTGGGCCTTTTCTCCCTCTCTCTTATTTCATTCTACTTATTTATTTATTTTCTTCATATTCTTCTCTGCCACAGATGAAAGATGCTACTGCTTCTAGTCACTGTAACGTAGTGACCATTATGTGTGAAGACCATGACTGTAGTTCTCCGGAGCATAAGGCATTGCCAGAAAAAAGATATATTTGGAGATTATTCAAATTGTGACTCTTATAGATGTTACAGATACAATCTCACAGAGATGGGAGCACCGTAACAGACTTACTTTAATCATGTTTCACTTTCTTAAGCTTTCCAAATCTCAAGCCTAGTTACATATTCATGAAACCAAAATGTACCTATGAGTCACCGCCAGCTCGAGGTATGTTTTGGAGGATTAAAAGTCTTCTGGCAGCCATAGGCAAGTTTGAAGTCACTAGAAATATGTTGAAAATTGTTCCAACGTTCACCCCTTTTTCCTTCCTCCTTTTCCTAAACCTTCCCTGTAATTTCTCTCTGTTAACTGTACAGAGTGCAAATGGGTGTGAAGGGTGGGGTTAGAGTTCTGTCACCTTCTGTAATTGGTTAGATGAATCAGTCAGAGAAAAGCTGTTTCAGAGAGCAGTTACATGTCAAAGTCACTGTACAGTAGATGATCATTCTGAGACGTTATCATATTTATACTGTTCTACCCTTTTCTGTTTCTATGATACTTGAGTGAAGACATATTTAGCATGCACACTCTAAAATTACTGTCAGTAGTGTAAAATGTTGTGACAACTGCTGTTTTTCAATTTAATTTCAGTATAACACTACAGATGTTAAAGAGTCCAGCTGCAGTTCATCTGACTTGAACAAAATGCTAATAAGTTGTTAAACAAAGTAAATCTGTACCTGGATGGGTACAGATACAGCTTGTCTCTGGAAATCAAAAAGACGTTTTTAATAGACTTTTTTTTTTACCTTTACCTTTCTTTTACTATTGCTGCTTTTCTGGAGTGGCCAGAGTATGATCATTATTTATAAGTACAAAGAAAGTAGACTGTGTTGATTGTTCTTAACTTTGATTGTTCTTAACTATTTTCTAGCATTAATACTCTACCGAGGAGTTATTTGATTTATTCGATTCAAGAAACCAATGTCTTTGGGTGAGCTTCTATGGGCAGACAGAATCAAGTAGCACAGCACAAATTCAATATATGCTCCCTACCAATGCATTTTAATGAGGCTGAAGTCTTTCTAATTGCCTACATGCCTGCTTCAAATAAATAAATGCACCCTTTTTTGTTTCTTGGCTCTTCCAGATATTAACGAATGCGAAAGAGACCCATGTAAGAACGGGGGCATTTGCACAGATCTGGTTGCCAACTATTCCTGCGAATGCCCGGGGGAGTACATGGGGAGGAACTGCCAATACAGTAAGTGCTCGTGTTTCTTTTTGTAATGTTTGTCTTTTAACTCTTTTACAACTGCCCATTGATTTTAACACAACACCTGATGCTGCAGGTAATTACATAGCTGGTAGTATTACCCAGGCAAACTAATCAATCAAACGCAGTTTGCTGGTAATTCCCATAAAGAATATCCATCTTTTACTTCAGTGGATAGTGCGATGACCTTTGATGAAATCTTTTCAGATGCTGTACAAGTTTATTAACCCCTTAAGACCGAAGCTATTGTTTGACAATTCCATCTAAAAAAAAAAAAAAAAAAAAGCATTCCAGTCAGCTGCAAAACTGCAAGGCCAAAATGAACAACCTTGGGCTCCATGGATAAGAGACAGTAGGATAAATTTTGAAATACAATAAATCTCCTTATCACCAGGCTAGAGGGAGACTATGATCGTGATGTTATTGAATCTGTTCTCAAAATTGTCAACTGCAACTCTACCAAATTCAATGCTGCAGAAATGAAGCACAACAAAATCTGCTTCGATTTCAGTCGGTACAATAGGCAATTCACTGCACTGAATGTGCCACTCTCGGCAACTTTTGAAAGAGTAAACCGGTTGCAGTTTAACCCTAACAGATACAGTCTCAAGATGTTCTTGGTAGGTCCAGCAGAAAATAATTCATTGAGTCCTGGCTAATTATTACTAATGAAGGAGGATGGATGAACTGTCAAATTAAGAGGAATGATGATAGTTGGAGCAACCGTGTGCTCAATATGAACTACTGCACGTAAAGAATCATGTTTCAGTGAAATTAATCTGTAATCTCTCACAAAATGTTTGGAAGGTCTAGTTTTATATTTATTTTATTATATATATATATAATCTGTTTTTCTTTTCAATCATTTATAATAAATTCTGGAGTGTTAAATAATATGCAAAAAATGTATTGTTTCTTTAGAGTGTGAATTTCCTAAGTATTTTCATTCCACACACTGTTCCTGTTTTCTGAATTAAAGACATTATTAGTATATCCTAAAATCCCAGTAATTGAGATCAATTGTCAGCTAAAAATACTTTGAGGTCCGGGCAACATGAGATATTAGGACGTATGCGCATCCTATTTACTTAAATTTCACTAATACCATAAAATAAATCCATAAAATAATTATTTTCCTATAAAAGCTTAATTAAAAACTTGAATAACAAGAACACTTCTGAATGTTCAGACAAACACAAATAAACTTGTAGCATAGTAGTAAAATAAAAAATAAAACATTTTAATGCTGATAAGTCCTACTTTGTGTTTGCAAGCCCTTGTTTATTTTTTTCCATCACATTTTAAAAGTAATGGTAAAATATACCATATCATAATTTGTTGTCCCTAAAATGGTTTAAGCTCCATATGCTGCACTCCTGATGTAATGGAATCCTTATTTCTCATATTGCAACTTAGGCACGTTTTCCAAGAGCTCCTTCCTGTCTGTAACCGCCACATCATCCAGACTTAATGTGTCAACTTTGTAACGCAAACTTTCAGCTAAAGTTTTGCGGTCTTCAAGCCCAGGCTTGATGACATCATGGTGATGCCACTTGGTTTATTTTCGCAGATTTGACAAATCTTTCTGCAGAGCCTCATTTGAAATTTTTTGACAACCTGAATTGCACTTCCTTTGATGACTAAACTGTTCCTAAATTTGGACTTAGCATATTCATATTCATCATTTGCTTAATACGCTGGACAGTCGGTTGGTTCCCCAATAAGTAATAGTGTTTACAGAAAAAGGTAAAATACTGAAATGTAAGAGCTCGTCATCTCCTCTGACTTGTTCCTTCAGCCCACGTTGTGTGTGTGGGCAAATCCTACACACACTGGCTGCTGCAGATTAGTACATTTTCTGGATGTACAGCAATACACCAGCATATAGAATAGTACATGAGAATAGTAGTGAGGTTTGCCGTCTGTTCAGTATTGATTTCTATGAACCAATGGAAAAAGAGAGGTAAGGCATAAAGAAGGCATAAAATACAGTGTGAGCAGCCTCCATTATAATTATCCATTAAAGGTCCAATACTGAGGAAAGTTGATGATTGGTCAAGGCCCTAGTTTCCAAAAGCATCTTTAGGCTGAGATGATTGCCGAACCATCTGCCTTAAGCAGAAACCAAATCAATTCAAGTGCACAAAGTTTACCCTTAAACTTACTACCACACAAAAACATAAAATTAGACCCACTTAGTAGCCCTGTGTCAAATAAATTGCAGCTAGCTAGAAGTGGGTTGTGTGCTTCAAATTAGCCCCAGTTTTCATGATAGTGACAATTCAAAGGTGTAAGTACTTCTTTGTCTTGTTTTATTTTTTCTTTGTATTTAATTTATTCTTAATTTAAAATGTGGCTTACACCAGTTATTCTCAACATTGGTATTATTTTCTTGTAATAATATGGTTGTACTGGTTGTTCAAAACGCAGTAGACCAACCAAAGTTCCCTCCATACTGACTCCACTGCTTGAAACTACACAGCAGCTATATAATATGTGCGGTCCAGGCCTATTTATAAAACTTATATTAACTAATTGCAGATACAGTAAATCAGCATCAGCCAATAAATGACAACAAGCGGAAAGTCAGAAATGCTAAACATTTATTTTTGAAATAGTTCTTTAGTTTGTCCACCAGAGAACAGGGACAAGCTTATTTTTCAGCTAATTTAAGGGAAACTAAAGAATTTGTATTAATTTAAGTTTTGACTTCTATAAAGACATAGAATATTGTCTGATACGTTATTATTGGATTTCCAAATGAAAAGATCAATATCATTATTGGCCTGTTTTGTTCATTCTATATGAAAACATGTATTCAGTTTTTCCCCCTTTATTTAACCATAGTGTAGTTATTTTTTACACAAAATTCAATTGTCATTTTAAATACATAACAGGACATGAATGTGCGCGTACAGGTGCATTTCATTCAGTCGCATTTGTCACCTCTGTTGTATGGCCAACATCTGTTTTGTGTGTTTGTCATTCTTTTCCTCATCCCCTCTTTCTGCTGCCTGCTCATTAGTATTGGTGTGCTGGCATTAATTTCAGTGGGGCACTAATTTGTTTAAGCTGTAGGTAGGGCTTGTGGGAGATGGATTCAGCTGTCACATCACGGTAGTGGTGGTGTTAGTGATGTGTGCTGTCGCAGGCCTGATGTATGCTCAGGGGCCAGCAGGGCAAGGCCTGGAGGCTGGCTGCCTCTGCTGCTCTGACGGACGACTGGCAGGCAGCTCGTTAAGAGTGGCCCATCATTGCCATAAGGTGAGAGGGGCCGCGGCTTTGCACCAGTGTCTTGTCACAACATCCGCATAGAATATCTTACAAGAGAGATGCCCAAGATGTACAACACCGAGACAAATATGATACGGTGTTGATGCAAAATTGCACCTCGATCCATAATGCCAAGTCCTAATGAGAAACTAGAATTACCACCTCGCGGTTATATGCCTCCGCCAACCAGTCTAGTTGCAGAGAAAGACGCTACAAATTTTAAAATGTGGATGGGATGTTTCACACACGTTTTCAACCTGACAGCACAGAAGATCAGCACAGAATCACCACAGTTTCAAGATGATCATCCATTATTGGTGTCATGAATTCAGTATCCAGCCAAATGTGAAATATTGTCATAATCTACCTGTCTGTTCCTGAGAATAATAACCAAAAAATAATATTACGTCAGAGCGAAGTTGACTTTCGACCTTTTGGATATAAACTCCATCACCTCATCTCCTTTCAGACATTTGTGTGAAATCCTTACAGAGCCGTTATCATGGCTGTAGACTATTTTCTTCTCTGGACAAGGAACAAAAACGTATTGAACATATTGTGCCACTTCATATGGTCGCTTCTCCAAACTATTTTTAGACTAGAGATGTGCAGTGAAAATGATTTATGAGTGCCATAATTATGGCTAAAGAGTGATTTGAAATATATATTAATTGGGAAAAATGTAAATTGAATGACTGTCTGACCCAGTGAGTGTATGTCAAGAGCTTTGGAGAAAATCTATTCAAAATAATAAGCTTTCCAATAGCTTGCTAACTTACGTTTGAGAAAAAAAATAGAGGTACTTTTTGGTGGTTCATGTTTTACACGAGTTGGCAAGTATTAGTCCTATAATTTAAATTTAAAATGAAGATGGATTAATGTACTATTTTAACACAACATTGATTTCAAAGATCCTAGAAACATCCATATTCAAGCATTCAGTTTAAACTGGTATAGCACATCTTAAAATAAAAGCTGCTTACACTCAGCATGACTTATAAAGAAGAACAAATTAAGTTCAACCAACAGATATCGGAAAATCAGAAGCTCCTCTGAGCTCCAGCAGCAGGCTAGTGCATCCACCTACACCATTCTCTCATCAGTCTGGAAGTGGTGAGTCACATACAAGGAAGAACTAGTGAAGCGAGAGTGATTTACCATACTGGAATACATAAACATATCTCTCTCAGTACACACACACACACACACACACACACACACAAACAGACACAGACACATTCTTTGCTCTCTTCCAGCCTCCAGTCGATCCCCCCGGACAGTCCTCAAACATTACTCACTGTCTCCATGGCTCCCTTCTGACTAAAACCCCATGGTTTTAGCAGCTGGAAAAGCCGTGCTAAGGTTGTTTTCATTGTTCCATTCTTTTCTGACTCTCGGCTTTCTTGTGTGGTGAAAGTCGTCTCACAGCTCTTTCAGCTCTGCCAGTTGCATTGTCTGCTGTGTTCCTCTTCTGTCTGTGTGTCAGGACTGGGTTTGAAACGCTTTGGCGTTTTGTTTAAATGGTGACGGTAGCATCACAGCTTTCAGGTGACCATTGCTCCAGGCTTCCCCTGAAGGCTGGTTTAAGTGGTTACTTGTGGTTCAGCCAGGATGAGCAAGCTGTGGCTCTGGCTGAAGTCTGCGCTTGACATGTTCTTTTCCTGTTGGGACACTTCCAAGTTTTTCCTCCATTGTGGTTTTTAACTCTTACACACAACTATTTAATAATCTGTGACCACAGACACGCTAAGAGGAGAAATCAAACGAGAGGATACAATTTTAATAAGATACTCCACTGCTCACAAAATGAGGAATAATAAATTCAGTTTGTCTTTTTATTACTATAATTCCCTTCATTCCTATTGTCATTAGAAATAATATTTTCTCTTTTGTAAGAGTAAACCATCTCTCCATTCAGTAAGTGCATTTAAACAGCAAAGTGAACATTAAGCATGCAAACACATTTTCCTCTGACTGTCACTTGTATTTGTTTACTGCTGTAACACAATAACAAAGGCTGTGGGGGGGGAAATCCATTTTGTCACACATTTTAGGATCATGCTCAACCTCATGATAGAACGTTAAATGACACATACTGCAAACACACACTGTCCTGGCATAAAAGAGGATGTCAAAACATCCAATAAACACCTGGTAATGCTCCCCAGACTTATTAAACTATCTAGCTGGTGTTAGCTGTTCTATTAGGACATATTGGCAGCGTATTTTGCAGTGGATGTTCTTATTTTGGGGGGGGATACACCATATATAACTGAAATACTGTCCTCTTTTCTTTACACAGAGAAGAGGGCACTATATTTGAGGATGTGGTAGTTGCTGAATTACACAGTATTCACTGCAGTCATGTTCAATTATACATTTGAAAACATAAGAACACCTCCGCTGCTGCTGTATAATTCTTTGCATTTATGTCAACATTATGCCTGACTTAGATTAATTAAAACTTAAACATCTGTCACAAATAATTCAGCACATCTTCACTACAGCTGCGATGCTATTTATGTTAGGCATTGCGCTGTGGGCTAGAAGAGGTGTTATGATGCGGGGGTCCATGCATGCTCATGGTTTGGCAGAATTCAAACCAACTTTGTGTCACCTTCAAACTGCTTTGTTTTCCTTCAAATTACAAAGACAATTTCTAACAAGTCTTAAGTGAATACATAAAAATGGGAATACATAATACAGCATATTTCAAGTTAAGGTTGGTATGAAACAGAGATTAAGGGAGACTATTTCATTGCACTTAACACAGTTTATTCAGGCTGAAGGATTCTTACGGACTGTAGTCTCGTTTGATTTATTTTTGATGACCACAGCTGTTTCGAACAATTCAGCCACAGTTGAACGGTGTGTGGTGTTTTCTTGGCACACCTGAGCTCCTCAATTATGATGTCTTTCCATAAGCTGAGTTTTCTTAAAATTGGAGAGGAAGCTATACAATTTGCATGCATATCATGTTTCATAATTGAATATGTCCAGAGCTGGTGGGATCTCACCATGTGTTTTGATAGAAATAGCAGATGTTTTGTGTAAATTATCAATTTAGAATATATTATTTGAGGGTTGAGTGTTAAAAGTTGTTAGACATTCAGTTTTATGTAATAGAATTGTATACTGTGGTTTGTGCTATATAGCGCCTAACTTACTGTTTGGATGCAAGCCTCCATCCCATCTGCTACATTGTGTTTCACGTATTTTCTAGTATTATTTGATTTTCTAGTAGGGTTTGTAAGTAAACACAAAAGGCTGGTTTTGAAATGCAACAAATTCGTTGTTACATAAACATCCTTTTCACCACAGGTATGTCTATTAAAATGCATTTAATGTGCCTGGACATTCCAATTAGGATTAAGAGAAAAAAAACAAACTAATTGAACAAAGGACAGTTTGTCTGAAGATGTTTCTGTCCAAACTTCCCACGTTAATGTTTCAGCCTATAAGATATTTAAAGCTTTTACTAGGCTTGTTGACTTTGAGGATGATGCTGTCCAGAAGTGGCCACAGCTCCTTGGATGTGTAGCGTGATGTCAATTTAATTTGTGAGGGATTAAATATTGCTCTTGTTATTAGAAGGGGCACCAGTCCAATATTGGACAAATTATCAATGTAAAATCAATGTAAATTCAGTCAGTTATAGTCTGAACATGAATTCCGTTATCAGAATTCTAATCCTTTGATATACTCAGAATGTTACCACCACGACACAGTTTGGTCTAATTGAAAGGGGATTATTGCATCACTTCACACAGTAACTGAGTAAATGGTAGATATGTTTATATGAATGAGAATGTACAAATTCCTTCTAATTACTGATGGTGAAGTGAAAGAGGGAATTTGAGACTAGGCTAACGGAGAAAGTATTGAATGGGTGAATCTAGGTCTATAATGACTAATTGGTACGCCAACCCCAGAGATCAGAACCAGCCTTCTTGTGACGATTTCAACCACGGGCCAAAAGCGGGTCCAGATAGTGATGCTTTCAGGTCTGAAAAACTCTAAGAAGAACGAAAACGAACTAATCTGGAACAAATCTTAAAGAAAAACTAAAATGAATCTGAGTGATCAGCTTGAATCTCTGTTATAAACCCCAAAGGGGCTGGGTCGGATCGGGTGTTGATTTTCACACTCATCAATACCTGCTGCCTCAGGGGAAGAGGAGGAGGTGTAATGAGAGCCCCCGTTTGGCATGATTTCATTCAAGCTATGTATAAAAGAAGTCCTTTATTTCACTTCACCATGGACCAATGCAATTACATTAAATTAAATAAATCATCACAACACATCACATTTTAAACGATAAAGTCATTCTACCTAATTAATCAGATAGAGAGATGAAGAAAGGTGGAGAAGAGTGAGCGAGGGAAAGTGAGAGAGGGGAAGAGGACTTGTGGGTTAGACAATGTTCACATCTCTAACATCAGGATATAGTTTAGTGACACAGAAGACTTTCTATCAATATCACGCTGTTAGCAGAATGATATCATAGAATACATTACAGCAATGAATATAATTAAAATTCACAAAGTTCATCCTTTGTCCTTATTATAGTTTGTGAGTTTTTGGTGACCTATGACCACATGAGGGAGACATGGCTCTTTGAGATGGTCAATACTGGTGACCATCTTGCATCTGGAGATGTTCCCCTTTGGTATGTGTCTATTGAAGTGATTGTGACCAAAGGGATTAGAAGGCGTCATGTGGTGTTCATGGATGACCGAATGTTGTCTCCGATGTGACATGTTTTATTCACCTAAACGGTGTGTATTTCGTCACTTGTGATAGAAGGTTTAGGCTTTTATGAGGTAAAAATGGTGATAAAAAGGGTCAGAGCAGTTTAACAAAGGTCCACATCCTGCATCAAGATGTGGAGGTGAAGAGTGGAATGGGTCCATCCTAGGGTCAAATGAGATAACTGGGGAGGACATGTGGTTCTGGCACTTTGAGAAGGATACTTCAAAGCTTGTACGCTTCCTGATGGAAGAGGATGAAGGAACAACCTAGTAGTCCTTCAAATGTGGGATGCATGAAGGCAGAGAGGAGTCCTCCTGTTGGCAGCTGTGACTTAAAAGGACTTGGCCATATTGGAAACATTAGGAGCATCCTTGTTTTGACTCACCAACATTGAGAGTAAGAGAGAAAGGAATTACTATGATGACCTCAAAGACAAGGTCTTAATTAGGGATGGGCTGATGCACAATGCCATCATTTATCACCGATGATTCACAGTCGTGATCCTCTCAGAATCCCCACCGACAGCAGGGTGCACCTAACAACAGGGCATGGGTCATTTCAGTGTCATAAGTCCTTCTGAAATCACTCCCGGGTAAAACCGTGTCGTTAAGCAAACTAATGTTTCTCAAAGGATCACTTGTGATCGTATCACACTTTGCCGCTCTATATGCAAATGAATGTGCATCAAGTAAATATTAAAATAAACAAGCACATGAACAGAAATGTGAGATAAGAGGAGATGAAGCCACTTGAGCTTTGTTGTCAATTAGAAATGAATGATATGGTTCACATTTGTACACTGAACTCCAGAGAACACGTCAAGTTAGGTTAGCCCAACCGGTTCGAGGACTTTTTCCCAGCAGGGAGTCTGATGTGTGTCAGAAATTACGAGAAATGACAAGGTAAACTGAAGAAAGGCTTCAACAACTGCTTTATAGTACTTACTAGTTCAGTTTGCGGGTAAATCTCTCCGACTGTCTGTACAGATAACCCCCCGTCCCCTCCCTCTCACTGTCGATATCCACTATAGACTTTGTCATATGCCAGTTTGGTAGGCATTGTCCAACCGTCATCTGGCTCCGACATCAGGACAGTGGAAACACTGTACATCTTCCGCTGCAAACTAAAAACACACCTCTTCCGACTTTACCTTGAACAGTAGAACTTTAGTAGCACTTAAAATGACACTTACTGATAGCACTTTGTAGTTTGGCTTTCTTGAAGAAATTGTATTTTCTTGATTCCTGTTGTTCTGGGTTTTGTACCCTCATGGTTGTAAATGCACTTATTGTAAGTAACTTTGGATGAAAGCATCAGCTAAATAAAATGTAATGTAATCTTAAAAGCTTGTAACAAAGATACAAAAACAGAGTGAAAGAAAAGTTTCAGTTAATTGACTGCGTCTGTCATACGACAAGTAGTGAGAATTAAGATTTTTTTTTTTTTGCCTCAGATAAACATTGACTTTGATATGAAGACATTGAAGAGAGAACCATAACACATTGCGGAGGACAAAATCACAGACCTCACAAGCTGCAGTCTTTGTGATGTTTCTGAAAATCTATATGCATTCCATAGACTTGAGTTGCACACATTTTTGAGTGTTGAAGTCGTAGGAAGGCTTATCTATCTCTTTCGCCCTCTCTTCACTCAGAATGCTCTGGACCACTGGGCATGGAGGGCGGGATAATCTCCAACCAGCAGATAACAGCCTCCTCTACCCACCGCGCTCTCTTCGGCCTGCAGAAGTGGTACCCGTACTTTGCACGCCTCAACAGGAAGGGCCTGGTCAATGCCTGGACTGCTGCCGAAAATGACAGATGGCCGTGGATCCAGGTAAGGCACAGTCACAGAAAAGGCAGCACGCAGAGGCGGACCGGGGCCAGACACAAATGAATTAAGACAGGCACAATCTTTGTTAGAATATTGCTTTTGGGGCTTTAAATAGTTTAGTTTAATTGATATTCATAAGTTTCCAACAGTAGGACAACACTCAGTTGTTGTTGAGGGTTGGTATAAATTGCTGACAATGCAGCAGTTTTATTTTTTTTTAGTTAATTACAGTAACTGTAAAACTGATGGCTAGCTCCGAGTAATAAATAGCCATAAAAAGTATAATCTAGGCGGTAGAACAGATGCAAATGTAGTCAAGTGTGAGGAACAACACGAAAGGAGATAACTGTTATCAACTGGCCGATGATTTGTGTTGATGACTTTTTAGCATTTACTCTACGTTTTTGACATTTCGTTGTGACATGCTCACAATTGCAACACCACTGGCACCATATTCTGTGTCACCATTTGACTTCAGCAAGGTTCCCTTGCAACAAAGCTACAGTTCACAGTATTGCAATTGTTTAATATATTGACCTTTTTTTTTTTGTTATATGTTTTGTAAATTCTGATTTGCTAATTACTGTGGTATGAAAAGAGAAAGTTGATGTTGGATTTTTACACTCAACAGTGATATTTAACAGTAATTTTCCTGTTATCGTTAAAGAAAGAATAAATGAAAAGAGTTCACTGTTCCTTTTTGTCCTTTTGTACCTGAGTGTTTCTATAACCAGCCAGAGGACCTTCATCTATAGAAACCCTGTAATTGTAAAGTCCAAAGAAACTCCATATTTATAGCAGAAAAGAACCGAAACATGAAATCCTCCTCTTACTGGGGCTTTGTTAAGGTTAACCTTTGTGCTGTGTCGTGCCGTGCCGTTAGTCGGTGCTTATTGTCAAAGAGGTACATCACATCAATATGATAGATTACCTGGTGGTCCCACATTATTGCAGTGTATCACATCCCTAGTTTCCATCCCTCCCTGCCCTGTTGAGATTCCATTGCTCTTAATTTCTGCTGTTACAGAATAATAGAATATTAAGGCTTTAATATAGAGGGTTGTCTACACCTTCTTTACCTGCAGTGTACACAACCCTTTGTATAACGTTTTATCTGGATTTATGTCAAGGAAATAGTCACACATTAAAACCTCCTGCTGAAACAACCGCAGCATATAAAACAACTGCCAGATGATGTATAGCTGTAATTTGTACAATATATATTTA
Source organism: Embiotoca jacksoni (assembly GCF_022577435.1). Classification (NCBI taxonomy): domain Eukaryota; kingdom Metazoa; phylum Chordata; class Actinopteri; family Embiotocidae; genus Embiotoca; species Embiotoca jacksoni. Next base: position 14,328,291 of record NW_027185436.1, on the reverse strand, counting down.
TATCCAACTGCAGGTATCTACTGAGGCTGAGTCAAGTCCATAACATAATCTCATCCCACACACAACACAGTACTCCAGATAGAAAGATAAGATCATAAATAGTAGTTGATTTTTTTTTTTTAGCTAGTTAATTAGCTCTCATACATGTTGTTTTCAGCTTGGTTATATCTTTCTTACTCTTTAGTCACCTCTGTTTTGACTGACAGCGAACTTTGAAGCGCGCTGTTGTCAGATACATGATACGCAGACAGTGAACCGTGAACAAAGTGTAATAGAAAAACATACTGCACTGACAGCGTGATGGAGAAAGTGAAGTTGTATGGAACAACAAGAGAATAGTAACGGAGGGCAAAAATGGCTTTGTAAAAAAAAAAAAAAAAAAAAAGGGATGAGAGAGAGAGACAGAGTCAAAGAAAATGCCGACACAAGAGAGAGAAAAGAAGCCTGACACATGGAGAGGGTGCAGAGAACGGGACATAAAACATTCAGGCGGTTTGTTTGACTTTAATGATGCCACGTGGGATGCTGCACAGGATGCTGTAGGCATTGTGTGTTTCTACAGAGGGTTGGGATAATTGGGACGTGAGTACAGAGGTGTACAGTCATGTCAGTGTTTTGGGATTATGCTAAGGAGTCGGCGGTGTGCTTTTGTAGTGTGGAGTGATGTGGCGTGACTGTTTACATGTCTGTCATGCGAAACAGGTTCTACTGACAGATGACAGCCCTATCAGGATGGGCTTCAGATTTGCCTGGCTATTTGTAAGGTTTACTCTGGTGCAGTATGTACCATACTGTATCTTTGGATGTCAGCCAGCTCCAGCTCCTTCCCCCTAAACCTCAACAAATGAATCCAACATAGACAAACATAGAGCAACATACTTTGAAAAAGGCATTACAGAGTTTCAGCCAAAGCATGCAAACACTGAATATGTGTTTGTTTTTATGTCGGCTCGTGTGCTTTTGATTTGCTTGTGCGTGCAACCTCGCTACTGTTCACACATCTATGTACTGTGAGAATACGAGTTTTTTTCCACAGCCGCACCACATCTAGCTCACACATAAAATTGCATTCGAACACTCTAGGGAAATATGCTGCTGGTATCACCAATATCAGCAAAATATAGCTTCAGCCGGCTGTGGTGGAAGAATGAAACAATACAAATCACTTGTGAAGGCTTAGGGGGTCCATGCATATTTTAATGTAAGTTAAGTATTTAAAGTTATAATGTTCAGATGCAGATATCCATCGGTGTGGAATATAAAACTTGGTTAGACTCTAAATTCTGTTTCTGTCTGGAAACGTTTCCCTTTTGATTCCTGTGTAACCTTAGTTATTAAAACATTCTGCAGTCTGTAGTGGCAGTGACCCTGACCAAGGCTTTTCTGTGACAGTTTATGCTGCAATCATAGCATGACTGCATGGCAGTGATTTAACAAAGCCTTAGGACACACACCCCTGGGTGTTCTGTATTTTTGCAGAACGTCTTTGGGCTTAGATTTCCGACCAAAACATATTCCTGGGCAAAAAATTAGTCCATATTTCCCAGTCCTAAACATACTGCAGCACCATCAGCACTAAAAGCAATAACCTGATGTCTCCTGTGAGTAATTAATCAGTCTCCATCAGCAGTGTGGTGGCTATCTATTTACTGGCAGAACCACATCTTTTTCTGGTCCTACTACAACATCCCATTGATGTTTAGACCTTGGCTTCTTTTTTATGCCATTTAAAATCCTCTGCAGTGATCATATGTCTAGACACAAAGAGTGTATGACACTGACTGGATTATTGTTACTCAAGGCTCTTGGAGGGATATTGGTTAAGAGGGCACTATCTCAGGTCACTCCAACCTCCTCTGATGGGTGACTGCAGTTATGGTTTCTATACAGATCATAAAGTGATTACATTACACACTAAAGGTGATATAAATAGAACAAAAATAAGGCAAAGATAAAACCCTGATGTAATTTCAATGTGTATATGATGACAATGAGAGAGATACGGTCCTTTCAATGTGTGTATGTGTTTGAGTGTGTGTATGTGCCCACACAATTTTTTTTACACAACAGTGCCACAGGGCTCTTAGATAGTTTCAAGGACAGTCTAATTGTTACAATACTGATGCAATTCCCTCCACACTTTTTATCTGTGTGTTATCAACACAGGTTGTATTTTGCTTCATATGCTCTTGACCTTTGTATTTCTCTGTGTGAGGGCTTGCTTCTTGGTATGATTATACATTTGTGGTAATAATTAGTGGTCCTAACAATAAAAAGGACTAAAAGCTAGCCACCGTGTATGCAGTTACATTTTGATAGGAGGCTGTTGGTGTGAATGAATGTGTTTAAATTTGAAAAGGCTGAATAAGCTGTAGAGAGCATTTAATGGAAAGATACATAAAAAAAAAATAGTTATTTCTTGTTCTTCATTGTTTAGCAGATTACTTTCAGGTTATGTGATATGACAAAAATGAACCAGTCACTAACAGTGCAACTGCAATAGAGAATCAAAGTTTCAATCATTATTAGGGCTGCAAGTTGGACTAACAAATATTTGTATTATTGATTGTCCTGTTGATAATTTTCTCAATTAATCAATTATCTGTTCTGTCTGTGAAATGTCAAGAAACAGTGAAAATGTCCATTATAATTCCCCAGAGCCAACCTGCCTTTCACTGACTAATTGTTTCAGCTCCAATCATTATGCATAACTCAAATTGAACCCAGTGTCATGTATTTAAAATAGCTCTGGGCTTAAAATCTTTATGAAAACAAACATGCAAACCATGTTAAAAGCAGTATTCTCTGTACATGCTAACACAGTCTGTATCTTGTTTTTCACCGTAATTAAAGATCTGCTTTGCTGCAATCCAAACTAGACAGAGTGCAGACCTCCGCCAAGGCCAACAGTCTACCCTACTATGATATGCAAATCTGCAGCTGCATCCATTATATATGTCTGGATATATTTCAAAAACTATTACACACATGTCAATTTATGCTTGTGCCAAGTTGAAGTCTCACACTGCAGTTGTTGTACCGGTTCTGGTTCTGCCCTATAAAACCACTGTCTCTGAGTGAGCCATAAAGACTGCTTGCTGTATTAGGTTTGAGAAAGTACATGTGTATCCCAGAGGAATTACGGAGACTTGTAAATGTGGATTGTAATATGGAGTTACTGTTTTTCTAGAATGGCCTGTTTTTTTCACAATTGAACTTAACTGGATCTACAACTGGATCGTATCTAGTTAATGAAAGGGAAAATAATTCATAGATCTGGCCTGTGATTCTGAACCACTCCAAAATTGTATGTATTCAATATTCCATTATGTACTCCACAAGGACAAACAGACAAACAAAACACATAAACCTCAGGGAAAAAATGACCTCCTTGGTAGAGGTAAAATATTTTGGCCATTTTTGGCTGCTATTAGAATCACTACACCTGTGATCTTGAAGAACTAGTGGAAAATCAAAGGCATGTTGGGTAATAATGTTAAGTATACAGTCATTTATTTAGCATTAATAAAAAAAAAAAAAAATTAAATGGTTTGACAATGTTCAACAGCATATCAGGGATGTCTAAAAATTGTGTTCGCTGGAGGTGGTGTGTGAAGTATCCTGTTGCAGTATTTCACACCCTGTCGTCAGGTTATTTTCAGTTTCAGGATGTTGTAAATGATTACAGGCTGAACATTTTCTGATGGTAGTTAAACTTCTTTAGAGGAAAAACAGGCTAAATCAAACCATGCCAACAAAAGGTATTTTATTTCCTTTGCAAATAAAGTTTGAGTTCAGAAATGACTTGATGTAGAAGTTCTTTTCTTTGGAGGCTCCTTTTAGTCAGAGCTCCTCATACACAAGATACTGTGTGTGTATGTGTGGAAAAAGGAAAGAGTCAAACGGTGAAAGGTTAAAAGTTCATCCCAAACTTCTTCTGCAGTGTTTCTTCTAGCTGTCTTTGTTTCTAAACCAAACTTTGAGAGTACACACATTTGCTAAGGACACACTTTTTGTTTGTTTGATAGTGTTTTTTGTATGTGTGTGTGTGTGTGGGGGGGGGGGGGGTGGAATTTGTATTCCGCACCATGATACCTACCTGCTCTGAAATATACATAGTATATACATCAAAATAACACTGACACTTCTTCGTATGAGGATGGATTGTGCTGAATACCCAATAGTTTCAGTCTTATTACCACTCAGAAGTGACGACATATCGGGCAAATATATAAGACAGTAAATATCAAAGAAATGACATAAAATTTTGCTTGAAGTTTATTTATGCATGTGTCATCTAAATTTGGCCTCAACTGCAAAATGTATTCAACAATTCTGCCTGCTTCTAAAAAGTAGATATAAAAGGATGGGCAAAAGTTATTGGAGTTTCTGTGTGCGTTCGATATGATGTAGTTTAATTGGCAGTTTTCCAACAAAGTTTAACCACCACATTTAAGTCTGTAAACAAAGGTTTGCAGAAGCAGGATGTTTCAAGTAATGCTTCACTCAAACAAAGAAATGCATCACTATTAGCACTGAAGTGACAGAGGTGTGTTTCTGAGTGGTCATTAAAAATGTGAAGAATCACCCCAATTACCCGAGTGGTGGCCTTTTAGTGACAGGGCTTCTAATTAGTGCAAGAAGTATCTATCTCTATGGAAAAAAACTGAGAAGAGCAAAGAAATGCTGTGAGTGAGAAAGAGTGGGCCACTGCAACTCCGAGGCTCTAAGAAGGGTCCTTATGTATAATTAACGTGAAACGTTGGTTTAAGTGTGTAAAGAAAATATGTGTAATTGAGTCTTGTCTCTACAATTGAAAAGTAGAATGGAAATCAACATTGAAAGAGAATTACTATAAAATACTCCATTAGTTTTTGACAGTCCAGACAAGGTTGGTGAACATAAACAGTTCTATCCTTGTGCTGGACTCGTAAGAGCTAGTACTAATCTCTAATGTCCTCAGGAGACATAGCTTAGAGTTTTTTTCATTAACAGAAACGGAGAGTATAACGTAGTGGGCTCAGACTATCTGTTTGAGCTTTTGCTTTCAAATATTTTACTTGTAAATTGCCTTATTTCATAGTAATGCCACCATTTCTGCAGCAGAAAATGAGCTCAAGCCCCTGGAATATCGTCCTGAATGTGACCACACTGTCAGTGGCGCTAAACTTTCATTTCCTGAATTGGCTTTAAAATGTTCTTAAATGGAAATAGACTTCAGCTTCACATACATAAACTGAAATACAGACCTGATTGTTTGCAATATCACATTAGGTTGTAGGATTTGTTGTCTAAAATGCGTAATCTAAAGAAATGAGACGGTAATAAGAACTGCAGCCTTGAATCATACATAACTAACCCTATTCATAGGAGTAATTCAAATTATGTTTTAGTCTGCATTTCTTTTTATTGGTTTGGCCATCTGAGGTTAATGGTCCTTTGCTTAATACTTACTCTCAACTGTATTACCGCTGCCTGTCTGTTCTGCAGCTGTGGAGGACAAGACAGCTGTGTTTTTAGATTTCGTCAGAGGGTGAGCTAGATGAGCCAAATAGTTTATTTTAATTTTCTTTCTAAAAATGAAGCAGCTTGGTGCGAATGTGGTGGCAAAATGATTAATTAATCATTTTCATCGCTTTTTATTTGCTTCATCTTGTCACAGACTATGTATCTACTGTATTATATTACTGAAATCAACCCAGTGCTCTCCTGTCCTACTTTATAAAAATTTTTTTTAAAAAAAATCAATATTAAGATTCACCGTAACAAATACACAGTTTATACATGCTGGTGTACGAGTAGTCCAACACAGCACCACTTCGTCACCACAGGCTTCTTCATTTTGTCACCACAGGGTTCTTTATTTTGTCACAGTGAAATGAGCTGTCATCAACTCTCATCAGCTGTCTCATTTTTATACACAGGTTCACCAGAATTGCACGGCAAGGGGAGCTTTTGTAGTCAACCAACGATGACAGACTGAAGGCACAGACTGTGGGAAAACATGGCTGTGACGTGTAATATTCCCTTATAGGTCTTGCAGGCTTGTAATTGGGGACAGGCTAATGATGTTTTGTGGGAGCATGGCTGGGACTGAAGAAAGATCAACCACCATCAGTGTGAAGGGCTGAGACTCAATCAATAATCAATAATACTTGCCAACGTATCGTTCTTCAGTGACCTAGACACGCTGTGCATTTGAAGATGTGACACTAGTTATTAAGACCATCATGTTCCCTGCATTTTAATGACTTTGGGAGAGATGCTGGCCCTTGATGAGGAGGAGCCATCATGTATCAGCCATTTTGTGATGTGCATCTTTAGCACAGGCTTGAACATAAATATGGTGGCTAATTAGTTTAAAGGTATATAGGTACAAATAATATATATTTAAGGACCAAATGATTCAGCTATGAACCTGACTATTCAGCATTATCAATATGTAGTAATGAGGAACACTGGTATGTAAACATAAAAAGATACATTTTACACAGACATCAAAACCCATCCAATGATTGCAAAATTTCATATATGCTGTTGTTAATGTGTGAAGAGAAAATATGTGGAAAAGGTGCAATTTTGCAGTAATGTATTCTATTAAAATGACCCGTCAGTGCCAGACCTTAAACTGCCGTGTATGTAATGAACCTGCTTTGTGTGCGCTAAGCAGGATCTATGGAAACTATTCATCATTTTCCTCCTTCTTAGCTGCCTCTTTTCCTCTTGGCTCACCAAGCTGCTTTACATTGGCACCATATTGACAGTTTGCACAGGCTGGACAGACTGGATGAGGAGCGTGAGGATTGATTAAATGTTCCATTTGATAACAGACTTTCTGAATAAGATGGATGGCCCTGACAGAAAAGATACAAGGGGGGTGAATTGATCACCGTGACAATTCTGCTCGCGCACACGGACAGACACATCTCCATACTTTTTGTAGTGTCTGAGAATGAAGCTATAATTTCATGATTTTGCCTTTTTCCCCACAGATAAACCTGCAGAGGAGAATGAGGGTCACAGGCCTAATTACCCAGGGTGCAAAGCGTATTGGCAGCCCAGAGTACGTCAAGTCTTACAAAGTAGCCTACAGTGATGACGGGAAGACCTGGAGAACATACAAAGTCAAGGGCAAAGATGAGGATATGGTGAGACACACATGTGGGCACACAGACCCAGGCATGCACATCCACCCTCGTCCACTGTTTCTTCCCCTGTAATACACAGATAAAGATACACACTCATCCAAGCGCACACACAGCGACTAGAGACTATGCACTCAGTCAAGGGCAGAGTGGAGGACATGATGAGATGGCTTTTTAATTAGCTAGCACACACCGGGCCCATCCTGCTGCCCCTTACCCCCCTCCACTTTTATGACTTCTAGATTGAATTTTTATACTATTTGGGGATGAACAGCCACCAAATAGGCCACACAGCATTCTATCATCCATGACAGCAAACCACGTCTGTCCTCTGTTTGGCCGTGCAACCAAAGACCCAGATCAGATTTATTACACATAGCCATTTGAGTCTGGACTTGAATATAATTGGATCTCAAAAATGTTTTTGATGTGTTGTCAGTCAAAACTTAACATACAGAAAGCAAGAATGTCTGTCACAGTGTGCACTTATTCCACTGAAATCACAGTGCTTATCTCAGACTATCTTTAAACATTGGAATTAAACACTCTAAAATATATAGCAATGTAATTGGAGCACTAATTTAAAACACACCACTGTTCTTATGAATTACTGGCTCAAATGGTGCGAGAAATTATACATTTTTCCGTGTAATTCTAGCTCATTGACCTTGAATGACAACAATTTGTTGAGTGTGGAGTAGACACTAGAGACAGCGGAAGATAGACTGCCACATTATTGCAAACTGATCTGCTTTACCATCCTCCAAACCCATCCCAATCTGCTGTTATTTCATCCCTTTGCAACAGATTTTCAGAGGAAATGTCGATAACAACGCTCCATCAGCCAACTCTTTCACCCCTCCCATCGAAGCCCAGTACGTGCGCATTTACCCCCAAGTCTGCAGGAGGCACTGTACCTTACGCATGGAGCTGCTCGGTTGTGAGCTAACAGGTGGGTGAGATTTTTATTGTCTGACTGAGTCAGATTATTATCATCAATCATGAATAAATCATAAATATTTGAAAATCCACTCCAGTATTATGCACCCTACTTACAAAAGTTGTTTCATGCTCCCTTTTTTAAGTAGCACTAAAATTTCTTGGAGGTTGTCTGTTTAAAAAAAGTTGGAACTAATCTGTTTGTTTTCTGTCATTGGCAGGCTGTTCTGAACCACTGGGAATGAAGTCAGGCCATATCCAGGACTATCAGGTCACAGCTTCTAGCATCTTCCGGACGCTCAACATGGACATGTTCACTTGGGAGCCTGGCAAGGCCCGTTTGGACAAACAGGGCAAGGTCAATGCTTGGACAGCTGGACACAGTGACCAGAGTCAGTGGCTACAGGTGAGATGTAATCTGAGCTAAGTCTGTTATCTATTGTAGCTACTGTAGAGATAAATCAATATATTAGCAGGGAAATGAACAACAGACGGCCTGTACTTGCAGATAGCTGGCTTTCACTCTGCTGAAGGATTAGCTGTTCCCTCCCTGGCATAGTAATTGATGATGTGTACATGGTAATGCATGACAATGGATTCAATTATATATCATAGGAAAATACTTCATCGTAGAGGTACGGTAACGATTGAAATTAAATCTAAAAATCCTACTTGTGTTGGGTAGCTCTCAGTAATAGGTTGTTGTTTCTGTTTATTTCCACGACACTATATTTGAATCTGACACCCACACTGCCTTTGTTGGAAGAGTTCAGCCCTGTTATCTTTGGCTGCCATCCAGGCTTTATATCTCTATGAAACCAGCCAATCTATTTGTTTTCATTACAGTTACTGATGGCTGAACATGTCTCCTGAAAGTGAACGTTTACCTCCCAGTCTTTCTGTTTAATAATACGTGAGATTGATGCGGGCCGAGGCAGTGTGAGATATGTATCAATCAGACTCAATCATGCCCAGTATGCCCTCACATATGGCCTTTTATATTGGATTTTTTTTTTTTTTTTGGGGGGGGGTTCTTTTAAGATAAAAGGCCATAAATGCTCTTTGCTATCAGAGTCAGAAACCAAATCTTACTTTAAGCTGCAAAACTCATCACATAGAAGAAATTGTGAAGTCATCTTCTCAGGGATGATCAGTGATTTCTTGGTCATTCTCGTGCACTCGCTCCACGCATACCGCCTCCCTAGCAGTGACACAGTTAGCGCTCTATAGTCAAACTGACTTGTCTGGCCATTATTAGATTGGTCGGGTCTTGATTCAGATTTGTATTACACTGAAAGCTTTTTTTTTTTTTCATAGGGTGGTATTCAGGGCTGTGTGTGTCGGAGGAGACAGGTACTTAGGCAGGTTCCATCCATGCCAGGGAGCTCAGCTAAGCAAAATTGATTGCAATGGGTAAAGGAAAACTTGCTGTCTCATATTACATGCTGCAAAGGCAGGAAACAGGAGATGCCATACAGATACAGTGAGACAATCAATGGTGTCCACTGGCAAAGACAATTGCTGTGCACACAGGCATACACAATATCTGGATTTTGAAACGTTGAAAGCGAGAGTGCTGTATCACATGTATAGTGATACATCTGTTGGAACTGAACACTTTGTATAGTTTAGTAATCATCTTACATGCATTTGTTAAATTTCCACAATCCCTGTCTTCTTTCTACTGGTTGCCATGGCAAATAATTGATTGTCAGTGACATTACTGAATGACTTAAAACCTCACAGACTATTGGAATTAATCAGCCTTAATGATAAAATAAGTATTCCTATAAATCAAGACAACTGCTCTGTTGAGGATTGGAAGCATAGGGAAACTCTTTGCAGGCACCACATATTAAATATGGATTCCTTAATGCATCAGATTGGACATGATTTTATTTGAATAGCAGACAGTGGAATTATTAGCTAATACATAGATTGTGTCTTTTAGCCTGCAATTAACACTTTTGCCACAAATGATTTTCCTTCTCTGTGTTTTGTGTCGTTGTTGTATTGATTGTTTGTCAGACAATATTTTCAGTGGTCTTTAGTGATCTTTAGATATTTTTCTATCCAGTTTCATGGAATTTTAAACAAGACAATGACAGTTTATTATTTTTTAAATCGAGAATTAAGACATTGCTCCACAAAATGATGGTGTCCATCAAACAAAATCTCAAATATTTGATCAAAAAAGTCTCTATGATCTCATATTACACAAATTCAGTTTATCGAATGACCGAGCGGTCATCCCATCACGGAGTTAGCAAGCTACAAGATCAAAGAAAACCCATGCTTTACCAGGGTGTGTATCGATCAGAAAAAATGGCAGCCAATCAGAAGAAAGTGTCAATGACATCAATCCACCTTAAAGATACAGACTCAAAACACATGTTCTTGGTAGAGCTCTAGAGAGAAGCTTAAGAGAGGAGATGCAAAACTATAGAGATATTTTTTTGGTAGTTAACACCACAAAAATATCTTCGCATGGATATTAAGACTGCAAATTAAATACCAGAAAAGAGTAAAATATGGGGCCTTTACGTAACTGTAACTGTTTGATATGTAACTGTTTGCTCCACTTGTTGGGCACAGCTGAATAAATACTCCAGAATTGAAATGTTTCACCACACAACTCTGTTTGTTAAAACAAAGAGACCAAGAGCTGGACTTGTTCGGTACCGTCGAAGCTGAAGTTATCCTGGGCAGAAGATAAAATTACACCGAGGGAGAATGAACCAGAAACTTTCAAGATGTTTTCAAGAGAGATGCTGAAGCTGTCAGACCGAGCTGCCAATTGCTCCAGCTGGCATGAGCTGATTAGTTAATTATGCACATTAACATGTCCACACAGCAAAGAGAAGTTGCTAGAGAGACAGTAGCTACTTTTTAGTTTCACAGCGTTCCTGCTAATGTGACATGTGCACTGCAAATTTTCTAACAAGTGCTGTTCACGACTGGAGAGGTTTTGTGGTGGATTTTTAGGAAACATGCCTCAAGCAAACAAACAAGTGTAGGAAGGACAGATTGTGTCTCTTCCTCTTATATCTCTTAATTTTGTTGTGGTCAACAAATCACTTGGTGAGGATTCACTTTCATTACACCTTCATGATCATGATGTTGAATGCTGAATTGCACTGACGAGGTTTTAGGTGGTAGCTAGCTCCACAAACAGGAAATCAAGAAGAGGAAAACTTGAAATAAATACTGTGTTGTCTCCTAAACTCCATTCAAACATACCTGCATCCAAGTCGTCTTTTGGTGTACAGATAAGCTCTACTGATGAGTCAGGCTGTTATTCTGATACGTGAAGCTATTTGTATTCAAATATCTGAAGTAAAAGTAGAATTACTTACCTATTGACATTCTGTGTATTTTAAGGAATGAAAACTACATTTATCACAAAAACACTTCGCAATAAATGTACTTTATATTTCCTTTTTTCTATTAAAAAAAAGTCATTTTTGTCTTACAGCATCGAAAGAAGCAGTTCAGTTTCGAAATACACAATTGCCATACAGGTCCCATGCTGTATACTCTTTGTTAGTGTTTCTCATTGTGCGTAGTTCAAAGCCTTCATAAACAGGTAACACGGCAGCCTCCAGAAAGTCGGTTCTGTTTCTGCTGTCAGATTACAAAAAAGTGACAAACAACCTCATCATCATCTATATATACAAACATGGCCACCAAATAGAGCTGAGGAGGGCAGGATTATTTGTACACTCTATTTCTACATGGTCTGATGCTCTGCTGTTTAACACAGCTAACAAACTCGGTAGGCTGGGCTAACCAAGTCTGAATATTCTCGGCGCAAGTACATTTCTTCCTTTCACCACAAACCCTGGCATGTCCAGTGCTTTCAAACCTACTTCTCAGGGCTCTCAAAAACCTTAGTGGGATATTGTTTGACAGGCGTTCACGTGTATTCTCCCACTCGGAGGTCAGAAATTCCTCACTTCTCAGTTGCTCATGAACGCACCATTAATCTGATATGTTCCACGTAGCTGAAGCTCAACTCTGCCTTTTCACATCATTTATCTCCCCGTGTTTTTTCTTGCAATTTGGAACACCAAGTTCTCTCTAAAATGCACTTTTGTGAAGGCAGGAACACAGCAATATGAAATACAATCAGTCCAATAAATAGCCTAAATAATTGCATAGACTGCATTGAGTGAATAACTTCAATGTGGTCTGTGTACATTTGTGCTGTAAATGATGAGGTGTAGTTGAATAATATCCCAAAATGTAACACACTATTGTGTCGACATTGTTAGGGCAAAATGCAGTCACTTCATTTTCAACTTTTTAAATTCATTAGTAGCCTGTAAAGGTTACAAAAGAAGCTATTCCTTTCTTGTGGTTCATTTGTTATCCACTGTCTCCAAGATTTTCACACTCTATTATCTCCTTAAAGTGATAAATATGTGTTGTGTGGCTGTGGCCCCCTGATAATCACCTCACCCTCTGATGATGCAGAGTGAGCTAAAGCTTGTGCACAAACTTTGAAAGAACTCAAGTACCTCCTTTGCAAATGGTACATTGAGGCTAATGTTATTTCATCATACAGTCATAGTTTCAAATCGGTTCTTGCCTAATGCATTAATACTACATAGCATGTCTTGTAATGTGACCAAATATGTAATGTGTAATTATTTTTTGCTGACAAGTCATGTATCTGTCCAACCAGGTGTGCATAAGTAAACCAAAGCAATGCATATAATATTTTTACATATAGTTTTACTTGAGTGCATCTATGGATTTAACAACATACAGCAGAGGCTGATCACTGAAATTGTTCAACATAAATTTGGTGTTCCTGTGGTTTCTAAAGTGAAATAACAACAGCCTTCTTTTTCTACTTAAGTGAACAAAGATTGATGTTTATACTGGATTAGACAGATTTACCCAACTGTTGCTGTTGCTGTTTAGTTTGAAGCATGGTTCTAGCAATTAATTCACAGGATCCCATTAATCTGAGTAAATCTGCAGAGCAGAACACACATAATTAGCGTGTACTAGGACAGTGGAGGTTTGCATTGGCAGATACTGATGAGGTAAATAGTGGCAGTTAAGCAGGTGCATGCACATGGGGAAAAAAGTTCCTCTCTGCTGGAGCACACAGGATGAAACAGAAAGCACAGTGGGAGGTTATAAACAAAGTCAAGGGAAACAAAGTGAAGAGACATAAGTAATGTGACCCGTCACAGACACAGCTGCGATATCACTGGAGCGTTCAACTGGCTCCTGTTGGTGTTAGTACCTGTCTAACACTAGTTTATCTGAATCTCTTCATTGCCAATATGATAAAGTCTCTTTCCATTTAACAGCCAATAGGAGAAGAGTGCACATGAAATGGTGGTGGTCTCATACTGATTGACTATGATAGTCAGAATGCATCATTTAGTAGGTGCTATGATGAAACACTGTTCGAGCCCCACAGACACATTGTATTGGCCCCAGGATTCCAGGTGAATAATGAAAATAGGGTGTAAAAGCAATACATAGCGCAGCCACCAAAGTGTTGTTTTTGGTTTCAGAAAACACTGCAGCTGTATGACAGAACTGGGTTGCTGCCATTTGTTTCCAGACTTTGGCTAAATCCGTCTGTGCAATGAATGGTCACTAGAGAGGAGGAAACCCAGCGAGCAGATAGTTGAGCCATTGAATTTACACTGATTCGAAACTGCTTCTCCACTATTGAAGGACAATAAATACACACTCTGATGCTCTGTGTCATCCAGAGACCCACAGACAAAACAACTCAACATGTCACGCCTGTTACACCTGGTGGTTTATATCTTCTTCCATTCGTTCCATGAGATGAGATGATTGCCGTGCTTGTTGAGCTTTGTGAACACGGTGACTTCCTGCAGGAGCTCAATGCTTTGGAGACAAAAGACAGAGCATGGTGATTGGTGGTCTTGATAGTATTTACATCTCTAGAGCTGAAGCACTTCTTGAAAGAACAGTAGTGACCAAAGAAGGAGCACACACTTCCAGCACACACACAGAGGAAGGATAGACGATCGCTGTTTATCTGGAACCTTCTCTGTGTATATGGTAATGGCATTCATTTCTAGTCTAGCAGGGATTAGTGACCACGTAGAATTGTATGGTTTGTCATGGGAAGAAAAAACATTGTCGCTTGTTTGAACACTGCAAACTTTTCAAGGAGATTTCAAGGTCATGGAGACAGTAGAAATAATACCTTAGCATACATAAGTCATTCAGTACAATATGAATATATTTCAACCAAAAGAGAAGTGTACAAGTCGCGAAACACTTTTATTTCAAGGCAAGTGGATTTAACTCATGGTCCAAAGCTCTAAACATGAAGCCCTTGGAAGCCCCGGAAGGGGTTGGCGCGGGTCATACCAAGTCAAGTCAAATCAGTTTATCTATATGGCCCATTTATCAACATAGGCTGTTCAAAGTGCTGCATAGCATCACACAGAATTACCCAAATGACACCATTAAAAGCAAATTAACCAATAAAACTAAATTAGAAGTAATTAAAAAGTAAAACAATGCCTGAGGATAGACATGGAGAGTAATTAATACCGAAAAAATAAATAAAATTAAAATTGGGTCTAATCAGGAAATGCCACTGAGAATAAATATGTTTTCAATCGAGATTTGAACAATGAAGTTGAAGACCTGATCTGGAGGGTGATGTTTATTCAAAGTTTTGGAGCAGCGACTGAGAAAACCTCGGTCAGCCCTAGGTGCCAGTCTTGATCTAGATACCACTAAAACCTGCTGGTCCAGTGACCTGAGCAAGTAGCGAGGAGCATAGGGGCGCAACAGGTCAGACAGAGGACCGGAGGAGAGTCCCAGCAGGCTGAATATGACAGTAAAGTCTTGTCATGTTCAGGATGTGCACATTTCAAGCAGCATTTAGATGGATACAACCCAACATTTTAACTTGATCAATCTTATGCTGCGTGGCTACACTGGGTCTAAATATATTTATTTCAGAAATAGTAGTTTTTGGAATAATTCTGACTGAAAATAATAGTGTGAGGTTTTAGCTAAAACATATGGTACATCTAATAATGGGCTTGTCATCATAATGACTCTCTACGGTTAAAACAGTGAATACGTTTCAGTTTCAGTCTCGTGTTTCAAATTCCCCTCATCAAATTATATTTTGTAAATTGTTTTAATTGTCTTCAAAACTATTTATCAGCCTTTAATAATTTGAAAGTAGGTTTTAAAGTGCACAAATGTATAAACTACAAGCAAATGACCGCAGCTGTTTTCCAGTGGCTCCTAAAGCATTAGTGCTTGTTGACACTTCACATAGAGCACTGTCCCATGTGGAGCAGAGGCTAGAAGGAACAATGACTAGATGAGATGCTAGATTGATTCTTACTCAGTGCCTGTGAGTAGGCATTTGATGTAATCAAATCTGGCATTAGCATTTCAGCAATTTTGACAAGCACAGCTTCCTAATCAAATTGCTGCCTCAAATACAGCACTGCTGACAACAAACACCATTTCTTTTAATCAATAGAATTAGCTGGGTGTTTGTTTCATCCCTCCACAGAGGAGAATGGCTTTAATTTGTCCCATTGAAAGTCTCATCTCTTCTTGAGTGTTTATGCAGTAAAGATGAAGTGTCCTTTCTGAGAGCAGAAAAGCTGCCTCAGAGAGAGTGAAGGCATTGTAGCATGAAAGGATTTAAGAGGGATTCTGATTATCTGCAATAGCAATGATCATGTCTTTATTTTAGCAACAAAAGACTAGTACTTTTTTGGGGGGAAATGGACATTAAGAATTGATTGGCAACTTTCAAGGGTGAGCCGTCTTCTGCGTCCTTGAAGTTTGATTCCCCCCCCGAATGGAAAACACAGTTTGTACACCAAATGTTAGGCAGCATGGGTATCCCCTTAAATCCAGCATTTGTATTACTGTCATACCATATTGATCTGGTCGAAACTAGACAGAGGCACATGTCTCTGCAGATAGGACTATTCAAAGTTCTAATGACATTATTTATTCTACTGGCTGTACAGCTTTTTATCATTATTTGTCCTACTACACTACACACAAAACCAAATCAATAGGAACAGCACCCATAGCAAAGTTTTCTTGCTGAACTAATTAAAGAGACAGAATGCTACAGGGCCAACGCCTCCAATTGGTTTCTGTTGCAATCAGTGAGAAGCACACAACCATTTAGCCACAGATGCAGAAAATGCTGGAAAAAGTTTGAAGTATGAAATGTGTGAACACTTGAGCGTCTGATCTGTCAAGCTGCTACCACACTTCTGTGCATGTCAATTTTATCTTGATTCAGACTTCACAAGCGTTTATATTTACCTAAGAATATTAATTATTCAACACAATGTTGGTGAGATTTACAGTTCAGCCAACAATTTGTCAGTGTAAACAGCAGCGAGTTGCATATGTATGGCTGCAACTAATATATTAACTGCATTGCATCTTGTTTCTTTTTTTTACTTGTTGACAAGCTCTGAGCTATGGCACTGCCTGATGATACAAATCTAGATAGCCAGGGAAACAGATGACCATGACTACAAATCCCTCTGCCAGCACCAGCTTTAGCAGATGCGCCAGCTCCGTTTCAGAAAGACAAGATCAGTTTTGCACCAACTAGCCATGAACAGTGTGTGCATGATTATAAGATTTGGCGAGTTTTTTTGAATATGGAGAAGGACCATATTAAGGGGGATTGTTGTGGGTCATTATCAGACTTTTACAGCAAAGCATGTCAGATGGGACCCATTCGATAACATATATCTATCTGCTGGCAACTCCGTCATATAATTTCAAGAGATGAATACAAAATGTTGGTTCATAAATGTTCCCTAGCAATTAACTGTTGCTAATTCAGTCATCTTGGAAACATTATCCAATAATTCAAGAAGAACTTTAGAAAGAAGCCACACTAATTTGAAAACACGCCGGTTGTAAATTCCATTAAGGCAGTATCGTCAGAGCCTCATTTTAATCCTGTCCAATATGGCTTTCTTTGCCCTATTTTATTCAATTTCCCTGCAGCCAGTATGCTAATTCAATTAGCTTCCAAATGAAGTTACGGAAGGGATGGTAAATCCATCTGCCTCTCTGATTGAATTGGATGTTTTTTAGTCTTCCCTCCCTCCAACTATCTCCTTAAATGTACAGGTCTGGGATGTAATGCAAGTCTTTTGTTTTCATTATCCAAGGAAGCCATGTTATCCTTCAACACCACATCCTGATTCCCATCTCTCTCTCTCTCTCTCTCTCTCTCTCTCTCTCTCTCTCTCTCTCTCTCTCTTTACCTCTGTCCTGCTCACTCCCTCTCAGCTAACACAGGATGCATTTATCTGTTTTATCTTGGGATGATTGATTCATGAGTCTGCAGCAGCGCCTGCTGTAATCATGGGATCTACAGGAATTGTCAGAAGTGAAGGCACCAGATCTTGAATCAGTGCAGTACAGATTGGGTCCAATGTGTTCTGCATGTGTATCTTGTGGTTTCAGAGTGTCTCTGAGCCATCTCTTTACATGTAAGATATACCGCCACTCATGTCATACATTTAAATTAGACATCTTTATGGTATCCACCCAGGAGAGTAAGGACTGCGCTTAAAGAGCACTGCTACGTGCTACAGTATAATGATTAATTCAGAATAGTCCAAAGTTAAGCAAAGGTTTTATAGAAACTGCACATTGATTCAAACATATCACAAAGACCACTTATGTCCAAAAATCTATTATCTAAATTTCATGCTGTCCTTTTTTTGTTTTTTTTTGGCTTATCAAGCAGACCGTGTTATTTTTGTGTGCAGAGTGCGTGCGTGCTTGTATGTGTGCATACGAGTGAGAATTTCTTATCAATATTTTATATACCACGTGAGAAGGAGGAGAGGAGACAGAGGAATGAAGTATGATGAGCTGTATGTGCAGCAGTCAGAGTCATAAACAATTATATTTTTAAATGCCCCCTCTTTAGAAGGATCTTTAAAACATGTAGCATTGTTGTTTGAATGGGGAAAACCACACTTTCGGTCAATAAATAATTTCTAATTTTCCACGTGCTTTAATCTTTTAACAAAAAGCAGTTTTTCTTTTCTCCAGCATGAATTCCAGATTTCATTTCAGTCAAAATCAGACATGGAGACAGACTACTTTAGATTTGTATCAGTGAGTAAGTGCCCATCAGCGGTCATGTCACAGTAAGCCTTAAACAGACTGTGAAATTCCCCAAGTCCCTTACCAGTGTACCGACAAGCCCATTTTTTACGCATATGGATCTGCCTCCCTCACTTCACTCATGCCGACATGGTTAGCATCTGGCTGGGTCTGTATATGCTGTTCTCCCCGCTGTAATAGCTCTAAATGATCCAGACCACTATGGTTGATATCCTTCCTGTTCCTTTTGCCATTGCCAATTCTCTTCATCAGTTCCTGCAACCATTCAGATCTAACTTGACATGCTGAAGGGAAGCTCCATCTGTTTTATGGCTGTTTGGTCTGAACAGCCTATTAGAGGCCTATCCAGGTAGCAATGCTTTGTGCTTTAATGTGCTGGCTTTGATGAAAGGCTGCCTTTGTTTTGGAGCAAAGAATAGGAATTATATGGCCTGAATAGGCACTTTCTATTTTAAAGCGTTCAGGTTATTCTGTTAAATTATAGATGGAGAAAAACAGGTCTGAAAAACATGAAGCTGACCATGCAGGTGTTTGTGTTGCAAGCTGTTAAAGGGGAGGATCACTTTTCAATCAAAGCTTCAGTAACATGTCTGCATCATAATCATACATAGCACAACCTCTCCATTACTTGTCATTTGAGAAACTAACAATTGTCTTATATTTTTTTGATAAACAAAATCCAAGCATTTAAAGCCATTCTGGTACTAAAACATTCTGATTCTAACTTGCTGATGTTTAGCAGGTGATATTTATCTTGACAGATTAGCATTTTCACATGTCATCATTTGCTACAATACAGCAGAAACTGATGGATTTCTCAGTAGTTGCAGGTATGAATCAAAATATTGAATTTTAATTAAAAAAAAATTTAAAAAAAATTGGCCTGTGACACTAGCCAAAAACTGAGGGATCACCAAAGTTATTACAATTCATCCCAAGGTGGACATGAATGTCTGACCCTTTCTACTAGCATAATTAAAAATGTTGTAACTGTTATCTACAAGGAGGTATTCTTCCCCTACGCTCCAATGTTCATACTACCATACTATTTAGTAAGCCAGAACAAGATTTAGTGTGACCCAATACATAGTATGTTAAATGTATTATGCCAAAAGTACCAGGCTGCCATACCATATTCAGCCGTATTTTGCAGTATGTAGGGCAGCTTGCTACTCTCGCTGTTCTGACGCACAGTCTTCTGTGCGCCGGAGGATATGTCACATTGACTGAGGCGCCGAGAAAGTTGGTGAAGGTAATGCTCCTGACCGCAAAAGGAAGAAAGAGAAGAAGAGGAAGAGGGATTAAAAGGAAGCGTACTCGTTTAAAATCGCAGTCATTTTTCGTTCTACTTTAAATGTTGCGATTCGGATCGCAACATATTTGACCAAGATGGTCAAAGTTCAAGGTGCATTTTTACGATGAAGTAGTATATCACAATTGTACATATACTATATGCAGCAGTGAGTACTTTTTAAATGCAGCTGCAGTGCGTACTAAAAATGAAAAAACACAATAAGCGATTCGAAATGCAGGGTTCATTTGAAGTTTAACCGCGTTAAGCTCACTGTGAAGATGTAAAAATTATTTGTTTAGAGAGAAAAACAATGAATTTAAATTCATTTACATGCAACATCATTTTAATGGAAGTGTGCTAGCATGAAGATAGTAAAGAGGAGCAGGGAGGAAGAGGGTGGATGTTTAATGCATAACAATGTCCGTGCTATGTATATCTGTTTGGCATTCAAATGTATGTGTTTGCCAGCAGTTTGTCATTCACTGAGCCACTGCACAAGAGCTTTTACCGCATTTATATCCCCAGCGCATTTTGGCTGTGACATGTGCTTTGACCAGCCAAGCAGCTGACTCTTGTAATGTACTGCCAAAACAAGACATCTTGCTCTGTGACAAAGACATCTATCCTCATGTCAGGGCAGCACATGGCACATGAAGATGTTTCTTTAAGGAAAGTGCATTCGATTCACATTCCACATTTACTACTGTAGCACTTTCAAAATTGTTCCATACAAGTCCAGTTTCAAAAAGGAGAAAATGTGTAAGTTCATGCTGGAAGGTGGTGAATGCCACACTGACCAGCCTGTGATGCTTTCACTCTGTGACATTACCTTTTCTATGCTGAAAGCTGCGGGGCAACTTCTGACTGCCTGCACACCTTCCCTTCACTGTGTAAAAGCTCAGCAGGCATTTATACCTTCTGACATCCCTCCACCACATGTGGAAACACTGATCACAAAAGGTGTAAGAAAGGAGGTTCACAGTCTGTGTGTGTGTGTGTGTGTGTGTGTGTGTGTGTGTGTGTGTGTGTGTGTGTGTGTGTGTGTGTGTGTGTCTAAGAGCCACACTAAAGTTTAAAAGAAGACTTAATAATTCATTTCAAACACAGATCTTGGACTTTGAGCTACTGCATGGATTCTGTTAAATTGTAGACTTTGATTTAAAATCCTACATTACTGAGCGAGACAGAAAATCACAGAACAAAAAAATAATATATCAGAGAGTACCAAAAGAAAAAAAACAAGGGAATGAAAAAATGAAGTTGGAGTCTGTGTGGATGTGTGTGCATACCTTAGAAAGACCAAGAAAGAATGAGTCATAATGTATTGATGGAGCACGAGACATCATCAGATAACATAAACAAACGTGTACCATGAAGCAGATGACAGGTAGCGGGGCAGGGACAAAACTCCTGTATATACCCTGATGTTTGGGTTACGTTTATTTAAATTGTATAATCGTGATATTATTTGAGGTAAGTACACAAAGTACTTGTGTGAACTAAAGTCACCTAAAATGAAGCTGTGTATTTCTAGCGTGGATAGTATCTTCCCACTGCACCCCTAACCCGAGGCACACACACACACACACACACACACACACACACTTCCTGAGTGATGTTAAGTTGTGCAGCTCTGTTTTGTTTGCTGTTAAACTATGAGATGTGTTTTTGAAATTTGTGAAGAAATTATCTTTATCCGTCAGGTTGTGGGTTAATTTATAGATTCTCTTCCCAAAACTGTTTCTTGGGGAGTCACTTAACATGTTTAGTACTACCTCATGCCATAGGTTGCCTGAAGGTGTGAAGGTGTACTTTCTCAAAATATTTAGATTTTACCCCAAGCAAGCTGTTAGCGAAGACACTTACCTTGCTTTTTTTGTTACATTTTGACCTGCAGCTATCTATGATCAGCATTTAAATTTTACATTTTAATAAGTGATTAGCATTCTTTGTCCGACAGGCTGAGTTGGTGAGGGGCTACAGGCTGTTTGTTTGCTGCAGTAATGAACAAAATACACAACATTAATGAACACAGGTTTCAGTCTAACTTAATTGAGTCAATGTAACTGCTTGGTAAGGCCATAACTGCACCCTATATAGATTTTCATTTAAATGTTTAGGGTACTGGGACAGAAAAATACTTGTCACATAACGTTTTATATGCTCGGCGGGACTCAGACCACTGGTTCCTCCTTGCGGAATTGACTCGTGTGTGCAGTGGCACATATTTTAAAGTCAGAAAGGTATCATGACACAAACAGTTTTTTCTTTGCTCTCAGTAGAGAAGTGCTGCACTCAGTCAGCCATCTATCTAGAAATGGTCTGCCTGCTGCCTCATCCCTCGTTTTTTTTCTTTAGTAATTTGAGGTGAGCTTTTAAGGGGCGTTTATGGAGACGGTGGGTTTGCAGCAGCACATAATAGCGTAGTTTGTCATGTGGCATGTAATATCACGTCCAAAGAGCAGGCAGATCTGATACCTCGTGGAAAACCTCATGCAAATTGGTTGCAGTTGGGTCACTTCTCCTCTGGCACAAAACACACTGAAGCTCCTGTAACGGCTCCCTCATTTTCCTCCATGTTCACCAACAACGATGTTGGGCATCGCAGTGGTTTTAATGTCCTATCTGTTTACTCTGTACAGTGTGAATGAATCTCACAAAAATACATGGTGACATTAGATGATTATTTGTATAATGTATCACTACAGAAACACATTAAACAGCTATTGAAAAACATTTACCAGTGCCTTTACAGTTGTTGTAGATAACTACATGAGTAAACATGAGTCGAACATAAGTTTCAAAGAAATTACGAATTGAAAGAAATGACGAGGGATGTCACACAAACTGATAGTTTGGTACCATGTCAATACCAAATGTGTTCTTTTTTTACCGTGATATCAAAATTGTTATGGAGAAATGGGGATTTTAGATGGTATTGTTACAGACTACCAACATTTTGCTATCATGAAAACATCGTGACATTGGATGGCTATTTTTTTAAATGTATATCTCTAGAAAAACATTTTTTTTTTAAATCCTGGGAGAAATATTCCAGTCCCTACCGTAGTCACAGCAGTCTAATGATCAGGTTTTTAATGTGTTTGGTCTGTTGTGGGCGTTCTCGTCTTTAGCACGTGTGCTCTTTGTTTAAAGCTTTTGGTACTCCATTCTACTCTATTCTGTTCATTAGGAGGTAGAATTGTTTTTGCTCAGACATCCCAGTAATATAGAAAACCCACAATACTGTGAGTCCCAAGCACCGTGAAACTGCTCAAAAACATGAGCCTAGACGAGTTAAAAAGAAGATCATTTAAAGTAATGATGCTAAAGTGACTTTGATATCTCCGGTGTGCTTGTACGCCATGTGGAAATGTGCACAATTGACTGTCAGTATACTTGATACATGGAATTACAGTTCTTATTCGTTCTTAATTATGTTACACGTTTAATTTCCTCTGTGTAAACCTGAACTTAACATTTCCAGCATGATTTTATCTCTGCATGGTCCAGGTCTTCAGAAGAGCCTTTACCAGACCTGGTGCCGGGTTAGCATACTAATGACTCTGTGCTGTGGTGGCATGGCACAGGATTCATGATTAAGTAAACAGACCTGTTTATCAAGACTGTGTCTTGTTTAGACACTCGTTTAGAGAAGTCTCTAAATAAGGTTGTTGTGCTGTTTGTACATACTCCTACTATAGCTTTAATGATAGCTGTCTTGTCGTGAGGTTGACTGCCCTCCCATTCCTCCTGTCAGTTGCGAGCCCACAATTCAGAAATATACAGAAAATACGCATCTCACACACAGATACGAACATATCTCCCTAAAGCTGTGAAGATTAAATGAGTCGTCATTACATACAGCACAGCTGGAAGGAGTATGATAGCAGATTCCTATGTATGCATGTCATGTATTCATAGAGTAGTAAACTGGGCCTCGTTTGGCTCCTTATATAGCTGCCTCTCACTGCATTAATCTCTTTATCCTGCAATGGCAGAGCCACTTCAAATAGGAACATGAAATTTACAAACCAACTCCTGTCTTAATGAGCAGGAGGGATAAGTGTTTGTCTGGCAGAAGTGCGCAAACTTCACCCCTTCAAACGCAGCTATCAAAGTAAGGTACAAACAAGTAATTGACCCTGACTCCCTTTTGGATGTGTAGCTGGATTTTTGGAAAAACTAGGAGCTTAGCTGTATGAATCTTATCCTCTAATCTCAGACACAGTGAGCAAAATCCTAAAATTGATTTTTGTGTTTAATTTTTTTGGAACATCTAAACCACAAGCATTCAGAGATTGCTACAAAGACTTCACACACTCCTAGTTTGGCTGGGTTAAAAGCTCATGGAGGAGGAAACGCGGTTTAGAGTGTGATGGGGAGCAAGAACAGAAAGTGGGGGCTGATGGAGAGGCCCTGCTTTAACAAGCTTATCTCGCACCCTAATTCGGTTTGGGCCATCAAAGTGTTGAGAGCAGGCGTCGCTGGGGGCGGTCGTATTTTTTGACCGCTACCTGTGACAGCAATTACAGGTTCCCCTTCAAGCATGCCTTTGTTTTGGTGGCAGACTTGACTGCTTGGGTAGAACGAGATTACCTCAATGTTCTGCAACTGGAACATAATCAAAGCCTCACAATGCGAGGTGTCATGCCCCTCTGAGTCAACCAAGCAGCTCCTGCCACCATTTTTACGTGGCCCCTTTATTCAGGGGGTTTGTTGTGACGTTATTGTCATTATAACAAAGTTGTTGTTTGAAGTTATTCATATGCATCACAGGAAAATATTCTGCTCTGCATTCAGAAACAGCAATGATCACTGCATTTCACAAAAATGGAGGCATAGGCAGAAATAATTTGAAGGCAAAACTTCATGAATAGCGTATTCACAACAAATGAAGCATGCATACTGTGCAGCATCTGCATAATTGCATACCTGTAAACACTGCACTGTTAAGAGGGAAATTAAGTCTGCACGCAAAGTTTTGTCCTACTTCTATTGACAAATGCAGAGCTGAGAGTTTATCCACGTGGATGCCTTTTAGAAAGTGAAGAGTTCGCTTTTCAGTGGTGAGGGCATGGCTTTGTCTACGTGTGTAAGGACTAAGGTCTAGTATGGCTGCTCATGTGCACAGCAGGATGTCAGCATTTAAGAAGGACTCTATAATACCCAGGGAGAAGTCCTCAATCTGAAAGTAGCTTGGAGAGAAGAAAAGCCCTCAAGCATTGCTGAAACCTTATAAGAGATGAAAACTCCAGAGCAATCTCATTGACATCACCACTTTGTAAAAAAAAAAAAAAAAAAAGAAGTCATTTTAGGGTTTGCAACATATTTCATTCAACAAAGAGTTGTGCAGTGTACCATGGCGCACTGCAGTGCTCTGCAATGTCTCAGGACCAGCAGGTAGAGTGACAATGGAGCCTTACCTCGTGCTTTAGTTTGTTTCCTTATTTGTTTAATCTATGAGGGGCCCTATTTTGTTTTGTCAGAGCCGTGTGACACAGTATATGTAGGCTCGTGACCAGGCCAATTAGTGTGATGTATGGTTGTCTCAGTGTTGTGTACAGCGTATTCAGCAAAATAAATAAATCTGCGTGCTTCTGCCCCTCTCAGGTTCTGTGCTTCAAAATTTTGCCACTATCTATTTTGCAGCAAAATGCTGAGTCAAATCCTGTTTTTCATCTTGCATTGACAGCAAATTGGTACTGCATTGATATACGTAATTAGTAAAACAGTTTTACAGTGACGTTAATATATTACTATCTCCAGGCAATGCTGTTATTTACTGTTTATATTTCTGCATTATTACAAAATGACACACTTCTTTAAAGAAATTGGGTCACATGGGAAGTTATGGAAATGTCACACTTTTAATTTATCATATGTTTGATATGTAGAAGTATTAAATGCATGTGGTTGCCTTCAAAAACAACAATAAAGCTTGTGTATAATGTGATACAGAGAAGTGAAGTTCCCACTATGTTGAATGAGCTTTAACATTACACACCCGCTGCTTTATACTTATGAAAGATCAGTGAGAGTGATTAATTTCATAATACTACTGTACCCTTGAGCTTTATAATATGAATTGTGTTTTTGCACTGCAGTGTATTGCCTATGTTAGTAGATAATGTCTTTCACCTAAATTCTGCTTTAGATGGTTCACATACAATTTTTGACATAACACAATGGAAAGCTTTCACTTATAAAAAAAAAAAAGCTTAACCCTTTTTAAACATAACTGCAGAATATATTGTCCTTGGAGCAGCGTGAGCCAAGTTTTCCTGTTTCCGCATTTTGAGGCTCAATTTAACTTTATTTTAGTATCAACTCAACAGTGTTGAGTACTTTCCTAAATAATAAAAGCATAATTGCACACTAAAATGTGTAAAAGTAACAGTTTGTGTATTTACTGCCTGGAACCCATGCGCAGTAAATTCTTTGCAACAAATGAGATCCTGTTAAAAATTAACCCAAATGGAGCCGTGCGGGTCTCAGAAGCTGCTGCAGCAGATAATTTCTGTTTTGCTGAGGCGAGGTTGTGGACTTAGCCTTGCTGTTCAATATTCTGTGAATAATTTTAACTGACTTGACTTGCATTCAGTGTCTTTATTCACTAAATCCTCTTTTTTTAAGATGCTGACTACATTGTGAAAATTGATCATGTCTGACACTTTTTGTTTCTTCAGCATTGAAATGTATTGTTCTCCTGTTTGTCTCCCCTTCTCTCTGCACTTTCTCCTGTGGCCTTTGCCTCTCTCAGGTGGACTTGCTTGTTCCAACCAAGGTCACAGGTATCATCACCCAGGGAGCTAAAGATTTTGGCCATGTCCAGTTTGTTGGCTCTTACAAAGTTGCTTACAGTAATGATGGAGAGCGGTGGAGTGTATATCAAGATGAGAAACAGGGGAAAGACAAGGTAAGTTGCTTTCACAATACATGATATATAATATATGACTTTGATCAAACACAAGTCTATGAGGTTTAATCTTTATCTTTCTACATATTAATAACAAGACTGTGTTTCTAGAAATACCTTTTTACTGTAAATGGTAAAACAACCATTGACAAATACTGTGGAATCATATTCCTGTATGTACTGTTGAATTATATGCCACACCACTGAGGAAAAGTGCATTCTGGGTAAACAGCTTGAACAGAAAAATGCACAGGAAACACCTGAAGCAGACAAAAAAGCAAAGGAACAAACTGAATGTACAAATTTCCTTTCTGGGAGTTGTCTGTTTCTCCTTCCACTTCCCTTTAGCATCTTCTTATCTGTGGCTCAAACTGAGCTTGCCTGGTCTGTCCTATTGCCTCTCCTCTGGTTTGGGATCAGATAAGACCATGCTGTCAACCTGGCCTGGTCAGTGCTATGCTGAAAATCTTGTTTACAGCCCTTCAACACAGTACAAATGTCCATTCCAATCGCCCACGACAAGAAGAGCGGAGCTGCAGCAGCCTCTCTGCTGATAGCACGAGAGCTGCAGGCACAAGGCTACAGCTAAAACTGAAGCCTCTTGTCTTTTAGATGCTGGTGGCAAGAGAAGTAGTGTTTACGTTTCTCTCTTGCTGTGTTGTTGAAAGATAAGCACTGCTTCTTCTTCTTATTCATGTAATGCTGATGTGTTGACGATGGAAATCAAGAAGCCAAATACCCTTGGATCATGAAATAACTTGAAGGGATGAGCATTGCTTGCGTTAACATACGATTTTATTCGTCTTGCCTTTAATTGTTGATTTGTGGACCACGACTGTTCATAGTTGTGGTCGACTGACGATATGCTAGCGTTACCTGGCACGGTTGTTTTTATTCATCTGGCTGAGTTTGTCACTCTTGTACTGCAATTGGTGCCAAGTAATATCTACAACAGCTTGTTAAACGGAATGTTGTCACTGGCGTCAGTCTTTTCATTGTGAATCACCTGGTTATTGCGTAGAGAAAGTATTGAGTCATACTTCTCGCAGTCCCTACGTTCCCTGAAGGAGTAAGGTCAGGTCCTCAGTCATTTTTTGTTATGCTGTCACTCATTATTCCACTCCCATCTCAGCTGACGCTATGCCACCACGCCAGAACCTGGCCAAAAGTCTGGAACTGAACTTATACGATCTGAAGGTGAAAAAAAGATTTGAAAGTGAAAAAAAGATCCAAAACTGCAATAAAATACGATCTGAATCTAGTAGCATAAAATCTACAGCTGAAAAAAATAAGCACCAAAATTCATAAGGAAATTACAATTTTAGATAAATACATACAAAATTATATTCTAGTTAAAAAAAAAAAATTTTTTTTCCACAAATCCTTTTAGTTTAAATACATTTTTGTATTTTGAAAAGTTAAAGATCAAATCTTGAACTTTCACTTTAGTTTTTCATTTACTTATTTTTTTTTTCGAATTAACAAAACTTTTGGCCCCAATCTGGCTCCATACATAAATATATCACTGAAGATGAAGTTTTTTTTGTTTTGTTTTTATGAAACAAAGTTCAGCTCTTTTCATGTGGAAACGTTTCCATTCAACTGAAAGACCTTTAGTGGTTAATTATATGTCAGAATGACCAAGTGGAAAAGTTTGCAAAGATAATTAAAACCTTAGTGCTTATAAGATATTCAGGTAAAGGGAGAACATCTTCATGCTTGAATGAAAAAAAATGGTGTGCCTCAGCAACCTCTCATGAGGTTAAACAAGCACGCAAACTGGTAACCACTGAAAGCTAGTGGTAGCTTAGATGCATAGTGTTTGATTAATAACTGCAGACTGATAGACTTTGTTAGATTCACTCTCAGTACTGTCACGCCTTCATTAATTTATACAAATTTCTTACACCCATTTAGATCACAATTATACAATATGAAAGCATTGGTAGATTGTTATATAATGGCTTTGAATCCTTTGGTTATAAATTTGCTGTCATGCTTATTTCATAGGTCAACTGCTGTCCATGCCCTGCAGTCCGTGGCACATAAAAGCCTCACCTATGATTTTCTGTCTTTCTCATCAAAACTGATTCTGAGCAGTTTGTAGAGGTTATTTGGTAACTTCAACTGCCATCTCAAAATAGGATTTTCTTACAGAATGGCTTTTATTTAGTTTGGCTCAGTGTAATAGATCTAAAGCAGCACTTTATTAAGGCAAATAACCGCCCTTAGTTCATGCCCTTATCCTTGTTGCGGATCCAGTGAAGCTGCTGGTGCCTAGAAATATTTTTCCATTCGTACAGTTCAAATGTGTTGCTTGAGGAGTTTATAACACCCATGATGATCTTTGGATAGGGGCCAATGCATGCTCAGCATGATTTCCACTCAAGCAATCTCTATACCGAGCACTGGATGCCTTCTGAAGGCCTGGTAAACATCATCTGAGATTGCAACGGGAGGGAGAGAAAAGTACAAGTGAAATCTCAGGAACCTACTAGGTTTATTTTTTAATTTCATTTTCGCAAAAAAAAAATAACTTAGTGGAGCACAACACTTTTCTCAATGCAACAGTTTTTTCAATCCATTTCCAAAACCATCTATATTCTACCCTCTGTTTTTACTGCTGTATAGTTCAGAGCAGAACCAAGTATAGGCAGTCAATCTTAGTATGTGTGCTCTGTATTAGAGGGCAGGCATGTTTAGCAAGACTTCTGTGAATGTCAATCAGTTTGTCCCCAGACGAAGCCAAGTGGCTGTTCAGATGTATGATCCTTCAAGGTGTTTTCCCCCTTCAGTCGGGTGAAGCAGCCATTGATGCTAGAGGACACATTTGGCTGTTGGACTCCCGAGGCTCCTCCTGCCACACCACAATGCTTGACTTGGCAGGGATATACTGTGAAAGTGTGTGTGTGTGTGTGTGTGTGTGTGTGTGTGTGTGTGTGTGTGTGTGTGTCTCTCTCTCTCTCTGGGTGTCTGGTTCGAACAGTGGTATAGGCTTGTAAGTATTCTCCTCAGCTCCCCCCTCCAGCTCCTGTGTGGCACAGGCTGCAGGCAGTTAGATCTAGATTGAGCGAGGAGCCTCCGTCAGAATACAGATGTTGTCAAAGCAGCGCGCGCGAGCACACACGCACGCGCACAACAGTATCCCTCTATAAAATTGTAGTTGTGCACCACTGCTCTTTCATGGGTGTCAATATTTATATAGTCCGCTGATGAGGGCAATCAAGCACAAAAGTAATTGATTAATGGTTAATAGTGTTTCAGTCAGGTGACATGGGGTTAATTAGTCATTAGAGCATTCAATTCCCTCCAGGTCATAGGGTAACTGAATGATAGATAGCTATAAATGCAATAATTTTAAGATTAACCACTAACAGTCATATTTGTTGAACAGAATATTAGCTGTGAGCCTCAGTGCAACTCAGGATCAAAAGGACACATTACTAGATAACATATTGTCGACCTCCAAGAAGAAGTAGTCTTGTTGTGCATTTCAGGTTGATTGAGTGTAACTGCCTCTTTAAAGCTGGCGGACCACTCTTGACCTTTCAATGAAGTCGTAGCTGAGGTTTCCTGGTATTACCTCAGATGGCTCAGGCAACGTCAGGGCAGAGAGCAAAGAGATCTCAGCGACCTGATCCCTTGACCTGTGCAGCAGCTTTAAATAATGGAGTATGGGCCGTGTTGTAGCTCCAGAGGCACACAAGGCTTTTAGTAATGCGAACTTCTGACTCTAGCAGCCTGGACAATCAATAGTTAAGAGCAGAGTGCGTCAGTCTGAAGACACTTAGAGACATGTTGGATTATCTACTTCCCGGCGGTGAAGTGGGACATAACTAGTTCCCACATATTTGACAAAATTTCCAATCTTAAAGATGTGATAAATGTAAAAAACACCACTTGGCTGGATGTTTTCTCCAGAACAGTTTTGCCTGAACAATAATAGTTAATGGTAAAACACTGCCGCATTTCTGTATTTCCGTTAACCGTAGCACAAATATTACCAGATGGTTCCACCTGTCAGTTCCCAGTCTCTCATCCTCTGTGGTTCTGATGCTGCTGCCATTGGGTAGGCTAACCACAGGTCAGACAGCAGGTTAGGTACAAATTTTTCCACGTAGTGTACCGAGAGATTCCCAGAGTTAATAGACAATGCCTTGCATGCATGCTTTCTTTACTGGACTACTGCACTGTGCTATCATGTAACCCGGGTGTCATATGACAGTCATAGCAACACTCCTGCAGATGACATATTTCAGACTTCCCACGGTCAAACGTTGTCATTCTAAGAGACTATAAGGGAGGTGAAAAGAGTCCACACACACAATGGTTTCGAAATGTTATGCCCTGCGGTGACTTTCTTCAGTCAACACTTCTTATATCATCAGTTATCAATGTAAGCAATATGCAACTGAGACACACTATCAACATGTCGTTTTATGTTGAAATGTTATGCAGTGTACACACCGGAGAACTGTTCAACGAAGTGGGTTGAACATAACCCAGGATATGTCTTCGTTATCTGGCTTAACTAATCTTAACAAACGTAATCATTCTATGCGGTCACACAGAGGTGAATATCAAATCTCTAAATTAATCCAGGGTTTCCCAATCCAGCTATAAGTGTGTTCACATTAAAGGGGCAGGGTTTGCCGTATCTGACCAATCACAGATAGGGACAAGTGTGCTGCCAGCACAGCGGCATATTTTACAAATGAAACGCAAACTGTAATCTTAGACAAATGTGACAAAAAATGTAACATATAATACAGGCTAAAAGCAGCGCAGCTGCAGCTGCCAAATTAGTACTGGGGAACTTAAGCGTAGGTAATCTCGAAATATACCTGATATGAAACCACATGGTGTGTTGTTGTTTGTGCTGGTCATGTACTGGACTGTCAGTAACAAAGACCATAATGTACCATATGGTAGTTTAGAAATACACCTGGTACCAGAACACAGGTCCAAACTATTGCATTTGTACTCTCTCGTCCAGCATCTTATTTTTTCATTTTTGCTAATTGAAAGAAAAACACAAACTGGCGAGACGGAAACAGAGTTTAGAAGAAAAAAAAAGTAATTTAAAATTCTACTTGAAATTCAGTTGGGCTTCTCCTTTGCAATGTTGAATTGCCAGAGGCTGTCTAAAAATGCGTCCACATTACTGTATAACATTTGTCACCCGAAACTCATCAGAGTTGGTTATCTAAAATATATTGACAATAACTTGCTGATTTTTCTGGTCTCATTCAGAGGTGTATGTTTCTTTTCACTTTGTTCTAAGAAACCGAAATATTATTACATTCAGATATAGATATAAAAACAACAAGAATGTGATTGACTCGGATAGAAATTAAGTGAAAATATTGTTTATTGAAGTACAGGGTATGGAAACTCAAAATATGTTAAACACTTTGAGATTATAAATATATATGGTAAAAAGCATATAGACATATATAGAATAAAGAAAAAAAATGGGTCTGACAAAGAGCAGAATGCCATTTGATGTAGCGTTGTTTGCTTGTCTGCAGATACTAACATTGTCTGACTACAGTCTAACCTCTGTGCTACAATATAGATGAGAAAGACAGGGGAGAAAATAGGTTTTCCTGCAGCAGGAAAATGATGAAAAAGAACGTAGAATGAATATGTGACCTACAATCGTTTGTATCCCACAAGTGAAATAAGGAAAGTAATGAAAGAGTACAGCTGTCACATTATTTCAGCCTCAGCTCTCAGTAAGAGTAAGTCTCAAAAGCCCTCAAAATGACAGAACCAAACACACTGAATAAATATTTACACAAACATAGCCTTATTAATGGCAACATACACATATTCTTGGAAGAGAAGGAAGAGATGTGATAGATTGTCACATCATTGTATATTGATGTGGGACAATTACGTCTTAGGCGTCCACCTGCTACTTGATGACCAAATGGTCCATGAGAGAATCTGATGTCTGTAAACAATGTTTCATACTACAGCTGTTGGTAGAATCTGAGCAGTATAAAATACTTAGAGACCTGTACACTCGTGTGCTTCATTGAGATTATTTTTACAAAAAAATTAGATTGAAAAGTGTCAGTAGGAATGAAAGGATGAAATGAAATTTTCTCTTACAATGTGTCAGGTTTTCATGAGCACCAACATCAAGCTAAATAACACCTACAGAAGCTGTCACACCTTTCTAAAGATTGCGTTGCACTCTCCATATCAGATTTAGTTTTTATATCGTACTGTCTTAAATTGAGTTGAAGTACTTAGACCTAATTTAAATACCAGTTTATATATTCAAAGTTGCACTTCCGTCCTGTCAACTGGTTTTTGTATGAATATGTAATTCACTTATTTTACTTTGATTAAGCAGTTATTTATATTGCCACTATATCTATAAATTAGAAATCACACTGGCAGAGGATGTTGAGATAATACCTAATACTGATACTTGAATGATACTTAAAACTTAAATCTTAAATCTTAAAGTTTCTTCTCTGTCCTTAGGATACACTGTACAGTCTGTTGTTCAACCATGCAAACTACTTTCCTCCAAAATTATCCGTCCTTGTTTGTCTCTTGAAAGCGAATTAGTTGAAAATTTACTCCAAACAAAATGTAAATCCCCATTTTCAGCTCTTGCTTGGATTCAGCCCACTGATTTTTTCATTCCACACAACACTGAGTCCCATTACATCCCAATTACGCAAGCATAATCATATCTGTTTAATTGAAATGATCATATCCTTCGATGAAGCACTCTGTCGATACATTTCTTCCTAATGGACCTATTTCTACTGTCTATGAAGCACACACCAAGGCTTCTGATATTAAACAACAGAGCATGTGTCCCATCGTGACAATTATACTTGTTTGATGTGGTCAACCATTCAATTGTTGTTTCAGGGTTCATCTAACGGCTCTTAAATGTCATTGAACTGATATGGAAGTGGTGCTTATGCTGACATAGATTGGAAATACAAATGTATTGGGAGTTTTCCTTCCCACTGTTGGAGGTTTTATCTCTGTTTAAGAGAAGTTTCCCTTGCAGCTGTTGCTCATGTGAAAATTGTTGAATTGCTGGGTTGTTCTCTATATTTTGTCATTCTGCAGTATGGACTTTACCATATGAAGTGCCTTGAGGTTACTTGTGTTATGATTTGGTGCCATACAAATAAAACTGAATTTTATTTTTAGTAATTTTTGTGAAAATGCGACAGTGTCCATATGACAAGTGTATGTATGCAGTTGCGTTGGTCCAGGATGCATATTAGGCCATAGCACAACATGTCACAAGTTTTATGGAGCGACTACTGGAGAAACTTTTATAGCTTTTCTTTTATAGCAACTTTCCTGGCATCCGTCAAAGCCTGTATTTTATTACTAGGGTGAAAAAATGTGAGATGTGTAGCAAAACTGAAGGAAAACAAGACCAACAAGCTTAAGGTGCATGTTATGAACACCAGTCAGTGAGCAGGAGAAACAGCAGCTGATGTTTGTCGCTAATTGTGAAGGTGGTACTTTAGCTGTGCCACTTCAACAATGCACAATTTTCCCCAGGGGGAAACTGCTGATGTGCTCACATATGTGGCACATAAAAGAGAAGTATCAAGAATAGAACTGAGTTCGGGGAATGCTCTTTTACTGGCAGTGTGTGAATTGAAGGTCTGATTGGCTGCGCTTCAGTACCTGCTCAGGAATGAATTTTTCAAGGTAACAGTCTGGTGAAATCAAGAAAGAAATGCACCAAGAACGTTCTGCACCAGTCTCCCGATAAAAAGCCATCAGATTGGTTTTTTTTTGTTTTTTTTTGTGGTTTTTCACTCAAGATCTTTTGCCACAAGAAGTTGATCGATAACGGATGTGGTTACAATTCCTGGAGTCCTAAAGCCCTTAAGGACTCAAAGAAAGCATTAAAAGAATATTTTCAGATGAACATGTTCCAAGATGGTTGATTTTTGTAGGGAAAACAGTCAAATAGACATTTTCAGGTTGTGTTCTGTGATAGAAAAATCCACTGAATAATTAATCATCCCTCCATGCTGCCATTTCTACAGGTATTCCAGGGGAACTTTGACAACGACACGCACAGAAAGAACGTGATAGATCCACCCATCTACGCTCGGCTCATTCGGATCCTTCCCTGGTCATGGTACGGCAGGATCACTTTGCGTGTAGAAATACTCGGATGCACAGAGGAAGAGTGAAGCCCTTTCCTCCATCTTTATTGCCATCGTCCCCTGTCCCTTGGCATACTGGAGTAACTCGGCAGTACTTCAGTAATAAACTGTGCAACCTGTAAAAAGAAATCAATTTCCAATGGATTTTTCAAGAATAAGTGTTTGGTTGTGGTGGGTTGCTGTTTGTTCTTTTGTACAATGATTTAAAACCTGCCCCTGTCCCACTTCTGTCTTTTAGTTTCCTATTCAAAGCGTAATCTTTGTCTTTTTATTATTCTCAAGATTTGCCATCCTGTTTGGAATTAACTTCTATAAAATATATGGGCGGGTTGGGATTGGGGGGTCAGAGCGTGGGTCTCACTGTGGTTTTAACTTGTTGCCATGGAAGCTATTGTACAGTGTCACTTTTTAACAAAGATGTGGAATCTGTCTGTCGTGCTTCATTGGACATGATTAACCTTCATACATCACAAAACGGTCTAAAGTACCATGTAGAGATTACATGTTATCTCATTATTAAATATATTTTTACTTTGATTACTACACATCTTCAAGCCATGCTTTTATCCTAATGAACACTGGCATCGCTACATCAATCAAAACACTATTAATGCTCTTGTATTATATGTAAAAGACTAAGAAATTGCATGGTGCGTGAATTATAAATGTATATTATGACAAAATCATTTAAAACCTCCAGCCCTGAGAGCAAATGGCTTTGATTTAGGGACCTATTTTTATGTGCATTTTTAAATAGTTCTGAAACATTACAACACACTGCAAAAGCTTATTAAAAGATGACTGATATATGAGACAATAAACAAGCACTGCAGGTAAAAGTGGTACTGCAGCACTGACACTGAGGCTCATAGGCTGTCTCTAGTTGAAATGTTTCAATGCTCTCATAAGGATTTTCCTCTTTTTTTATTTGTAACTATTTGATTATTAAGATATTTGGTATTATTGTTTGTGCTTGATCTTTTTTTGTATTTATTTTTATTTTATTTTTGTCTCGGCTGTCAGGTTCATAAAATCAGTGTTTAATGTCCTTGTGTTGTCTTGGCGATCTAATTTGAACCAATTAAAAAGCTCAGGATAGATGTCACTCAATAACCCACAATGTATAATTTTTTGGCCACCTATTTAAAGATGTATGTGTGTTATTATTTAAAGAAAATGTCAGAGGAGTGAAAGCAATTATTTAAATCAACCCTTTATGCACAAATCAAATGATGATTTCCTTTAATCCCTTTGATATGATAAATGATAACTTATTTTCAAAAAAGAGCAAATGTCCAAGATTACTAATATATTCATAGATGTCATTATCTCCAACCTAAAATAATGATGAACCAGTACAGTACAGAGCTCTAAGTGGAAAGAGTCTTTATTTCAGGGGATTGAATCTTTATTATTTTACTGGATTAAAATAGTACAGTAATGAAGAGCTTGGGGCTATTTTCACATGATATGACAGCAGCTCTCTGCATTTTCAAGTAGTTGCAGGGTGCTACAAATATTTAAAACCATTAAGGATATGGGGGATAAAGATGCTGTTATGCCAATCATTTCAAAAAATTGTGTTTGTTTGTTTTAACAAACACGATTTTTTTTTAACAAACAAACAAAACAAATTCTGCAGGAAATGAACAGCGATGCTTGGCTGGTTAAATAAATGGAAGCAAACAAGTCCTGAGGTATTTTACCAGGATCAAACCTGTACAGCTTAAAAATAGGCATGGATTACTCTCGTGGTTCTTCTCTTGACTAGTTATTCTAAAGCTCCCGAGTGCTATAATAAAACCTGAAAGAAGCCACATCCACTTTTAGGCTTCATGTGTCACTTACAGCGGTCAGTCCCCTAACAAACCAATTCATATTTTTGGAATTTATTTTCTCTGAGATTGCAGCACAGCCTGACAGAAAAATCAAGACATTTAACTAAAACCCTGTTTAATTTAATGCATCACCATTTCTCAGTAATTTTGACTGCCACTGATATTTTCATCTCTCTATATCTGAAAATTGAATGAATGAATGAAAATGTAAAATTGGAATCCAAAATTTGGGAATTTAATTCGACATCCAAAATGATGAAAAGCACAGCAAGAAAACATCAAGAAATGTGTTGCCATCCAAATATTGCATAGTAATATCTGTGTGCCAGGGCATTTTTTTTGCTGTCGTGCCAGCCACAAATGTTGTTATAGCTAACAAGTAACTGGATGAAGTCTGAAAACAACAACGTTTTTGATGATATGGATAACTGGAGCTGAGCGTAACCAGAAGTACTCTAATTCAGCAAATTACAATGTGATACGCAGTATATGATATAGCACACTATAAAGGCCCCGATGTGTCTCATTATGGGGATATATTAGAAAGGTTTACACATTTAAGTTACACTAAAAGACTTTGCTGTAAATTGCCAATATGTGAAAATTGTTATTGGTGTGAATCAGTGACTGTCACTGTATGTTCATGGACACATGATAAGGTTAAATAGATTATTTCTCACAGATTATTTGTCTTTCGACATTTCAAATCTTTAATTCTTAATTGCCAAATAGCTGTATCTTGGACAGCATCTGCTCTGATTGATCTTTGTAGTGAAGCTTCCTGTGAGCATTTATCACGGAGCAAGCCTGCTACAAAGCTTTGAGGAAGTCTGCATGATGTATGAGTTTGAACAGTAAAGTATAACAAAGATGTCCACAGGCACATTATGTTCTTGCATATCATAATAAGATCTACTAGCCTTTACTTTGAAGTCACCGTCAGTTGTCTTGTGCATTGTAAAACTTCATCTCACAGGTCCGAAAAGGGAGTGTAACGTGGAAACTCATACTGTCTTTGTATTTCTGCGTCAACTGTTCACATAATATTTCTTACCTCCTCAGTCTGAGTGTTAACCACTATCTAGAAAATGTACCTATTATAATGCTGGTTAGGTTTAAGCCTGCAGAGGAGCGTGAGAAACTGTGTACAGTCAAAAAAGACGTTGCTTCAAACGAAAGCTCTTTCAGTTTAACAAATAAAAAATATCTGTGAATATGGGGTGTTTCCTTTGTTTTCTTTACACATCTGATGACTTATTTTGATATTCTGTATGAAACACTAAATCTTGATACAGGATGTTTTACTTAAGATTCTGGAGCTGTGATATCAGGTGCTCACAGCCTATACAAGCATTGCAAAGAGTAACATTGAAAGATGGAAATTATTAATATTAACATTTGTTTTTGATGGTTATTCTTTCCTTTAATTTAATTCAATTTTATGTATATCTTTAGCATCTTAATTATTTTACTTGTAACTACCTTCCCCCACTGTTGTCATGAAGTTAGTTACAGTCTTTGCAATGAACAAGCTCATTGTTGGCTATACTCACATGATGCACCCCAAAAAGGCTGACAGCCTAGTTTCACAATTAATAGCAAAGTGTAAAAACTACAAGTCACGGTTTCACAAAGGATTATATGCCGGACAATTTCCCACCTGGGACCAGTTACCAGCGGAGAATCCTGAAAGTTATTGGACCCCAAGCAAAGCTAACCAGCTGCAGGTCGCAGCA
Source organism: Embiotoca jacksoni (assembly GCF_022577435.1). NCBI lineage: Eukaryota > Metazoa > Chordata > Actinopteri > Embiotocidae > Embiotoca > Embiotoca jacksoni. The sequence continues at coordinate 14,290,082 of NW_027185436.1, read as the reverse complement.
TTTAAAATGTCTGTAATCGATGTAGTTATAATAATGAGAATCAAGTTACAAAGTGCCTTACAATAAAAACAAGTAATGCAATGAGAAAAGACCCAAAAACGTTTCATATAACGGGACAGAATAAAATAAATGGGTACAGCCAATACCAACAGTTAGGAATAAGCCATTCGATAAAAGTGTGAAAGGTGATATATTTAAAAGAGGAGAGTTTATCTGCCTGAGACCTCAGGACAGGGAGTTCCATAGCAGAGGGGCCTGAACAGCAAAACCTATTCCTTTGTGACAAGTTGTGATTTTAGCCCCATTACTAAGGCCTTACCGAAGAATCTCAGACAGCAATTGGGCTCATAAGGGTTTAACAACTCACTGACCATTCAAAGCTTCACAAACAAGCAGTAAAAGCTTAAAAACTAAATCTCACAGGAATCCAATGAAGGGCTACAAGGACTGGTGTAATATGATCACTTTTCTTAGTAAGAGTTAAAAGCCTGGCAGCAGCATTTTGTATCAACTTCAGTCTTTGAATTTTTTGCTTGCTGATACCAGAATGCAGTGCATTGCAATAGTCAAGTCTAGATTAAATAAAAGCAAGGAAGACCTCTTCTAAATCTGCAGATGAGAGGCAAGACCTGATCTTGGATAAATGTTGCAGCTTGGCAATGTAAAAATTACACCACCCCGGTCACCAGAGCATCAAAGGACAACTCAAAATCAAAAATAACACCAAGGTTGCGGGCCTCTTTACAAATATTATTTGATAGGAAGCCAGACAAGAGGAAAGATTATTGATGCTGTTAGTACTAGGGCTGGGGGGATTATTGTAATTACTTCTGATTTTGAATCATTCAAATGCAGTAAGTTATTAGACAGCAAGTTTTGTATTTCATCAGGGCAGGAAGACACGTCGTGGTTTTTAACATCAGTGATTGAAGCTGAGCGCTGACTTTAATCATTCTTCCTTGGCCCCAAAAACAATTACTTCTGTTTTATCTTTGTTTAATTGAAGAAATTACATACATAGAAATTAAAATAAATTGTATGACTACACATGATTTTTCCCAGGGGTAGTATGTATATAGTGAACAGGAAAGGACCCAAAATAGTCCCCTGGGTGACCCCACAAGAAAGCAGAGCACAAGAGAAGGCATCTCCAAGCATCACAGAGAAGGACCGATTCAACAGATAGGAGATAAACCCATCTAGCGTCACTATCGTGATGCCATCATGATGCGATGTATATATATACCACCTTTACACCTTGTGCACTTATGGTCATAGCTTATTTAGATTTTCTTTGTTTGTCTTTATTGAGGTGTTCAAAAACTATTTTGTGTAATTATTTTATTCTCAAAAGTTACAAGGGAATGAGGTATGCTGGGAAATGCTAATTTCCTTCTACATTACATCACTCTTTGTCTATCTAACTGGCCTTCCCCAGCTGAAGAGCAGCCTCATCAGTGTGTTAACAAGGTTGCAGCCCGTCTTTGCAGGGAATCACTAGCAAACTGTACAACATATCACAGCTACTGTTTTACACCCTGGAGTGTTGTTTGCTGCCTATGTTTCTTAAGCAGGCCTTTTTCTTTTTTCTTTTTTTGGAGCAACAGTACACTGCAGCATAAAATGATTGTGGTTGGCCCTTGTGACAGTATTTTATGGGCCTCTCCCCTAATCCCAAAAGCCCATCACACATGACAGATCACAAACTGATTTGTATTTGTATTTATATTTCCCAGCATAACTTCTTCTTTCGTAAGTTTTGAGAATAAAGCAACCAAATTTAATAGATCTAAGTAAGGGGTGCAAACAATATCTATTTTTAATAAAACATGCATTTTTTTTTTTGAACATTTGAATAAAGAGTGTATCAGTTTGTCAGTGCAGGAGCAGGTAATTGGCTTGTAAATTTGCTGAATGAAGCTACTTGGCAATTAAAGGCTTCTTCGGAAAAAAAAATTCAATTAAGTGAGATAGTCCTTTCCATTAAAGTGGGATCACTAAAGATTCTACAGTTAAAGTGTGAGTGACCACTTTTTTGTGGTCTTTGAGGAGGATTGTTCACTCTGAAATGGATAGTTCCTATGGGGTATTGTATCTGCATCAAATCAATACAGAACGCAAGGTAGACACAGATTTTCTGTCTAACAAAGGATTTGCTAACATTGTGGATGCAAGTAAGCTACTCATTTTCTCCCTGTTAAAATAAGTTGCCACAGTATTTTCCTCCAAATGCAAGGATGTAAATTAGTAAAGCACAATTTGTTTGTTTGTTTTGTTTAATTCCTTGCGTTTGTTAGATTTGATGCTCATTAGTACAACTTGCTGTACAGAACTGTTAATACATTATTAAAAGTATCAATGTGCAAATGTTTTTATTGGAATCACTATAGCTTGCAGAACAAAATAATACATATTAAGTTAATATTATATTGCTTAATAGGCTACCAATATGTGTAATAATATAAATATAAATCTGTTACTGCTCACATGACAAGTACAGCTCATTTAACTGGCCAGGATATTTCTTATCGATTTATTACTGTAATTTTCACATCATACATGTATAATTCCTTGCACATCACTCCTCTGTCCTCTCAACAGTTCAGATTATTTCCTCTTATTTCAAGAAGCTGTAGTTTTAAGAAGCTCTCAGTGTAATATAGCAACCATACATTGTTTGCTATCTTAATTTAAGCAGATGTATAGCTGTTTGGACTTCTCTCTGTTTCCTGACCTTTAATTCCCATTTCAGTTTTCAGTCCCACTTCTTTTATCTTCTCTCAAGCAAGGATCATAATTCTATAACTGTAATGAAAAGTTACATTTATTCTGGTGACCCACTAATTATTATTAGATTTGCAAACTGATTAAATGAGTCGACAGATTACAGCATCACTGAACTGTGTACACAGCTAAGATGGAAATATTCTATTTTACAAAAGGCCTTGTGTGGAGAAAAACAACAATTTAATTTCACCAAAATATAATGATAACCATCATCATCTTCATCATTATAACAAAAAACTGACCATTTGATAGGGCTTAAGGATAGCCATAGGTACTTGTATGAGAGAGAAACTGTTCATTTTGAAGTGGGTTAAATTGTAAGACACACTGTTTATGTACATTTATATTGTCTAAAGTAAAATAATAAGCCAATGTAATGTGTAAAAATACACATTTAGGCTTATGCTAATAGCACTCAGTAATACTGACTAGAGAGATTGGTGGTATCATCTACAAGTGTTAATAAAATAATGGTACTTCACTTCAACTGCTTCGTGTCCACTACACTGTCGTGAAGAAATTGTGTTAAAATATCTCACTGTGGCATCATAGAACTTAATCATATAAAATATGTACAAGGTCGTGCCAGGATCCATTTCAAACACTTTCTTTTCCCCCTGAATTATTTAAAGTTTCAAGCATGGTGTTGCATAGCTTTAGAGATATTAGGAGTAGCATATTATGATCCAGAGAGTTTATTTTTAAAAGGCCAGACTAAGAGAATGAGGGATAAAATGTTGGGGGATTGCGTAGTGAAATCTGAGTCTCCCTGACTGCCTGTCTATAGAATTTGCAAAAAGCTATTTGTAGAAAAGTGGAGATTAGGACTTGTTCCAATCAGGAGCGTGTCCACCCCAATGCTGTAGAACGTCACATTATCATGCGAGCTGAAATGACAGGGCTTGGACCACTGTAAATGCTCTCCTGCTTTTCCCATGTATAACAGACTGACGGGGCTGCAAGGGGAATGGCACAGGAAACCGAAGAAAAGAAAATGTTTAACAGGGGTTGCCTCTTGCTGCACAGCAAAAGCTAGCATGTTGAAATTGTTTTGGAAATGTTAGAATTTTTGAAATAATTTACCAACTGTGTCTGTCTTATTTCACTTGTAGAAACTTGTATAGCAGAGAATTTAATTTACACTACCTGGTAATTTCTCGAACCAGACCTCTACAGTCCAACTGTCCATCCACTCCAACCCCCTCCACACATAGATTTTTTTGTCTACAGCCACTCGAGGGTTTTGTCACTGCTGAGACATGTGACGCTGTCTCCCATAAATGTTCAAGGTGGCTTATCCAAAATTACGACTCATTATATGGCTACCAATAACAGCAAAGGACAACAAACTAACACTGATGGGTTGAATAAAGTGCTTGCATGGAAGAAAGTCATAAATTCCAACTGTGCACATCACTGTATTTTGCATGACTGTAAAAATATTCCTATAATCCTGTATTTGTTGTGGTATTCATGTCACTGTGTTGCAATATGACATTCAATAGTACAAAAACAAAATCCACAGCAATAACTGTATCGACAAGGATGAATAGGCCAGTTCCGACCCATGATGGATAACATTATGGCCATATAATAGATACCATTCATGTTTAAATCCAACTTTGGATGCTTCTGACGATTATTTATGGGTCCTCTCTTGCCTGGGGGTTTGTTAACATGAATAGACAGTATGGTGGGACGGTTGCTTGAAGTAAACAATTTTGGATATATGACATTTGTTCCCAGGTTTCTCTTGACCTCAATGTGATTTCCTGAAAAAAAAAGAAGCTTATTTCAGTTACCAATCGAACCGCAAATGTTACACGTAAAATGATTTCTAGCACTGACGTCATTCTGTTCGATGGGTTTGAGAGTTTAAATAGGTATGACGAAAGTGACAGGATGATATGGATGGAAACTATAAGGCACTGTAACTTAGTGCATTCAGATTTAACCAACATGTTTTAATGAACCGCAAGTCAGATTTTTTTTATAAAGCTATTTTAATTCAACTCCCATTCGTGCAAAGCTAGTGAATTTCCAGTGTAACAACTATATCACACTATCCTGAATGGATCTATAGGTCTAACTATATAATAAACCATCAATTCTGGTGGCCTCATTTAGGAAGTAACTCTAGTGGTGCATGGAAGTGAGCTTCATGTCACAATAATAGTCAAATCTGCTGATTTAGAACATACCGATGTTAAAACAACTTAAATTAGATTTAAAAAAAATATATATTCCCACGATCAGTCAAACGAATTGAAAATTAAAAATAAATAAATAACAGGAATTTACATCTGTTTTACTGATCTGGATTTCTTATCATGAGGACGTGTTCATGGCAAAGGACACAAGCACTGACATCTCAGTCAAAGAGGATTTAAATACCTATTCATCCAATATGTACATATAGAGTGCAGGTGTTTTTTCTGCATGTTATACATTATTCACACAACTGCATGGAGTCACGTGACAGGAAAAAAATAAACATGGACATTGTTTCAGAGTGTTCTACTATTATAATTTTTTCACAGTAAGAGCCATCTCCTGTGTAACGTTTTCAAATCAAATCAGAATTGTTTGATTTGGACTATCTTTTCTACCAGTCAAAACGAGTACTTTTGCTGCAGCTGGTAATGCTGGTAATAATCTCTGCTCCATGCAACAAACCCACAATGTTTATTCACTGATCTCACACCGTTTTGATTTCTTACCTCATTTGCTAAAACTGTGGTGACAAATTTCATTATACCTCAGCCGGGACATTTTGTATCTGGAACACTAAGATACACCCGATGTGTGAGCTATATATAGTGTCACTTATCATATGGACTAAATTCATCTGCATGCCGCTCTGTTTGTTGCAATGACTATTTAGGGCAAATGAGTTTCAAGTGCCCTGTGATATCTCTCTTGTTATCTTGTTTGTGTAGTCTTTGGGGGGGTTTTGGCAGAACTGGGGCAGTCTTGTGTGCACTGTTCACTTCTCTAGTGAAACTGATGCAAATGTTATTTTTGGTTCAGTTATTGTACCTGTAGAGGGACCGAGATTGCCGCAGAAGCTCCTGAATGCATCAAACTATCTCTTGTCCTTTAATATGGAGGTCAGCATGAATGCCTCATTAGACAGCGAGCAAAGAAAGGTTGATAAAACAACCCCAGTTTGTGTGAAAACAGAAAACATTAACACAAACAAAGTTCAGTCCAAATGGGTATCACAAGGACATCTCGAGGCATCTTGGTGCTCCAAGTCACTGGACTTTATGCATTATTTAAAATTACCTTTTCATGCAGGCACAGTCAATTGGGAATACATGTGTTCCCTGATGTCCTCGAGATAATCATGATTTCATTGTGACAGTATGTGTATGTGTTCCCAGGAAATGTATCCCGAAGAGCTGAATATTAGCCAAGCAGTTGACATTCATAATTGTTTTTAAAGTTCGACAAACATGGCATCATTTTTTTTACATTTGAAAACAGCGGTTTAAGTACGTTTTGTAAAAGAAAATGTTGCGCGCTCCCTGTCTCATTAAAGTCAGAGCTGCATTTATCCATATTTTCATGCTAACTATGAACTATATGAGTGTTTTTAATGAGAGAGGGGTCATTTGTCGTGATGAGCCGACAGAAAATGATCACCCCACTGCTCCCCCCGAGCTCTACAGTTTTGTTTTTGTTATATGGCCGACAACTTAATTTTGGTTCACTCTCACTGCTCTCACCACGCATTGGTGGTTAAGTTGGGCTGAAGCTCACCTGAGCTCAGCCTCCTGACATCTAAATCACACCCTATCAAAGCTCAGCTCCGTCTCCTTCAGCATCACAGCGCTGCCAGTTCACCAACACTTTGGTCCTGAAACCTCCACTTAAAGACTTTAAATTGTCGCATGCTGACCAAACAAATGTTGAGTGTAGGCTTCTTTTCTTTGACCTCATCATACTATTATCTTGAGATAGTCTTATTAATGTAAATTATTTAAGTAAAAGTTAACAAAGGAGCTGTTATACAGTGAAACAATAGGGAAAAGTCCAGTATTATCACAGCTTTCTTCCCGTACTCTACTTTCCAAAATCCTAGCACTCTTTTCTGCTGCGTCAAAAACATTATTGGAAGGAGCTTTCCGTTTTCAGCTGCTTAAATGCAACAATGTAAGACTGTTAGCAAGCATGTGTCTCAAGAAAATAAAGAATGAGGCAACAGATTGCATGCAGAATAATGAAAAGACTATTTTTTTTTTTTTTTTTATCTAGGAATACTGTAGTTGCCTCGGTGCAAAGGTAAATCTATTTTTACACATGGGGCAGAACTGAATGTATTGTGTTCCATAAATTCAATGCAAATTAAATAAATAAATAAAAAGCACACAAAAAAAATTGCCTTACGCTGCCAGTGTATTTGGGCAGAGGTCTATACATTGGGAATAATGTGTTAATGTCTTTTGGAAAAAAACAAAACGTTCCCTGTAACACAGATCACTAGTGCAGGACCATACTATATTCCAATTTTGTGCTTTTTTTGGGCTCGGATCATGCACAGCTTTGGTATGATTTAAATGTAATATTAAATTGGATAAGGGCTGATTATTATTGAAGGTCAAAATTCAGTAAACAAAGCAAATACAGGAAAGCAGAGGGTGGAGTACAATAATGGCATGAAATCTCCTAGTAATTGCGTAACCTTGATGAGAACTGTTTCCTTCCATCATTGCCAAATCAGGAGTTAGAAAAATCATCCGTGAACACAGGGATGACATTTAAGCTTTAACCTTTTAGACTGGGTGGCGTTTTTGTAAAAAAAAACTGGGAGTGTCTCATTTTGAGTATAAGCAAAGTGTAATTTGGTACAATGCAAATAATGTGAGGATAGAAAATAACCAATTTTAGGGGCTAAAAATCAAAGCTTGTGAAGGGGGTGATGATGAAGGAGACGAGCGAAAAGTCATTCCAGCTGGAAATGACAAGTTCCTTGTCCCTCAGTGACGATGTTACGGGATGATCGAGGTGACAAGAACTTTGCAGCAGAGTCTATGAAAGACGCATGAGCCAAGGTCCAGCAAGCTTTCAGTCCATTTCAAGAGGAACGTGAGAGTCTTGGACCTGTGAGTCACCTCTTTAACAACTTGCACAAAGCCTGAATGGTCTAAAATACTCTGGACTGTAGTTAATGCTTGAAGGATTGAGAACACAGTGAGAGCTTCAGAATCAGGGAAAATGGTCTTTGGAGGCCTGAACAACTATTTGGGTAGGTATTTCACACTGTTATGTCAACGTACATTTCAATTTTACAGTCAAACTTGTTAATTTTGAATCTTCTCTTGACACAACTGTATATACAGTTTTATGATAAGAGAAATGTTTGAAAACAAAATACTATGAACATATGTATAGTACATATAACAAGGAGAGCGGATGACATTTTTGGTGTATTCTTTGACAAAGTATGGAAAGCAGTGACAAAAGCTAATGGACAAAAGCTTTAGGCTCTTTAGATTTTTTTCTTCTTCATTATGCAATTCCATCAGAGGCGCCTAATCAGTCCCAAAATCCATTTTGCAGCCCCGACTACAACACATTCACACATACATAGTCATAAAGAACTAAACGGTAAATGGTTTGCCCTTATATAGCTTTTTACCACCTTAGCGGCCTCGAAACGCTTCACAGTTTTCCTCGCATTCACCCACTCACAAACGCATTCACACACAAATGGTGACAGGGCTTCCTTGCAAAGTGTTCGCTTGCCGTTGAGAGTAACCTGGGGTTCTGAGTCTTGCTCAAGGACACTACGGACAGGAGGACCTAAGCATCAAACTGCCAACTTCATATGTTTAGTGGGCAAAACGCTTCAACATCTGAGCTGCAGCCACCCCCTCAGCAACTATCCTCAGCGAAAAGAATAATAAATCCAGCAAGGCCCTACAGAGCCCTAATCCCAACATCATGGAGTCCATCAGCAATTACAAGTAGAGACTGAAGCAGCCGAGTCAACTGAAATCTACACAGAAACCATAGAAAGTTCTCCAAGATCTCAATCAACCTACAGTAACAGCAGTTTACACAGTGTATGAAATTAACCGATAAATTATTAACAGAATAAATAATTTATGGTATTATTTACGTACTTACAAGTTCCTAAAATGGATTTGATACAGCTACCATGTTCTCTCATAACCACTGCTTATGCTGTTGTAAAAAAAAAAAAACATTAATCAGAGGGAAAACTGAGTATATAACAACCATTAAAAATCTGATAAAATGTCACAAAAATCGAATTAATCCTTTTGTATTTTTCCCCACTTCCCCACTTGTCGCTCTGAGGAGAAAAGCACTAAGGTCACATAAACAGATCTCTGCCATCTGAGACGTTTGAATTGAGTTTTGGACTTTTGAATAAATGTGAGTATTTTGGAACAAGTGTAAGATGGTGCTCATCATTTGTCGCCTGTAGACACATGTTTAAATTACTTCTTTGTCTGGTGGTTCGAATGTTCATGCTTTTCTAGATCCTCTGTGGACCCAATTAGAATCAAATAATACGAACAGAATTCCTCAAGGCGTTGGTAGTGTGGTTTGGATATTTGTATCTGCAGTGATCTGGGGGGCTCTGAGCCCCATTTTCATTGCATTATTTTATAACAATACTTCATCCGTGCATCTTTCAGTCTTGTGAATGTCCCCTTTTTCTTTTTAATTAATTTATGGGACCTGAAACACAACAGAACTCACAAAATACAGTATATTAATCTTTAACTATAATCTGACTTTTATAGAACAAATACTGAAAATTTGATTAACTACCTCTTTTTTTTTATTTACTTGCTGTTTATATTTTCTCAATGACTTGTCAATAACTAACATTTTGCTTTTACCCAGACACTAACAAGATTACAAGTCATATAAAATCAAGTAAAATTCTTGTTGTTCTTTAAAAAGTACAGATTTCATTGAATTATCCCAGTGGCTTGAGTGTGTCGATAGCTGTTCAGCCTCAAGCCATCAAAGCTGCAGGAGGTGAGAACAGTCCAATTTAAATATGGGAGCTCTTTCTTGTAAATGTGCCATGTTAAGCCTGTTCTCTAACATGAGAGTGATGCAGAGCTTTGGTAGGATGTTTGAAGGGTGATATTGTTATCTACAGGGTAAACATACTATCTCATTCATGATCAGAACATCAAGGACATTTTAACGAGACACAGATTGAATCCCTGGGTCACTGTGATGGATGCAGAGCCCTCTTCACTGATAACAGAGTTGTACAACTGAACAGGTAAATTTGCACAACCTAAATCAGTAGGGCACCTCAGTGTTGGTTTTGTACAAGCATTATTTTTATATTTTTAAACGCTGAGAATCTGAGAAGAAACAAAGAATACTCTATAATATACAGCTGATAAATGCCATCTGTTGTGACTTTAATTTAAATCAAAAAAAGTTGATTTGGTGATATTGCACTTCACAACTTTAGACTAGATAAAAAAAAAAACAGGCCACTCTGACTACCCAATTAAGTCATACCGATCTGTAAAATTCCAACGTGCATGTCCTTTTACCGTTTTTATGCCTCGCCGCCAGTGACAGATATGGCCTGAGGCATTATGTTTTTGTTTACATCCGTCTGACAGGAAATTATTGAGGGATTCCTTCAAATTTGGCACAAACCTTGACTTTGACTCAAGGATGAACTGATAAGAATTTATTGGTCAAAGTTTACTGCGACCTCACAAAATATTTATGAGTCAAGAATTCATACGCTAATTATGACAAAATTCCACACAAATATAATTATAATGTGGTGGTATTTTACATCCAAAAGGTCAAAGTTCAACAACACTGTACAACTGGCCTTGTACAACACCATGACTCAGGAACAGAAGGGGAGATTATGACTATTATGACAATGTGTGAAGCATCCACATTTTAGAATGTGTAGGTTCTTGCTGTAACATCCATATTTAAAGCACTGACTACTGTCAATCAGCTTTATTGCTCAAATTCCTTTAAAGTCATCACTACATATCTCATGAGTCTGGACAGACATGCGTGGAAACTGCAACTCGACTGGTTGGCAAAGCAGGAATTATCTTATGATTCAATCTCAGTCACAATTGCTCCATGTCTTAAAAAATATGTATTGTATGTTTTTATTTCTTCCTCACGTTGAATTTTGCGTAACAGAATATTTTACTTCCTTTGTCTTTTACACATATCATTACCAAAAAAATAATCAAAACCTGTCATCAAAGGCAAACATTTGACTATTTTCATATTCATGTGTTTTTCTAGCAGCATATAAAAAACACACATATTCTCATTGGGAGTCATGTGAGTAAACAAATATTGAAATCCTTGCAGAAATATAAAATCCATCTCATTTGCATAAGCTTTTTTTTTTTTTTTTTTTTTTTTTTTTTTTTTTTAATTTACATTTTGAGATGGCAGAGATCATACCAAATTGGCATAAAAGCCCAATGAGCCATTTGGGTGCAGCTTGCACTTCAGAGAGCCTTTCAAACCAACCGCCCTCTCATCTCTGCCAGTGAATGCTGCATGTCATTAAAAATTAACGCCAAAACATAGGAAGCAACTCAGTAGTTTTATCAAGGGGGAAAATTTGTGACTTGAAATCTACATCAAAAAAGGAAAAAAAAAGACATGAAGAGCAAATGAAAAGGAATAACCACCGACCCCATCTCTGCAGTTAGAAGTTCCATTACATGAAATATATTCAGTGCTGAAACTGAGCTACAACATTCTTGTAGGAAATATTATGCTCATTCTCTGACAAAAAGCTGATTGCTGGTTAATGGTCATGAATAGCAAGTAGATTGGAATATTAACAAGAATGGTAAATACTGACAACACCAGAACAGTATGTATTCAATTAAAATACTGGCAAGTCACAAGCAAGACAGAAAGCACTATCTTCTCATCTTCAGTGAAATGTTATTTTGTGACTACACTAGGCAATATCCATTCTTTCTTTTCAATCTGTTGTGTGATTTACAGAGTCTCTGTGTCATCTTTTCCTGTATGAGGAAGAGTTTGGCATTTTAGCGGTTTCAGAGTTTCATAGTTATCTAACTGTTGTTTAAAGTTCTCAAAAAGAACACATTCTCAAGTCAGACATTGAGAAAGCAGACCTGAATAAAGTGCAATCAAGTGTGACCTTAGCCAAAACCTAAGAAACACTTGAAGCTTGAGAGACAGGGGAGGATGAAAAAGGGAATATGGGGCATGATGCGACTGGGAAGAGGAAATAGCTTTGATGCCTGCAATTTCAATCTGGTCAATCAGCAATCAGAGCGCACTGAAACACTAATGAGGGGTCTCAACAGAGGATTCAGCAGCACTGCTGCTGATGCAGATGTGAAATGACAGTTAAATCCACTACGAGAGCCGGCCTGAGTGGTGCTGTGATGGAGAGAGCTGCAGAGTCGCTCTGATTTGAAGGGTTATTTGAGAAAAATACAATATTGTATTCCTGCAGGTATGGCACCAAAATCAGAGGGAAATGGCAGTCAAACAGCTCGAGAAAAGTGATAATAATATACATCATTGATATTTCACAGTCTAATGTGAGAGACACAGTTTTAAAATATTCTCTTTCTATCTGCTATTATATGATAGTGCAGCATATTTTCTCAAACACAGCAGACTTATTTGATTACATTTTTTGTTTGTTCTTTGTCAGACCAGTAACAAACTGTCACATTAAATAATTTTGAATGTAAAGACAGCTTTGTTAAATAGGTGACCAACAGGAGTCACTAACATGCCAGATGAACATACCAGGAACTGGACTCTTGGCTACAATAACATGTTCTGGTGTATAATAATTATATCTGTTTGCATCTGTATTTCTGAGTACTTGGAGGGAAGAGTGTATCCCTTGAATAAACGCCAGAAGAGGAAAATTACTGACAGGAACAGCACAACACCTGTGTCTGTCCTCCACATATGCACTTGATATTGTTTTAATAAAGCAGCCTGGGCAGTTTGGGCAGAACAAGTGAGTCTGTATTGTGTGAGCTTGAACACGGTGTATAGTAGCTGCCTGAGCAGTGACTCCAGTCCGAGTGCTGCCTTGACAACCCAGCCTAATAACACGGATGGTTAAAATCCGCTATTGCTCTCCAAATGGCCGCATCTGTCCAGAGCATCTGTTCTCGCTCGTGTCCTCATCTGCTCAGGTCAGGCCACCTATAGTGACCTCTTTTGGCAGGCTTTGGTCACAAACAACACCAGGAATGATGATACCAGTTGTTCAGATACCAGGACAGGTGAACTGCATCCAGTCCTCGCTCAGCCTGTTTGATCTACAATATGAGCCCCATGTCTAACACAACGCATTCAGCCAGCTCTGCACAGCAGTAGGCCCTGGTTCAAGCATGAGCGGTCTTACAGGAGTCAAACAGATGGCAACAATTGATAGAGGATATTTATCAGATTAGGTTGATTTTTCAAACAGGACTAATAGGTTTCCTCTGACTTGGAGTTCTCCAAAAGTTCACTCTGGCTGTCTCCTGTTCTTCTCATATCAGATTGGACTGGGGATGTAATATTTAAAGTTTTAGTATTGCATTAAAATTACAGCCAAAGTAATTTTTCTATTCTTAATTTTTTGTCCCAGGGTATGTTTCTCTGTTAACAGTCCACTATGCTTGCAAATCATGTTTACAGCCCATCTTATTAAAACACAATTCATGTATGTCAGTTCTGTTTAATGGTAATACAATCTGCAGTCACAGAACATGAGATTACGTGTATCGGGGCCAATCGAGGCATTTTAAAATGTATCTGCATCGGCCACACTGAGCTATATTCACCCTGAGCTTTCGTATTACTTAAATTGTCCTAAAGGTGTCACTAACGTGGCAGGCAATTTGTGGTAGGATGCAGAAGTTTACTCTGACATATGGTATTCATGCAATTGTGTGTGGTGTGGAATTATTTTCAAATAAAAAACAAAAGCGTCAGGATAGCTGCTACAAATGTCTACAATGCAGAAAAGCACAGTAAGAGAGCTGCATTCAACACCTCGAATTTGATACAGCACCGAAAGAAATAAACACTCAATACAGTGAGATCACTGAAGTAACTGTGACAAAGTGTAACTGTGATTTTTATTTGTTGTGACTAAACAACAAAACTGGTCCATAAAAAGATGGGAGAAATTGACAAAACAAGTGAGAGCTCATAAGTTCATGGCATAAATTTGCATAAGACCCCTGAAGCACCCAAATTCTCAACCATCTCATTTTTTTTATGTTTTTGCTTTTTCAACACATAAAAATGCACCTGTTGCAAGTAACTCACTATCACTATCCCCATCCACGTTTTATGAGACACAAATTCTTTGGAGCTATACAAAAAAAAAAAAGCCTTCAAAAAATGCAATTGAACAAAAGTACAGAGAGTCGTTAAGAACGGTGCTGTTACACCGTCTTCTCTTGCTTTTATGCAAAATTACCCGTAAGCTATTATATCAATGTGAAGTGGAATTGTGATTGTTGCGGTCATTTTGAATACGTTCTTACTACACTTCTGCATCAAGTGTAATTGATAAGAGCTATCCATTAAAGGCATCTTTTAGTTTGTTTACTTGGCCATTTAGTTTGAAAAAAACATGAAAACCAGTGATGCTCTAAGTGGAATAGTTTGTTTACTTTGTAAACAAATGATATAAGTAAAGATTTTATTTTAAAACATGATTGAACAACTTGGATGCAGGATTTTTTTTTTTCTTAATGCATTACAGACCTATTCAGTTGTGCAGCTGTATTATCTCAGGAAATACAAGTATTAGATCGCTATTTAGTACTGGCAGATACTCAATATTAAATGACTCAGATCGGGGCCAAAAGAACACATGATCACAACATCCTTACAAATCTCTGAGAAAAAAACTAAAAGGAGATTCTGTGCAGCTTCAGCACTACAGGCATGCAGCACATGATACCGCAGCACCACTCTGATACTGTTAATAAACTACATTGTTGGCTTTGTGATATTATGGGTTACATTGCCTGTTGTGTCCAAGGTCCACTCAAAATCGCTTTCCGGTATCTTTATTTGACACGAAGAATATGAGAACATGTCAAAAAAGTGCAATGTTGTAAAATTACCTTTCATGTGTTACATCATGTTTAATTGCATATCATCTTCTGTCATTGGATTTATTGGCTGTAATTTGAAATGGAATATTTCATTGAAAATGAGATAGCAGTGAGTCTGTATGATTTTATATTATGCATATAATTATTCAGATAAAATTACTGAACATGCCAGGCTGTAGTTCCATTTATAACGTTGGAATTAAAATGTCTGACTGAAAATAAGCATGCTGGCCCGGCCCGCTTAACATGCATCCGATAAATGTATATATATATGTGCATTACTACATGTTTGCTTTCACGAGCCCAGCTGCACAGCTGGGATCAGGCGTCAAAGTGTGTCAGCGATGAGAAGTGAAAGGGCTATGAATCATCAAAGCTAGTGATCATGAAACCTAATTTACTTCTTTAATGAGATATCTGTACGAGGCGACTATTTCTGCAAACCAATCCCAGAATTGCACACAAGAATTGTAATTGGCTAATTGTCAGAATGCTGCGCAGTCTTTTGCAGCCCCATATATCCCATTACTGAGATAGCTGATGTTAGAATGGTAGGAGCATGTGGTGCTGTCCGGGAACAAGCGAGCTTTATCTTCCTCGCAAGCCTACATTAAGAGCTGTCTGTGAGGTCTGATAAGAGACCAAAAATTAATGACATTTTAATTACTGGGCCATTTGGACTCTCTGCCTTTGTTTTATAACAAGGACAGTAAAATAACCTTTAGAATGCTTACTGTGACTCACCCTATCTTTGCAGCCCCTCTGTTCTATAAAATACAACAATGTAGGGGTCAGTGTTAACATAACATGTAAATATCAATCAAAAGAAAGAACATTTGCTTGCAAAATGGGAAACAAGTATGACAACATGATACTTGTCACCTAATCAATATCCTTTTTTTGTATGTGTGAAGCACCAGGCTGTCAGCTCTTTGTGAACCATCATTATCTTCTTTTACTCTCCAATGATCTCTGCATTTTCATAGCTTTAAAATCATTCCACTTGGTTTCACACCACATGCAGCTTCACACCATCACTGTCTGTCTTTCTGAAAAACTTCTCATTTCATCTAGCAGGTTCACAATTCTAACTTACACTCTTCATTACTTTTATATGACCGTCACTCATCACAAACATGAACAGCAGCAGGTTGGAATATTTTTGACACGTGTCATCTCCATGAGAGCTCTTTTCTCTTTTTCAAAATGAATGTGATGACGTCAGTTTTATGGTTTCACTTGTATGTGATGATGTTGAATCCCATATTGACACTATGTTTATCCCATAGCCACTTTTATTATGTCCTTTATAATTCAAACCTTTGATTTGCCAATATCAATAACTGTGCCAGCACAAAATGGACTCTTTGGCCGGTGTATGCTATGTGAAGTGGTTGCTTTTTGTTTGTCATCCTCCACTTGTGTTTTGTTTTTTGTTTTTTGAGCCAACACTCACATGACTTAGTCTACTTTGTTACTTTCAAAAGAAACATTGGCTAAATTGAAATATTGCAGTGAGCTTTGAGAGTAGGTATGAATAAAATGATACTTGCGAAATCTCAGTGCTCGAAATGGGTCGGTAATACATTTTACTTTTTGGTGTATCATGACTTTTTCTTGTGCACCTGCACTTCTTACAAGTTGCTGGTTCTAATTTCTGTCCTCTCTATATCGGTTTTCTAAGGGCATAATAGCCCTAAATAGACTACTTTACCCAGGAGCACTAAATGATGCTCACCTGTTCCCATTATGGTCTGCCTGATTTTTTTTTCTGTCGACAGCAAATCAAAGTAACATTTCATTAAACTTAATGTAATGTGGGCTTGGATTCAAAAGGGCACAAAGAGAACACAAACACAGTTGCAAGAGACAAAAGACCTTTGAAAGTCAAATGATATCCAACCAGAACTGAATGCAGGCCAGGAGCAGCAAGCTAATGCAAGCGTCACTGCGAGCAGCGAAGAGCCTGTTGATATAGCATTAGCATCAGCAAAAATACCTGCAGATACAATTAAATTAAACCCCAGAACATACTGGTGCTATTTCTGTATGTTAACATCTCATTCATTACAAATGACAACAGTGTTGTTTGTCCTCCCAAATATGTTTACTCCTTGCTGAATTTATCGCCATCTAATACTCAATCATAAAAATACAATCGTCAACTGTTTCAAATGTGAGTTTCATATAATAAAATGGCTGAAGACATCATTGGTTGGCCAAATACCACACCTTCCTGTATCCACTTCAAATCAAAAGCCCCCCATTCCAAATGAAAAGCCCTCCATTTCAGACACGGTCCAGCAATACAAATACTAAGTGGTGACCTAGACTGTTTTTTCTAATACTTGAAATAAGTTTCCCTTTGATTACATGAATTTAAGTTGTGAACATAAGCATGTCTTCCAGTATCTTTTCCCTGTAGAAATTCAGAATGTCATACTTAATGATTTGCTGATACACATGCCACTACTTTTCCACTTCAAACACAAATAATAGTGACATGTTTCTATGGACTTCATGCTGAGTACATCACTCGTGAATTATACTAATTCACTGCAAATAGGTTATTATTTACAAGACTATGCAGGGCTATTTTGTTGCATGTGTTTAGTTTCAGTTAAAACATTAAAACAAAGCTGTTCATGACAAATTGCTCTTTGACTGTTAAAAAATATACAGCAATAACTGTAGATTTTGTGAGACTGAATTAAAAAGTAAAATTAGTGCTCACAACAACAATGGTAATATTGTGATGCTTTACAATAATAATATATATTTATATACTGTATATTTTCACCATTTTTGCACATTTCTTAATTTTCATTAAACATTAAGTAAAACTGGTGCTGACGGGTGCTAAAGTCATTCATTTTATAGTCCTTTGGTCATGAACCAAATTGTTAGACAGACAAAGAGTTTTCTGATATTCTGATGTGGTGTTAGATAAAAAGTCAGAGGAACACCAAAGTGATTATTCATCTTAATAGGGGTATGAATGGGCATATCAAATTTCACGGCAATCCATGTCATTTTAAGATTAAAGGAATTCATTGAAATTGAAAATATAGTATAAATGACATTAACAAAAACAAAAAATTGTCAACCTCACCAAGTAGATGGTGACATAAGTGAAATTTTGATATACTGGCAGGGCTACAGAAGACGATATTGACTAGCTTGCCAAACTTCATGGCAAGCTATCAAACAGTTGCCATCTGACCACTCTTTATCAAGTAAAGTGGCAATATTATTTGGCAAAGCTGGACTCTGGTTTTTGTGACTTTGCTAGTTTAAATGCAGGAAATTGAACTGAATGCCAAGCATTCAATTATTACACATGTAATCTCCTTGTTGTGATGTTAACATCATCATATAAAGGCATCTGATGGAAAAAGCATCACCTCTTGTCCTTGTATCATCAGAATTACTTCAGCCTGAACACATCTAGCTCTGCAATATTGTGGAAGTTTAGACAACACTTATAAATGTTGCGATGTGTATTTGGTAATCTTCCCGCGACGTTCTATGAGGACATGAAAAAGAAGATGAGGAAAAAATACATTTGTGTAAAAATAACATTAGTGAAATAGCAATCAGATGGTGCGGGACCATGCTGAAAGTTTCATCCTCCTGGGACAAGATCAGGGCTATGTCTTTATTTGAAAGGAGAAAGAGCAATCAAACCTTTCATAGATAAGATGCACAAGCACTTTCATCTTTTTTCACTCAATGTTCTCATATTGTCTGCCATTTTTGCTGTTGTTTTTCTCTCCACTCACTATGTCATTACTTATTTATCTCTTGTTTTTGGCATAGCCTGTTCTGGGATTACTGTGCTGTGAATGGAATGAGTATGAGCTGCAATGTAATTTTCTGATGCAGAGAGAGATTTTACTTAAATGGTAAAGGCTAGCTTCGATATGTGAATTGTGGCAGACACAAATTTGTTTTCAGTGGAAGACAAATATATCAGTCTGTGTATAGTCTTAGAAGTATACAATGTGTACTTATTGTACATCTGAATGGTTACAGAAGAAACCAGACGCAAAGATAAGATATCTTTTAACAATGCCAAAGTAAAACTAGATGAAGACGGATTTTAAAAGCACAAGTTGCTTTACAGGGTATCCAGAAGTGTGTTGAAGAATTCGAAAGTGCACCTCGCTTTTGTTTCTGTGTACGCACTCGTCTCCTCTACTGTAGCTTGTGTGAATGCTCATGTGCACTCCAAGAGCACAATGAGCTCTCTATTACAATTCCTGCATGATAAAGAACCTTTCAAGTTATAAAATCAATGTGGCTGAGTCACCAACACCACAGAGGGGACATATCATTCATCAGGCAAATAAGAATAGGGCTAACGAGCTAGCCACCAACTGCTGTGGTATCACATTGGGCCACATGGTCCTGTAATGCGCAAGGAAAAATGGCCAAAGCGTGAAGAGAAGCCTGAAGTGGCAGGGTGAAGGCCACTAATTCCCCTCGTCTGGAACCAGAGATAAGAGACAGATTAAGATTAATAATGTCCAGCCTGTCGAAAGGCTAATTATGAGGCACTCTGCGCCGTTCTGTAGGTAGCACCTCACCAAAGCAGCCTGGAGTACGTTCACTTGTTTATGTGTGTGTGAGTGTGCACACCCTGCAACACCCTCTGTTTTCTTATAAGTCTTCTGCTCAGTCTTCGGAGTCTTAGCGGAGCTTCATATTTTTCTTGTGTCAGCTATTTCCACCCTGCATGGTTTCACACAGTAAATCAACTCCCCTCATCCTCTCTTTAGTAGCAGTACTTTAAGCTGACAGTCCAGCGTCCATCAGTCCATCCAGCTCCATAGAAGATTGGGTTTCATTAAGCTTGTTAACTTGGTGTCTTATTAGTTAAGAAAAATGGAAATTAGGAAGATAGAATATGCTTTCAGAGAAAACACCAATACTTTGTATCTCTTCTTATCTTAAACCTGCATTCATTGTCTTCTAAGCTCTTGGGAGCAGCACAACAAGCTATGAACACAACACTGACATGTTATCACCTTATAAAGCTGATATGGGGATGTGTTATTTAACGGTCGCCAATGTACACATCCAGCATACATGGGAAGATATTAACATGAATTTGGAGTCATGTCTCAGGACATGTAGTTTTAAAGGAAGTAAGCCTATGGCAGTTAAGCTGCTCACATAACTGTCTTTCTGCTGTTTAGTGCTACACATAAGAACAAACTACAACAGTAGATCGGTAGGCTCTGAAATAAAAAACAATGATGCTATAACACCGTATAAAGATAGAGGGAACTGCACAGTTAGGTGGCAATTAATGTCCTGTTGCTTCATCACAACAACCAACCCCTTTTACATAATTAGTTAGTAACAAGAACATGAGAATATTGATGAGAGAATCTTTAAGAACAGTACCTCATCAGTAAGCTTACAGGTTACCACCACCCTCAGACTCAAATAGTGGGACCGATTTAAAACTTAAAAAACATCAAGATCAGAGAGAGAACGAGTGACCAAATCACCCTTATTACCATAAAATTATCTTGACACACAAATTTCCACCGCTATTTAATCTGCGTGATTAATCTTCTGCAGCTAATTACAGACATCATCAACACCTTCCAAGTGAGGAGAGCTAACACTTTCTACCTGCAGCATCAATCACTCAAAACAAAGGAGGACAAACAAGAACCTCAGAGAAGTTGAAGTATACCATGTTGCTGCTGACATCAGGTTTGTAATTTTTGATCACTGAAGCAATTTTACTGTAACTCCTGCTGCCTGGCCCAGAACAGAACAACAGATGGAGAGACCTGAGACTTTCCTTTTAAAGCTGTTCTCTGCCGTTGGGCACTAAAGTGCAGCCTCAGACTGCCTTCTGAGCCTGAGGGAGAAGGAGCACAGTCAGCTGTGGTGAAAATAGGTTCCAAGCTCTTTATATGTGCACAAAGACTCACACAAAAAAATGTGTGTCCTATACGTATATTTACTGTGTATTATCTTAAGTCAATGTGTTTGAAACAGTACAGACTGCACTCTGTGCTTGTCTAGGTCTATTTAATAAAGTTGCACAAGCAGCAGTACAGTATGGCTGTCTTCAACTGTATGCGTAACTGTGAATATCTTAGTGTTCTTTTTATATCCAGTGTTTCCTTCCTCTCCCATGCATAATGCATATCTGTCACCTGTGCTCTGTCTGAGCAACTTATTCTTTGTATCAAAGAATTTTCTGACCTACAGAAAACTTCTCTTCAAAATTGGTAGTGAAGGCACACAAACACAGAAACATGAATGTCTGCACTGTAATAGTTTGACTGTCCCAATGATCCCTTTTTTTCTGGCAATTTATATTTTAATTTAAGGTTCAACTGCTTTTCTCAATGCCTCTGGGCTGGCCGTGCCAGATGTAGTTCTTATCTCTTTAAAACATTTTTGGTTCAGTTTTTTTTTTATTTTACTGGTTAATACACAGTAGTAAATGTGTACCAACTGCAAACGTGTGGATTCACCGAGGTGCACAGTGCATGCACAGTTTTGGTTACTTCCAGAATTAGATGTGACACAAAATGATCCAAGACAATGCAATTATTTATTTTTTTCTCACCTTGACGAGGCCTAGACTTCATCCACGCAAACATATTTTCGTTTTAAAAAGCATAACTTTCGCTATGTTTATGCAGGTCAGATCTAATCACCATAATTGAGCCACAACATTTTGCACAAATAGCCTCTACTTGGGTGGCGCACGCACATAGATTAACCTTGTTTTATAAAATGGATATTGATAAAAGTATTGTTGATGAACAGGTAGCCAAGTCAAGGTATCAGTACCAGTATCATAACTTTTTGAACAATATTGAATCCTTTATACAACACTCCATAATAAATACTTTTCTTATCATAAAAGGTTATTTGTGATGAGGAGGAATTATTGTGGAAAAAAAAAAACTAAATGTCACAAAATGGCTTGTTGTAAAGAGAAAATATCACGTAATAAAATTATGTAATGATGTGTGATCAAGACAGACTTAAAGACAAGCTAAAGTTGAAGAGGAAATTTAAGCGATGGGCCTCATTCACTAACCGCTCTTAAGAATATTTTTTTTTCTTAAATCCCACTTATGTAGTTTTTATAAAAATTCTGGCATTCACCAGTTTTCTCATGAGATTCTTTCTTAAGTAAGAACAACATCTGCACACACTCAAGAGCACTCTTAAGTACCTCTGAGTGCTAAAATGTTTGTGCCAACTAATTGGTTAATGTGTTTTCTTCCATACAATAATTGTATAATATTATAGTATTTCATCTACAATTATATTTCTTTGAAATTCATAATATATATTTTATTATTTCCATTACTTTACAAAGTTTCATGGTTTTGAATTATCACTACGCTAACACTCTGAGGGACGGCCAGCAGATTTGACAGCGGTGAAGTGCTTGTTCGTAAATTAAAATGGAGTAGACTTTTCCTGTGATTGACAATACAATCTTAATTAATCTTAAGAAGGAAACACATCACTAAAAAAATCTAAAGGAATTTCAATGTATTTTTACTTTTTGTTTCTGGGATTGTAACCAGTCTGTCTGTGTCAGTGTTTTGGACTTTCACTCCTGGATGTCCAGGATCTGAGATCAGACCTGGGGCAAGTGAACAGGATCAGGATCTGAATGCAGGTGAACAGGATCAGGATCTGAATGCAGGTGAACAGGACCTGGATGCAGGTCTGGAGTTGCTGCTGCAGCAGGGTACAGTCTGCACGCTGCCGGTTAGTTTTACACAATTGGATTTGCGCCGTTCTCCTGACACAGCGTTCACTGAACGAGCAATAATCACATGCACCTTTTTTGTTTTAATTTTACATCCAGTATTTACGTTACGCTATTAAATATGACAGCGCTTTTTCTGTTCACTTCCTGCAGCAGCACCTCCGCTTCAGAAATACTGTAGTTGTTCTTCCTCTTGGTGTCCGCTGCTCCACCGGCATTATTTACATTTCTCTCAACTTTTCTCTTCTCCCTCAGTTTCTGTGACTCTGTGTGCACACGGCACTGCAGCGTCATGCCCTTTTATGGGCATTGGCAGGGCATTTGCTTATGTTAATTAGGAACAACTGGCACGGGCTTACTATTTACGAGGACCGTGGGATTCATCGAGATGAGAACACAGGTGCGAACAAATCCGGGGTTTAGGAACACGTTGTGAATCTGACGGAGACTTTTTCTTAGGACATTTCAAAAGAACAAATTTAAGAAAAATCTTAAGAAGATATTGGTGAATGAGGCCCCAATGTTGCTACTGTTACACAATTACAGTGAGTAACTCTTCATTTTTGAGATGAAACGCATGGTTAAGTTTTGTTCTTAAGACTATCTGTATGCAGACACTATAGTAGTTTGACTTTTCAGCTCTCTTGAGAAAGTTTTCTCTTTTCAGCTCCTGAGGATAGTGAGGATAATATCTAAAATCATACAAGACATTATCTCCTTAACAGCTTTGCTCATCATATAATTCACAGACAACCTCTTGTTTTAATTAACTGAAACTCAATCACATACTAAATTATACATTTGCTAGACGCCAGTTCAGTTGTACCAACTCAAAATATGCATCTTCCTTTTCCTCAAACTGAAGCCACAACTAATTTGATAACATCTGATCTTATATTCAAGAACACTGGATATATTTTTTTCAACTTTGTCCATTCAACTTTTTGGTGGTTCCTTTGCTGTTTATGAGTTTATAAAATGTATTCAGATGACACTAATTATAGAGTAGAACCTACATTGAACTCTAAAAATAAAACAGCATGGCACATGCTGTTTATCATTGGACCCTGCAATAAAATACCTATGGCACATATCATAATTTCCTCTGCCTGCTTATACAGCACAAGCCCAAACATCATTAATATTGTGCTTTTTAGCGCAGATGGGCAGTACTGCCAGTTTATTGTGCACACACTGCTTTAAATGGTTGGTTCCTGGCTAGCCACAGAGCTGGCTACACTGTCTGAGCTACTTTTTAGTTTGTGCTGTGGAGCCAAACATATGAATTGCATCCAAGTCAAACAGTGTTGCTCTATGTCACACATACAGATATTTGGTACATTTTCACAGCCTCCAGCCATGGATTCTGTATATCACTAAATGAGACTCTGTATTATCACAACTCTCGGGATCGGGTAATAAAAAACATCAGGCCAGTTGCCACTCATCAAAAATGTTATTCTATTTTTTTTATTTACATCCTCATTCTTCTGTAATACACAAGACAAACACCCAATCTTAACTCTAACTCCATCTGGTCTTCCAGTCATACTGAACAACTCAGTCACTGCTGCTCGTATCATCGCAAACAGAAACATACCCGCTCACTTATCACACTCACTTTCCAGCTCAGTGTCTCCCTGTGC
Source organism: Embiotoca jacksoni (assembly GCF_022577435.1). Lineage (NCBI taxonomy): Eukaryota > Metazoa > Chordata > Actinopteri > Embiotocidae > Embiotoca > Embiotoca jacksoni. The sequence goes on along the minus strand of NW_027185436.1, from coordinate 14,265,756 downwards.
ACCATGCACCCCAAACCCCTCATCATCTAGTGCAGTGGTGTGTGGCAGTGATTGAATAATGACCCATATGTAAATACTTGAATATTTAGGCTCAAGTTTTTATTTTCTCTGTACTGTAGAAGGTACTGGCAGAAGTTAGCACAGAGCTAGAGTTTCCAGAACGATGTAACACAATACGACCCATTTTTGTGTCTGCTCTTGAACAGAGGCCAGTGATCCTGGCTCTGCAGATGGCACATTTTTATTCAATTCACAGATAGTACACGATTTCTAAAAGATCTGTTCTGTTACAGAAACATTTACATTTGCATTATTGCGAATCCAAAATTCACTTTAAAAAAAATTGCTGGTTACATAAAATATAGCAAACTACTGGAAAATTTTAGTTGTGGAGGTTAATTAAAAGGCAAAACCTGCGTAGATCAAAATCCTCTCATGGTTTTCTCTTGTTATTTCTGGTTCATTTTTCTTTGAAGTGATAAAATTCTGCCCATGTATGTCTGTGACCTAGTACAGGTCACGGGTTTAATTGCCTTGCCATTCCCAGTGATCCGTTTTCCACCTTAAAGTTTCTTAAGTATGGGCATCACACACCTGAGTGGAAAGTCTTGGTCTGGAAAGACTGAGCCCCCTGAATAAAACACCTCGATGGAAGAAAGAACTGAGAAAAATTAGACACCAGGAAAACTACAGTATGACATTAGCTGACCTGCGCAGTGCAGATACCGCACCTCAGAATTCTGCCCCATGCAAGATATTGGATGGTGTGCCTACTCATGTGTGAAAGCAAAGGAGAGCTCGGAGGGCTTTCGGAGGAAATGTTTGATGATCCACATCTTGTAGGCCTATTGAGCCTGCCAGCAGCACTGATAAAACATTGTATTTCTTCTTGGGGTCAAATGTCCCTGACTCAAATACAAGACTATACATTTTCTTTTCTTCTGCTTTTTTTGTTGTTTTTAAATTGATAAAATCATTAGAATTATTTGTCATGTTGGTATGAAAGACCAAACTAAAACTGTAGTGATATCCCAACATGCTTTTTTTTCCCCCTTAATTGGTGTCCTTGTTTAGGATTTGAGAAAAAAGTTTAATTTGCTGCTTAATGCAATTCCTTTTTCCCATTAACTCTTGTTGATAGGGATTAGGGCCCCTGAACTCACTATCAATGAAGTTAAAAGGCAGACAGGAACCATTGAAAGATTATTAACAAATGGTAATTTGCCGCATTCTTGTCTCAGGACAGCCCCGACCCCGATTTAAATATAGCTTGTCCACTACAACGGATCCTGATTCTGTGACTCTGACCTGGTGTCGAGCCTTCTGGCCATGCTGCAGCATGTTCAATAATGCAGGGGTAGAAGGCAGCAGTGGTGGTTGTGGTGGGGGAGAAGGAGGAGGAGTCGGGGTGAGTTAAGAGGTGTTCCTTATTACCATTTCACTCCTACTTCAGCAAAGAGAGCAAAAGGTGATGGAATCCAGCAGAAAAAAGGGGGATCTTACCAAACTTAGGACAGAAGATAACATGAGCATGGAGGAGGACTCTGTGTCCAAATATGGCGGGTATCAAGAAACTGAGAAAATGTTGACTTAAATCAGCAAAACAGTATTTTCTCCAATGTGTCCTCCCAGTCCCTTGGCCAGAGTCTGAAATGATGCCTTTAAAATCAAACCAACTGTGTACATTTAATATCATGGAAAGTAATTTCCTCTTACCTGAGGTTTTAGCTGGAGCTCAGTGACCTCACAGCTGGACTGAGTAGCAGGGGCACTTCAGGGGAAAGAGTGCTAACCCTGAGCATAGCCTGATGCTTTCCAAACTGGCCAAAGACCATGTGGGCCTAATCATGACAGTTATGTATGATTTTCTCACCGGAAGATCCATTAATGGAATTTATAAATCACCTGGTTTTAATGCTGTAGCAGGAGACGACTGCTGTTTTGGATACATGTTAATCAGACTGCTGTGGGTTGCTCAAAAAGGTGAGCTTATGTTAATGCTGGTGGCTTTGTTTCAGTTTCAAGGATAAATCAGTTTGTTTGGGGGAAATACGACACCTCAACTCCCACTGCAGAAAAAATAAAAATAAAATCCCTGTCCCCATTGGATCCATCTCATGAGAGTTTAAATGACTTGAAATGTTTAAATTCAGTCATTTATTCTGTCCAGCATTCAACATAAAGCTCCATTTACTTTTCAAACACCAATGACTTTTACCCATTGCTGCTATTCAGGTTTTTTTGCCTATTCATCCCTTTCCTATTATTGAGTCCATTTTCATTCAACTTATTTTTTTCCTTTTCAAATAAACTCATTAACTGTATCTTTTGTCATGTGGTCTCCTGAGAGAGGACAAAAAAAAGCAGGGATACAGTTCCAGACAGCCCTGTAGCACTTTAAGGACTGCAGACTGAAAAAATACAATATTTGACTCCTAAGTGTGTCACCAACACTCCCCAAAATAATATCCAAAATGACCAAGTGGAAGACAACTTCAGCCGTACAGTCAGCAGTCACAGTTCAGCAACATTCATCTCAAAACACCAAAGATTCACTTCTGTACTGAGTGTGAAGGTCACCTACTCTCTTCATGACAGTAACAGAGCGAATTCAGGTAAACACCAATATCCCTTAGTGATTTTACTCATGAAGTGTATGGCATTAAAAAAAAAAAAAGGATACAAATTAAAATTAAATTCAGTGTTTTGTTTTTTTAAAATACTGATCTACAATGCATCGGGAAAGTATTCACAGCGCTTCACTTTTACCACATTTTGTTATTCCAAAATGGATTCAATTATTTATTTATTTTCCTCAAAATTCTACACACAATACCCCACAATGACAGTGAAAAAAGTTTGTTTAAATTTTTTGCAAATCTATCAAAAATAAAGAACAAAAATATAACATGCATAAGTATTCACAGCCTTTACTCAATACTTTGTTGAAGCACCTTTGGCAGCAATTACTGCCTCAAGTCTTTTTGAGTACGATGCTACAAGCTTGGCACACCTATTCTTGGGCAGTTTCTCCCATTCTGCTTTGCAGGACCTCTCAAGCTCCATCATGTTGGATAGGGAGCGTCGGTGCACAGCCATTTTCAGATCTCTCCAGAGATGTTCAATCTGGTTCAAGTCTGGGCTCTGCCTGGGCCTCTCAAAAGGACATTCACAGAGTTGTCCCGCAGTTACTCCTTTGTTATCTTGGCTGTGTGCTTGATGTCCTTTTGGAAGATGAACCTTCTCCCCAGTCTGAGGTCCAGAGCGCTCTGGAGCAGGTTTTCATCAAGGATGTCTCTGTACATTGCTGCATTCATCTTTCCAAACTTCTTCCATTTACAGATGATGGAGGCCACTGTGCTCATTGGGACCGTCAATGCTGCAGAAATTTTTCTGTACCCTTCCCCAGATCTGTGCCTTGATACACTCCTGTCTCGGAGGTCTACAGACAATTCCTTGGACTTCATGGTTTGGTTTGTGCTCTGACATGCACTGTCAACTGTGGGACCTTATATAGACAGGTGTGTGCCTTTCCAAATTATGTCCAATCAACTGAATTTACCACAGGTGGACTTCAATCAAGTTGTAGAAACATCTCAAGGATGATCAGTGGAAACAGGATGCACCTGAGCTCAATTTTAATTGTGTCGTGGCAAAGGCTGTGAATACTTATGTACATGTGATTTTTTGTTTTGTTTTGTTTTGTTTTATTTTTAATAGATTTGCAAAAATTAAAAAAAAAAAAATTGTTTTACATTATCATTATCGGGTATTATTGTGTGTAGAATTTTGAGGGAAAAAATGAATTTAATCTATTTTGGAATACGGCTGTAACATAACAAAATGTGGAAAAAGTGAAGCGCTGTGAATACTTTCCGGATGCACTATATGTAACACAAGGATATGTAACACAAGGTATATTTACTTGAGGTCTAACTGGAATTAAATTGGATTTTCTCTGCTACAACATACTGTACCAATCTGCTTGAACATCTGCCTTTAAAAATTTAAACTAAAAAGAGGAAATTAACATATTTTTTTGGCACCCCCAATTTTTGCATTGATTAATTAATTTATGGAAACAAGCGAGTCATTTACCATACAGCCAATCACATCTTTGCATAAGCAGTAATGCCACCATTTTATCACAGGCAAACAGTAATGCTAGGCAGTGTACCGGTTCATCCACTATACCAGTATTAATTTCACATATCATGTGAATTATTCATGCACCGTCATATGGGTGCACAGCTGATACAAATCCAATAATACCTCATTAGGGGGTGGTATTATATATGTGCATATCCACAAAACTGAAGTTGTGTCCAGATATTTACCATTTTACCACTATCATCGTGAAGAGTGTATGAGGGAAGGCCTATTATTTGCATACCCTTCTTACTTATAACTTCAAAACACAACAATTAATAACCCACAACTCACACTGCAACAGGGCTTATGCTACAAGAGGGAGTATACCCTTAAGTGAGCACTTCGGTCCAGTGTAGTGTTAAGAGAAAGGCTGGACAGGAAGGTGGAGCAATGTATTGTCTGTGTATTTTGCAAAATAGCAAGTCAAATAAATGATAAGTCACACAAGTTTATATTTAAGTGTGGAAATATATGCAGGACAATATTAAATTGTTATTATAGTCTATGTAGTCCTGACACAGAATAAGTGACTATAAACCCATATGATGGCCCTGTCATGCAAAAAAAAAAAAAACAGAAAAGAAAACAGTGATACAATTTTTTGGGTCATACTGCCCAGCTTTAGCAGACGGTAACACTGACTACCAGCCAGACGGCAGCCTACTAAAAACAAACTTCTTGTCCTTAACTTCAACTTGAACAAATAACCAAACAATCATTCACGAGGGAAAAGTGCAATGCAGACATCCTTTTGCAGGCAGGTTTGCCTGTTAGCTGATCGACTGGCGTGGTCCCTCCTTCCGTCTTCCATACTACCCGAAACAACACACTTTGTATCCATGGCTTGTAAGCTACAGTATAACTTTGTTTACTTTGTCTCTCCTTAACCTGCCAAAACTATGTCTATTACATCATATCATTGCATCATGTTTAATAAACTAACTATATGTTTTGTTTGTATAATTGGTCACTATAACTGTGAAATAAAATGTAGTGAAGTATAATAAGTATACATTTCCAATAGAAACAGCATTACAGGTAGCATAAAATGGAAATACATAAGTAAAGTACAATCACCTTAAAATTGTACTTAAGTAGAGTACTTGAGTAGCTGTAGTTTCCATCACTGCCAGAACTCAGGGTTTATCAAAAAAATCGTGTTTCTGTGAAAAACAGAAAAACAAAAATCTGCATTTCTGAGTTGCACCGTTCAAAAGCCTGAAACCTAACCGATAAAAAAAACATCTGAGGATCTGTTGGTTCACATCTTCAGTGTATGCCATCACACTCTGATTTTCTTGCAGCATTGTTGCAGCACACATGCATCCATCTAATGATTCACCCCAGTTCAGCATTATGCAATGCCCCACATAGTGGATGTTTGTCAGTATACTGGCTAAGTATACACACCTCCTCCCAACCAAGCCCCCTTTTGTTTTCATGCCTCTTTGATGTTCTGTGAATTACATTCCTGTGAGAGCAGACATGAACTGCAGAAACTGTTCGGAATATACATAATGTGCTTAATATTATTTAAAGAGTGGGAATTTTAAACAGGAAATATGATGTTATGGTATAAAAGGTCAGGAGAGAGACAGGAGTACATTCACATTATGAACACCCAGAGAGCAGTGACTGCATCAACCTACCCCTTTCAACCCACCTCTGTGCTCAAGTGCAAGTTTGTGTAGCGGGGAGAAGTACAAGTAAAGCATGACGTGTCCAATAGTGCTATCTGCTGTTCACTGGATTAAACTGCACCTGAATACATACTGCACTTAAATGCTAAAATGCAGGAGGGAAAAAAGGGAAACAAAAATGTATCCACACGATGCATCAACAGTCATTTCAGGGTCACAAAGATACTGTCTGAGGAATTTTTAAATGTCGCCTTTAATCTTGTTTTTCGGGGATTTTACATTAATATATTCCAGTGTTAAACTGTAGAATTCACTGACACTTTTTCGTATCAATGGCCCAGTTTCCACACAGAAACTTGATCTTTTCTTGGAACACTTTTCAGAGACATGCAAATGTCATTTTGACACACTGATTTATACAAAAATATAAATGAAGGTATATTTATGGTGTGTTATAAAGATATGTTTTTTCTCCAAACATGTAGTAAGTTCAGACAGCAGACATTATCTACTCCATTTGAAGAAAAAAAGCCTGGTTCTGGGCTCATTAACTGTACAGACAGCCCCACCTGCTGTTTAAAGTGTATTGATAAATTACATGTTGAATACCAAATGGAGCAGAGAAGATATCTTGTCTTGGATGAATTTACTGCATGTATCTTTCTTTCAGTCTTTACATGCTTTTGGTAGGCAATAAAGGAGGTGGATGCAGTAATCCTCAGTACAGAATGGCGCGTTCCTTGTTGAGTGGGCTGACAAACATCTTAGTCAGTGGAGGGCATCTGTCCCTGATGTATAATAACACATACAGCCCTAAATGGTCTATTGTTTAACCCCCTCTCCCTCCTCTTCTTGATCTCTCTACGTTTTTTTTATGTTTCTTAAGTCTCAGTATCTGAATGTGGGGGTGGTCCCACCCCATTACCAGCCCCAGTAGAGACATTATCCCCGTGGTGAAATCCATCACAACATTGGCCCTTGAGAGACTAATAAGGGGAAGAAAAAAACTGGAGCACCTGGAGGCGGCGGTGATTGATGATGTGCTGAGGTCAATGTGACCAGCCAATCATAGCTCAATAAGGCTTACACTAAGCAGAAACGTCTCCAGCCTGTTGCTGTGTGGGTGAAAAAGCGAGGGTGTCCAGGTGTAACAGTTTAATTTGAGTGTGGTTATTCCTGCGTTTGGACCTGCAGCGAGTGAAAATGGTGTCACCATCATACCTGAAGACTCGTATCTGTGGGAATCTAATGCCCATGGTAAATCAGCCAAGGAAGGGATGAAACAGCTGTCTGCCTCCTACTGTTATGTGCCATGTAACCCACAGGATGTCAATGATTCCATTGTGCTGTCATTTGCCTGTTCAAACACACCTATCAGAGACAGCAAGAAGACAACCTAACGTTTGCTATGAGGAACAAGTGTGTGTCTACACTGTGACAACCCTCTCCTCAAAGTAATTTTTTTTACCAAGAGACAAGCATTTATTTGAAAAATATATATATAACTTGTCAGGTGGAAAAGTGGATTTACTCATTCTTCCTTTTCTGAAACCTTTCATGAAGTTTGGCTGAAGTTTTCTCACTTCAAAAGTCTTCTGAGTCTTTCCTCCTTTCATTAACACCCTTGGCCGTGTAAGGGGAGATGAAAGGCCCAGAGAAATCTGCTGTCCTTGTATTGTCTGTCTCAGGTCTCCCAGTAGGAAGGATGTAGGTACACAGAGAAAGTCAATATTGATTCAAGTCTGACACTTTGCCACCTTCGCTGAAGGATACTGATTGTCTTTGACCTTTGACCTGCTTTACACTTTCTTTGAATAGTCACAAACTCTGATAACTGTGGAAGTAAACTTTCTCTGGTACTCTGCCTGACCTTTTACGGGACTGCTGGTCTGCAGTAGAAGGTGATGGAGGAGGGTGGAGGGTGGTGCATGGTGATTTAGTTATGTTTTATACATAGATTATGCAACCAATAAAAAATGAACCCTGTCACACAGAGACAGGTTTATGGATTGTGCATGAATTCTATGCGTGCTACAATATCATTGTGTTTTTCTTCCAAATCAATAAACATCAGAAAATATGTTGGCAATGGAAGCTTATGGAGTTTTAGTAATCTAGCAGGCGTCAAGAGAAATTTATGCCAAAGATAACTGTTGCGTTTGTTGTTTTTCATCTTCTGTAAAGTATGTTTTATTGAGGAATAACTGATTCTTATTTATATAGTGACCACAAACATCATAGACATTATTTTGCATTCATATTAGGATCCTTAAAATTATTTAAAACATATTTATGTTAATCAAGAAAAATTCCATTTCCCCCCAACTTATTATGATTATTTCTAATTGTAGCACTACTTTGCTTGTATCCAGTGTGCAAGTTCAAAGTGTTTGTGTTTGACTTTGGACCCTTAGCAAACAGGAACTTCTGTCCAATCTGTCCAACATGGTGCCCCCTGGTTTTTCTCCTCTGCTCCATTACCTCAAACGCTGATGGATATAAATTCACATGGGAACAAATATCAGTGTGGGAGGCAAAGCCGTGGTGAGTAGTTAAAGTGAACGTTTAAAGTATTCTAACACCGCCTCATTTTCAACAGCTCCAGGGCATTCCCCCATATAATGAGGGTGGTATATGCAGGCTCTGAGGCAGCTACTTTACAGTCTCCAAACTGCAATTTTCTCTGGTCAGCAGAAGTTTTTATTGTTGCATAACAGTAGAGCTTTAATCATAAGGTAGAGCTAGTGTATGATTTGTCATGTAAATGTGGTAAAAAACAAATATGTCAAAATAAACTCTGACAGTCTCATTTGTTGGTATACACCATACATGCATAGATGTCTTTTCTGCTGGTGTTTGTTCTTGAATTCCTCTCATGTCCACTAGCTTTTTCTTTGCTTTCTTGTGTCAGTAGTTCTATAAATTTCAGCGCAGGGGATTATATTGGTCTTTGATGACAACCAGACAAAGTATTTTCCATTGCTCCGGGTTCTATCTAAGGAGAGAAAACAAGCTAGTGCTGTTCAATCGACCTGTCAAAAAATAGAGGAACCAAAGATAATCCCTATGAGAATTCCCCAAGAAAAAAAGAGTTGATGTCATCCCCATGCCAGAGACTTCTGCTGTGTATTGTTTTCCCCCTCCCACTTTTCCCACACCGTCAGAGGAGAGAAGTGGAAGAGCAAAACGAAAGGGCAAAAACAAAAAAAACAAGGGCTTTTGAGATTCATTTTTAAACTAACATACCAGATGTCCTTTCTATCTGCTTTTAGCCCAGAGAGTTGATTTCACCTTGTGAAGCTGTGTTCAGAAAACTCCAGAGCTCTATAATCCGTGAAAGTTCTCCAAACCGGACCCATCATCAGGTACACACGTGGGAAATCAAATGCGACCATTGACTCTGCTGCTTCTTTCCTCTGTTTGAAAAATGTGTGCAGGAGCCTCTCAACGGTGTGAAATTACTCCCCTGGGTGGGCAGAGAAAAGGCAGTCAGCCAAAGAGTGTCACCTGGATTCCACTCAATGTCCCCTCATTTGTCACAACTAGACTGCACAGCACAGGAACAACTTACAGACACATCCTTTTTTTTTTTTTTTTTTTTTTGTGGTGCACTATGAACTGTTGCTGCTGATGCCGTTTTTCGTGATCATGTTGACAAGCAATCTTGTAGCCTTTGGATCTTTGTCCATTGCTCTCAGATTCCCTAACGATTTAGCACTGTCTGAAAATTGCTCTCAACTGCGTACATTTACAGTGCCCTAAGTTTTGTTTTCTTTTACCGAGTCACTGATTATTTCCTTTTTGCAAGGTCACACAATGTTTGACGCTGTGTGCATGCTATTACAATCAGTCTTTATGGAAAACCTTGAAATAATACAAAATAAAAATGCACCAGTGGACGGTTGAAATAGTGGAAAGAAAGTGAAACAGTGCAAATGTTTTCGTGGCAGAGTGATTGGTATGAATGTCACATTGTGCCCGAGGAGTGTGAAGGATGTTCATTACGTCCAGAGGAAGCAGAGGGAGGGTCTCTTTTTGAAGTCCATGCATTTGTTTTGAAGTTTGCTTCCAATTATCATGACTAAGTCACTTCCTCAGGGTAACATTTGGTATTTAATGTGAACATGTCACACACACTCTCAAAGCTGGTGCTCATTTGTTCTGCACTGGATTCAGCTACATTTCTTTTTCTCTTTTTTTAATTTTGTGCTTCAAATGCTCTGGGTTTAGAGCAATTAACTGGAACCAGCATAGAGTGCATTGCAATACAATGATATGCACAGTGGCTACATTAAACATATTCAAACAAGGGTTTCAACATCATGACTGAACACTAAACATTTTATGTCAAGTTCAACATAACTTTAGCTCCGATCCCAGTGACTGAGTATACACAAGCTATTTCTGCATGACGAGTTGTTAATATGAAGTCATATTCTCCCATCACTAATAAAACTGCACAGCATGTGGTCTGCCTGGAGTTGGCTGAGTCCACACAGTCTTTATGGGCTGCGCTTGCGTCACTGCTCACTGCTGTGTGCTTGTACGTGTGTTCAAATAATGAGGCAAGTTTCTTTGACCGTTAATAAACTCAATGTCCATTTTGTTGATTTTTTTTTTTTTTTATGCCGACTTCCTGCAGATATTTTACAATTTATCAGCACATGCAGTATGAGAAGAAACCAGTTTGTCTCAGAGAAAAGTGTGTGCATGTGTTCAACAAGTCTTCAAGAGGAATTTTGAAAGAAAACGCACTGACATCAGAGTAAAAGTCAGATTTAGAGCCACGCCATGGTAAGGAAGTGTCTCCAGGTATTATATCACTGAATGTCCTTACAGTAATACCAGCTTGTGTGATTTGTGTTTGTGTGTGCATCACAGGCGCACACATGTTAATTATGTGTCTTAATCTGACATTGGCTCGGTGTGTCAGTGTGCATGTTTGTTTTTGTTTTTTTCATTTCTGTGCAGTCATGGAGACTTGCCGAGCTTTCCGTGAGTGTTTTGCTGGCTGTCACTCCAGCGATCCATCTGGTCTCTTCACCCAGCTGCTGATCTGCCACAAGCTACAAGGGGAATTTGCCCAAGGAAGTACGCTGGGGTTTTAAACCAGAATGTGACATTAAAATGCCATATTTCATGAGAGAAACACAATGACCATCCAGTACTCTTGAGTATTGCATTTCTTTAATTTAATATACTATACATAATTAACTTTTGTGAAAGCCTGCATGTGAATTTGTCTTTTATAATCAAAGAAAAGACTTACTTTGCTAAAGTCTAATCACTACCATACAGGAAGTTAAACTTTGAGTTGAATATGATGGGTTGTGGGAAAAATGTAAAACTTTTCCGAGAGGAACAAGACAACCTGATAGGGCTCAGAGTAGAAAATGTCTTCCTTTCAAACAGTCATAACTTTAATGGACAGTGAAACAAACAGCAAATCAGTGTATATGTAACAGTGGTTTCTCCACATATTCAACAAAGAAAGCATACTGTGTTCTCTGTGGTGAACTTAAAGGGTTAGCGGTCAACGCTCTGACATATTTGTTTTAACTTTCTACAGCAAAACTGCTGGGAGGATGATGTTCAAGGCTCCTCAGAAACACAAAAAATATGTTGCTCGTGCAGTTTTATCACCATGCAGAGGTCATAAAACCATCTAGTCCTTATGTCCCAGGATTACATTTTAGATCTTTATGGATCCTCTCACTTATTCTTGGGAATATATCAGTCTTTGTACTACTTCATTGTTCATTCATAAAATGTTCCAGTAGAGGAAGACAGCTAGCTGTAGAGCACAGGCAGCTAACATGTGAGTTACATTGCTGGCATGACTGCAGAAGATATGAAACAAAAGAGGACCTTGTTTTAGAGCACAGCTGCATACATGTATCTGCCAACTATATACTTGTCCTGCTCTGCTGGGGTATGCATTGCATCATACATGCCAGCAGTGGGTCATACATGACAGCAGTGGGACTGCTGACCAAGAACTATATGTGCAAGTTTTTCATTTCTCTTTATTATAGAGGGTCAGTGAGTTGATTTACCTGGCTCTTGATTTACATTACAGTGATTACATAATGTTACACCCTCTACAATGAGTCATCAACTTACAGTATCCTGTGAGGCTGTGAAGTATCTGTATTGTCCTTTATCAGCATGACGCAGTGTTGGTTAGTGCAGTACTGCAGTTAAATGACTACTGGTGCCTAAAGCTGTTGAGACTGTCGAAATGGCGATGACAAATGACATTGAAATGCCCCAAAGCCTCAACTCTCTCCCTGGTGAAAATATGTTTCGAATATTTGTTTGAAGGAAAAGGTTTGTACAGTCAGTTGTTGGGTGCGCCCTGCTGTCGCTGTGTACAGAGGGATGGGGGAGGGGGTGATCACAATTCTGGCCCAGGCCAAACCCTATTAATCATGGCATAATGTTAAAGTAGTACTAATATATAGCCATGGTCAGACGTGCTGTTAGTGAGCACTACCTAAGATGTTGCAGTGGTGCAACAGTGTTTGATGCTGTGACACTGAGGTTGACCCAGCTGCCCGAGATCTCGTTGGTCATTCAAAGAGCCACAGTAAATACAACAGCAACACAAAATAAATAATTCACAAGAAAATTGCCCAGCAGAGGCATTGCCTTATGAGAAAACCTCAGAGGCTATTTGAAGGAATTATAACGCATTTTTAAAAGCCTTATTTTGCAGCCCCTTTACTCCACATCCAGACTAAAAGAAGTGAGAAACCGTAGCATACTATTAACATTTGAAAAAACATGGATCTTTTGGATTGAAAGGAGAACAAAAGCAGAGCTATAGCCTTTATTCAGTTCAAAACTGGACCACATTGATGGACCAACTACTCAACTGACGTCTTCTGAATAAATAGAAATATTGAATGCAGCTCTCTGCGCCATGTTTTGTTTTAATATCTGACCTGGCGCTTCCACAAGTTACCATTACGTTACAACAGGTTTGTTTGTTTTGAATGGGGTTTTTTTGCTTCCCTCCACTCCAACAGTTCTTACAGAGAAGAGCACCAGGAGAAGTGGCCACGGACGGGAGGAGGACGTAAAGATGACAGGCAGTGGTGTTAATGGTGGTTGGAGGAGATCTGGAGAGGACAAGTGGCTGGGGGGGGGGGGGGGGGGGGGGGGGCTGTCTGTTTGAATCACAGGCCTGTGGCGCAATCAGGTTACAGCTATCAGTAGGTGGGACGTAGTATCGCTGGGTTTCTAATCAGATGGAATTAGATCCCTGCTCACCCCAATATGGTCACTACCAGCTCCAAACCGCTCGAAACTAGAAAGATGGCGCTGGCCAAATTCTGAACTCGAGCCGTTCACAAACCATTGGGTGACATCACTGCTGGTTTCCGCTTGGTTCACCCGTGCTTATGTCATAGGCTTTGCCGTTACCTACTCCATCCTGTTGTGGCTGTAAAATGGCAGATACATTTTTTGGAGGTTTACAACCCCTTTCACCATCATATAAGATGTCTATAAGAGAGGCACGATTGAATTATTGAATCCCCATTCAAGTTAGCATAAAGCTAAACCTGAGGTGTGCCAGCTCGGCCAGTGTAAATGTCTGCCGTGCATCCTCTGCCCATGACGCATGGCCAGTATGAATTCATCTGAACAGGTACAGTATGTCTCAGCTCACACAGCACAGATTGATAGTCAAAATGTTATATTCTGAAATACAGAGGTATTTATCTGTCAGTGATAGGTTTTATCAGCATTGAGTGAACTTGTTTGGCAAGAGCTTGAACGTAAAGGAGCTTAAACTGTATTAAAAGTCCAGCTCTACAGTTTGAAGTAAAAACTTCATTTTATGATTCATTAGCTTTATGTAATCTCTAGTGAGAACCGCTCCCTACATCAGTGGAGATGTGGATATGCATGTCAAATTTTGATCATGTGGATCTATCACATTGTGATGTTATGCAAAACCAAAGCTCTTATTTCACAAATATTGTATGAATTAGTAAGTAAATCACCATATCGAATTTTACATTCTGCCTTTAAACTGCCTGTCAGCTGCTGTTGTGCTATTGCTTTTGTCTCCTTTTCTTTGGCACTACAACCAACCATGGAAAAGAGAAAACAACTTGAATGATTTGTTCAATCTGTTTTAGAGTTATTTGATCATGACAATCTAAAGTTCTGTGGATTTGATTACTTTTGCTCTCCTCACGGACTTCCAGTCATCAGAGTGACGTATTACTTTTATGTGTGTCCAAGAATCACTTTATATTTCTGGGAAAACTTTGTATTACACCCTAGAAAAAAACTTAACTGCGGATCAGAGGAGAAAAACATTTTATTCATATTTTTTTTTTTTTTAATTATCAGGCAACATGCTGTTAATACAGCAATATTTTTTAAGTAGGATATGTTTAAACCACAATGGAGCAGTGCCAGTGAAACTACTGACACATCAGTCACTGTCAGCATACTAATTGTAATTTAAAGAGTTGTCTGCCGATGTAGGGGTTTTATTGACCAACCTAGTTAGCTCAGTAAATTAAATGTTGTGCACCTATTAGGCCAGTAGAGGCCAGGGCACATTAATGTTTTTTGCTCGTACTGAGAGAGAGTATTCTGGGAGATTCAATTAAATTCATGATTACTGTTATTTATTATCTTGCCATCACAGTTTTAATTGGCGTCCAATCGGAGTACACCTGACTGTCTTTATTTTAGCCACATTTTTTTGGTGTGATTAATCCTAATTTATATTTACTATGGGGCTGTGCATCAACTGACACTGCAACCTCACAAGACAAACTCCCAGTGTTTAATCCACTGTGTTCTTTTTTTTAATTTGTGTGTAGAGTTTGCATGTTCTCCTCTTATTCTTTATGCTCTGCTTTTCTCCCATAGTCCAATGCAGGTAAACTCTAAAACTGCAGGTGAGATTAAATGGTTTTCTGTCCACCCCACCTCCTACCCATTATGAAGTAGGAGAAGTTCCAGCACAGGATGAGTGGGCTCAGATGATGGATGTTATGTTTATTACTTTTCCAGTATTTTGTCAAGAAAAATCTTTTACTTATTTATACTTATATTTTATATAATGAGAAAGAGCTAAATGAGAAATATCTGGCAACTATACTAATGTCTGATATCCAACTATTTCTGTAGCAGTGTGCCCGTCACAAATCCAGCAGCAGACTGTCTGCAGACTGTCATTAAAAGAGCATTATGTGTACCAGCTTCCTGTAGGTGAATGAATCACTAAACAGTAGCTCTCAAAGTAATTGTTCAGTGCCATACTGTTGAGAGTTAAGTTAGAATTTTCTGTGGTTTTCTGAAGTTTTCTGGCATGGGTCTCGCCAACATGTGCGTTCAAACGGAGACAAATGCACAGTATGTGAGAAACCACAACAATTAAACTAAGGTACAGAAATATGTGACAGTGTATGAATCTGTAAGCAATTTGCACTGCACACTGGTTAATTGTGGCAGGGGTGTGCCATGTCATATCGTTCACAATAATACAGGTATAATTCTTCAGATGATATGAAAAAAAAATAATTTCATCATAATGGCAATTTCCTGACATGTTGACGTAATGGCTTCATACTGTTACGCAGCAGAGCCGTATGAAATACGTTTGTAGCTTATCGAGCAACAAGCATGGTTGAGAGTCGATGTATTCTTCAGGTTTTCAGCTCAGTGTGTGTTTAATTGATTGAATTAGTTTCCGTCCGTTCCTCCTCTGTCCTCGCTGTGTGCTTCCCACCGGGAAGCTCCACCACGCTTCACACACACACACACACACACACACACACACACACACACACACACACACACACACACACACACACACAGCAGCAGCAGATGCTCAGGTGAACTACTCGACTCGTTACGAAATAAAAGTGCATATTATTTTAGGGCCATATCACCCACCTCTAAAGTGTAGTTTACATTATAGTGGGCAGGGAGAAGCAAAAACTTAGCAAGAGCTGTGGTTGAATTGCAAGATTTTATTTGAATACTAGGGCTGTCACAATCTTGAAATTTTAGCATACAATCAATTGTCATACAGAGAAATGTTTGATGCCACCATAAAAGTATAAGCCTAGTAA
Organism: Embiotoca jacksoni; assembly: GCF_022577435.1. NCBI lineage: Eukaryota > Metazoa > Chordata > Actinopteri > Embiotocidae > Embiotoca > Embiotoca jacksoni. The sequence continues at coordinate 14,249,858 of NW_027185436.1, read as the reverse complement.
CATACATATATGTAACAAAAAAAAAGAGCCATTTATTGGCACTGAACACTGGAACATATAAATAGCATCTTTAACCGTCACCTTATTTCTGTAAATCCAACAAATCGCCACCTCCACCTTTTTCATTTAGTTTAAAACAAAAATTTGCCCACAGTGGTGTGGGGGTGTTTGGCTTTGCAACTAAATCCATGCTGTTAATGACATTAAATGCTCATCGAAAAGCAGTCAGTCGAATTTCAGAAGTTAAGCACCTCAAGGTAAATCAACTGATTCTCTACGTGCGCGCAATTAAACCAAAGCAGGAGAAGGGAGCACAACGAGATGATTAAAAGAGCACCAGTAAAATCACAAACACTGGAAAATGACATGGAAATATGAAATATCTGTCAGTCTCATACAGCTGTTTTTATACAGGTGAATGGAAATGATTCTGACGATTATGCAAAATTATTGCAGTCAGATAGTTAAACAATCGCGATCAGACAATTATATAATAATTGTGACAGGCTGGTACAAGTGGTATTAACTAGTAATACCACAGGACACAGTTTATGTTTCAGACATGAGAATGAATTGAAGATGTGTTTACTTCCTCACCCTGCCCTGTTCTAAAGGCCTATCAGATAAATACTCCCTCAAAACATTATCAGGATTATAATCTCACGTCTGTTTTTGGAGCTTCAGATACTTGAGGAAGCTCTCAAAAGTAAGTGGTACCAAATGTTTTTTTTATTTTACAACAATGGGTCAGTGTTGAGCTGAATCATTCACAGCAGTGCAGCAGAGTGCCGGTTGATTCTAAAGCTGTGGTCAAAGCCAGCAAATCTTTAAACCTGAAAAAACCTCTCCATCTTCAATTAGTTGCTATCAATGGACTTTCAAAATAACTGAAAGCATATGCAGCAGTGACACTGTAGAGAAAACAATGTATTTCTAAATCCATACATTTTATTTTATTCTATACAAAGTGATTAATTGCACTCCAAATATATGAAAGGCTGGAACATCAACCTAAAGTTTTCAGTGATTTCCATCCATATGTTCTCTTCTCCTAATTCAATACAAGAGATGCACATTACAGCCCTGAGGGTGTGGAATATGGCAGGACTACTGCATTACGTAATCGCTCTGAGGCCAGCTGAGCTCTACTTGTTACTGAAAGCAAATCTTGGCCTCCCTCATAGTGAAGCGACTCGTGCTGAGAATGACTAAAAAAGAGACTGACACATTTATGGCGTCGGTCTTTGCTGAATCAGCTTCATACTACAGACGGGATCCCATGATCCAGGCTCAACTCCCGCCTGCTGTGAAAGGTTTCTTTTCCTTCACTGCATTAGATGTGAAATCAGTCAAATTGCCCGTGTGGTCGACATTTTGACGTTACCTGAGCTGAAGTACTGTTTCTGTATATTTGTGTGGGGTATGTTTAATACAGAGGAAGGAGCCTATCCCAGCTCACATTGGGCGAAGGCAGGGTACACCATGGACCGGTCGCCAGTCTATCACAGGGCCAACATGTAGAGACAGATGGAAACAAAGACCATTCACGCTCTCATTCACACCTAGGGGCAATTTGTAGAACCACCAATTAACCTGAGGTGCATGTTTTTGGATGGTGGGAGGAAGCCGGAGTACCCGGAGAGAACCCACGCAGGCACAGAGAGAACATGCAAACTCTGCACAGAAAGGCCCAGGCCCGGATTAAAACCCAGAACCTTTTTGCTGTGAGGCGACAATGCTAACCACTGCACCACTGTGCCACCTCCAATCTTCATACAGTTTAACAAAAATCATGTCAAACTACCATTACATAATGCTAGCATATGGAGGTGTTGAAATGCCTTGGTTGCAATGCCGAAGTGTTGACATAAGAAATAGGAAATAGAGTTTTCTACCTAAATGGAACCTGAACGGACCAACTACCAATTTACGGCATTTCAACCTTTACTGGCAGATTTCAAACATTGGGGTGCATGTTGTTTTACATCATACACTGAGATATTGATGGTCACCAAAGGCACATTCAGTGTTTCCACATTGCGTCAGCAGCACTGAGAGAAAAATCGCCGCTGTGTAGCTACAAAACTCACCGACTGTTACCATAAACCAGACAGATAACAATACCAGGCTCTGATATCGTGACTTTCCCTGTTACTCTCAAAGGCTTTTTCACCCATGCAACATCGTCAATAATGTATTTAACACTGAGTCTGCGCAGATTTTTTTTTCAGGACTATGTGCTTTTGCCACTTTACTGACTGCTCGGGGGAGAGGCAGAGGAGTAGATTCGAAACAGCTTGATGTACAATAGCAATGCAATTTATTTCCCAGCAGGGAATACGGCACACACGTGGTCCAACCCTAACCCAGGGGAACTATGTTACTTTACGTGTAGACCCCATAGAGGAGATTATTCATACTAACGTTTTATTATTCATACTAACTCTTTCTCGGTCTAACCTTTAGTATTTTACAAGAGGGATATCATAATGAATTCCATGAGATAACTTCATCCTATAGACGCCTCTGTTGTCAGTTAGGCGTGCCTGGTTTTCTTCAGCTACAACATTCTTTATAATACAAGGCAGACAAAAGGTCGTTAATATGAACTCCCATGACAACTATATCAACTGCCGCCCATCTCTCCGCACACAAACTGTGACCGTTTCACAGTGTTTTTTTTAAGTGAACTGAGGAGCTCTTGCATACTGTATCAACCAGCAGCACTACCAAAAGACATTTACTATTCCGCATATGGCTGCTAAAGTTTTTGATTGGTTCCACCATTTTTCCCAGGAAAACAATTGGTGAGGTCAAATATACAGCTTGAGTTTCTGCTGCATGGAAACAGAAATACAGGTTCCTTATGCTATTTTGTGAAAATATTTTTATCGGAACTGAAATTGCATCGGCAGAAATAAATTCAATGATGGTGGGTGGTCCATTGTTATGAATATGTCTTAAGAGGTGCCCTTCAGCAGAGATTTCATAATTAATAGAGCTTAACCTATTAATTGATTGGCTCATTTTATTGGCCGATATTGTTGTCTCAGATATCAGTATCGGCAGACGTGTTATCTAGTATGATTTTTTTTTTTTTTAACAAAACATAATGCAGGAAAGGATGCTAGGGGAAATTTCTAAATTGTTGTTTGTTTGTTTTTTCTTATTTGTAGTTGTTTATAATTTTCATATTCCCAGTTCACGGTGTCAATGCACCTTCTTTGTCACAAGTATTAGACAACCACATTTCGGCTGATGTATCATTATCGGAATACTTTTACTTACCTCAGTATCGGCCCCAAATTTCCAGTATCGGTCAGGCTCTAATGATGCTGCTATTTTTCTCTTAAATAAATAATTATCACAGATGGGGTGTTACTGTAGTTGCTTACAATTGCTGCATGCAGCCAACAAAAACAACTGATTCATGCAGGTTATTTGGCCGCATTGTGAAGAATGTGTTGGTGGTCAGAAGATGATAAGCATACATATAGATAGAAGAGAAGTGAATTATGCTGTAGGAGTATTTTAGGAGGAGACTTATATGGATTTTCTCTATGGAATCATGTTGCTTTTGTAAACAATTATGATAAATTCAAGTTGACTGCAACTACTGTCCTCTTTCGAGTTTTTTGTAGGTATATTTTTTGACGTCGTTATAGAACTGAAAGGAAACGAGAGGAGGGAAAAATGAGAAAAATCGGGACTCAAACATTGGATGCCACAGTTATGTTCAACATGTTTAGTTACTAAACAACAGTAACTCAGTGAGATTCAGATGCTGCATCATTTTTTGGATCTTTGAGACTTTCCCCTCTCCATTCATCTATTGTTCTCATCTTTTTCCTGGGTTAGGGTTAGTATTGAGAACATGTGGAAGCTATTCTCATGTTGCAGTGTAGACCCCAGAACAGGGAAACAGCAAGAGAAAGCTGCACATCATTGTTAAAATGGCAGCACTGCCAGCCAAGCTGATTTAAAACAGAGATGCACAAGTAGAAGCTATAAAATGGTTTCAAGGGCAGGACAGGAGTGAATGAAAAGACTGCTGAATATAAGACCCTGTGAGTCATATAACCAATTTCCATTTTTATTTTTGCACACTTGTATGTTAGGTGACCTTTGTGGCTCTTTTTGTCATTATCATCAAATGACACTATTTTGGAAAGTAATAAAATAATCTAATGGGCAAAGGATGGGGGACAGTTTGAGGGAGAGTGTTGTGCCTGATGGTAGAAAAGAAAGAAGGTGGAAGGGGGCAAGGGTGGAAGGGAACCAGACTGTGAGGAGAATGAAAGGAAATGGGCATGAATAGAGCATTATAGAGCTGTTACTGTGCCTAGAGCAGACTAGTATTGGGCAGCTATGGCTGAAATCTGAACATTCTTGGATGTGATTGCAGGACAAATTCTGGATCAGCGTCGTGTTTCATAATTCATTACTTTTTTTTTAAAAAGAACAAATCTTGAATATTGCACAGGGGGTTCCATCGGTCAGCTTTAAGTCAGCAACAAATACAGTTAAATGTAATTTCCAGATGAAGGATGTATTTTTAATTTGGTGCATTTTGTAAAGAAACAAAGGAACATTATGCAGGAGGTTATTTCACTGCTGTAGAACACAAGAGAGCAGATAAATGCGACCTATTTAGAAGTCTCCATTAAACCCACATGTTGCTTCAGTTCAACTCTAAGGGGGAAAATTGGAACAGCTGGGCACCGTACGACCACACTGTACCCCAACCCATTTGAGGTTTGGGGGGTGGACTTCCTGTATATGGTGCTTTAGAAATGTAGGGTGGTCCTGAGAGCTCCACCTCCCTAACTCAACCCTGTTCCCAACACTGTGACTGCTTAAATGCACTTTGAGCAGTGTTTACATTCGGCATTGACAAAGATGGAAGATTTACACATACACCCAAAACACAAAGGAAATTAAACGATTGACAGTCACAAAAATGTGTCATTCCCAAAACGTGTTTAGTCTTCCATTTGAGCGGGTGGGTTTGGGTGGAATGTGTTAAGAACCCTAATGATTCTTTTATTCAACATTAATGCTTCAAACTTTTTATGAACTCTTTATAGTCTGTATGTTGCGCAACATAATTAAGTTTGTATGAATCATTGACCTGAAACCAGCATTTTTAATCTTGGAGTGTGATCACAGCCACCAAGCGCAACACTGTAGGCCATGTGCCTCAAAGCTTTCCTATAAAACCACTAATGAGAGTTTGACACTTTCTTGCAATTTTTATACTTTATACTGTCGTCTATGTTTTTCCTGGAAGCACAAAGGTGGTAAAATGCTTTGGAGTAAACAGGGCACCGCATGCGAAGTAGGTTACTTTGCATGGGAATGTAAATCAACTCAAATCATGTGGCCTAGGGAGAGAGGCATTGCCTGATGATTGCTCCAGCAATGCTGAGGGATTAATAGGGTTTACAACCATCACTCCATCCAAAGATTGTTTCCTGTCAAACAGGGGTCTGTTCAGCAGGATTGAGAAGAGACGAGGATGGAACAAATTCATTGCTCTCCCATTTCTTCTCTCCTTTCACACTGCTTCCCCTTTACACAAAGGATCCTCTGTGAGAAGAGATGCTGTGTGTGGGGGTGGGGGGGAAGTGGAGTAGATGCGGGGGTGGGCAGGGAGTTGGGCCAGGGAGATGGGAGGAACTGTGTTGTATGGCATTGTACCGTTGGACTCAACATGCAATTCATCAATAACTATTCTGCCTTAGCACAGGTGTCATTCCACAGAAGAAGACAGCACATTGTGTTGAATCTGCTTTTACTCAAACTTTAATTTTTTAAATCTGCAGCTACAAAAAAGAAAAAAACTAAACATGCACCGGTAACAGTGTAGCAATTAATTAAGTGCAACAACTTCATAACCATCTTCAGATCTTTCCAGAGGAGGGAAGGATGTTAAGGAAGTCTGACTTTAATATACAAACTAACTTTGACTGACACGCAACAGCTTTCAGATCAGCATATGCTAGCACAAGCTGTCAATGAGTTAGCAGACAGTAGCAGACAGTCACACCATTGGCTGTAATTCTGACATTTTTCAACAATATACCAACTTTAACAGCGTTTTTCCAAGGTAAATAACTCCAAAACAGCAATAATTCGCAATGATCACAAACAAATCTTTTCCAGCAATGAAACTAAAAACTGCGAGGGCTGCACGGAGACTGCATACGTATTGATCACAATATCAAGACTATGGTCCCAGCCATGGAATCAACATGCAACACTGGCAAGTGGAATATGGTCAGTGGAACTGTCAGAGACATGTTGAAGCCAGTTATAAGTTTATAAATGTTCCTTGTGTGTGCAGGCATGTTGAATGAGCAGGATTGATTAACATGCAGTTGAAATCTGTTGAGTTTATATGGTTGAGCTCAAGGTACTGTAATTTTTTATGTAATGCCATAAAATAACAGGCCACACCCAGAGTTGGCCTGGGCACATGTCCATGGCATTGTGAGTCAGTTTGCTGGCACAGAGGCAGAGGAGCTAGACTAATTCTGCACATGGTCCAAGAGGTGCACACGATAAATTGTTTATTTGTTCATATATTTATTTATATTGTTGTTGACCTGCATTAATGGTGACATGTATTGCATTTTTGAGAGATTGTAGTTTGTAGTTTTGTGACATTGTTAATGTGCTAACATGTGGGAACCTGTTTGGCAACGTACATTTGCATGAGAGACTCCAGAAAGAGCTTGCAATCTATGTCAACATGTTTATGTTTGTTTATAGTTTTCACGATGGTTTTGTTGGTGTCCAGAGTGTTCTCTCAGTGTTTACGAACCACAATGCAGGTTACTGCTTCAGAGTCCTCAGTGCTCAGGTAGTTAAAAACGCAGTGTCTTTGGCCACGATGTATCCAAACCATGCGTATTTATCCAACCAGCTTTGCACAGATTCCCAAATGGTCGTGCGGGGTGTTTATGAGAAACTGGCTGTCCTGGGCAGTCATGGACATAACTGTTTAAATCATTTATAGCAATGCTACTGATATCTTAACACACGGACAGGTCTCCTTCCTCATGTCCATCCTCCGGCCTTTCCTGGTTCTGGGCAGTGACAACTGCACAAGACTTGTTAACAGCACATGCATGAGCCAGGTTTACAATCAGTGTCGTTTCCAGATATTGATTGAGTTTCCACAGGTGGACGTTTATGGATTAAAACAGGAACCAGAATCAGACACCTACTTGTTAATGCAAGGTTTCCAAAACTCGTGCTCAGGCTAGTAGGAAGTTGAAGTCAGCGTCCTGCGCTCATTGGCCAAATCAGGTCACCTGTTTTGTCTTTGTTTTGTAGTAAAAAAAATATTCCAAGGTTTTTCATTAGTGTATGTATTCGTTTTTCAAATGACAAATCACAGTATTCACACATTACAAAATTAAGAATTATATATAAATCAGACAAAAAATGTACTGCTGTGGCTATCATAGGAGCACCACCAAACTCCTGCCTGGCGCCACCTATAGTCGGAACGGTATTCATCTCAGCAATTACGTTGCATGTTAGCACCACTGCAACAGATGGTCATCCATCTTTTTGTAAAAATCCAAACTGCCAACTTTACACAATGTCACTTGTCAGTGTCAATCCAAAATTAAAACTGCAAGCAGTGATCTTGCAGCACGCAAGAGTCCACGTATTCCTGCTTGCAGTTTTCATTTTTTTCTTGATCTCGTTCCTTATTCTTCTTTAAAAAACAATTCCTTTTTTTGCCGGCTTAAACATCTTCAAAAACTCTTGAAAGTTGGTGCCTGACGCAAGTTTCATGGGGTTTGGAGCATCGTTTGACCTTAAACATCAACTTCCTGTCACACTGAAACATCAAACTTAGCCGCATCGCCCTGGCTATACTATATACTATATACTCTATACAATATACTATATACTCTATACAATATACTCTATACTCTATATTATATACTATATACTATATACAATATACTATATACTCTATACTGTATAGAAAAATGAATTTTAGGTCACTTTTTGGACGACATGCCATAGTATGACTTTTTTTGAATATTTCGGACGACATAGTATGACTTTTTTTCCATCATATTTTGGACAACATACTTTGGATATTTTGGATGGGGTTTTTTTTGTCACTTTTTGGAGTATGACCTTTTTCTGAATTGACTTGCATGCCTCAAGTTACTTCTCACTGTAAGGCAACTCTAACCAGTGCACAATGAAAAAAAAATAAGTCACTCTTGGACTGTTTTTTTTTTGTTTGAGTTTTATATTGTTGACCTTTGGTTTGGTATTAGTAAGACTGCACATACAAACTCGAATCTGTGTGGCTTACCTTTACAGGCATTCACTCTTTGTGAATCATGTGGCTTATTGAGGGAACTCGCCCTCCGTAAACCATGAATCATGTGAGACCTGAGTGGAGCTGGAACCTGTGTCTTCATGAGGTCGTTTCCAGCCAGGCATCGGCATCTTAGATCGATGGACAATCTTCGGCGCCGGAGGATGAGTTGCGGCAGGAAAAAATGTTTCACAGAGTTCACTCAGAGCTTCCAGTGACTCAACAAGTAAAAGATTCTACTTCACCAAAGTTGCAATTAATGGTTCAGATTCCACCTTGGCCTGTTGATGGTGATTCTTTGTCATGACTTAAATAAAAATCACAAGTTATTTTTTACTTTGAAAATGCCGGTAGTTTTTCAACAACATGACTTTTCTTTGAATATTTTGGACGACATATTTTGGATTTCTGAACATGCCTCAAGTTACTTCTCAACTGCTCTAACACCACTCACTATGTCTGAAATATGAAAAAAAAAAAAGTCACTTGGATTTTTTTTGTTTTGTATAGTTTTTGACCTTTGGTTTGGTATTAGTACGACTGCACGTACAAACCAGAACCTGTGTGGCTTACCCTTACAGGGACTCACCTTAGGAGGTCTCGCCCTCCGTGAAGCACGTGGCTTACCCTTAGAGGGATTCGCTCTCTGTGAATTAAGAGGACTCGCCCTCAGTAAACCATGAACCTTGTGTGTTACCTCGGCAGGCAAACCATTAACCTTGTGTGTTACCTCGGCGAGTAAACCATTAACCTTGTGTGTTACCTCGGCGAGTAAACCATTAACCTTGTGTGTTACCTCGGCGGGGAACCCGTGTCTTCATGAGGTCGTTTCCAGCTCAGAGTCAGCGTCGTAGACCACTGAACTATCTTCGGTGCCCAAAAATTATTCACGGCAGGAGAAAGAGTTTTACGGAGTTCACTCAGCGCTTCCAGTGACTCAACTGACAGTCTGGTTAACTCAACAGGTAAAAGATTCTACTTCACCAAGGTTGCTATTAATGGTTCAGATTCCACTTTGGCCTGTTGATGGTGATTCAACTTTTAGTGAAGTTAAAACGTTTGGTGAAATTGAAAAAGTTTTGCATCCACAACACATTGCAGGAAGATATTTAATATCACTGCAGACCCCTTCGAAAACACGTATATCTACTATCCAAAGAAGGTCAGTGGTAATTTTGGTCACATTTGAATGAATATTTATGGACGGTGCAGTTATAGGTTGCAGTGAGCCAAAGATTTGTCACAATGCTATCTACCTCCTGAGAGGATTGGTAGCACAGTGGTTAGCACCGCTGTCACTCAGCCAGAAGGTTTGGGGTTCAGTCCCACCCTTTGTCATGACTTAAAAAAAAAATCATAAATTGACTTTGAAAATGCCAGACATTTTTTCAACAGCCCTGTAAGCCCTGAGGTGATTTAACATGAGTAATTTTGTTGGCCAATCCAAACCTGTGAATGACTTTTCTTTGAATATTTTGGACAACATACTTTGGATATTTTGGATGACTTTTTTTTATTACTTTTTCTGAACTGACATGCATGCCTCAAGTTACTTCTCACTGAGACAACATACCCTAACACCACTATGTCACACTATATCATGTCGGAAATATGAAAACAAAAAGTCACTTTTGGACTTTTTTTGTTTTGTATAGTTGTTGACTTTTGGTTTTGTATTAGTATGACTGCATGTACAAACCAAAACCTGTGTGGCTTACCCTTACAGGGACTTGCCTTAGGAGGTCTCGCCCTCTGTGAACCACGTGGCTTATTAAGGGTACTGGCCCTCAGTAAACCATGAACCTTGTGTGTTACCTCGGTGGGTAAACCATAAGCCTTGTGTGTTACCTTGGCAGTGGAATGTGGAGTATGACTTACTCTGTGTCATTCCCTGTTGCCACCAGGGGGCGCTATGACTATGAGTGAATATTACCATACAGGTGTCTTCAGGGCTGGACTGTTATCATATCTGTAATGTTTGGAGAAGGTCGGTCCATCTGCATAAGATTTAGAGCAACTTGTAGTTTCATGGCGAGATGCTCAAAATGGCCGCCACGCAACTTTTAATCCCAAACATGTTCAGAGTGCACAGAAAAAATGTAAAGTCGGTCTGACAAAATCCCTGGGAGGAGTTCGTTAAAGTGCAACATGTGCAAATCGCCAAAAATGGCGACTAAATTCAAAATGGCAGACTTCCTGTTGCGTTGATGTAATGGTGCAATGCAACTTTTTTGTACGTCTAGGTGTGATACACATGTCCACCGATTTCCGCGCATATACGTAAACATAGCCACTGTGTAGGGGGTGCGAGTGGCCACACCCACTCGCGACTCCACTAAAATACGAAATTTTTCACCGGGAGAGATTTTTGTACCAACTTTCATGAATTTTTGAATATTATAAAGCCTCCAAAAATGCATTCAAACTTTCAGGATAAAAATAATAATATTCGGTGCTCAGGCCCTAATAATTGGTAAATTTTCATGAAAGAATTGCTATCATCAACAGATTTAAGTATACAACACATGTAAAGTGATTTAATTTGATAAATACAATAACATTTTAACATGTTTCTCTGCATGTGTATCAGCAGTGTGTGCAGCAGATTTTTAATATTGTATGCATTATTTTCCTGTTTCTGAGTTTCATTTTTTTAAATTTAGATTTGATTTTTGCAGTTGCCTTCTCAGCTAGAATGCATAGTGACTTTTGGCATTTATTTTGTTTGATGTGAGCTTCAAACAAGTGCTAATAGGTAGAGACTTTTCTAAACATCAGAGGCACTCTTCATCAGAGACTTAGTGGCCTGTCCTCATCAGTTTTCCCCTTGTGTTTGGCTCACTTAATGGGTTTTATGTCCAATCAATTACAAATGAAAGAACTGCTCTGGAGTAACTCCTGGACTTTGTTAAGCACAGTCCTAGAAACAAATCATACAGTTTATCTTGGAGCTATTTTTCATTCTGTATGTGATTGTTCCTTCAGTTTCTCACTTGGGGAAATATTTGCCTTTGCTTCCCACAAGCTTCTAACAACATATCTATACATTTTATGTATTACTGTCTTGGGGGAGATGTACATCATTTCACCTGAAGGCTCACTTGCCTGTCCAGCTGTGCTGTGAAGAGACCTCTCTACAGTTAAAGATCCACTGGTTAACTGACAGTTTTCTGGTCCTTGCACACTATGTTAAGTATGATTCCCCCAACTCAGCAAAGTTGTTACATTTTTTTGAGGCATTGGCTTCTCAGACATTTTTTTAGGCTTATTGTTTTTTGTGCTGCATTTTGAGTTTGGACAACATCTGGTTCCAATCTGCAAATGGCTGGTAAAAGCCCACTTTTATCTCCAATTGGAAACAGATAGGTCTACAAAACTGCATGATGTACCAGTTTATTCACTTTCACAAAGAAGCGTGATAATACTGCCTAGTTTCAAAGCAAATGTAAACATCATGACAGAGACCTGATTGAAGTTGATTTCTGTCTTTTATTCTCAATGCCAGGTGGCTGAATGACCCCGCCTGTGTCCTTGGCCGGAGCTCCGGTTGGGACCCTGACGTCTGTGTGGATTGAATGACTTTTTATGGCTCCCTAAATCAATCATGAATAAAAGCACATATGGCTGTAGGGCTGGCTTCTGGGTTGTCCATTAAATTGCAAAGGGTGCAATAATTTGCCATGCATCCATCCAAACGAAATCCCTAAACTCCAAAGATGAATATCTCAATTGTTATTGGATGCCGATATTTTCCTCCCAGTCAAAGCTGTTTTTAACCACATTCTGGCATCCCATCTTCCTGTGGCTCGACAAGGCATTTCAAAATTCAGTGTGTCTCCAGTACTTTAAGTCCAAATGTAAATCTATTTAAGTACAATAAACTAGGTGATAATCATTGTGCAGCGATAAAGGGAAATTGAGTTAAGAAAGTTCAGTATTATATTTTCTACTGGACAGCCAAACATTTTTTGGCTTTTCCCTTCATGATAAAATATTCTACCTTGTAACAGCACATGTATTTTACAGACCTCCAGACATTTCAACAGGTCTAACATATAGTGCAGGAAAGGGGTAATGTACTGATGAGTAATAATTAAGAAAATAGGCTGCAGTAAAGAAAAAGGAAGCCAGTAGTAATTTGGATGATGACACATCACGGGTTACACTATTAGTGTTGCACTGTTTCCAGAAGAAAACTGAGCGCAAGATTGGTTTCCCATAAATTATCTCTACTGAACGTACTCATCTCTCTGTGCGTCCGTAAATTATTTTACTGTGCTCATGTGGTCTGTGAATGTATCCCAGAAAACCTTGTGGGGAAATACGCGGGCTCTGACTACATACTAAATACGTCTCGGTTTCCATGGCTCCCTTTTGTTTATCTTTGCGCTGCTCCATCAGAGTGGTATTTACAACTTTCCATTCAAAATATTTGAAGGGACGTTGTGTGATTGTTTCAAAGGACCACAGCAGTGGTTTTGCATTTTACAATGCATTTTACCACATGTTACTGCTGACAACTTTGTGCTTTTCAGACCGTCTCAGTGCTCACTGAGTTCCATTAATTGGAGTAAAGGATGGAAATCTACACAAACGGATTTTAAACATGCTTGAGATAGCTACTGCTTAATAAAAAAAAATAAAAAAAACCAGCACTAGTTGGTCCAAGTCACAGTGTATGCTAATATTAAACATACTTTAACAAAAATATGTGTAGACCTGATATTGTCAGTGAAGTTTTGATGCTCACTGTGATGGAATGGCTGTCTCAAGCAAGTTTCAAATCTCTGTATGGCTGAAGTCATTCAATGTCTGGAATACAGGCACATTTCAAATGTACATTTTGGTATGTCATTGTCAGTGACATCTTGAGGAACATACAGATATCACACTGATGGACTATGTATTTCTTATGTGCTGTATACATGTTCGATCACAACTGTCGTATTTTTTGTCTTTCCCAGTTCCTTGAAATGGTGACGACTGTGTGCCTGCAGTCAGATTCAGCTCTGTGTGACCGTAACATGGCAATCTCCAATCTCCATGTGCTATATAATGACTCAGTGCTTTTAAACCCGGTGTTTGTAGATGGGTAGTGTACAGTCAAAGGCAAAAATAAAAAAATTACAAGCAGAACAGCGCACCAATTAAAAGATGTGTTCATGGACTACACAGATGTTTTGGACCGCTGTTTTTCTGCAGCCTGCAAATTGGCAACAGGTAAGCTGTCTAAACACAGCAATGCAGCCAATACAAGAACTCATATTCCTAACAACATTTGTATTGAGGACGAGCTTGCAAAAAACAAAAAACAAAATAAAAACACCTGCATTGTTGCCAGTTTAAGTGTTGACGAGGGGCGGCTGCTCTAAATGTCAGTGCAATGCATGAGTAAAAAGTTTAAAAGGTGTGTGGTCCTACTTAGAATTTTTAATCTCCATGGGTTACTCAGTGTTATGGCTACCCAAACTCCATTAGCTCACCTCAAGCACAGTTCAAATGACTCCAGTCGCAGCATCCAATTATACCTCACCATACATTCAGACCATTTGGGCCATTTGTTTTGTGAGGCATGACTCACATGTATGTATGCTGTTGAGTCATGTCCTACTAAGGTAGTTTTGGTGTGGCCTCTGCATCATTTACAGTGTGTGTGTGTGTGTGTGTGTGTGTGTGTGTGTGTGTGCCTGTGTGTGTGTGTGTGCCTGTGTGTGTGTTGTTAGTGTGTGCCAACAACTTGTATAACAGACAAGTTACAGGTAGTTTTTACAACAGATGACATTCTTAGAAAAGTTCACACCCGTAATTTCAATTACAAGTGATCTACATCTTCACCAGTCTAGCTATAAGAAACATGACTGTGTGAAATGTTACTTTTAAATATTTCAACACAATTCTGTGGCTCATTAAAGATTAACTTTTTGAAAGTGAAAAAAAAGCTCTGTCAAAAAACTTAATTATGGTGGCTGACAGTAAAATTGAACTGCCAATATCGAGGCACCCAATGGTGAACAACCACCCTTGAGTGCATGATTTATATTGTGAGCTGATATAAGTTGTGTGATTGCTCAAGTTGTGTTCCTGTGGTGACTCTCCCACAGCCCTTTGCAGCTGTGGCTAACATGGAGCCACACACCCACGTGCCCCCTGGTGAGAGCTTGGCAAACCAGAGCAAGAACAATGCCAACCATCCGATGGAGACAGGAGAAAATTGGAACACAGAAGGGAAACAGAAACAAATGCTTGTTTGTAACAGCGCTGTACACATATTCAAACAATTTACTCATAATGTAAATCCATTCAAGGTGTTTCTCTACTGTATGCATTCATATATACACCAGTTTTGTGTGATGTATTAATGTGACAAAAACTTTGATGGAATGTCAAGACAGATACAAAACTCTTTGAAAAAGTTCTCAAGGGCTGATTGGGTTCAGAGTGAGGACTGTCTCAGAGTTGGAGAGGCAAAGTTAAAGTACTCATTAAGCAGTACAAAGGTTCCTTTTCAAGTATTGTTATTTAGACTGGAGTATACAAATGCATTACTGTTTAATCAGCATCCTAATGTCAGTACAGTGTATTTACTCTGGAATATAGTGGAGTGAAAATATAAAGTAATGAAAGCTAAAATACCTCTTTTTTTCCTTTGGTACTTTTCTTGTGTAACTTCACCTAGTAGCATTCCATCATTTAATGATAAGTCCAAGAAGACACTAAAGACAAATAAGATTAAAAAAAAAGAAAGAAAAGAAGATCAATACTATCACATAAGAGACAAAGTCAAACATAATTATCATCACACCGGAAATTAAAATTGCAATATGTTGTTAAAGCCTCTATCCAGGCAGCAGAGTCAGACATGAATCAGTTTGATAAAACAATTGTCAATTGCTGTGGTCTCTGATCTTTTGATCCTCACTTGGCTGTGAAGAATCCTTTGAACCTTTTGAGATTCTTAACTGCTACATTGTGGTTTCTGTGTGTCCATGCCAGAGCCAGAAAATGGATGGCATGTCCTTGCACCCAACTAAAGTTCTCCTACACTTGGGCCACAATTCAGTCATTGCACACAGATGTCACACAGAACAGACAGAAGAACCAAGTAAAGGCCACCATGTGTGGAGCCGTTTCAAAACACAAAACAGGAATAAAATGATCTTTTGTTCCTCCCTGATCTGATATGGAGGGGATGAGACTGTGACAGCTGTATGGCGTCAAAGGGCCTCTGCTCACGTATGTATCTACTCAGCACATTTGCTTTCTCATCCCACCCAGCCCTTTTAAAGTTCCAGTCTTTCACTTCGTTGTTTCATTACCAGGAGCGAACAGCACATTATCCCCACGTCATCTTCCAAATGTTTCCAAGTCTAATCACGTGTGGTACTGGTACAGATAATGAGGAACACATGTTTGGCGGTGGCTAATGCGTCTAACATGGGATAGCCATGCTTGTTTAGCTTTTGGAGTCTCTTATGTAATTCTCCTATAATGCTGAACAGGAAATGGTCAAAAGTCCTGACAGTCACTTTTTGGATGATACACACCATTCTGCCCTTCATTGCCTTCAACGGACCTAAAGAGCTGCTATATATTAACAAGAATTCTACCACCTGGACAAAGGCTGGGAGCTCAGCCTGCAGAGAGCCAGCTGTGAATGTGCTCATGGCCCTGAGGCTTGGCTCTGACATGGGAGGGACACGTGGGAGGGACTCCAAGTTCTCACAATACTCCCAAAAATGCACGTATACTGATGCATCTGTATAAACATAATCTTACACATCTGTATATGTTGAGAAAAAATATCACCTTTGTGTTTTTAAGTCTTTCTGTCCAGTACACCACATGCTTAAGGATAATTGGGTTTATATGTTGATAAATATCTACATCTGGACTTAAAATGATTGTTTGGTTGTTAAAACATTTCAAATCTGCCTTCCAATGGACATGTGAGTTTTATAGTGAGAGTTAATCAGTCCAGTCTCTTTCTGGACCAATCTTCAGAAGTTCCCCAGACAAATCTACTGCCATTACATGATTCAAGAAGAACATGTACTTGGCTCCTGTAGATGAGCAAGATGTGATGTAAGCTGCTGGGCTTCCAATAACATTGCAAAAAATATAAAATAGCTAAAAAAGGAAAATGTCAGAAGTGATGAAAAAGTGATGAAAAAAAGGAGATTCTATCTATCTATCTATCTATCTATCTATCTATCTATCTATCTATCTATCTATCTATCTATCTATCTATCTATCTATCTATCTATCTATCTATCTATCTATCTATCTATCTATCTATCTATCTATCTATCTATCTATCTATCTAGTTGTCGTTTTCAATAATAGCTTTTTTTGTATGGTTAGTACTTTGTGTTTCTCTTCTTGTAGCTGGCAATTACAGAAATTATGTAACATTTCATCACTCAGAAGAGAACACAGGAGTTTTATGTTGAGCTGAAATCCCACAATGACTTCAAGCCATGCAGTTTCTCCAAACCCAGCACCACGTTGCAGATCTCACATGAGCAGCCAAGCTCTTTCAAATCCAATTATGCTGACAACACAAACATTTACAGTTTCTTAATGTGGCTCAGATTTCTGTCAATGGATCAGGAGGCCATGTCAAGCCAAGTAACACTTTTTGTTGACTGTACTGTCTCCTTTTATACCTCAACCATTGATAAACACTACCAGTGCTGCTGCATCCTATTGTTCTGTTAAGTCTTTTGTCAAGCAGGACTGAATGGGAATATTGTAACACAAAGGTCAATTGTTTCATGCACATGTTTGCCAGACTATTGTGCTGTCACAAATGGTTAGTTGCTGGGAAGGAAGGAAGTGCTCACTTATGAGGCTATCTTACCATCAACAGTAAAACTGCAACAGACTCCATTGGCTTTGATATCTTTTGAGTATCCCACATACAGTATGCTGCCAGTGCAATAGGTGTTCGCAGTTCTGTTTTAATCACACAGTGCGTGAAGAGTTGCTGTGCCCTCACGTACAATTATATTTTCACCCTGTGTACTGGGCCTGTGGTAGGTTCTTGGGATGGGCCCCTTTTTTTTTTGACCCTATGTTGGATTGTAGGATACCAATTTCAGCTTGGAGGATACCAATAGATTAGTAGAATATACAACAGAGGCCCACCATGTACTCTGCTGTCATCTCTGCTAGGTTAAATGGATTGACAGCGGGGCCAAGGGAAAGAAGGAGGGAGACGAAGAAAAAGAAAACAGTTTGGGTTGTCCCAGCTGTTACAACTCCATTGATGGAGCAGTCCAGAGGAGCATCTGCAACATGTTGCTTCATTCCCAGCTTTGCCATCTTTCAAAGACCATTGGAACGCCTGAGAAAACATTTAGGAGAGACCACTCAGGTCCTCTCATGACTGCTCAAGCTGGTCACAAATCCACAACCGACTTGCTATAAGTTACTCTGCCAGCTCTGAGTGATCCCTGTCTCTGCTTCTACTACAGCATCAGAGAAGACTAAGAGAAATATGACAACACAATTTATGAAATGAAATGAAAGAAAAGGAAGCGAAGAGAAATCAAAATATTAAAGAAGCAAAGGAGGGCAAAAGTATGACTCACAGAGTGGACCTTGATGTTGTGTGCTTCATTTTTATGACCCTTTTATATTAAATGGGCTTGCATCAAGTGCATGTACAACAGTTTATCACAAGTGTGTGTCTGCATTTCTTTTTGTTTACTGATGGAGCGGGAAAAGTGTTCAGGCCATTCACAGAGTTCAGAGATGGCTTTACAATCATATTTAACTTAAAAACATTGAAATGATCATTTATCAAAGCTTAATAATATTTTTTTTTTTAAAAGGCCATTAAACAAGAATAATACCAAAAAACAAATGAATCAGATGGAGTGAAAACATACCAAAGTCACACGTGAGGGGACAACCAATGTCATGGAAAAATGTTTTACACTTAAAGATGATATTTCACTAAAAGCCTCAAGTAAGGATAAATGTATATCTGATCAATTGCAATGGTATTCCCTAAGTTGTGTAATTTGTACTGCACTGCAGTCCACACAGGAATCATTGTAGCTCCACTTCTATCCAGTATACTTTTCACTCTGGATAATTATTTGCAGGTTAATTGTCTGGGGTTTTGCTGTACCAAGGGAGAGGAGGGAGTTTTCATAAGTAAGTGGGGGAGCCGGTATATGGTGATGGGCTGAGGGGAGGAGGAGTGGTCTCAACCATGCTAGGCTACAATAAAAGGCACTTGCCTGGACCTCTGAGGAGCCCAAACTTTCCAGTAGCACCACAGGCGGCTGCTGCACAAAGACAAACGGAAGGAGGGACGGCTAGATGAAAAAAAATTAAAAGAGAAGAAGTATTTTTAGATAACATTCGGCTTTCTTTAAATATTTATGTCTTAGATAACTTAGTGCATTTAAAACAAAACGTTTTATCTTTATATTTTCATTGAAGAAGCCCCTTTGTGTAAAAAAAGAGAAAATGATGAGTCTGCTGTACATCACAATAATCTCCCTGACCCTGGCTGGCAGTGCGTACAGTCAAGTGACGAGCCCTTCCTCACTATCACCAGGTAAGATTAAAAATAATGAAAGAATATTGTGATATTTCACTACGTGGATGATTGTGTGTGTTTGTTACCACCTTTTATGAATGCATGTGTGTAAGTGTACAAAGTGTTACCATGCTTGGAGCAGAAGAACAGGAGGAAGAGCTGAGTAAGGGAACTGAGCAAAGTGGTACCACAGCACAGGCTTGTGTAACAACGGGATCATTGTAGCAGTAGGTAACAGAGTCGTCTCTGGGGTAACACACACACACACACACACACACACACACACACACACACACACACACACACACACACACACACACACACACACACACCATACAGTCACAGTGTGAATCACCATTGACTCGTTGACTTGCTGCATACAGACCACCACAGCATGGACTGGCTGGTGAATAAATTACCCAGTCATTCACAGGAGCTTACAGCCCGCTCTACTGAATGACCACCACATGATAATAACACTAGTTGTACTCTTAAAATGGGTCACAAGTGCCTCAGTGACTGAAACTGGGCTGGTAGCGCTTGTCTCTTTTTGGATATAAAATTTTCCAGGCATGAGAAAATACCAGAAATTTCCCATAATACAATTTTGGCCTTTTCTCATTTTTTTCTGTAATTTTACTTTCTGACACTTCCCACTGCAGACAGAAACAGAAAAAAAAAAACCGAGAAAGACACTGTATCAGAGAGCACCTGCTCTCCATCATAAGGCTGTTATGATTTCAAATTCACACCCGCCTGCAGGATGACACTGTGAGATGGTGGCTGCAACTGCAAGCTATAGAATACTAGAATAGATCCACTGCTGCAGTGAAAGGAAAAATGGGCTAGTTGGAAGCCCTCATGTTATATGTATTGAGTGATATTTAATGTGCTTTCACAAGCCCTGCAAGCTGACTCAGTAGATGTCAAATTAGAGATGTCTCAGCTTTTTCTCTTCCAGAGCAGAGGAAATGGCTCATCTGTGGGGAGAAGAGTTTAAACATTGAAATTTCTCCCACAGGCCAGTGATGTCACAGATGTTTGTGTTTGCATGTGTCTATACAGAGTGCTCCAATGTTTATAAATGACCTCATAGTGTGCAAGACATAAAAGCTTTTGCTCAGCTCAGGCCAGCTCAATCATTGTTCCATACAGTATATTTTATTAGCCATATGAGCTATGTATTCTCTGTCTGTTCATGGGGCGTTGCCTGTCCTTATACATACTGACTCACTCTGGCACTGGGAGCTTTTGGAAACCAGCCACGAAAACAGGCAGCGTGACAAGAGCGAAGTTAAGATTAATGACCCACAGCCAAATGTATAGACCCCCATGCTGAACAGCGGCCAAATGACTATGTCTTTCCCTGTGAGGTAATAGTCTGTTAGGTCTCACGCATACTGTGGTTGTTGGTTACTGAGGCTTAGCCCAGTTGCTAAGGCTGGGTGGGAAAAGGGGCTTGGCTGGTATTGGGCTGAGGCTGGGAGTTGAGTTGAAAATGTGTTTAGGCTAGGAGATGAGATGTTGATGGAGCCATGTTCGGTGCTGTTGCATTTGTATTGATTCAACTTGAGTCACAATTTAACAACTGATTTTGATGACAATCTATTGAACACATGTGCCAATGATTCATTATGTGCACTCATGAGAGTGTGCACACACACGCATGCTTTGATTTGTGCTCGTTCTGCATGACAGAAAGCAGGAAGGAGTTTATTGGAATTAGTGAGCAGGAGTTGGCCTGCTGTGTTTGTCCCAGCTGTGCTTGTTAATTCTTTCTCCATATTGACACAAGTGAGCCAGCAGCAGAAGAGAGCAAGGCTGTGGGATGCTGTAAAGCATCTCATGCCTTGCTGCTCTGTCAGAGGGTGTGGCACATTGTGCACACATGGATATAAACATGCAGACTGCTCTCTCAGATTTCCATCCTTTCAATAAGGAGGGATTTTAGCCATTTCTGATTATTCTGTAACTTAAAGTGCTCAGAGATTTTAACAGCATAACTAGACTCTTGTAGTTTGAAAATATACAGAATAATTAGTGGACTTGGACCACTGTAATGTTGTTAATTTACAGTCCAGTGTTGCAAAGAGGCAGATGGTTCCAATCACTTGCTAATACAACCTTTTACAGAGTGAGGGAGAATTGTGCTTTGTAATAAAATGGCAGTAGGTCTTGGCTGCAGCTGCTGAGCTTTTTTTATTATTATTATTTTCATACACGTGTTCATTTAGTTCATTGCTGTGTTTTCATTTGCAGTCAATCATTTTCAGATAGAAATCATTCTGCATTATCTGACCAACCATTTTTATGTTAAATGTAAAATATTGGTACCACCTTTGACCCCAGTGGGTTGTATGTGCTTTGGGGTAAGTCATAGACATGTATACACATGTAGTGAAAACATTTCCCCTTGGTGATTAATAAAGTAACTACCTACCTACCTACCCGGAGAAGAAAGGGTTATTTCTCTTCCCAAAAGGCTAAGTAAACACAACAGGCTGTTGCTTTATGAGTGTACTGAGCCCCACATGTTAGGGGCCACATGATCCTGTGGGACATCTGTCTGCTGGTAACTGCAGGAGCAGGAAAGAGAGTGAAATTACTTTCAACATGCCTGTTTTTTGGGCTGCTACCACTGTATCACAGGAATTACCATCAAGGTTGCTCTAGAATACATATGCCTAAGAGTCTGAGCTCTTTAATATGCTTTCATTTCATTTCAAGCTCTCGTCTCAGTAGTACATTGGCACTGTGACATTTAATCAACCTCCTTCTTCCATCTCACATTTCAGAAACCACATCCAGTGGTTGGTCTTCATCTTTAGACAGAACAATGTTTACACAAGAAAGTATAATGAGCCACTTTATTCTACTCTACTCTAATTTCCTTAGTAAGATTTGGAAATTTGGAAATTTTTAGGCATAAATGTTGGATGGCATAACATCTGTTGAGCTGGTGTTGACGTCACCATCGCCCTTACGTTTGCCAGAGCTTTTGGTGAGCAGTTTGATCCTTCTGGATCCCTCAGGTTTCAATCACACTTCATGCAACTGCTACCCATGAAGAGAATTTATGAGGCTCGGAGAAGCTGAGTCATTTCGCACTGACAGAACAGGTAAAAAGGAATCTTGTCCAGACGGCTTTTATACTCCACATTGCTCTCAACCACATTAATAATTAGCAGCGGCAGAAGGGTGTTTCCTAGCTCATATAATACCTGGCATCTTGCTGACCACTCAAGAGGTGAGTGAGGCTACTGGGTGTGGTGCTTTGGTAATAGAAGCACTCACTAGCATGCGTAGCCTTATGAAATAAATTAGAAAATTAAGTTTAAAGTGGCATAAGGTGGGAGTGAAGGGTAGATTAGGTCTGTCAGCAGTGATTCTGCTAATTAAATCCTTGAGCAGGAGTGCTCAATACTAATGATTTGAGTACCAGGCATGGTAGTAGGCATGGGTGTGATTAGAAGTTGATTCGGTGTCATTCTTTGTGTGTGTGTGTGTGTGTGTGTGTGTGTGTGTGTGTGTGTGTGTGTGTGTGTGTGTGTGTGTGTGTGTGTGTGTGTGTGTGTGTGTGTGTGTTGAGGGAAGGTTTTGGGTTGATCAGAATATAAGGCCGCAAGCCAGTAACCCCCTTTTATTTCCGTTATTACCCATGTGGGAAACGTTTTCCATGTTGAAGAGCCAGTGACACATTACACCACTCATGGCTCTGGTGAGGCTGCTCAAAGTGAGGCGCCTCAACATAAATGCTGGGAATTCATCAGAAATCAGAGACGGACTGCTTTAGACACAGATCTTTAGGAAGAAAATAAATCAGACACAGGAGAAACTCAGGTTGTTTTTTTTTTTGTAGGGAATATCAGACTCTGAAGGGACAATGTTTAGTCACCTGGATTTAGCCAAAAACTGCCTGGTTGCATGAAATTAATAATTATGTCTGAGACCACATTATAGCTTAAAAAAAACAAACAGCTGATTTTGTCTGTTATGTAATTATCATATTGTATGACCAGTCCTGTGCATTGCCTCTTACCTCATCTTGCTTTCATTTACAAGGTGAGGCCTGTGGTGTGTTTGTGCGTTGGGTTGGTGAAGGGAGGGAGTTATATGAGGGGCGGGCTGAGTGGGTATAGGTTGTCGAGTGGGGTCAGAGGTCCTGTACATTCATTTATCTGTTGCTTATTATTGTCTAACTCAGACTACCCCTTGCTAGCTGGGGTCTTCTTAACTAAGCAAGTCTTGTGAGGTCTAAACATGAAGGTCAGGGGTTGATGGGAACCCATGGTGAGACACAAATGACCTGCCATTTTAAGCTAAAGGAGGGTCTAGTTTGGAGTGGGATGATAGAAAGGGAGAGCACAGAGGAAATAAGTGAAAGAAAAAAAGTATGATAACAGCAAGATTCTGTATTTTGTTAACTATATCATATGCTCACTTTTCCTGTTATTCATTTGGTGCCTGACATGTTTAACACAAATCAGATGGAGGGGATGAAAGATAAGCACTTCATTTTGAGGATTAATTCTGAGGAACCAAAGGCTTAGCAGGAAGGAGACTGAAGAGGATGATTGGCTCCAGGGGCAGAGGACTGGCGGGTGCCCAAACACTTTGCTTTAATAAACCAAACAGGATAAGTCCAGACCCTTTGATAGTTTTGTGAAAGAATACTTTTCACTATAACAGTATAGGTGTATGCACATGCACTGTTTAACAACAATGCATACAGTTAACACATGTCAAAACATGTGGTCTAACTATTATGCACAAAAGGCAAAAGCCAATAAGAGGGAAGAAAAGCATTGTCTAGAATTTATTTTCTTTTTTGGTGTTTTCTAAAACGGACTCATTCTATATCGATTTTTTGCCAAGCACACAGGAAAGCAAAAATTCCTGAATGTAATCTTTGAAATTAATGTATAAAAATAGCTCTATAAACCCCCCCAAAAAATTTCCAAGTCCAAGTATCAAACTGCAGTAAGGTTATATCATGTTGTCTTCTTTTCTAGCCAAGGTTTTTGCTGACCTAGGGGGCAACGTCACCCTGCACTGCATGGTCCTATCCTCAGACACCTTATCCTTTGGTATCCGAGTCAAGTGGACCAAGGTGGCAGATGATGAAGCATTGAATGAGGATGTGCTGATTTCAATGGGATTCCACAAGAAGACCTATGGAAAATTTGAGGGCCGTGTCTTTATGCAGGAGCAAGACAACGAAGATGTCTCCATAGTAATAACTGATGTCTCCATGGATGACATGGGAAAATACCGCTGTGAGGTCATCAACGGGGTGGACGACACCTTGCAGGAGATCATCTTGGAGGTGCGAGGTGGTCTCTCTGATGGTAAATCTGGATTTTATTGTTATTATTTCTATTTTGAAACTTAACTCTTGGGATGGGCCTTAAAATACAAATTAATAAAGCCACTGTGATTACATTAGTGTAAAATCAGCATTTTATACATGTGCTTTCCTTGTTGAAAGGGCATCGTCACAGATCAAGCATCTTCCTCAGCAATGTTTTTGTTTCTAGTTTTTGAAAACATCCACATTTCATTGTCTTGTTGAAGAAGAAAAACAAAATAACAGACAGCTTGGGTGATTTATCCCAACCGCTGTAATGATTCAGGAATGATTACATTTGAATAATGTTCGACATCAGTAAACAGATACATATTCTAGTTCATATCCTCAAATATCTGACTTACATCTGATTTTGTATTTACTATATTGTCTTCCTTTTAAGATGTGGACACAAAGAGGAACTGCTTTTTATGGTTTTTTTTTTTTTTTTTTTTTAGACATATCTAGTTAATTCCTGATATAGTTAATTACATGTTGACACATTAAATCATTGCAGTATATCAAAACACTTTAGTGCAAAAGGTCAATGCTCAATCACCTTTTTTTGATCATTTGCACATTTTAGACAAAAAGTAATATTAATAGAATAATATTGATTCCAATAATCTTGTAAAACATTTGACTATGTATTGACGCATAAGGAAGACATAATGATCAGTAAACCATCTGCATATTTCTGCAAGTAAGTGTGCAGCATCATGACCATATTTCATTTTTAAATCACTGTTTAACTACTTCTTAGATCCATGCAGTTAAAATGTTTAGGAGTTCCTTGAACTTAAAATTCAACTCAACTCAACACCTACTTTTCCTTCGATGATTATTTCTTCAGTGCAGAAGGGCAAATAAAGAAAAACTTAATGAATTAGCAAAGCCCAGTATCATGTCAAAGGGTGTAATACACCTTCCAGTCCACTAGGGGACAATGTGTGCACGTCAACCTCACGTAGGAGTCAAAAATACACTTTCATCCTGCAGACCGGGTTTTGAGCCCGAGTAAAAGCTGCATGGATTTCTTTGAAGAAATATTTTCCTAATCCTCTGTGGTTTGCTTTCCTAAAACTATTCATGTTTTTTTGTTTAAAAAAAACAAAAACTAGTTACATGGTCTTTCACGCCTATGAGGAGCAAGACCGTGACATGTTCTCTAGTGGACTGGGGGGTCTATTATATGTTTTGGCATGATACTTGGGTGGTTAGCAAAGTTTGGCCTCTGGAAACCACTG
This sequence comes from Embiotoca jacksoni, assembly GCF_022577435.1. NCBI lineage: Eukaryota > Metazoa > Chordata > Actinopteri > Embiotocidae > Embiotoca > Embiotoca jacksoni. The sequence continues at coordinate 14,224,353 of NW_027185436.1, read as the reverse complement.
CCAGAAAGCTTCTGTACCTGAAAGACTATTAGGTCTTTATTCACAACCATAAAACTAAACACACTGTATTGTATGCCAGCTAAGTCTACTTTCCTGGAAAGACTACTGTGGAGTCCAAGACCACACACACATTCTTCATATGTCTATAGGCCTGAGTTGCTGTAAACAGCATCAATTGAACAGAAATTAAACTAAGATTAAGATTTTTGGTTTATGAAGTGCACTGAGGCCAATCAACTAATAATATACTACAACAGATTTTGTTATTGTATTACTGTATTTTGAATAAGAAATACACTGGCAGAACATGTATGTGAACCCTTTGGAGTTACAAGATTTTCTGCTTTAACTGGGCAAACAATGTGATCTGGTCACACGAGAGTGAACACATTTGTTTATCTTTTGTGTTTTTATTGAAGACACCCATTACAAATTCACAGTACTGTGTGTTAGTGAACCCTTGGGTTTAATAACTCCGCCTTCGGCAGCAATAGCCTCAAACATCAGACCAATCTTTGGCAGTCATTCGGGCCTTCTTTTCACAAAGTCTTTTGTAGAATGCCTTTGGACTTATCTCAGATGGAAAGAGTAGTCACATTACCAAACCATCTCCATTTATAGACAAATTGCCTAAATGTGGACTGATCACTATCTATAAAATAGCTTATTTAAAATTTTAAACTGTTTCAGAAATTAGTTTTTTTTGATTAAACGACCTCTGATATCTTTTCCTATTTAGAATGGATCTTCATTCAGAGTAATAGGTTGACTTATTATTCTCTTCTGCCTTACTCAGGTGTTACATTTCCTTACACTCCCCATGTGGGCCGATACAACCTGAACTTCAACGATGCTGTGCAGGCCTGTATGGACCAGGATTCTGCAGTTGCCACCTTTGAGCAGCTGTTTGACGCCTGGATGGCCGGTCTGGACTGGTGCAATGCTGGCTGGCTGAACGATGGTACAGTGCAGTATCCAATCACCAAACCCAGAGGCCCTTGTGGTGGCTCCAACAGTGGGCCTGGCCTCAGAAGCTATGGACGCCGAAACAAGCAGTTGAGCCGCTTTGATGTGTTCTGCTATGCTTCTGCACTCAAGGGTGAGTTTTTAGAAATTGTTGCCCATAAGTTCAATTTGTTATTTATGTTTTTCATTACATTAGTGTTGGGCATCCACCAGGAAAAACAATAACCACACAGACCAGTATACAACTACTAGAAAGAAAGGCTAACTTCTTCTGACCAAGTCTTTTGCATTCTCTGCTATCAGGACATTTCTACTGGCTGGTCCAGCCCGACAGGCTGACCTTTGACGAGGCAGTGCAGGCATGCTTTGACGACGGTGCAGAGATTGCCAAGGTGGGCCACATCTACTCTGCCTGGAAGCTTGAGGGCTACGATCGCTGCGATGCTGGCTGGTTGGCCGACGGAAGTGTCCGCTACCCCCATCTCCAGGCCTCGCAAGAACTGCAGCCCCACGGAATCTGCAGTGCGCTTTGTTGGATTCCCCGACAAGCAGATAAAGTCTTATGGTGTCTATTGCTTCAAGGCTGAGCAGCAGTGAAGTGCTTAGATAGGAGTAGGGAAGCCATAACCACCAAAGAGCAGCAAGAACCACAACAAGTAAAGTCAACAATGAAGCAGATACGCTTTAGATCTTAACTAGCATGAACTCAATACCTTTCTGAAGCTGTGATAACCCTAAAACAAATACTGTACATCTTACACTCATATGCAACGAATGACAAAATGTTCTATAGTCATTGAGTTTTGGTTTTCTCTAGCTGTGCATTTACTGATTTTACACAGACTCTTGGGTAAAGGGCAACAGTGTTAAAGTATGAGTGACGTGACAGAGACAGGAACTTAATGGTCAATATCATTAAGTTTAGTTTGTCTTCCACAGAAAAATTAGACGTGAAGTTCAGGATTAAGAGCAAATGTGCTGTTGTGCAGATTAAATGTGCTGCTTTAAAAATTGTCAAGAACAGAACAATGTGATATTTCATTTTATCAAGTACATCAATGAAATACCGTATATAGATTGCAGTCATAAACAAAGTTTGGCTAGCATTTTTCAGCTATGAATATATGCATGTTATACTGCAGTAAGTAATCAATTGAATCCATCTCTAATCACAGTTGAAGCTCTTTTTTCCAGACCTCTAAAACTTCAGGTTTCTAAACTGAAGGAGTTGTGATCAAATCAACTGCCAAGAAAATGAATGTAAATGTCTTGGCCTGTGACCTTTTCTGCATTGAAAGTTTCTATTAGATCAACTCCCAAACACAATCTGAAATACTTTTTTTTTTTTTTTTTTTTTTACTAAATTAGCTGTACAAAATGTTTTTACTTTTTTATGATGGTTTAATGATAGATTTTTACACTTTCATAGTGTTTTTTTTTTTTTTTAAGAAGTACAGATTTGTTTTCTTATACTTGCAATTTTTTTTGCAAAATGTTGTTTTAGACAAATTTTAACAAATTATAACTGGCACAGACAAGGAGGATTCCAGCTAAATAGTGAATGCAGAATCGGTACAGATATTTCCCCTCTGGCCTGAACCAATACAAAACCAAACCCATGATTGTCTAACAATGATTGCAATTTGCTAAGATAGACAAGAATTCTAACATTACAGTAATTACTGTACAAGTAAAATTATTAAATGTATGTAATGGGCAGAAGTTCGCTCTGACTGCTGAGAGAGTTTTACATATTCTATTCCTTTAAAGGGCTGATTAGTCCTGATGATCAATCCTAATACAATTCATTGACAGTCATGCTGTCGTAACTGGAACTAAATGCATCTCTAATAGTTTCCTGTGGACCACAGTGAATAGATAGCACAATTTATAGGTATCAGTCACAAACATTATTTGAAATCTTGTGTTTTTGCTAGATTATTTTGTTTTACTTTCTCTAACCCTGGGCACTGACATATGGTACTTACTGCAGATTACATGTGATTATGGTGATGTATTGTTTGTAAAAGCAAAACTGAAAAAAGGTCTGTCAAACTTGTGTATTTGTATACACTTGCCCATGAAAAAAGACAATGGTATTTTTGTATCTTATCGCCATGTACCTTTTTCAACAAAGCAGTTTGAAATAAAGAACACGACTTTTAAATCCGGCTTTCGAAGTTTTCCTTCATAGTGTTTTATGAGGAGATGTGGATGTTTAAGCAGAGATTTAAACATTATTTTTCAAGCTGCCAAATAGGGGGCCTCGTATCTGGCGTAAACCCATGTCATTGAGAGGATTTAAGATTATACTCTCTTCACATTTATTTGTTCTTTGCCATTTTTATATTCAGTGCCAGGCAGCCAGCACACCACAAAGTTAGACAAAGAGAACAGTACCACAGTCTTTAAGAGGCTTGTGTGCAATCCCTGGGAATGGGGTCAGCTTTAGGTGGATACAGCAGGGACATGCCAGAAAAATGTAAATGTGTGAGATGGTGAAAAGTCCATTGTTGCAAAGTTTTTGTTCTATGCAACTGAAGGCAACAGAGGATGAATAGATGTTATGCAGAACTTTTAACACCTTTTTTTCTGCATAGAAAATGCTAACAATTATATCCCATATATTCTCAAAGTCTGAGTAGTAAACTATGCTCCTCCAAACTTGTTGTAAATGCACTAAACATTTACACGTTTGCAAATGTAGTACAAAGGGAGCTTGTCTTTGACTTTAAGTATGTTTAAGCAGACAGTTACATCAATGAGCTGTTGCTGTTGTGGATAATATTTTTCTCATTGTAGACTTAGTTTGCAGGAACAGTGGGAATAATTTCATTTGCTTTACTTTCACCCAATCAACTGTTGATGATGTCACATCCCAAACGCTTGTCACTCAGATATCCAGATGATGTTATGCATGCCAGGAGAATAGCAGGGTAATAAGTGAATGATGGACACTTTGTGTCAAACAAAATGAAGTCTGAGGGACCTTTCAAACTCAGGAAGTCAGGGATAGGGACAGTGCATTTCCTTTCCAAAATAAACCCAGAAATCCTGTTAAATCCCAGTGAGACCTGGGCCAAAAGGTCTAGACGTTTCCACTGATCAGCCGTGAGACATCTGCATTTCATGAGGTAAGATTGCAGGTTTTACTCTCGCTGGGGCATCCAGGAGCAGCCTTTAATCACAGGTCAGGTCCTCTCTAATGACAGAGTGGGCAGTCACAGTGAAAACCACAGCAACCTTAACTTACACAAAGATTACAGCGACCAACTTGATGTTATTACCCAGGTAATGGTGCTTAGTGTTATTAGGCAGTGTCAATGTGAACTTTAAGTGACTGCTGCATAAGCAGGCACTCTGGGAATAGTGGTGAAGGGTAATGTACTCAGAAAGCTTCTGTTTTCTCACCGAGGGAATTCATCTGCTTCCTTTATGCACCACCATGTAGACATAAGACGTGTTTGACATTCAAGAGGAGCGGCAGTCATGCCACTGAATAAAAAAAACTGTTGTGGTGGTTTACTTATGCAGGTCCACAGTTCTGCAGCATCAGCCATTTCAGTATAAGTGTCACTTTTCCCTAATCCATATGTTTACTATAATTGACAGTGCCACTTCCTATCTGCTCCTCCTGAATGTACCGTCTGTCCAAAACAGGCTTGTAGAGCATGTCCGATAGGTTTTTCAGAAGTGTTTGATGTATGTGCAAGACACTGCAATACTTTGAAAATGAGGCATTGGTATGATGTTGTACAGAGTGTGATTCACATGAAGTTTTAAATTCTTCACAGTATGTTTCGTTTTCATGAGTTGTGTGGGTGCTATACAGAAGGAGATGAAATAGGACACAAAACTCTCAGGTTTATGGCTTAGTCTGATAGCACTACCTGCTGGTCAAACCACCACACTACTTGGATATGCAATTTACCTCAATGTAGGAAACTTTAAGGAAAAACCACATGAATTTCTCATGTTCAGAATTGATCATGTGACAACATACATGTGATTGTGCACGTGTGAAACATGTATTTAACCCTTGGGAAACATGTGGTTTGGAAAATTTCCATAGTGTGAAGACCATGTAGATTCCCATGTGAAAACCTTTCCACATATTTTCCCCATGTTATCATACAGTTGAAACCAGAAGTTTACATACACTGTGCAAAAAGACACATAACACTTTTTTTCTCACTGTCTGAAGTTAAATCAGACTAAACCTCTCCTGTTTCAGGTCCGTTAGGATTACCAAAATTATTTAACTTTTGCTAAATGTCACAATAATAAGAAAGAGAATTTCTTAGAAAATTTTATATTACTTTCTTTGAGGTCAAAAGTTTACATACACCAAAAGTACTATGTCTTTAAACAACGTGGGCAAGCCCAGATGATGATGTCATGGCTTTTGAAGCTCCTGATAGGTTAACTGACAACATGTGAGTTAATTGAAGGCACACCTGGGGATGTATTTTAAGGCCACACCTCAAACACTCTGCTTCCTTGTTTGAAATCATGGGAAAGTCAAAAGAAATCAGCCAAGAAACCAGGGAGAGAATCGTGGAGCTCCACAAGTCTGGTTCATCCGTGGGTGCAATTTCCAGATGCTTGAAGGTGCCACGTTCATCTGTGCAAACAATTATACGCAAGTATAAACATGGGAATGTCCAGCCATCACACCGCTCAGGAAGGAGACGGGCTCTGTGTCCCAGAGATGAACGTGTTTTGGTCCGACATGTGCAAATCAACCCCAGAACAAAAGCTAAAGACCTTGTGAAGATGATGGCTGAAGCTGGTAAGAAAGTGTCATTATCCACAGTAAAACGAGTCCTGCACCGACATGGGCTGAAAGGCTACTCAGCAAGAAGGAAGCCATTACTCCTAAAGAAACATAAAAAAGCCAGATTACAGTTTGCAAAAAGACACCAAGACAAAGACCTTAACTTCTGGAGACATGTCCTGTGGTCTGATGAAACTAAAGTGGAGCTGTTTGGCCATAATGACCACCGTTACATTAGGAGGAAAAAGGGGGAAGCTTGTAGACCTGAAAACACCATCCCAACTGTGAAGCATGGAGGTGGCAGCATCATGTTGTGGGGCTGTTTTGCTGCAGCAGGAACTGGAGCGCTTCATAAAATAGACGGCATCATGGAGAAAACATTACCTGGAAATATTAAGGCAACATCTCAGGACATCAGCCAGGAAGCTAAAACTTGGGTGCAAATGGGTCTTCCAAATGGACAATGACCCTAAGCATACTGCCAAAATAGTTAAAAAGTGGCTTGAGGACAACAAAGTCAAAAGGCATGTGCGAGCGAGGCGGCCAACAAACCTGACTCAGTTACACCAGTTCTGTCAGGAGGAATGGGCCAGAATTCCAGCAGAGTACTGTAAGAAGCTTGTGGAAGGATACCCAAAACGTTTGACCCAAGTCATGCAGTTCAAAGGCAATGCTACTAAATACTAAGGAACTGTATGTAAACTTTTGACCTTGAAGAAAGTAATGAAAAATTCTCTAAAATATTCTCTTTCTCATTATTGTGACATTTAGCAAAAGTTAAATAATTTTGGTAATCCTAACGGACCTGAAACAGGAGAGGTTTAGTCTGATTTAACTTCAGACAGTGAGAAAAAAAATGTTATGTGTCTTTTTGCACAGTGCATGTAAACTTCTGGTTTCAACTGTATGTTCCAATATGGGGTAAACATGTGTCATACATGTGATCACATGTGACCCTTGTGGAAAACATGGGAAGCTTGTGTTATTTCTGTAAGGGAGGACCCCGCACTTTCATTCATTGAACCGCTTTACCTGCCAACTCTAATTTAAGGACACTCAAAGGATGCAAAATGCGGTGAAAAGGCTGCACCTCCACTTGAGCGCTCAAAGTGCTACCAAACCCCCCCCCCCCCCCCCAAAAAAAAAAAAAAAAACTGTCAAACTATGGACAATTTGGACAACTCCATTGAATCAGCATGTCTTTGAAATCTAACCGGAAACCACAAGATCTGGAGAAAACCTACATCAAAACACAGAACTTGGGCGACACTTAAACACCAACCAATTCCCCCACAAAAAATGTGTAAGTATATAATATACATATATTTATTTGATTTCTTTGGTGATTTAAAGCAGGAAAAAAATATTTTGATCTTTACAAAAAAAAAAATCACAAGCATCGCAGACATTCACATTGTAAAATAAAAAAAATAAACTGTTATAAATATAAAATGATTATGTGCACATTAAGGCTAAAACAACACAGACATTCACAGGCAGACACAATAAAATAACATTTCTCCTTAATAAAAAAAAAATGCTGGAGAAACACAACCATCCACATGTATAAATGTGTTGTTAATGTTCAAGAGAAAAAAATATTGCAGATTATTTTTGATGTGGCCCTCCATGTTCTTTGGTCCACTGTCTGCACTAAAGATGTAAAACGACAGGTAAATTGAGTATATTGCTGAGTAACTTTTCTTCTTCAATGCATCCCACTTAGTCTGTGAATGTAGCTGGTCTGCTGTTAAACATACAATACAAATATATGAAGAGCTCAGCTGGGCCAAGTGACAGCATCATATTTTACCTGTCAGTATAAAACAAGTAAGAAGATCAAGAGCAGCTTGAAAATAAATTATATGCATCTCTGCCTAGACAGCCGTTACGTTCAAGTCTTTTTGAGTGTTTCACAAAATACATTCTCTCAATAGTGGATTTAAAGAAAAATAATTAGTCAGAAAACTAGCATAAGCTATAGAGGAGAGCAAGACTCTTTGGCATGTGATTATGAACAACATTATAGGTATTGTAAACATGCTGTAGCAACTAATCGTAAGTTATGTGCTGAACATACGTTAGCAGAAAATATAGGCTACTTGAGCAATGCTTCCCTTCTTTCATTTTGAAATAGCTGACAGAGATCAATTTTCATCTGTGGATAAAGGCTTTGTGGATAAGCACTTTCATATAAAATTGTACCATATAAAACACACATCAGAATTTTTTTAAGATCCTCTCTGTCAAGTTAAACATTTAACTTGACATTGATTACAATAACTGGAGAGAATGAAAGGTGGTAATTTGGTAAAAGCTGCCACGACGAAGAAGGTCTCGAGTTGAAATTTCCACAGACATGGGTGAATTATTAATATGGAATCTGAATAACAACTACTAGCAAAGCTATGAAACCATGTTTCAGAATATGATTTGTGCCTCTGATGACAAGGCTTGAAGACTGAAGAAAAACGTTCTAAAGGCTTATAGTTCTATGTATGTGATACTATATTTAACTAATGTAAACTACAAAATGAGTCCTTGTCATGATCACATCTACTTGTGTTCTGAGACACTTGGATCTCTTGACATATAATGAACATAGTTACAAATTTGAGGACTTCATTATATATGCACATGCATGCATGCTCATTAAAAGGAAGTCCAGCTTAAAACAGCACAACAACATAATTGATTCCTCTACGTAACATAAGCGCTATAATTTCACAACAGCTTTCTTTCGATGAATAAGGAACACTTGCAATGATTTTAAATAGCACAGTCGGTGTACAGAGTTGGTGTACTTTAGACAACAGTCATGAATGTGTTGTTTGATAAGCTAAGGACAAAGAAAAAACCTTCTGCAGTTAAAAAAAAATTATGATGAGAGTTGTCTTTGCTTTTCCAGTAGCCAGCTGAAAGGTTTGAATAATCCACATCGGCATTGTCATAAAACAGTGGCCCTTGACAGGAAAAGTCATGTATCAACAACTCTATAAAAGGCACTTCATAGGATTCTATTGTCATCCAAAATGCAAGAAAATGCAGGTTATCCTCTTGTGCTTTTTCTTTTTCTCTTTCCTCACACGCATCAGGCATGTGTTCTCGTCCCGGGGAAACTGTGCCATGTCACCTGGAAATCAGTGTTTCTTCCACTTGTGTTCAGTTCTAGCTCTCCTTCCCCGGTAGCGCTGTTGGTGAAAGCGGAAGTTCTCATCTTGCCATTTTTTGAAGTTGCTGATGCTGTAGAAATTAGTGTGCTGATGTCTCCTGATAAAGGTCCTTTGATAGCTCGATGCTGTCAAAGAAAAGTCACATATTAGCTCAAAGACAACGATAGTGTTTGATAAACTCTTATACAGTGGGAGACACTTTGAGCATTATGTATCCATTGAGAGAAATACTAGTTGTACTTACAGGTCATGCAGATGATTTTAGGTATATCCCACTGTCCATCCCCACGACAACGGATAGTTGGGACATGCCTCTGGATAAAGCCTGTCTGGCACTGGTACCTCACCAGCGAATTAATCTCATACCTCTCACGCTTCTTACCAAAGGTATGTGCATGCTCCACCAAAGGCGGTTGATTACAAGCCACTGAGAAAAACAGTAGACAATAACATTCAAATGAGGAATTCTTACTGGTGACAGAAGATTTGCAAAAAATATCATCTCATCCTGAAAAAGAGAGTGGTAAATTCAGGTGTCTTTTTTACCGGTGCCCTTCTTGCAGGTGAAGGTGAGGTGGTAGTTGCAAGGCACATCGTTCCACTGGCCGCCCTCATGCCATATCATCACTACACAGTCCTCGCCAGAAGAGAAGAAGCTGTCAGGCTGGTTGGGCCTCCAGTTTTCATATTGCTGAAATAAAAGTAGAGAATAAAGTTTAAGATGTAATAATGTTTTTTTGTGTCTTTTAGAGGATCTTTCTTTAAATGTAAATGTAATCTTATCAAATCTGACATTAAATGTCAAATTGTAACCCTAAAATATATATACAGGAGTGATAATCTATTATATACTGTACATATAATCTGTTTGATTGATGATTTATTGCTTTTCTATTATTCTATTATTATCTTATTGCTTCTGTATGCTGCTGTAGTGAAAAATTTCCCCTCGAGGATTAATAAAAGTAACTACCTACCTACCTACCTACCTACCTTGATAAAGAGAATAAAGAGATGACATCACACTTAAGACACCAGTAGTAAATATCATCCAGTCAATCCACTGGATAACAATTTCCAGTCAAGCCATGTATTGTTTCTACTACATAATGTTTCCCCTTCCACAAATGTGCCTTCAAAAACAAAGATCCTGTGCTGTTTGGCCAGCAGTTTCCCATCCCTGTGATTTTAATTAATGTCCACAAGAGGGGGTAACCGTATCTTTCTCAGACCCAACTTTAACTCAACAACTTCAACTCACCACACCTCAAGACTGACAGACTCTTTCAGACTCTGTAAAATGTACGCTAGGCACAGAAAACATGTATAAAATGGCTTATAAAACATGTTCAGGAAGCAAGCAGCTACATTTTTGTGCCAAACATTTCACAATTACCCACAATATAAACCAGGGAGGATTTTTTTTTTGTGACATTTTTCTAAAGGACAGTGCAGTCCATGCCTTAGATCACACAATGATGTGAATTGATCTGCTTCACTGCATGATTGTTATCCATGATGTAAGGACTGTGTGTTCAGGACTAAAGGGTTTTGCGATAAAACATGTTCAGGAAGCAAGCAGCTACATTTTTGTGCCAAACATTTCACAATGACCCACAATATAAACCAGGGAGGATTTTTTTTTTTTTTTACATTTTTCTAAAGGACAATACAGTCCGTGCCTTAGATCACACAATGACGTGAATTGATCTGCTTCACTGCATGATTGTTATCCATGATGTAAGGACTTTGTGTTCAGGACTAAAGGGCTTTGCGATAAAATATGTTCAGGAAGCAAGCAGCTACATTTTTGTGCCAAACATTTCACAATGACCCACAATATAAACCAAGGAGGATTTATTTTTTTTTACATTTTTCTAAAGGACAGTACAGTCCATGCCTTAGATCACACAATGATGTGAATTGATCTGCTTCACTGCATGATTGTTATCCATGATGTAAGGACTTTGTGTTCAGGACTAAAGGGTTTTGCGATAAAACATGTTCAGGAAGCAAGCAGCTACATTTTTGTGCCAAACATTTCACAATGACCCACAATATAAACCAGGGAGGATTTTTTTTTTTTTTTACATTTTTCTAAAGGACAATACAGTCCGTGCCTTAGATCACACAATGATGTGAATTGATCTGCTTCACTGCATGATTGTTATCCATGATGTAAGGACTTTGTGTTCAGGACTAAAGGGCTTTGCGATAAAATATGTTCAGGAAGCAAGCAGCTACATTTTTGTGCCAAACATTTCACAATGACCCACAATATAAACCAGGGAGGATTTTTTTTTTTTTTTACATTTTTCTAAAGGACAATACAGTCCGTGCCTTAGATCACACAATGATGTGAATTGATCTGCTTCACTGCATGATTGTTATCCATGATGTAAGGACTTTGTGTTCAGGACTAAAGGGCTTTGCGATAAAATATGTTCAGGAAGCAAGCAGCTACATTTTTGTGCCAAACATTTCACAATGACCCACAATATAAACCAGGGAGGATTTTTTTTTTTTGGACATTTTTCTAAAGGACAGTACAGTCCATGCCTTAGATCACACAATGATGCGAATTGATCTGCTTCACTGCATGATTGTTATCCATGATGTAAGGACTTTGTGTTCAGGACTAAAGGGCTTTGCGATAAAATATGTTCAGGAAGCAAGCAGCTACATTTTTGTGCCAAACATTTCACAATGACCCACAATATAAACCAGGGAGGATTTTTTTTTTTTGGACATTTTTCTAAAGGACAGTACAGTCCATGCCTTAGATCACACAATGATGCGAATTGATCTGCTTCACTGCATGATTGTTATCCATGATGTAAGGACTTTGTGTTCAGGACTAAAGGGCTTTACGATAAAATATGTTCAGGAAGCAAGCAGCTACATTTTTGTGCCAAACATTTCACAATGACCCACAATATAAACCAAGGAGGATTTATTTTTTTTACATTTTTCTAAAGGACAGTACAGTCCATGCCTTAGATCACACAATGATATGAATTGATCTGCTTCACTGCATGATTGTTATCCATGATGTAAGGACTGTGTGTTCAGGACTAAAGGGCTTTGCGATAATGGACAACGATAAGTTTGTGATGACATTTCAACACAATCTGCATGTCTAGCGTTACTCATGTAATTCTTCGAGTACAAAAATTCCACACATGCATTTCTGCATTTATATACAGTATACACACAGCTGTAGTGCTGTGGGGCATTGAAGCTGGAATTGATGCTACCTGCAGTCTTTCAGCGCATTCTGGGTTCAAACAGTATCTTCAAAGCTGTGACCCCCTCCCCCTCACCCCCACACCTCCAATCATGCCTTGAGGCGCCGCTACTCTGTCATTATGGTTAACAAACACACACTGACTTCCTGCTCGGCTCTCCTCAGCTTAACAAATGGGTGACCCATCAACTGCTCAGCAGGCCTGCATCCTCCTCAAAATAATCAAACAAACTTTGATCACCCACCTAAACACACATCCAAGGATATTTCAGTTTGTGTGTTTCAGTGCCCTATTGGTAATAGGAATCAATTTTCTTTAAAATGTTTCAATTGTAAATAGTTCACAGTTGTTTAAAAGTGGTTTTATTTATTACATTTAAATCCACTGGAGGTGACCACCCACCCAGACTCCCTGGGCTGTTTCTATCCAGTCTTGTTCTCTCTCTGCAGCTGAGCACAGGTGCTGTCCATCTGTGTGTCTGCCTGTTTGGTGGCCCTTCCCCCAGGAGGCTGCCTGCTGGCTAGGCCCTCTCATGACTGTGGGGGATGAAGGGGTCCCATACCTGTCTGCGCCTGCCAAACTCCCCTCCACAGCTTCACTCACACCCTCATCAGCCCTCAATCTCTCAGCCGAGCAGCACTCTCTACAGGAGGCTTGTGCTTATCTTTTAACCCAAGGCCGTCTTTTTGCTTCCTCCCTATCTCTGGTCCTGGAGGATTATCTTTGAAGTGAGGACATCAGTCTGTGCAACTTGGATGCAGAGTGTAATTAGCCACTCAAATGAAGAGGATCTTCAGCAGCGACATCCACTACAGCAAACATGCACCTGTATGCTGTTTTATAAATATGGCAAATATGAATAGTGTGCATTTTTCTCACGGAACTACCCTTTTACATCTTGAACTACTGCAACAACTGGTTTTCGTACACTGGGCTCACACTAACTAAAATGATTCAATGGTTCAATAGTGCCTTACAGCATGTTATGTGTCAGATTTATTACCAGAGCGGTCACCAGGGTGTAGCAATATGAGGCAGAGGAGAGTACGTCATGAGAAAGTCACCACAGCTCCCTGTAAAGAACGACTCTCCCTAGATGACTGTATCTGTCACCCCATCACTTCCAAATATTTATACTGTCTCGGTGCTATGTTTGTTGAGACAAAAATATGTGAGAAAGCAACCTATCTTACCATAGAGCTGCCATCAGTCCAGTGGAAGTCGCTGTCAAACATCTTATCATTCAGGCCGATCCACTGGTAGTCCTGTCCAAGACCTGCCATGCAGGGTAGAGTGAAACACAGCAGATGATAGTTCTGTTTTGCAGCATGTCCTTTTTAGGACTGTTCAGTTACAGTAAGTGGAGGAGAAAGACAGAGATAGTGATGGCATTTTTCAATGCCTGTATCATTTCCCTGCATTTTGTGTACAACTACATTTTTGTATTTGATGTGGCTTTATGGGAGAACCTTTTTTAATATTAACATGTGCAGTCGGTTTCATAAAGAGGGATTTAAACATGTAACTGTACTTATTACTGATTATCTGCAACTGCAAGTTTTTACTTACGGTTGACAAACTGTTGCTCTTCGTGGGACAGGATGCTGGCGAGATGAGCCCCCTGAATGCGGCACTCTCTCTCTGCTGTGTCCCAGTTTCTTCTCTGGGGGAAATACTTATAGCAGTGCCCCTGGAACTTATGCCAGCCATAGTCACATGTTTCTGTATCTGATGGAAGAGAAAGTTACAGGGAATAAGATATACAGGAGGCACAAACAGAACTGCCAACGAACGTAAATGAGAAAAACTAGATTAAGAGCAAGTTACTCTTTAACGATCAACACGCTAAAGCAGGTTATTCCTTCATGCTTTCGCACACGCAAGACCAAATTGATAATGAAATACAGTTTGACTATAAAGAAATGTAGCACGAGCCATTCAGTCATAAATTGGTCAAATTTATGTCAAATGTAGAAACTTGTGAGGCAAGTTTTAAAATCTGTTTCTGTATCATTTCACCAAGGACAGAATATTTTAACAGTCACACTTTGATACAACTCTTATCTGTACCTTACTGATAGTGTGTGTAAGTTTAAACATTAAACATATACTGCAACACTTCAGTACGTGCTGTCTTTGTCGCTACCACCCCTCTATAATTCCGCCTGCAGAAAACGATTTGACAAAATCGGAGGTAGAATGTTTTACTCCCTTTTTTTTTTAGCAAAACATACTCAGACAGCAACTGTGTCTGAGTACACAGTTTGGGTGGGATTCACTGATGAGTGATCCTGACAAAATTTAGGGTGTAGACACTGGTCAAGAGAAATATGATGCCCTGGGATGAAAACACATGGTATGAAAGTGGGTGCAACTGAAAAACTAAAGAAAATAATGGGAGAGTAGAAACTTCACAATACTCCAGAGATGCCCTGTGTAAATAAGCTTGGTTACGAGGCATGTCTAAATATCTTGTCTTAGATGTAAAAATCCAAATGAAACAGCATACCTGTGGTGACCCTATCTTGACACTAACTGAATGTCTGAAATACGGGAGACAGACACTGTGTCAATTGTCTGCGTGTCTGAAACTTGTGGAAACTAAAGGAGCTCAAGGAAACGTGAAGTAGTCCAGGTGCTATCAGACATGTTGGAACTTCAGGCCACACTACAAAGAGACTGTAAAAAGTAATTGTGGTGAGGAGATAAAGATGGTGTTTATAACTCAGCTAATGCTTGGACGAAACCTAAGACAATACTCAGCTACATACAGACAGATTGATTTTATTTTTGTGGTGCATCTAAAATGCGAATGACTCTTTTTTTCTGGTTTATTCACAGAGACCCAGGTGAGTGTTTACAGTAACTGTCTAAATGCACTATCAAATGAAAGAGCCTATTATGATAGAATTGTTTATTATATCACATTATACAAGTGTACAGTAGTTTAAGCTTAGTCTTGGCAGTTTAAATGGATTTCAACACTAATGAGGTAGAGCTTTTATCAAAAGACGTGAGGGAGACAATCAATTAAATTAACTGCAAACTTACCCTCCTCACAGGACAGCCCAGAGTAGCTTGGGAGACACACACATGTGAAGCAAGCCAGCCCATCAACACATGTTCCTCCATTGCGGCAAGGGTTTGACTGACATTCATCAATATCTTCACAAGAAAAAGATAATCAATAAGAGGAGATGATTAAAACAACTTATAGTCCCTATGACATTAAACTTATTTTTTGTATTAATTGATTTATGAATGCTTCCTGGGTGAAAGTCAGTGCAGTGATATTTGAGAGGAATATTCTACCTGTTTCACATCGATCACCAGTGTAACCAAGAGTACAGCTACATGAACTGATACTGCCACTCCTATAGCAAGATCCTCCATTCATACAAATGTCTACTGTACATGAGTGACCTGTTAAGAGAACAAAACAAAAAAAGTTAACTAAAGCAATAAATACCTTCTGAGCTTTTTTTTTATTTTGCTGTATTCCACAAAAAGCCATTTGAAGAGACTTACCTGGAATTTCAAAAGTCTCACCGACAACGGTGTGCCCCAAATCAAGTCCTGTATTAGGCAGAGCAGTTGTTTCCTCCCCTCTTATTGGTGGTTCGCCTTCAACAAGTGATGGTGGTGCAGTGACATCACTGTCTAGTTTCTCATCTTCTTCAGCAAAAGATGATAATGTGGTGACTGGAGATGTTACTAACACGGGCTGGCTTTGTGCTTGTGCTGGTGACATTGTTGTGAACTCTGCAGGGGTCCTTGTGGGTATATCAGTGTGAACAGAGACATCTGTGTCAATTTTGCCCACGATGTCCTCATTCCCAGAGGTGCTATCAACAGTATCAGACTCTGTCTTTGAAGCTGCTGTAGCATCTAGCTTGAACACAGTCTGGATTTCATCAGGGGACAGCAGCTGTTGTCCAATACTGTTAAGCTTTGGTGTGTTTGTGGTCATCAACTCTCCAGATACACCATCCGTGCAGAGAGATCCATTTTCAGCCCCATTGCTAAGAGTGGATGGTGACTTAGTCGTGGCAGATAGAAGCTCAGAGGTTATGCTTTCAACCTCATCACTATCCAGCTCAAAAATGCTTGCTGTGGTCGTGCTTTCCTGTGAGCTGCTGGTGCTTTCTGAACCACTCTCAAAACTAGAGATTGATGGTGCACTAATGGGAGGTGATGCCATAACGGTGATAGCTGCTGCTACTACAGGTAGCTTGGTTGCCTTTTCTTCTGAGCTACTTTCAGTACTGTTCACTGGGTCAGAATGTGCATTCTCAGATGATTGTGGAACAGCAGATGGTATTGTAAGGAAAACTGTGTCTTCTCTTGGTGCTGTAGTTTTACTGTACTGAGAAATTGATGAAACGCTGTTGGGGTCTCGTGCGTCATATTCTGGGACTGGATCATATAAGTAATAACTCAAACCAACAGTTGGAGAAGGTGTTCTTTGGATATCTTTATCTGAGGATGGGTTAGTCTTTGCGTCGTTTGACACCTGATCAACATTTGGTTCAATTGGCCCATCTTCGGCTGAAGCAGATAAGGCTTCAGTCACTGGGGAAACAGCAGCAGGTCCAGCTGTTGATTCTGTGATCTGGCTTGTTTCATGACTTGCAGACATTGGGCGAGTTGTGGTCAGTGATACATCCTGGGAGGAAAGATCAGTGTGAGGGTGGTGTGTTATTGTAATATCTGACTTGACTTGCTCAAATGACTCCTGGGGAATTGTTAGGGGCTGCAGGGGTGAAACTGTTGTGTCAAATTGCACCATAATATCAGGCTGTGAAGGTGCTGATGCTGGGATGACATTTGATGTGGGTTCCAAGGAAATGCGTTTAGCTGGTATTGTGGTGACCAAAATGTTTGTCTCTGAGCTTGTAGAGATGTCTTCAACCTGCGTAACAACAGTGGTTTGATGTTTGCTTGTTAGGTCAGCATCTTGTGTCTCCTCATGTTCAGAATCCATCAGTCCTGGCTCAGAAGAAGTTGATGCCTCTGGTGAATCAACAGAGCTGGTCGCAGCAGGGAACTGTGTTGCATAAGCTTGAGTAATAAAAGTCTCACGTGACTTTGCACTGGTTTGGGTGCTTTCCGCCTGTGATGATAAAATGCTGGTGACGATGTTGATCTTAACAGTCGTGGACAGAGCTGCAACATCTGGACCGAGTGAGCCAGACCCGAAGAAGCTAGATGTCATGTCACTTGAACCGTCCTCTTCTTTTGAACTTTTTTCTGTTGATACAGAGATTTCGGCGCTCTTGGTTGATGTCTTATCATAAGTTGAAACTTCTTCAAATGTCGAGGTATATGTCTCAAGTAACACTACAGCTGTTTTGTCAGTGATAGAGGGGGAAGGGGCAAGAGGAAGTCCTGTTATTATTGTAGGAGATGTCTCTTTAGAGGCCTCTTGATCAGTAACATCTGAGGTAAAAGCCGCCCATGTAGTCTCACTGCTTAACAGTGAAGACCCTGTTGGGAGTGGAGTCTTATTTGTTTGCTCTAAAATTGAATAAGTTGTTTCCTCTTGAGTTTGTTCACCCATATTGTCGGTGTTTGACAC
The DNA here is from genome assembly GCF_022577435.1 of Embiotoca jacksoni. Taxonomy (NCBI): domain Eukaryota; kingdom Metazoa; phylum Chordata; class Actinopteri; family Embiotocidae; genus Embiotoca; species Embiotoca jacksoni. The sequence continues at coordinate 14,206,611 of NW_027185436.1, read as the reverse complement.
TGTAGACGATGATGGCTCAAAAGCTTCAGTGTCTTCTTCAGGTTTAGCAGATATGTCTGTTGCAAGGTCTCGAGTTGTAGATATGACCTCAGCAGGCTCTGTTCCTGTCCCTGTCGGAGGTGCTGTTGTTATAGCATAAGTGGGTGTCTCCTTGATGTCACTGTCTTTGGTTGACATTGCTCCAGTGGTAGGTAATGAAACTGATTCCGCCAATGACACTTTCTCTACCTCTGTTGTTATCTCACTGTCTGTGGTTTGACTTTCAACATTTTGGGTAATTGTAGTGTGTTTTTCTATGCTGAACAAAGACAATACTGAAGTGTCTACAGACATTTTCCCCTCAGATGTAACTGTCTTAGATGGTGCAGTTGTGGTATCTAAGATCTTTTCCCCAGAGCCCTCCACATCTGCACCATCTGTGATGCTTGCCACTGAAAATGTACCAGTGTGGCAGGGCGTAATATCAGATGTTCCACTTTCATGGAATGTTATTGTTGTTTTAGGTTTCTCTGTGCTGAAAAGGGAAGAGGCTGTACTCTTTATGCTTTCAGAAGATGAACTTTCATGATTTGCTGCTGTTACTGTTGGATCATTTGTGCTGAGTACTAAAATGGCATCAGTGGTATGGTCACCTGAACCACCCTCTCCTGTAGACACTATGCTTTTATCTGTTGATGAAGCAGTATTAGTTAAAGCTGGCTCACCTGGCCCTTCAGTTATACTTGTGGGGGATGGCACTGATTCCAAAAATAAGGGTTGTGGGCTGGTACCATAGCCCAAAGTGAAGGCATGAGACACTGTAGATGACATTGAGGATGTCTCTAAGAACATATCATCTGAACTCCACTGGACCGTTGAAGTGTGCATTTCAGTGGACACTGCTGTTGATCTCTCAGTGCTATAAAGAGAAGAAGCAGCTGTGGACTGGACTTGTTCAGTAGCTGCTGCAGTAGTAGACATCACAGAATAACTTGTGACTGGTAGAAATGTAATTGACCCACTGAAGTCAGCGCCTGAACTCCCTTCCTCAGCTACACAATCATCCGTGAAGCCCCCACTGCCCTGCTCAGTAATGTAGATCTCAGCACTGGTCACACTTTGAGACTGGGTTGATGACTGTGTACTGAACTTGCCAGTTGTGCTCTCAGTCTCATCTATCTCAGTTTCATCTGTTGCCACTGTGAATTCATCCTGGGGTTTTGTGGTGGTCTCAGTGGAAATCTCTGCACCAGATCCCTCTGTGCTTGACTCATCGTCCTCTTCAGGTAAGCCACCAGAGCTCTCTATGTCAATGTAAGTAGAAGTTTCCTTTGAGGTAAAAATAGTGACACTGGGAAATGCGATGGGTTGAGAGGTTTCAAATGTATTGGGACTTGTTGTGGCAGTTATAAATGCTCTTTCCTGCTCAACAGACATGGAAGTTACTGATGGTCTAAATGTGGTTGTTGCTCGGGTTGTTGATATCACAGAGGGTCGATCAGCCGCTGTTCGTGTTTCTAAGGGTGTTCCATCTGCAAATGTGTCATCCCCTGAGTACTCTACATTAGTAAAATCTCCACTTTCTGACTCAGACACAGATGATGTCACTGCCTCAGTTGTGGTAGAAAATTGGGTAGCATGTGTGGACTCTCCTATTGTGAACTCAGATGAGAACTGGATTGATGATTCAACACCAGGCTGTGATGTGCTCTGAGCCAAAGTTCTGTGGTTTCCATCGGTTGCCATAGAGAATAAATTGCTTTGAGATTGGCTGGAAGCAGTTGGGGGCACTGATGTTGATTTCTCAGTAGTAAAGAGAGAAGAGGACATGGTTACTTGAGAGTTTAAAATGTCTGCTGATTCTGCTTCAGGTGATGCTGTTGTCAATACAGGCTTCTCTGTGTTAAACACTAAAGACACTGGGGTTGCTGCGCTTACTGTAGTTTTGGTCAGAACATCTGTCGGAGTGACTGCTGTTACATCTGTTGCAGTGCTCTTTGTCATCTTTGAAAACACTTCTGTTGGTGTCTCTGTACTCATTATGGGAGTAACAGCAGAAGTGACGACATCAGTTGATGCCACGCTTGGTAATGTTGTTGATGGGCTTGTTAGAGTCACATCAGAAATTGGAGAAATTGATGGGTCTCCTGTAAGTGATGGCATTTTTGTTTTATCTGTTTCAAGACTCTCTGTTGTTCCAGGTGACAATGCTGTTGGTGCCTCACTGCTGTACATTGACGAAGCTGTATCGCTGAAAGAAGAGGTAAGGGTGAACATATATGTGGTTTGGTCACCTGAACCCTCTCCACCTACTGGGGTAATGAGAGGAGTTTTTTCCGTCTTATCAGTAACGAGAGAAACTGAGGGTGCTTCTGTCTGATCTGTGTGAACACTGTCGTGTTCCTCAACTGGAAGTGTAATTGGCTTCTCTGTACTGAACAATGAGGAAACTGTAGGAACAGTTGTGTGTTTGCTGGAGGTCTCAATCATCTCTTCCCCTGACGTATCTCCATCTGCTGGGAGGGTAGAGCTTTCCTCTGGTGTTACTGAATCTTCATCACGCATACTTGTGGTAACAGTTTCTTGTGTTTCAGGTGACACTGATGTTGGTTTCTCAGTACTGTAGAGTGATGAAGAAGCAATAACAACTGATTTTGAAGGAAGAACTGTTTCCGTTTTGCCAGAAGTTGCTTCTGTCGTCAACGTTGAGGAGACCGTAGCTGCTGTGATGATTGAATTTTCAAAGAAATCTCTTGTGCCTTCTCCCGAACTCTCTGCTTCTGTCGTAATGAAGATTGATGCTGTGCCAGGTTTCATGGTTGATTCGATGAATGTAGGAAAAGAGTTGACCTTTGTAGCTTCGTTAGTAAAGTCTTCATCCACAATATCTGGATTAGTGGATGATGTAACAGAAGCCACACATGGTGATGTTGTTGATGGGCTTGTTAGAGTTTCATCACATACTGGAGAAACTGATGGGTTTCCTGTAAGCGATGGCATTTTTGTTTCATCTGTTTCAAGACTCTCTGTTGTTCCAGGTGACAATGCTGTTGGTGCCTCACTGCTGTACATTGACGAAGCTGTATCGCTGACAGAAGAGGTTAGGGTGAACATATATGTGGTTTGGTCACCTGAACCCTCTCCACCTACTGGGGTAATGAGAGGAGTTTTTTCCGTCTTATCAGTAACGAGAGAAACTGAGGGTGCTTCTGTCTGATCTGTGTGAGCACTGTCGTGTTCCTCAACTGGAAGTTTAATTGGCTTCTCTGTACTGAACAATGAGGAAACTGTAGGAACAGTTGTGTGTTTGCTGGAGGTCTCAATCATCTCTTCCCTTGAGGTCTCTCCATCTGTTAGGAGGGTAGAGCTTTCCTCTGGTGTTACTGAATCTTCGTCACGCATACTTGTGGTAACAGTTTCTTGTGTTTCAGGTGACACTGATGTTGGTTTCTCAGTACTGTAGAGTGATGAAGAAGCAATAACAGCTGATTTTGAAGGAAGAACTGTTTCCGTTTTGCCTGAAGTTGCTTCTGTCGTCAACATTGAGGAGACCGTAGCTGCTGTGATGATTGAATTTTCAGAGAAATCTCTTGTGCCTTCTCCCGAACTCTCTGCTTCTGTCATAATGAAAATTGATGCTGTGCCAGGTTTCATGGTTGATTCGATGAATGTTGGAAAGGAGTCAATCTTTGTAGCTTCGCTGGTAAAATCTTCATCCACAATGTCTGGATCAGTGGATAATGTAACAGATGCCACACTTGGTGATGTTGTCGATGGGCTTGTTAGAGTTTCATCACATACTGGAGAAACTGATGGGTCTCCTGTAAGCGATGGCATTTTTGTTTCATCTGTTTCAAGAATCTCTGTTGTTCCAGGTGACAATGCTGTTGGTGCTTCACTGCTGTACATTGACGAAGCTGTATAGCTGACAGAAGAGGTTTGGGTGAACATATATGTGGTTTGGTCACCTGAACCCTCTCCACCTACTGTGGTAATGAGAGGAGTTTTTTCCGTCTTATCAGTAACGAGAGAAACTGAGGGTGCTTCTGTCTGATCTGTGTGAGCACTGTCGTGTACCTCAAATGGAAGTGTAGTTGGCTTCTCTGTACTGAACAATGAGGAAACTGTAGGAACAGTTGTGTGTTTGCTGGAGGTCTCATTCATCTCTTCCCCTGAGGTCTCTCCATCTGCTGGGAGGGTAGAGCGGTCTGGTACTGCTGAATCTTCGTCACGCATACTTGTGGTAACAGTTTCTTGTGTTTCAGGTGACACTGATGTTGGTTTCTCAGTACTGTAGAGTGATGAAGAAGCAATAAAAGCTGATTTTGAATAAAGTACTGTTTCCGTTTTGCCTGAAGTTGCTTCTGTCGTCAACATTGAGGAGACCGTAGTTGCTGTGATGATTGAATTTTCAGAGAAAACTCTTGTGCCTTCTCCCGAACTCTCTGCTTCTGTCGTAATGAAGATTGATGCTGTGCGAAGTTTCATGGTTGATTCAATGAATGTAGGAAAGGAGTTGACCTTTGTAGCTTCGCTGGTAAAAACTTCATCCACAATGTCTGGATTAGTGGATGATGTAACAGAAGCCACACTTGGTGATGTTGTTGATGGGCTTGTTAGAGTTTCATCACAAACTGGAGAAACTGATGGGTTTCCTGTAAGCGATGGCATTTTTGTTTCATCTGTTTCAAGACTCTCTGTTGTTCCAGGTGACAATGCTGTTGGTGCCTCACTGCTGTACATTGACGAAGCTGTATCGCTGACAGAAGAGGTTAGGGTGAACATATATGTGGTTTGGTCACCTGAACCCTCTCCACCGACTGGGGTAATGAGAGGAGTTTTTTCCGTCTTATCAGTAACGAGAGAAACTGAGGGTGCTTCTGTCTGATCTGTGTGAGCACTGTCGTGTTCCTCAACTGGAAGTTTAATTGGCTTCTCTGTACTGAACAATGAGGAAACTGTAGGAACAGTTGTGTGTTTGCTGGAGGTCTCAATCATCTCTTCCCCTGACGTATCTCCATCTGCTGGGAGGGTAGAGCTTTCCTCTGGTGTTACTGAATCTTCATCACGCATACTTGTGGTAACAGTTTCTTGTGTTTCAGGTGACACTGATGTTGGTTTCTCAGTACTGTGGAGTGATGAAGAAGCAATAACAGCTGATTTTGAAGGAAGAACTGTTTCCGTTTTGCCTGAAGTTGCTTCTGTCGTCAACATTGAGGAGACCGTAGCTGCTGTGATGATTGAATTTTCAGAGAAATCTCTTGTGCCTTCTCCCGAACTCTCTGCTTCTGTCGTAATGAAGATTGATGCTGTGCCAGGTTTCATGGTTGATTCGATGAATGTGGGAAAGGAGTTGACCTTTGTAGCTTCGCTGGTATAATCTTCATCCACAATGTCTGGATCAGTGGATAATGTAACAGATGCCACACTTGGTGATGTTGTCGATGGGCTTGTTAGAGTTTCATCACATACTGGAGAAACTGATGGGTCTCCTGTAAGCGATGGCATTTTTGTTTCATCTGTTTCAAGAATCTCTGTTGTTCCAGGTGACAATTCTGTTGGTGCCTCACTGCTGTACATTGACGAAGCTGTATAGCTGACAGAAGAGGTTTGGGTGAACATATATGTGGTTTGGTCACCTGAACCCTCTCCACCTACTGTGGTAATGAGAGGAGTTTTTTCCGTCTTATCAGTAACGAGAGAAACTGAGGGTGCTTCTGTCTGATCTGTGTGAGCACTGTCGTGTACCTCAAATGGAAGTGTAGTTGGCTTCTCTGTACTGAACAATGAGGAAACTGTAGGAACAGTTGTGTGTTTGCTGGAGGTCTCATTCATCTCTTCCCCTGAGGTCTCTCCATCTGCTGGGAGGGTAGAGCGCTCTGGTGCTGCTGAATCTTCGTCACGCATACTTGTGGTAACAGTTTCTTGTGTTTCAGGTGACACTGATGTTGGTTTCTCAGTACTGTGGAGTGATGAAGAAGCAATAACAGCTGATTTTGAAGGAAGAACTGTTTCCGTTTTGCCTGAAGTTGCTTCTGTCGTCAACATTGAGGAGACCGTAGCTGCTGTGATGATTGAATTTTCAGAGAAATCTCTTGTGCCTTCTCCCGAACTCTCTGCTTCTGTCGTAATGAAGATTGATGCTGTGCCAGGTTTCATGGTTGATTCGATGAATGTGGGAAAGGAGTTGACCTTTGTAGCTTCGCTGGTATAATCTTCATCCACAATGTCTGGATCAGTGGATAATGTAACAGATGCCACACTTGGTGATGTTGTCGATGGGCTTGTTAGAGTTTCATCACATACTGGAGAAACTGATGGGTCTCCTGTAAGCGATGGCATTTTTGTTTCATCTGTTTCAAGAATCTCTGTTGTTCCAGGTGACAATTCTGTTGGTGCCTCACTGCTGTACATTGACGAAGCTGTATAGCTGACAGAAGAGGTTTGGGTGAACATATATGTGGTTTGGTCACCTGAACCCTCTCCACCTACTGTGGTAATGAGAGGAGTTTTTTCCGTCTTATCAGTAACGAGAGAAACTGAGGGTGCTTCTGTCTGATCTGTGTGAGCACTGTCGTGTACCTCAAATGGAAGTGTAGTTGGCTTCTCTGTACTGAACAATGAGGAAACTGTAGGAACAGTTGTGTGTTTGCTGGAGGTCTCATTCATCTCTTCCCCTGAGGTCTCTCCATCTGCTGGGAGGGTAGAGCGCTCTGGTGCTGCTGAATCTTCGTCACACATACTTGTGGTAACAGTTTCTTGTGTTTCAGATGACACTGATGTTGGTTTCTCAGTACTGTAGAGTGATGAAGAAGCAATAACAGCTGATTTTGAAGGAAGAACTGTTTCCGTTTTGCCTGAAGTTGCTTCTGTCGTCAACATTGAGGAGACCGTAGCTGCTGTGATGATTGAATTTTCAGAGAAATCTCTTGTGCCTTCTCCCGAACTCTCTGCTTCTGTCGTAATGAAGATTGATGCTGTGCCAGGTTTCATGGTTGATTCGATGAATGTAGGAAAGGAGTTGACCTTTGTAGCTTCGCTAGTAAAATCTTCATCCACAATGTCTGGATTAGTGGATGATGTAACAGAAGCCACACTTGGTGATATTGTCGATGGGATTGTTAGAGTCACATCAGAAATTGGAGAAACTGATGGGTCTCCTGTAAGTGATGGCATTTTTGTGTTATCTGTTTCAAGACTCTCTGTTGTTCCAGGTGACAATGCTGTTGGTGCCTCACTGCTGTACATTGACGAAGCTGTATCGCTGACAGAAGAGGTTAGGGTGAACATATATGTGGTTTGGTCACCTGAACCCTCTCCACCTACTGTGGTAATGAGAGGAGTTTTTTCCATCTCATCAGTAACGAGAAAAACTGAGGGTGCTTCTGTCTGATCTGTGTGAGCACTGTCGTGTTCCTCAACTGGAAGTGTAGTTGGCTTCTCTGTACTGAACAATGAGGAAACTGTAGGAACAGTTGTGTGTTTGCTGGAGGTCTCATTCATCTCTTCCCCTGAGGTCTCTCCATCTGCTGGGAGGGTAGAGCTTTCCTCTGGTGTTACTGAATCTTCGTCACACATACTTGTGGTAACAGTTTCTTGTGATTCAGGTGACACTGATGTTGGTTTCTCAGTACTGTAGAGTGATGAAGAAGCAATAACAGCTGATTTTGAATAAATAACTGTTTCCGTTTTGCCTGAAGTTGCTTCTGTCGTCAACATTGAGGAGACCGTAGCTGCTGTGATGATTGAATTTTCAGAGAAAACTCTTGTGCCTTCTCCCGAACTCTCTGCTTCTGTCATAATGACGATTGATGCTGTGCGAAGTTTCATGGTTGATTCGATGAATGTAGGAAAAGAGTTGACCTTTGTAGCTTCGCTGGTAAAAACTTCATCCACAATGTCTGGATTAGTGGATGATGTAACAGAAGCCACACTTGGTGATGTTGTTGATGGGCTTGTTAGAGTTTCATCACATACTGGAGAAACTGATGGGTCTCCTGTAAACGATGGCATTTTTGTTTCATCTGTTTCAAGACTCTCTGTTTTTCCAGGTGACAATGCTGTTGGTGCCTCACTGCTGTACATTGACGAAGCTGTATCGCTGACAGAAGAGGTTAGGGTGAACATATATGTGGTTTGGTCACCTGAACCCTCGCCACCTACTGGGGTAATGAGAGGAGTTTTTTCCGTTTTATCAGTAACGAGAGAAACTGAGGGTGCTTCTGTCTGATCTGTGTGAGCACTGTCGTGTTCCTCAACTGGAAGTGTAGTTGGCTTCTTTGTACTGAACAATGAGGAAACTGTAGGAACAGTTGTGTGTTTGCTGGAGGTCTCAATCATCTCTTCCCTTGAGGTCTCTCCATCTGTTAGGAAGGTAGAGCTTTCCTCTGGTGTGACTGAATCTTCGTCACACATACTTGTGGTAACAGTTTCTTGTGTTTCAGGTGACACTGATGTTGGTTTCTCAGTACTGTAGAGTGATGAAGAAGCAATAACAGCTGATTTTGAAGGAAGAACTGTTTCCGTTTTGCCTGAAGTTGCTTCTGTCGTCAACATTGAGGAGACCGTAGCTGCTGTGATGATTGAATTTTCAGAGAAATCTCTTGTGCCTTCTCCCGAACTCTCTGCTTCTGTCGTAATGAAGATTGATGCTGTGCCAGGTTTCATGGTTGATTCAATGAATGTTGGAAAGGAGTTGACCTTTGTAGCTTCGCTAGTAAAATCTTCATCCACAATGTCAGGATCAGTGGATAATGTAACAGATGCCACACTTGGTGATATTGTCGATGGGATTGTTAGAGTCACATCAGAAATTGGAGAAACTGATGGGTCTCCTGTAAGTGATGGCATTTTTGTGTTATCTGTTTCAAGACTCTCTGTTGTTCCGGGTGACAATGCTGTTGGTGCCTCACTTCTGTACATTGACGAAGCTGTATCGCTGACAGAAGAGGTTAGGGTGAACATATATGTGGTTTGGTCACCTGAACCCTCTCCACCTACTGTGGTAATGAGAGGAGTTTTTTCCATCTCATCAGTAACGAGAGAAACTGAGGGTGCTTCTGTCTGATCTGTGTGAGCACTGTCGTGTTCCTCAACTGGAAGTGTAGTTGGCTTCTCTGTACTGAACAATGAGGAAACTGTAGGAACAGTTGTGTGTTTGCTGGAGGTCTCATTCATCTCTTCCCCTGAGGTCTCTCCATCTGCTGGGAGGGTAGAGCTTTCCTCTGGTGTTACTGAATCTTCGTCACACATACTTGTGGTAACAGTTTCTTGTGATTCAGGTGACACTGATGTTGGTTTCTCAGTACTGTAGAGTGATGAAGAAGCAATAACAGCTGATTTTGAATAAATAACTGTTTCCGTTTTGCCTGAAGTTGCTTCTGTCGTCAACATTGAGGAGACCGTAGCTGCTGTGATGATTGAATTTTCAGAGAAAACTCTTGTGCCTTCTCCCGAACTCTCTGCTTCTGTCATAATGACGATTGATGCTGTGCGAAGTTTCATGGTTGATTCGATGAATGTAGGAAAAGAGTTGACCTTTGTAGCTTCGCTGGTAAAAACTTCATCCACAATGTCTGGATTAGTGGATGATGTAACAGAAGCCACACTTGGTGATGTTGTTGATGGGCTTGTTAGAGTTTCATCACATACTGGAGAAACTGATGGGTCTCCTGTAAACGATGGCATTTTTGTTTCATCTGTTTCAAGACTCTCTGTTTTTCCAGGTGACAATGCTGTTGGTGCCTCACTGCTGTACATTGACGAAGCTGTATCGCTGACAGAAGAGGTTAGGGTGAACATATATGTGGTTTGGTCACCTGAACCCTCGCCACCTACTGGGGTAATGAGAGGAGTTTTTTCCGTTTTATCAGTAACGAGAGAAACTGAGGGTGCTTCTGTCTGATCTGTGTGAGCACTGTCGTGTTCCTCAACTGGAAGTGTAGTTGGCTTCTTTGTACTGAACAATGAGGAAACTGTAGGAACAGTTGTGTGTTTGCTGGAGGTCTCAATCATCTCTTCCCTTGAGGTCTCTCCATCTGTTAGGAAGGTAGAGCTTTCCTCTGGTGTGACTGAATCTTCGTCACACATACTTGTGGTAACAGTTTCTTGTGTTTCAGGTGACACTGATGTTGGTTTCTCAGTACTGTAGAGTGATGAAGAAGCAATAACAGCTGATTTTGAAGGAAGAACTGTTTCCGTTTTGCCTGAAGTTGCTTCTGTCGTCAACATTGAGGAGACCGTAGCTGCTGTGATGATTGAATTTTCAGAGAAATCTCTTGTGCCTTCTCCCGAACTCTCTGCTTCTGTCGTAATGAAGATTGATGCTGTGCCAGGTTTCATGGTTGATTCAATGAATGTTGGAAAGGAGTTGACCTTTGTAGCTTCGCTAGTAAAATCTTCATCCACAATGTCAGGATCAGTGGATAATGTAACAGATGCCACACTTGGTGATATTGTCGATGGGATTGTTAGAGTCACATCAGAAATTGGAGAAACTGATGGGTCTCCTGTAAGTGATGGCATTTTTGTGTTATCTGTTTCAAGACTCTCTGTTGTTCCGGGTGACAATGCTGTTGGTGCCTCACTTCTGTACATTGACGAAGCTGTATCGCTGACAGAAGAGGTTAGGGTGAACATATATGTGGTTTGGTCACCTGAACCCTCTCCACCTACTGTGGTAATGAGAGGAGTTTTTTCCATCTCATCAGTAACGAGAGAAACTGAGGGTGCTTCTGTCTGATCTGTGTGAGCACTGTCGTGTTCCTCAACTGGAAGTGTAGTTGGCTTCTCTGTACTGAACAATGAGGAAACTGTAGGAACAGTTGTGTGTTTGCTGGAGGTCTCATTCATCTCTTCCCCTGAGGTCTCTCCATCTGCTGGGAGGGTAGAGCTTTCCTCTGGTGTTACTGAATCTTCGTCACACATACTTGTGGTAACAGTTTCTTGTGATTCAGGTGACACTGATGTTGGTTTCTCAGTACTGTAGAGTGATGAAGAAGCAATAACAGCTGATTTTGAATAAATAACTGTTTCCGTTTTGCCTGAAGTTGCTTCTGTCGTCAACATTGAGGAGACCGTAGCTGCTGTGATGATTGAATTTTCAGAGAAAACTCTTGTGCCTTCTCCCGAACTCTCTGCTTCTGTCATAATGACGATTGATGCTGTGCGAAGTTTCATGGTTGATTCGATGAATGTAGGAAAGGAGTTGACCTTTGTAGCTTCGCTGGTAAAAACTTCATCCACAATGTCTGGATTAGTGGATGATGTAACAGAAGCCACACTTGGTGATGTTGTTGATGGGCTTGTTAGAGTTTCATCACATACTGGAGAAACTGATGGGTCTCCTGTAAACGATGGCATTTTTGTTTCATCTGTTTCAAGACTCTCTGTTTTTCCAGGTGACAATGCTGTTGGTGCCTCACTGCTGTACATTGACGAAGCTGTATCGCTGACAGAAGAGGTTAGGGTGAACATATATGTGGTTTGGTCACCTGAACCCTCGCCACCTACTGGGGTAATGAGAGGAGTTTTTTCTGTTTTATCAGTAACGAGAGAAACTGAGGGTGCTTCTGTCTGATCTGTGTGAGCACTGTCGTGTTCCTCAACTGGAAGTGTAGTTGGCTTCTTTGTACTGAACAATGAGGAAACTGTAGGAACAGTTGTGTGTTTGCTGGAGGTCTCAATCATCTCTTCCCTTGAGGTCTCTCCATCTGTTAGGAAGGTAGAGCTTTCCTCTGGTGTTACTGAATCTTCGTCACACATACTTGTGGTAACAGTTTCTTGTGTTTCAGGTGACACTGATGTTGGTTTCTCAGTACTGTAGAGTGATGAAGAAGCAATAACAGCTGATTTTGAAGGAAGAAATGCTTCCGTTTTGCCTGAAGTTGCTTCTGTCGTCAACGTTGAGGAGACCGTAGCTGCTGTGATGATTGAATTTTCAGAGAAATCTCTTGTGCCTTCTCCCGAACTCTCTGCTTCTGTCGTAATGAAGATTGATGCTGTGCCAGGTTTCATGGTTGATTCAATGAAAGTGTGAAAGGAGTCGACCTTTGTAGCTTCGCTGGTAAAATTTTTATCCACAATGTCTGGATCAGTGGATAATGTAACAGATGACACGCTTGATGATGTTGTTGATGGGCTTGTTAGTGTCACATCAGCAATTGGAGAAACGGATGGGTCTTCTGTAAGTGATGGCATTTTTGTTTTATCTGTTTCAAGACTCTCTGTTGTTCCAGGTGACAATGCTGTTGGTGCCTCACTGCTGTACATTGACGAAGCTGTATCGCTGACAGAAGAGGTTAGGGTGAACATATATGTGGTTTGGCCACCTGAACCCTCTCCACCTACTGGGGTAATGAGAGGAGTTTTTTCTGTCTTATCAGTAACGAGAGAAACTGAGGGTGCTTCTGTCTGATCTGTGTGAGCACTGTCGTGTTCCTCAACTGGAAGTGTATTTGGCTTCTCTGTACTGAACAATGAGGAAGCTGTAGGAACAGTTGTGTGTTTGCTGGAGGTCTCATTCATCTCTTCCCCTGAGGTCTCTCCATCTAATGGGAGGGTAGAGCGCTCTGGTGCTACTGAATCTTCGTCACGCATACTTGTGGTAACAGTTTCTTGTGTTTCAGATGACACTGATGTTGGTTTCTCAGTACTGTAGAGTGATGAAGAAGCAATGACAGCTGATTTTGAAGGAAGAACTGTTTCCGTTTTGCCTGAAGTTGCTTCTGTCGTCAACATTGAGGAGACCGTAGCTGCTGTGATGATTGAATTTTCAGAGAAATCTCTTGTGCCTTCCCCCGAACTCTCTGCTTCTGTCATAATGAAGATTGATGCTGTGCCAGGTTTCATGGTTGATTCAATGAATGTAGGAAAGGAGTCGACCTTTGTAGCTTCGCTGGTAAAATCTTCATCCTCAATGTCTGGATCAGTGGATGATGTATCAGAAGCCACACTTGGTGATGTTGTTGATGGGCTTGTTAGAGTTTCATCAGAAACAGGATAAACTGATGCGTCTCCTGTAAGTGATGGCATTTTTGTTTTATCTGTTTCAAGACTCTCTGTTGTTCCAGGTGACAATGCTGTTGGTGCCTCACTGCTGTACGTTGACGAAGCTGTATCGCTGACAGAAGAGGTTAGGGTGAACATATATGTGGTTTGGCCACCTGAACCCTCTCCATCTACCGGGGTAATGTGAGGAGTTTTTTCCGTCCTATCAGTAACGAGAGAAAATGAGGGTGCTTCTGTCTGATCTGTGTGAGCACTGTCGTGTTCCTCAACTGGAAGTGTAGTTGGCTTCTCTGTACTGAACAATGAGGAAACTGTAGGAACAGTTGTGTGTTTGCTGGAGGTCTCATTCATCTCTTCCCCTGAGGTCTCTCCATCTGCTGGGAGGGTAGAGCTTTCCTCTGGTGTTACTGAATCTTCGTCACGCATACTTGTGGTAACAGTTTCTTGTGTTTCAGGTGACACTGATGTTGGTTTCTCAGTACTGTAGAGTGATGAAGAAGCAATAACAGCTGATTTTGAAGGAAGAACTGTTTCCGTTTTGCCAGAAGTTGCTTCTGTCGTCAACATTGAGGAGACCGTAGCTGCTGTGATGATTGAATTTTCAGAGAAATCTCTTGTGCCTTCTCCCGAACTCTCTGCTTCTGTCGTAATGAAGATTGATGCTGTGCCAGGAATCCTGGTTGATTCAATGAAAGTGTGAAAGGAGTCGACCTTTGTAGCTTCGCTGGTAAAATCTTTATCCACAATGTCTGGATCAGTGGATGATGTATCAGAAGCCACACTTGGTGATGTTGTTGATGGGCTTGTTAGAGTCTCATCACATACTGGAGAAACTGATGGGTCTCCTGTAAGTGATGGCATTTTTGTTTCATCTGTTTCAAGACTCTCTGTTGTTCCAGGTGACAATGCTATTGGTGCCTCACTGCTGTACATTGACGAAGCTGTATCGCTGACAGAAGAGGTTAGGGTGAACATATATGTGGTTTGGCCACCTGAACCCTCTCCACCTACTGGGGTAATGAGAGGAGTTTTTTCCGTCTCATCAGTAACGAGAGAAACTGAGGGTGCTTCTGTCTGATCTGTGTGAGCACTGTCGTGTTCCTCAACTGGAAGTGTAGTTGGCTTCTCTGTACTGAACAATGAGGAAACTGTAGGAACAGTTGTGTGTTTGCTGGAGGTCTCATTCATCTCTTCCCCTGAGGTATCTCCATCTGCTGGGAGGGTAGAGCTTTCCTCTGGTGTTACTGAATCTTCGTCACATATACTTGTGGTAACAGTTTCTTGTGTTTCAGATGACACTGATGTTGGTTTCTCAGTACTGTAGAGTGATGAAGAAGCAATAACAGCTGATTTTGAAGGAAGAAATGTTTCCGTTTTGCCTGAAGTTGCTGAACTCTCTGCTTCTGTCGTAATGAAGATTGATGCTGTGCCAGGAATCCTGGTTGATTCAATGAAAGTGTGAAAGGAGTCGATCTTTGTAGCTTCGCTGGTAAAATCTTTATCCACAATGTCTGGATCAGTGGATAATGTAACAGATGCCACGCTTGGTGATGTTGTTGATGGGCTTGGTAGAGTCTCATCTGAAATTGGAGAAACAGATGGGTCTCCTGTAAGTGATGGCATTTTTGTTTCATCTGTTTCAAGACTCTCTGTTTTTCCAGGTGACAATGCTGTTGGTGCCTCACTGCTGTGCATTGACGAAGCTGCATCGCTGACAGAAGAGGTTAGGGTGAACATATACGTGGTTTGGCCACCTGAACCCTCTCCACCTACTGGGGTAATGAGAGGAGTTTTTTCCATCTTATCAGTAACGAGAGAAACTGAGGGTGCTTCTGTCTGATCTGTGTGAGCACTGTCGTGTTCCTCAACTGGAAGTGTAGTTGGCTTTTCTGTACTGAACAATGAGGAAACTGTAGGAACAGTTGTGTGTTTGCTGGAGGTCTCATTCATCTCTTCCCCTGAGGTCTCTCCATCTGCTGGGAGGGTAGAGCTTTCCTCTGGTGTTACTGAATCTTCGTCACACATACTTGTGGTAACAGTTTCTTGTGTTTCAGGTGACACTGATGTTGGTTTCTCAGTACTGTAGAGTGATGAAGAAGCAATAACAGCTGATTTTGAAGGAAGAACTGTTTCCGTTTTGCCTGAAGTTGTTTCTGTCGTCAACATTGAGGAGACCGTAGCTGCTGTGATGATTGAATTTTCAGAAAAATCTCTTGTGCCTTCTCCCGAACTCTCTGCTTCTGTCGTAATGAAGATTGATGCTGTGCCAGGAATCCTGGTTGATTCAATGAAAGTGTGAAAGGAGTCGACCTTTGTAGCTTCGCTGGTGAAATCTTTATCCACAATGTCTGGATCAGTGGATGATGTATCAGAAGCCACACTTGGTGATGTTGTTGATGGGCTTGTTAGAGTCTCATCACATACTGGAGAAACTGATGGGTCTCCTGTAAGTGATGGCATTTTTGTTTCATCTGTTTCAAGACTCTCTGTTGTTCCAGGTGACAATGCTGTTGGTGCCTCACTGCTGTACATTGACGAAGCTGTATCGCTGACAGAAGAGGTTAGGGTGAACATATATGCGGTTTGGCCACCTGAACCCTCTCCACCTACCGGGGTAATGAGAGGAGTTTTTTCCGTCTCATCAGTAACGAGAGAAACTGAGGGTGCTTCTGTCTGATCTGTGTGAGCACTGTCGTGTTCCTCAACTGGAAGTGTAGTTGGCTTCTCTGTACTGAAAAATGAGGAAACTGTAGGAACAGTTGAGTGTTTGCTGGAGGTCTCATTCATCTCTTCCCCTGAGGTCTCTCCATCTGCTGGGAGGGTAGAGCTTTCCTCTGGTGTTACTGAATCTTCGTCACACATACTTGTGGTAACAGTTTCTTGTGTTTCAGGTGACACTGATGTTGGTTTCTCAGTACTGTAGAGTGATGAAGAAGCAATAACAGCTGATTTTGAAGGAAGAACTGTTTCCGTTTTGCCTGAAGTTGCTTCTGTCGTCAACATTGAGGAGACCGTAGCTGCTGTGATGATTGAATTTTCAGAAAAATCTCTTGTGCCTTCTCCCGAACTCTCTGCTTCTGTCGTAATGAAGATTGATGCTGTGCCAGGAATCCTGGTTGATTCAATGAAAGTGTGAAAGGAGTCAACCTTTGTAGCTTCGCTGGTAAAAACTTCATCCACAGTGTCTGGATTAGTGGATGATGTAACAGAAGCCACACTTGGTGATGTTGTTGACGGGCTTGTTAGAGTCTCATCACATACTGGAGAAACTGATGGGTCTCCTGTAAGTGATGGCATTTTTGCTTCATCTGTTTCAAGACTCTCTGTTGTTCCAGGTGACAATGATGTTGGTGCCTCACTGCTGTACATTGACGAAGCTGTATCGCTGACAGAAGAGGTTAGGGTGAACATATATGTGGTTTGGCCACCTGAACCCTCTCCACTTACTGGGGTAATGAGAGGAGTTTTTTCCGTCTCATCAGTAACGAGAGAAACTGAGGGTGCTTCTGTCTGATCTGTGTGAGCACTGTCGTGTTCCTCAACTGGAAGTGTAGTTGGCTTCTCTGTACTGAACAATGAGGAAACTGTAGGAACAGTTGTGTGTTTGCTGGAGGTCTCATTCATCTCTTCCCCTGAGGTATCTCCATCTGCTGGGAGGGTAGAGCTTTCCTCTGGTGTTACTGAATCTTCGTCACATATACTTGTGGTAACAGTTTCTTGTGTTTCAGGTGACACTGATGTTGGTTTCTCAGTACTGTAGAGTGATGAAGAAGCAATAACAGCTGATTTTGAAGGAAGAACTGTTTCCGTTTTGCCTGAAGTTGCTTCTGTCGTCAACATTGAGGAGACCGTAGCTGCTGTGATGATTGATTTTTCAGAGAAATCTCTTGTGCCTTCTCCCAAACTCTCTGCTTCTGTCGTAATGTAGATTGATGCTGTGCCAGGAATCCTGGTTGATTCAATGAAAGTGTGAAAGGAGTCAATCTTTGTAGCTTCGCTGGTAAAATCTTCATCCACAATATCTGGATCAGTGGATGATGTAACAGAAGCCACACTTGGTGATGTTGTTGATGGGCTTGTTAGAGTCTCATCACATACTGGAGAAACTGATGGGTCTCCTGTAAGTGATGGTATTTTTGTTTCATCTGTTTCCAGACTCTCTGTTGTTTCAGGTGACAATGCTGTTGGTGCCTCACTGCTGTACATTGACGAAGCTGCATCGCTGACAGAAGAGGTTAGGGTGAACATATATGTGGTTTGGCCACCTGAACCCTCTCCACTCACTGGGGTAATGAGAGGAGTTTTTTCCGTCTTATCAGTAACGAGAGAAACTGAGGGTGCTTCTGTCTGATCTGTGTGAGCACTGTCGTGTTCCTCAACTGGAAGTGTAGTTGGCTTCTCTGTACTGAACAATGAGGAAACTGTAGGAACAGTTGTGTTTTTGCTGGAGGTCTCATTCATCTCTTCCCCTGAGGTATCTCCATCTGCTGGGAGGGTAGAGCTTTCCTCTGGTGTTACTGAATCTTCGTCACACATACTTGTGGTAACAGTTTCTTGTGCTTCAGGTGACACTGATGTTGGTTTCTCGGTACTGTAGAGTGATGAAGAAGCAATAACAGCTGATTTTGAAGGAAGAAATGTTTCCGTTTTTCCTGAAGTTGCTGAACTCTCTGCTTCTGTCGTAATGAAGATTGATGCTGTGCCAGGAATCCTGGTTGATTCAATGAAAGTGTGAAAGGAGTCAATCTTTGTAGCTTCGCTGGTAAAATCTTCATCCACAATATCTGGATCAGTGGATGATGTAGCAGAAGCCACACTTGGTGATGTTGTTGATGGGCTTGGTAGAGTCTCATCACATACTGGAGAAACTGATGGGTCTCCTGTAAGTGATGGTATTTTTGTCTCATCTGTTTCCAGACTCTCTGTTGTTTCAGGTGACAATGCTGTTGGTGCCTCACTGCTGTACATTGACGAAGCTGTATCGCTGACAGAAGAGGTTAGGGTGAACATATATGTGGTTTGGCCACCTGAACCCTCTCCACTTACTGGGGTAATGAGAGGAGTTTTTTCCGTCTTATCAGTAACGAGAGAAACTGAGGGTGCTTCTGTCTGATCTGTGTGAGCACTGTCGTGTTCCTCAATTGGAAGGGTAGTTGGCTTCTCTGTACTGAACAATGAGGAAACTGTAGGAACAGTTGTGTGTTTGCTGGAGGTCTCATTCATCACTTCCCCTGAGGTCTCTCCATCTGCTGGGAGGGTAGAGCTTTCCTCTGGTGCTACTGAATCTTCGTCACACATACTTGTGGTAACAGTTTCTTGTGTTTCAGATGACACTGATGTTGGTTTCTCAGTACTGTAGAGTGATGAAGAAGCAGTAACAGCTGATTTTGTAGGAATAACTGTTTCCATTATTTCAGTGGCTGGGGTTTCTGACATTTGTGTTGATATTAGTGTTGCTATTTCAGAACTGAAAGAAGAAGGAGCAACACTGCCATCTGTGGTTAAAGCTGTCACATATGGTGTTGGGCTGGCTTCAGTTTTCTGTGTAGTTTCTGCTGCAGCCTTGTTCTCCACTGTTGAGGCAGGATCAGAGGTTAAATCAGTGTGCGTGGGGCCTTTTGTGGTCAGTTCATCCTCTTTGTGAGGAGGCGTTGATGTAACTATCGAGATTATATCGGGGTCACAGTCAACATCTGGGACCTCTGTAGAGGTCAGTGTTGTTGTGGGTTCCTCAGTCGAACTATCGTCAGGGAGATCAGGCCAGCTATAATCAAACACCGTGGTTATTTCATCGCTAGCTCCCAGAGTTATCACATTTGTCATAATCTGGGTACCTTTGGCCTCTTTTCCTCCTGAGCTCTGTGGCTCCAGTGTGATCTCCTGTTTACCATTTATAAAGCTGACAGTTGGAGTGATGGTTACAGCAGCTTGGGGGAAAGTGTCTGGCTCTCCAGTCTGCAGGATCGGCTCACCATCGGCTATGGATGGGGTGGGATGGTCAGGCACAACTGGTATGGAAGGAGACTGGGAGTCTTGTGGCTGTAGAGTCTGGGCAACTGCACAGAAAATAAAGGAAGATAAAGGCAGATTTTGACGATCTGATTGAAAAGCCACTGAAAGTTTAGCTCAGTATTTAGGAAAAACCCTGAGAAACAACATTCATGTTCTTTTGTTTTTTTCCCCAAATCCTGGGACATAAATGTCAAAGAGGTATGACATTTTAATATGCAAAGTCTCATTGTTAAACACATCACACATAAGTGTTGTTTTCATTGTTAAAGCAAAAACAACACATTACATCACTTCAGAGAGTAGACAAGCACCTTTGGAAATGGTTCATCTAAATATTACACTTATGGGGGAACTCCAGCAAACAAAAATTGCCACTGAGTTTCACTATTCAAAGTGTAGGATCCAGTATACTGGCAATTGACCCAAAATTAACTAATAGTCAGAATATCAATATTCTATCTGTCTATTAACTTTTCGAGTACTCCTTCAAACAATCTAAATACACTGTTCTTGTAAATTATCTAGACCCACTATATGTATCTTCAAGTCAACTGCTAAAAAAAACAAAAACAATGATTCAAAAATGATGTTTATCAGCATTCAGCTCTCGTCAGTTTTCTCACAAATTCATTCTTTTTAAATCTAACAAAGTACCGAAATAAACAAACATTGCAAAACACCGTGAATAAATCTCTCCAACATATTTGCAAGCCTTGGCCAAGCTGCTGTCTAAATTCAATCCAAACCATAATTCTAAGATTTATATTCTCAATTGATGTGAAAAGAAAATATTATCAAGAGGCCACCTGAACACAAAGAAATCCTTCAACAATGTTAACAAAGTCTGCAGTAGTTGATTTATTAAAGGTAGATTAATATTGTTATTATTAAAATAACCATGTCTTCACTAAGAATGTAAGATAGCAAATTGATGCATTATAGTATATTAGCATATAAACAAAATTAATAGAATATCCAATGACCTATATATCAATACTGCTGTGACTCCAATTCTTTGTCCAGAAATTGTCCAACATAAACATAAACACCATATTTTATAATGCAACCCAAAACAACATATTAAGAGAAGGTTGAACCACAGCATTTTAGTCCAATTCTGAAAATTAAACATTAAAACCCTCACAAAGGTAACATCTATAGGACAAGCATTAACCTCCACTAGAAACCCCAGCATTAATATGGGCGGCACAGTGGTGCAGTAGCTAGCATTGTCGCCTCGCAGCAAAAAAAGTTCCGGGTTCGAATCTGGGCCTAGGCCTTTCTGTGCAGAGTTTGCATGTTCTCTCTGTGCCTGCATGGGTTCTCTCCAGGTACTCTGGCTTCCTCCCACCATCCAAAAACACGCACCTCAGGTTAATTGGTGGTTCTACAAATTACCCTTAGGTGTGAATGAGAGCTTTGTTTCCGTCTGTCTCTGTGTTGGCCCTGTGATAGACTGGCAACTTGTCCAGGGTGTACCCTGCCTTTGCCCAAAGTGAGCTGGGATAGGCTCCAGCCCCCACTTGACCCTATTCAGGATAAAGCGGGTATGGATAATGGATGCCATTACATTGTTGAAGTGTTTGTGTTACTGTGCCCACTCCCTGTATATAATCTAAATAGAGGTTTGCTGAAGTGATTTCAGAGGCCAACTGTCTGCTCTTAATTTCAAGTCTAACACAGAAGCAGCATTCAATTCTCCTTGCAGCAATGTTATCATCATCCACCTACACTACGTTGCCTCAGATGGGTTTACGTATTCATTTAAATAAACAAGATGCTGTCTGGCTTGAAGTATTCCACCTCTTCGGAAAGATAGTGGCCTTAACCAACTACAAAAAACTCACTCTGAGGATATCAAAGAAATGTTGCGAACTAATAGATACCGATAATAATCTTTGAACCTAAGAAAAGGGATTCAGTCCATATGCTTCTCTTAATGGAAAATAAAAATCTGTGGGAAGTTTGAACACCTACTGACTGTCTACATAATGTGCCTGATGAAAGGAACATTAATATGAACAAATTTGATAACTGGCCCACACAAAATGCCTTCATCTCTGGATCTTCATCTCTGACTCATTTTACCACCCTTCAGGAGCATGCATTCCAATTTTGTTTTACATGTCCTAAAAAAGCCTTGAGGGTGAGCTGTAGCAGTAAATCTAATAATATGTATAAGGCAGATGGCAAAAAGAAAAGAAAGCTGTGGTTAATCCTAAAATTAACAGTGTGGTGCTGCTGGGCCTCAAGTGTTTATCAGTGTTTGCATAATGTGCAAGCAAACAGGAGAAAAAGATTCACACACAAAAAGTTGAAATCCTTTACTTCTCCCTTCTTCTCTCGCTGTCTCTTTTTCTCTGTCTGTCTCTCTCTCGCTCCCTGTTTCTCTCTGTTTCCCACAAATGATGCTTTAGAAAGATTATCGGTTACAGCTAATAACACCTGCAGCTACTCAGCTTTACAGACACACGTTAGAAATCCAGGTCAGGCCTGGGAACCGAGGTAATGAACCAACCAGTACAGGTCTAACACTTACCATCTTTACTGTCTCACACACACACACACACACACACACACACACACACACACACACACACACACATAGGCCTTTCTCTCTGGCCCCCCTTCACTAACAGCATCAGCTGACTGAACAGAAGCTTCCAAAGATGGTAAAAATGAATACCTCAGCTACAAATGAAACAGGACAAACTGGACTTCAGCCCTTACCTATGTACTCTTTTACTACATTCTCAATGGATGTTAGCAAATGATCCCACAACCAGTACAGGTCTAACACTGAGCCAGAAACGTATTTAAAGAAATAGTTTGACATTTTAGAAAAAAAACAAACTCATTTGGTTTCTAGTGGAGAGTTAAATATTAAAATGGATCAAACTTCCATACATGTTCACAGCATACAGCCACCGCCAGCATCCGATCAGTTTGTGCTGTGTTCACATCATGTGGGAGGAAAGGTAATGATGGGAAACATTCTCCAATGAACATTCACATCTTCTGACAACTGAGAGTGGCAGCTATTTGTCTTCTTGTACTACTACATCTCATTCATTACTGAGGGGAACAGCTGTCTTAATCAATAAACAAAACAAAACAAAATAGAAAGACAAAAGTTTAGCTACTTTTCTTCAAACAGGGTCATACTATTTAGCAAGAAACATGACCAATGGCTACTATAAAAGAGAGCAATCTGAACAAAGTGTAATCAGTAATGTTTTACTGCAAAGTTGGGCGTGTGAGGGTTAATAATACAGTGCTTGTTCAATATAGTAAAATACAGTAAGCTTATCTGTCAAATTTCAGTGTTAAATATACCTTTAACAATGGACTTCTGCAGTTTTTTTCCTAAGATTAGCAAACAGATTTATTTAAAATAATAAGTATGGGTATCAGAGCATCAATCTTCTCATCTAACACTTGATCAGAAAGAAAACAAGAATATTTCCCAAAATATCAAAGTATTTCTATAAGGATGAGTTTAGCAAGCCTCAATGGAGTGAGTGCTGAATAGATGTTAAACAACTGTAAGAATGCACTGTTGGTGGTTTTGTGAATTGTTTTGTACCATTTGTGGTTGACACGCCTCACAGTATCAATATTTCAACAAGTCATAATATGCCATATAAACACTTGGTAAACAGTTAATTTAATTGTCATCAATTAATAAGAAACACATGGATAAAGCTCACAATAACACTGGTAGGTTTTGAGGCATTCTCAATATCCATTCATGTAATTTTGTAACACCCTGATATTATTGTGCACTTTGTAAAGCCAGACATCACACTTCTCCCCATGCCACAATATTTTCCACAAGCTTTTCCCACACAAACTGGGAGAGCAGAAAAGAAACCTCGGGCGTCTCAGCTGAGCTACATCACATGATGTGGTAGAAAGTAGCTTTAATCACCAGCTTTGGTCAGGCAACCTCCAGCTGTCCTGACAGACTGGGAAACTGTAAGTTAGCGATGACATCACCTCTTGAGGTGATGTCCAGTCTTTGCTGAAGACAGGCATCTGTGCTTACTCAGGTGTACTGCCAACACGCCTCTGTTATTGCCAGACTAGCTTTCAGTAAGCGGCTGCATGCACACGCAGGGAGGGAATTAGTGCAAATGCAGTCATCTGCTGTACAAATACAAAGAGATTTTGTATCTGTCACATACAGTACTTACATGCACAGACCAACAAGCAATGTAATGTGTACTTCTGGCAACTAAACTGACAACACAGGGCTGATAAACACATCAGAAATTTGATTGTGTACAATATGGAGTACAGATCATTGCTCTCCCAGGCAGACTTAGCACCTGTACCACAAAATTATTTTCAAATTAAAATTCTGCCAAATGACCACTTCATTCACTCAGCAGATCCCTTTCCTCCAACATGAGCTTTTCCTCAGGGACATGAAATGAGTCAATATTTACAGACATAAAATTCAAGGGGAAAAAAATGATGCAACTGTATGCCTGTGAGATCATGTGCTATTGATAAAATGAAGCCAAAGCATTGCAACTGATGGCCACTAGATACTGGCTCCAAACAGTCACATTACACCGAAAAGCATAAATCTTTCTCTGAAAATACCAAATCTGTGCTCGTGGTCAAATTGGTTCCCCGTTAAAAAAGATTTGAAGTCGTCTAGAAGGCTCTCATTTTGCTGGCCATTGACGGACAGCTGTGCTCGACAGTTTGCTCACCTTCTGCTCTCCACAGCTCCTGGACTCTCACCGAGTCTGACTTTCAGAGCCTCTGTCTAGAGAATGAACATTGTTTTTGTTTCCTAACATTCGGATCAATTGTGTTTGTGGTTGAGGAGGCACTCTGACAAGACCCTCACATGAAGCTCACATGCAATATTTTTTAAGTTTAATCTTTGGTCTGTGTTTCCAATAAGTGGGTTTGCTTTTTTTCAACGTAGGGTGTGTTGCAGAATGTCAAAGACAACACCCAAATCTCCTTATTCAGAAAGTACTGGCTCCAAATATAAAATATGGTGCTGGTGCAGCTGGTGCAGCTACAACTCTGGACTTCAGACCTCCAACGCAAACCAGTGGGTGACATCACACCTTGCTACACCTGTCTTAACATGCAGCTAATGTACTGACCTGTAAAGGCCAAAATATCTATTTTGATGTTAGCAAATATCTAATTTGCCATAATCAAATGTATCCACAATAAAGTAATTGACACTGTGGAGGAATGTTCATTATTCATTGGGTCTCTGTCTTATCAATGCGGTCTCTCTATCTTATCCTTAGCTCGCAAGGTCACTATGTCCTCTTGAATTTTTTGTGTTGCCGTAAGGCAAGGTCTGAAACAACTATAGACAGAGGCAATCTAATGCCCTAAGATAAAACAAGTTTCAAGGATGAAACATGCGCCTTTTCTTATCTTGAAATATAGATAATTCTGTGGGACAGCATTAACTGGACCAGGGAGGAGATGGGAACTCAGAGATGGATTGGCAAGACACATTTATCCTTGTCACTGTCTCTCCTCAATTGAGTTTTTTCAATAAATGTTGTTGCCACCCAAGTGGTCTCCTTTGACTCCTCCACCCCAAATTTGAGTTTTTGTTATCCTAGTATCACCACAAGTATTTCATTTTATTTATATGATCTTTAGGGAGCTCACACCCTCACGAAGCTGTCTCTTTCTGTCATTTTATACTCTTTCTCCTCCTATATCGTCTCCACCTTTTCTCACTTGTCTATGTCAAAATCATTATCACAACATCTGCTCAGATAGACTGACTGTGTCCTAAGACTAAGCAGTCGTTCAGCAGCAGTTCACACTGAAAACACATAAACCAGCTTGGTTGATTGAGAAAAAATCTGACTCACCGTTCAAACATGCACTAGCACACCATAACTGCTTGTGTTTTTCTGTATATGCAATCTACAAATAAACTGTCATAAATATCATAGTATTTTACTAAAGCCAGTCTAAGTGCTTTAGAAATAAAAGTCAAAATCATACAGGAAAAAAAGTACAATAGATTTCAAGCCATTCATTTCATCATACTGGATATCGATAAAAGAGGCCCTATACATTGCCTTTGCCTTTTCTTTTTACTAGTTTACTTCAACCACCATACTTTATCACCAGCAGTCACAATCAAACTTTGTCTTCAGCACCCTGGACAGCACAGCTGCCCCCCATATCCTGCTACTGTACAACAACTTTATTATGAACCCCCCTACAACAAAGCAGGCAAACAATGCATGACGCCAAGTTTGAAACATCAGTATTTCTTTTTCTTTTTTGTGGCCAATTAAAAATCCTGTAATGGCAGTCGTCATTCACACACAAACCACATATGAACTACACTTAAATTATTTGAACAGAAAACAAACATTTCGAATGAAGCTTTAAATGCTGAAGGTATTGGGTGTGTATCTTACCTGAAACATTCTGAATCAGCGTGACGGTGGTTATTTGGATGGACTGCTCATCAGTGACCACTGAAAGCGGAGAGGCGACTGTGCTGGTCACAGCTGAAGCCACAGGAGCGGATGTAAAGAACTCAGTGCCAGTCTCTGTTGCTGTGTCATCCTCTTTCAGGTTGTCCCCATTGTGCTCTGGCACCTGAGTGGTGGACTCATCACAGACGTATACAGTTGTTGACGAAGTTGCATCTTCAGCTAACGTTTCACCATCTATCAGGATGGTGCCGGCTGTCTTAGCTACAGATGTGGCTGTCTTCGCTGAATCCTGTGTTTGGGGTGTGGTTTGTGTTGCCGTGCTGGTAGTTTCTTGGGACCCTGTGGTGGTTATCTCCACTTTACTGACAGCTAGGGTGGTATTTATGAAGGTGGTGCCAGCAGCTGTGGGGACTGTTGTTTCATCAGTTTGATCAAAAACATCAGTGCTATGGGATAGGCTGGAAGAGAGGTCCTGTTGTTGGGGTGGTGGAGTAGGTGGCAGACCCTCGGGAACAAAATTAACCTCAATCTCATCCATGAAACCGTAGTTGGGGAATGGCGTTGTTGAATGAAGCCCAATGTCTGAGGTCGATAGTGATTCTGAGGAGCCAAACGCTTCCTCAGAGGTCAGTTCAGTTGCTTCTGATTGAGTGTCAGTGAGGTCACAGGCTATCACTGTGGTGATCCCAGAAACCGGAATAGTTTCCTCCGTCTTCCCCTCAGCAAACATAGACTCTGTGCTGAGAGAAGCGTCTGGTATGGGGACATCAGGTTGGATTGTGCTGATCTTAATCACTAAGTGATCCTCTCGCTCATCGGCAGACACTGTGGTGTCAGTGCTTTCCACCGTTATTTGAGGGTCTGTGATTGTGTCACCACAGTCGGGAGTCGATTCCACAAAGGTTACGTTTTGACTTACAAAGCTGTCAATGTCAAAGTCTGATGCAGGCGTTACATCATTAGTATCCTCATGTTCCGCTTTGATAGTAGGTGCAACTGTTGTGAATAACGCTTCTTTCTGGCTTGCTGGAATGGACCGAGGTGCAGTCATACTGGTTGAGAACATAAATGAAGGATTTGTGGGAACTGGGGAGTCTGGAGACTCGTCGGCCCCTGACACTGTGTCAGACTTTGGGGTTATCACAGTGGTGGTACTCTCTAGTAAAGGTATGGAGGTGGAACTGACGGTGGTGCTGATTTCTATCACAGACACATCCACAAAGGCAGTCTGGTTGATCACTTTTCTTCTTCCTGGACAACACACATAGAGATATCGAATTTAAAAATCAAAAATTCTAAACATCATCTGTGAAAAACTGCTATAGTGTGAT
The DNA here is from genome assembly GCF_022577435.1 of Embiotoca jacksoni. NCBI lineage: Eukaryota > Metazoa > Chordata > Actinopteri > Embiotocidae > Embiotoca > Embiotoca jacksoni. Next base: position 14,179,829 of record NW_027185436.1, on the reverse strand, counting down.
TATTGTTGAGTATTTAATTACCAGCGCTTATAACTGTTTTTATCAATCGTATACTCTATTTAATAACCATTTATTTAAACAGTGGGGCTTTTGGTTGACTAAGAAAGATGACCCAATAAAGAAAGATCGAACAAGTAAATTGACAGCCACCTTTTTTGTTTCACATTCATGATGTGTAAGACAGATCAAATCTATATAAAATAGTAGATGTTTTATACAAGCGTGTCAGTATGCGAAGCTAGCAGTGTGTATGAAAAGCCTTATAAGTGGGTTGCAGTCAAGGAGCAATATGCCACAGCTCCAATAATAGTGTGACACTTGATAATAAAGTGTCCATAGACAATTGAGCTCATTTTCAAAGTGGTGTATTTTCTGTGAAAAGCCAAGTGCACTTTGGCTGTTTCTCTAAACATTTCCTGGTCTGTCTGAAAGAGTTCCCATGACTGTCGCAGAAGATTTAAACAGCATATAAACTTCAAGTAATCTCATGTTGTGGTTTTGTGAGAGTTGTCCTGACTTTGTTTTTTACTCTATTGTACCCAGATGAGCATGTACCTGTATTTTGTCCTGTCATTGTCAGTCCCTGATTTTATATTTTTATCTCTCAGTGATGGTCCTCAGATGCTCACTAAATAAATTTTTCTCTGTATTTATATTGTTTGTATTAATTACAGAGTCCTTTTAACTCCTTGATTTTCTTGAGGGGCCCTCTGTCCTCCTCCCATTTACTCACGTCCATAAAAAACTGTGTAACAGCCTCAGAAAGCTTTCCTCGGTGGCCCAGACAGACTGTGTAACAGCAGCTGTTGACCATTACATACTAAACCCTTTCCTTCGTCAAACTATCTCTGATGTAAGACCTGAGACATGTTTTTCCCTAACAGGAAAACCCGGGTTTGCTCTCAGAAGGAGTCCATTATCCCACTGATGCCATTGAGCTGTTGCTGTTACTGAGGCCTCTGTTTTCTTCAGGCCAATGCAAAGACCGATCAGTGACCAATTATCCCTCTTTTCCCTCGGCACCTACCTCTTTTCCCCTGCCCTTGTGTGTAGTCTAAGTGACGTAGGTTTACATATTTATTTTTTGAGATACTATTGGGAGTGGGAAAGCAGGAAATGATGGACAGAGTCCCACCAAAAGAGGGTACTTAAAAAGCACTTACAATGGGGTGTAAATACAACATGACTGAGAGGGCTGACATGGAATACACAGAGCAGGAGGTGATGGTGGCCTGCTTGTATGCCCTCTGAACTCCATGGGGACTTATCACCGCGAGAGTTAGCATGGCCCAAGGGCAACCAAATGGCCAGGCAGTGAATGGCTTATCTGCCCAACCTCTCATTTGTAAAGATGGAAAGGCTGGGTCAAGGGTCACCAAGGATGACTGAATTTAGAAGTCCAGCAGTAGCTTTGGCCATTATCCAAACGTCTGTTCTGATAAGTACAAGTGAGAATGACAGAGGACAAACTGACAGCGGAAATGAGAGGTGAAAGAGGGAAAGGGAGTAAGATAGCGAGACTAAAAAGGCTGACAGGTGTGGTATTAGTAACTTTTACAGCTTTTCTAAATGGCATCTATCATCTGTCATTTGGTGTTGCCCTGGGAATACTGATTAGTTAAGAGCACTCTCATTTTAAGGGATTAGTCTCATTCTGCTAACTTCCAGTGAACAACAAAGTGCCAATTCAAATAGAGATCCATAACTATATTCTCCTTCCTCTCATGGTCAGTAATCACCATGCTTCACAACATGAGGTCATTTATATGCATAACTAATCCCTCAACAAGTGAAAAAGTTTTAGAGTCACAACTGATGAATTTACACATCCTCATCACCTTAATTGCTCAGGTTATTTTTGTATTTGTTATACTTAGAATTTATTTTACTTTTTAAAATATATTAAGTAAATTAAAATGCTTTAATAATCCAAATTGTCCTCAAGTACTTTGTTTTACATAATCAATGAGGTTGCATGAGAATAAACCTTAATTAACTCAGCTGGAAGTATTAAAGATGTTAAGAAAGAAATCCCAAACAGATACAGAGTGGTGTCTAACTCCTAAGCAAACTATTTGTCATTAATCCTTAATTAGAGTATAAATTGGGCTGTGTATTTCTTTCAAAGTAAACAGAGTTTACCACTGTGATCTTACTCTTCTCTTAGCTAATTTTGTTGCCTCGGAAATGGGCGGGAGACAAAAATGTGAGACAGTGAGGTCAACTGGACGCTGTAGTCTGGCACATAATACGCAATGCTCTTAAAAAAAAAAAAGAAATGATCCCCTTGCTTAGCTCATGTTGTTGCTGTCATTGAAACTATACAATCATAATGCATAAAATAGAAACATACATTAAACAGAAAAACTGACAAAAGATGAGAGGTTGTAGAGATTTTAAAGTGTTGGTCTGGTTCAGATGACGCAAAAGTGTGCAGTAGTGCAAAGAAGCAGAAAATCAAAGGGTGGGGAAGCAAAAGTGAGTAAAAGTAAGAGATGAGCTCATAGCTCCTTACAGCCAGGCCTGGTGGTGTCAGGGAATAGTCTGCGCCTTCACTCACTGCCTGTCTTTTATAAACCCAAATATACCATATGCATCATAGGACCCAGCATATGCAGGAAATAATTGTTCCATGACATACTGTAAGTACAACAACAACAAAACCTTCAGAGTGAGTTTGTACCTTTAAAACAGTAAGCTCCAAGCTTCGTAGATGGTTCTGGGAAGCCAGTCTGGTTTCTGTAGCGATACATGGTCCTGACACCGAGAAGGCCTCCCCCACAATTCATTCTTGGTACTGCAACAGGATGTCGTGCGCTGCCATCAGAGAGCCAGCCATAGTCACATCTATCCAGCCCCTGTCGCCAAGCAGCATGGAGCTGGCCAGGGGTTGCAAGGACAGAATTCTTCTTTTTACACTCTTCACGGGCCTCTTCTAAAGTCATCTTACGGGTCACATGCGCATAGAAGACTTCACCTGAATCGAAAAGGGCAAAATGCACAAAGTCAAAGGCAAAATAGCAACAAATCACCAGTTGTCACAGCAACAAAAGATGATTACTCAAAGTAACCCACTTAGGGTTTGTGTATTACTAGCAGATGAACAGTAATTTCCCCTTTGTTCAATAATTATTTAAACTGAAAACTGAACTATTTTAGCCATCATTTAGAGTCATGTCAAACTACAGATTTTGGGACAATTTTGACCTTTCAGAATAGCCAAAAACAGCTGACAATAGTCACAGCTGTGCAGGGCACAGACCCAAAACATCTCCCACCAATTGTATTTAGGACAACAGTAGTTCATTCATTATATTAATCTGAGGTGGGATAGAAATGTAGACAATGTGGTTGGCCTGTCAATGAAAGCATCTGTATTTCAGGACATTAGGTTTCCCCTCGGTGGCTGAATGAACCACATTATACCTTCTGTTTCCCTTCTTCATGTTTGTGTAAGGGTTTTATTTCATAAAGGCTGATGCAAGACATGAACATTTGTCTTTGTTTACAGGATAATATATAAATGAAAGACTACATAATTGTAAGATGTTAATTGAAACCAAACAACATTACAAGACATGACTGACATGGTTTCAGTTAGTCCTGGGTGTAGCGTTTCCAATATCCAATGTCGGTTTCATCACATTCATTTTCAAGGGTATTGGAATTAGGAGATGCTATCCACCCAGCAATGTCTTCTCTTTCAAAAGCAGAGAACAGACATTAAATCCTCCACATAAAGTTACTTTCAACAACCAAATTTCACTATTTTACACAGGAGTTTAATTTTCTGCTCTTTAAATATTATATTTATGACTACCAGAATGCTAATTTTGTGGTGAGCATGAGTTTAACTTTAGAATAAAACTATTTATTTTAAAATTTAATCTACCTCTCAAACTCCTTTAATGTGATTTTAAAAAAAAAAATCTTATTTTAGGCTGTATCTTTTGTCCCTGGATGAATTTTAATGGTTAATTTTTATCTGATTTAATACATTCAACATTTATGTTTCACTTTAACAAACGTCACATCACATCTGCCAGGTATGTTTTCCTAAATCATACAAGAAGGACAGCATACTGAGACAATTTTAATAATCGTATAATTCTAATGCTATGGAGTACCAACCGCCTAACTAAGACATACAAATATGTGACCATCCGCGTGGAGTTTAGTCCATTCGCAGTAACAGGCTGGATAATGAACAGACAGAAAGAGGCTTGGCCTAGAAGTGAAGACTTCCCATAAGCAGTGCCAAAGACATTTAGAAACCTCATTATCACATTTTTGTTGGGGACTTTTTTAAAAACCACTCTGGCACATAATAAATTTCAATTCCCGCCTTAGAGTCAAATTATTAGAAGCTTTTCTGTAACCCCAACTCTCACTTAAAAAAATGCGACATTGTTTGGTGCAACAAAATCTTTTCAAAGGTCATCCATTATCAGCAGGGAAATATTCAAACAAAACAATTAAGAGTTCCTCCACAGTCGTTTTATGAGCTGTAAAAGTAATTTGCTTTTGCACTGATATAATTTGGAGGCATGTGGTGGTGCCTCTAAATGACACCTCATTGCTTACCATCAAGTTTGTCGACGTAACAGAACACATCATAGGTCTCCGTGGGTTTCCTGGTTCCATATGACCTGACACCAGGTTTAGTCTTAAGGTTTCCATAGCAGCCCTTTCTTGGTTTTGTAATTGGGTATCTGTAAAAAAAAAAAAGGGAAACAATGCATAGGTCACATCATCACAAAAAAACATCTCACATCACCTCAGAATAGAATTACATATATATATGTTATTGAAAGGCAATGCTGTTAAAAGAAATAACTTTGGGGCGAACAACTCAAATGCAGCTAACCTCACTGTCTGGTCAGCAATCCAACCGGCATTACATTGATCAAAGCCGTCCTCATAGGCTGCTTTCAGCTGCTCAGAAGTAGCAATGTTTGCTCCAACATTTTGACAAGTTTGGACAGCGTTCTGGTAGTCCAAACTGTACCTGCTGGCGCTTGCTCGGTAGTGAAAAACAACACCTGGAAACAAATAGTGAAAAAAAAGATCATTGAAAGACTAAATATAATGATGTTTTGTATAGGAAGTTGAACGTAGTGATCTGGAATTAATTAGCATAATTTCAGTGCTGTAAATTATGACAACTGTCTTATAAAGCTCAGTCTATGAGTGAAATAATTGAGTCTCTCAGCTTCTTTGGAAAGGAGGAACTTTGCAATAAACCGAGAGGATAAGCGAAATACTCTACACTTCACCACAAATGAACAAGATGACTGCACATGATGCCATGGCCCTGAGATCCCCATATTTGTGGACAGTAAACAGACGCAAAATATATGATTGATAGTCATAATTAACATTGCAGATAGTTGGAAGAGAGGTTGTGCAGACAGTAAACCAATGAAAACCAAAACTATCTCGGTATCCCCCGCCCATGTTTTCCAAATGAGTTATATCTCCCAGAGTACATCTCAAGAGACAACATGGAAATGCACATAATGACACTAGGTAGGGATTGGTAACGCCTCCTCTCCTCACCCCCACAGACACACTGTCATTTTCAGGATGTTGGGGAATACTGTTATTGCTCAGCGATGGCAAAGTAAAAAGACTTGGTAATGCCCATTGAGTTTACATTTCACTATTAGTAAGCCCTTGCAGCAAGCCCCTCTACAATTTTCATGTTTTTTTGTCTGATTCCAGCATGACGTGGGAAGGACACTGTGAATCTCTTACCGCTGACGTCGAGGTTGATCGTATCCTGGGTGTCTTCAATGCCATACATGACCTCGCAACGATAAGTGCCCGCATCGCTGGAACGCAGCTTGACCATTGTCAGTGAGGCGTCACCAACATTCTCAGGGTGACTGGGCACTGACACACGGTTCCTGTAGGTTGAGCCGATCTTGATGACCCCATTTTGTGCAACCAGCACTGTGGATTCTACATCTCCCTCTATTTTGGTCCATTTGATCCGCAAGTAATCGCGGCTATGAATGTCTATTCCATTTGAATTGACGACTGGTGCTGAGGTTGGGATCGTGGAGAAGAAGCAGGGAAGAGCTACCTTCCCTGAGAGGGACCCAGTGACTGGTCTGATTATTGATAATGCGTTGATGGCTGAAAGGCAAAAAGCAAAACCATTAAATACAGTCCCAGTTCATATGAATTAGATTGTAATGTTGCCCTCCTCTCTCATTTTCCCTGTCATTCATGTATGTATATATTCTGTCTACTCCCATGCTAACAGAACTGCCTGACTCATTTACATTGATAGGGTGTGACAACTACGCCCAGCCTAATAAAAAATACATGCATCATGGCTTGAAAAGGAATCTTGGAAAGTCGAACCTCATCCGTAAAACGATGGGTGTGGGAACACATTTAACACTGAGTGTAGTGTATGTACAGCCTGTCTGTATGAAATTAAGACTAATTGGTTAACTAGGGGGAGTCATGCTTGCATCACTTCATGTTGGACCGCTGCTTAGTTGCCTCTTAAATAATCCTTCTTGTACCTACAGGAGGACTCACTGATTTTGACAGACAGATCCACACAAAAAGAAGTGAAATATGTCACCTGACAATATCAAATGTATTTCACCTCTCATGATCTCTCAGTTCAAAACTAATGTTACACCTACATTTTGGGAGGGGATGTCAGTCAGAATGCATGACACAAATGAATGGCAACAGGTTGAATCACACCTAGCCCACTGGAGAGGAAGACTTCACCCCCCTTTTTTTTTCTTTTTTGGAAGGGATTGGGGGCCATTCACAGGGAACACTGTGGGGAATGCTCTGGAAACAGTGGTGGGACAGCCCCAGAGGCATGACTCTGTGTGCTTTTACAGAGGCTCTTATTAGGATGTGGGATAAAACCAGCTGTTCAGCTTCCAGACATGGAGCAGAGTCTAATTGAAAGGTGTCCATCCGTACCCAGAGTCAGGGACAAGGGGCCAGCACAGCCATGGGGGCCAGAGAGCCCGAGACGTAAACCTTTATTCATTACGTCATCTTCACCTTTTGAGAAGAGTCTCGCAGGTTTCACAGAAAGGAAAAGAGAATATCAAAGTCTGCTACTTTAAAAAAAAAAAAAAAAAAAAAAAAAAGACCCTTGATAGTGTGGGGCCCCTCTGATGCATCAGTATAGATGCCAGCTGAGTGTGTCAAAAATACAGAGAGGTAGAGGAGAGGGAGAATTGGAGACAGATCAATAAAAAAAAGAGAGCGGGAGGGAAGGAAATAGTCATGACTAATAGAGAGAGAAAAGCAGTGGGAGAGATAACTCATTCTACACTTACCTGTTGCAGTTGCAGCTTCACAAAGAAAATATAACCACAGGATATGCTTTATATTTAGAATCATCTGTTGGACAAATTGAAAATGTGCATTAGGAAACAGCTTTACCACTTCATGCTATTTCTTTATAGTGCATCTGCAATTTGGTCTGCTTAAGCTCTTTTCTATCACTTAAGAGTTTCAAGGGGAAAATATCAGACATAAAGCTAAAACCTTTTTTTTTTAACAAGTTAACCAAATGGAATTATATACAGTAATTTAAGTTTTATATATAATGGGTTTGATAAAAAAATGTTTTAAATACGCTGACACTTTTTTTGTTGTTTTTAAGTCCCCAGATACATGGGACAAGGCATCTACCTGACATATCACAGCATCAGAATATGTTCATTTCTTTCTATTAGAAACCGTATTTTGAGGACATTTAATGACTATGCCCCGTGTGAATGTGTGGGTGGCGGACTCGAGAGGTAAAACTTCCTGTGCGGTCACTCTTAGAAACAGGAGGACAGGAGCCTAGCCCCTCGTCTTCATTTGCACCCCGCTGTATAAACAAAAGCGGTGGGTCGCATTAGGAGCTGAAAGCTATTCTATCCATTATTTTTAAAACGACACACTCTCCGTCTTATGGCAATTATCGCGGAGCAAAGATCATCATCTAAAACAATTAAGGGAGGCAGTCTGTCACTGACTTAATGCCAGCTAGTGCCAGATAAGTCTATCACGATAAACGGATCCACTAAAAAAAAACAATACATTAAATGAGACTACAATGAGAGCAAGAAGCCCAGTTCTAATAATTGTATCGATTACCAATTGCATATTTAATTCAGTTATGTAAAATCATAAATACAAATATGAGTAAAATAATATCCGCAAACCACATGCAGTTGCCGAAAGCTTTCTAGGAAATCGAAAAAAAGTCATTCACAGGAGATCAGTAGCTTACTTCAGCATCACACAGGCGTATAATTGTTAGAAGATTTTTGGAGCTCGTGTCCATTAATACGCAGCTCGGTGATTCTCCCTGCTGTGAAGCAGAAGCGTCTGCTTGATCTGTCCGTCATTTATTAAGAAGCTGATTAAAAATTGACTTCTGGTTTTCGTGTTGTTCCTATGACTTGTGTCTATGCAGAAACACCTGTTACTCCTGGATACTCAACATAAATCATGAAACGATAACATGGTAAACTACTCATCTATTTGATTTCAAACGGAAAGAATTGTAAATTGTGGAGAAATCTACAATCCGCAGTGTTGACTTCTGAAATGCACTTGCCTCACTCAGTAGCGGGACACCAGTGCGGGTTATCTAAGGACACCACGGTATCATTGGGTGTGTTTGTGTTAAATCATTTGGAGACTGAAAAGTTAACTTAAATAGACGGAATGACTTTGTTTGTCAAACATTCGCCTCATATCATAAAAAAAGGCACATCTTGAGAAAAAAATAAACCAACAATTAGTTAATGTAGAGCAATAGTTTAAATTCATTCTTCAGTTCAAGGAAACATAACAGAAAAGTACTTACGTTTAAATGTGCTTTAGTCCATAAAATGTACATATATGTCCTTAAACAGAGTTAGTCCCAGTGCGTAACATGCGCGCGTAAAAAGTGCCAAATAGGTCCACTCCAAATTGTCTCAACAGCACGTATCTTCTCGGTGAGCCTGTCTCGTCTCCCTGATGCTTCACAGTCGCTAGGACCCACTGCAGGATTATCTTGGCTCTGAACGGAGCGACAGAAACAGTGAAGTGCTGGCATGCAACAAGTTCAATTTTGCCTAACTCGCACTGTTATTTCGTCGGCGTTAGAGAGGAGGGGCCCATCTAAAAAGTGAATGAGACACCTTGTGGAGGAGGGTGGGGGAGGAGGAATCGTAATTTGACCATGTGCCTGAGAGGTAGATCCTCATCCAATCACGCTGTTCCGACATGAGCCGAATCTTTTTTACGTTACAGTGAGTTTCTCTTGACTTCGGACCGCCAAATAGCATAAAGTCATCAAATTTAAAATAAATAATACCAAATATAAAACTATTTTATAGGTGTTTCCTGTTTATATTGTAATCAACTACCTTAGATAAAGGGGTGACACTGATGACATGTGGAGAGTGCACCAGTCACATTCAAGGGTGCGCAATGGAAACAGGGTGGTGCAGACATGTCTCTGGCTGAATTTGAGTCACAACATACTGTTTGTTCCAACAACATTTATTGTGAGGGAGTTTTCCCATCCATCCCACTGAATCACACAGACACTTCAAACAGTCTCATCTCTCGAGTAGATTTTGTGTTATGCCCAAAAAATAGCGCCAATCAAGTTTGCCTTGTTATTTTGTACACAAATTTTAACAATAGTGTTTTGTGTGTTTACGGTTTACAGGAGTAAAAACTAAGTTATCAACAGAAACGGATCAGCTCAAACATGCATGAGTGCCTGACTGAAGCGGCAGAGTCAGCAAACTGTGGTTATCTGGAACCTCTGTGCTTTGCTTTTCCACACGGGGGAGAGGCTGGACCACAGTTTATCACTCTGGCCTGATGAGCACCATGATTGGCTGCTGCTAGACAGGTAGGAGGGCTGAGCTGTGTTTGTGGAGAGGCTGGTCTTGGTTAATAATGTCAATATGTCTGATATAGCATGTTAAACTGAGCATAAAGTCTACATTCATGATTAATGCAATGTTATTGGTCTGCATTGCTTAAAACTAGGATGCTCCTGAGAGTAAACATGCTCATTGTTTATCTATTATGGGCTGTTTTCTGTTGTTGTTGTTTTTGTTTTTTATTGATGTCTTCTTGGTGGATTGGTGACCTGTGTCACTTGTTATTTTTTAATAACATCCTGGGATAACAGCTTGTCAATGGTTGAATTGCATTGTAATCTGGTTCTACTACAAATCCTTTTAGGGGGGGTTCAGTGTTCTGCACTGCATCCTCTTTGAGCCTATTAAACTTTGTTTACCTTAAAGAGAATTCTTCAAACTTCATGTTTGAATACTGTTGTGATATCTGTAATATTTTCAAAGTGTAAGGCAAGAGATGTGTGCAATTTTGCTGAGTCATTTTAAACTACAACCACATGACAAAAGTCACTTCCAAAATACCTACAGTAAGTGAGCATTGTTATTATGTTAATAGTGTTCCTTAATGTCAGCATCTGAAAGACATATGAGGTTATGCATGTGATTGAAAACTGACAGGAGGGCCTGGCGGCCAACTGGGGTGGACTAATTGCTCAAAATCATGGTATTCTTGTCTGAAGCCAGCTGAGAGTCAGAGCAGAGGTGAAAATCCTCTGACAGAAAAGCTTACCCCTGCAGCCTGGGGGCCCTTGTAAAGAGTTGTAGGTGCCTTTTCCATACCCGTGAGCATTGTAATAATTTCATGGCACAGCCAGTTACCCACAATACATCTCTTCCCTGCAAGGCTGGACGGGTCTGGACAGCAAGACACTGAGAAAGAGAGTAAGCAAGGAAAGCAGTGAATGAGAAAAAGAGGGGAGGCTGGGGGTAACCATTTTAACTAATTTCCTATCAAACATGTACAGCCTACCTCTTACTGTGGCATTATATAAATATTAAACAATTCAAATAGATAAAATCTAAGACACTTCAACAGATCTTCAAAAGGAGCAATATGAGACACATTTGAACTCTGAGCATTCAGAGGAAACAAAGATTATTGTATCGCAATCAATAAGACTGATAGTTGTTGACACAGCTCAAGGAAACTGATTTCACCTAAAGTGAGCTGTCCTGCAGAACTTTGAAGGCCAAAGCTGCTCTCGTTCAGTGTATTTTATTGATTAGATGCAGTGAACTCCTCCCAGATCTTTTCTTCTCTGGTTCTGTGAAAAATAAAATGTCCAGTATCTACAAGCACATGTGGAGTCGAGAAAATCTGCAATTACTCACTCAATATGCTCGACAATATGTTTACTCCTGCATAAATGAACAAAAACTTCCAACTGGCACACATGCAGATTATAAAATAACTTTTCTGTGTATTGCTAGAAGAAAAATAAATTGATATATAATGGTGTGAAACAAATTGTTCAATTGTATTGTCAAACAAAAGCCAACAACCAAAAAGAGGAGAAACAGCTTGCAGTGATTTCCCAAGGTACAAGCTTGTGGTGGGTTTTTGTGAGTGAACCCCCTGTTTTGAGCAGAAAATGTGGGAAAATGAAGTTGCCTCTGGACAGACATGAACCTTGACCCTTTAGAGTCAAGTAAGGAGGTCCAAACTATTGAAGCTGATCCCTTCAGCTTTAGTGAGAGGCCAAGATAGGTCAGCGGGGTCAGTAATCAGTGAGTCACATCATTTGTTTGGAAGCCCTTCCTGATCCTTTTGGTAATTGACGGAGGTGTGAAATGGAAACTTGACACTTGCTATGCACATGCAGTGCATTGGAAATGGAGTTTTAGTAATGTGCGAATCATGGTTACACTATTGATATAAAATTACTTATTCACCGACTTAATTTTTTTATGTGGTTTTTAAATTCTAACAAGGTTTTCCTTTTCTTTTATAGAAAAAACAAATGAGAAACAAGTTATCATTCGGATATTTTTATGATATTGGATTTTTAAAACCAACACTCATTGGTGTTTGATAGACCAAATACATAAATAAACTAGAAGGGCATTCAAAGAGCATAGACTGCAAAGGCCAATCGTCCACTTTTCTATGATCAAATCACCACAGTAACCACCAAAGTTGTGGTGATGCTATAATTAGTTCTGGTTCTCTCCTATGAAACATTGTCCCCAGGTGCTCCATAACAACTGCATGTTGTATTTAAATTTGGGCAGGTAAATGTGTATCCCAGAGGATTACCGTGAATGTGGATTGTGATGCTGAGTCATCGTATTCTAAGAATGGCCTATGTTGTTGAACTTTACTGCCATCTATTTTAAGATGCATGGCATTCTGTAGGCCAAATGTAATTTTCTTGAAAACAGAAAAGAATATGTGAATTCACCCAAAGAATTTAACAGGTTCTTACTCAGCATATGCCATACACTTCCACTACATTTAAAGAAAATTGGGCCGGTTGTTTTTCCATAATCCTGTTGACAAACAAACAAACCAAAAATATAACCTCCTTGGCGGACTTTATAAATAAAAACTTACAAAGTTAACAAAATATAGTCTGCTATTCATGTCAAAGACATTTCTGTTTGTACAAATTTGGCATCTTCACACAGTCATGTGTTGCTGGGGATATCTGTAAAAACAGATTAAGGCTCGTTTACGTAAAAGGAACATCTTTCCATATCAGGTATACTAAAAAAAAAAACAGTAAGTTTGATCCGAGTGAAGATCAGTTTTCAGACTGAGTGGCTCCTCTTTTTCCTATGTTAATCTAAAAGGTAAGCATGGGTGAAATAAAATGCAGATCTTCTTAAACTTTGTAAAGGTGCTGATTCAAGCCAGTCTAAAGCTCTTGAGAAAACAGGAAGCCTGTAAATCCTGAATGTAATACATATTAACATGGTTTCTGCAAAAAAATTGGCGAAATGTTCCCACTCATTACAAAATTTAATCAGATAGTGATTCAGGCCAACCATTGAGGTCAAAGTGTGAGCGGTATGAAAGGATCCAGTTCTAATGGTGATTGTTTGAGGAGCCCAGCAGACTGGAACTTTGTAATTCACTGCATCTTCCACCTTCTAGCAAACCACTTAATTCTGAAGGGATGGCAATGGAACAAAGATAGAGGAAGTGAGTGAAAACGGGCGTCGGGCTTGATAACCAAACACAGACCACGTCACAGATCTTTCCCAATTGCAGTTCACATAATGCAGCATTGTGGAAACCATTTAATTGTCTAACCTCATCCTTATCCTGATGTAATCAGCCTGTGCATGACCTCTGGGGACTCAGGATTACAATATTTCAAAATAGGCTGCATGTCATGGTTGACAATTTACCACCAAGGTATTTAAAACGGTATGATCTATGAGAGTTACCAAGACTATGTGAACATTCATTGACTCTCTACAGTAAAATTCCAAGGGGAGTTGCGCTTCACACTGTACTTCAGCCACAGAAGAACTGGGTGTGTGAGACAGTCAGTTATTAAGCCAGGCAGCAATTAGGCCTACACGAAAGAAGGCAATGTGGATAGCTCAACGATCCTTTGGTCTCTGACCAAGAGGAAGTCGAGATAATAACATAATGCATTCCCAGCCATGAGAGAAAATCAAGTCAACTGTGGAAAGTCATTTTGGTTTCTTTGGTTTCAATTAACATTGTAAGGGCTGTTTTGGTAAAAGTGCAATAAAAATCTTTTTTTGTCATCCATGAAAATGCTTGGGTGGCTTACATGACATTTAAAATAGCTAAGTAGTTACTGTACATCACTGTACAACCATGAAAGAACTATATGATGGTGACACAAGCCAAAACATTTGCAAACATTTCAATCCATCTCAAGCACAAATGTGAGACAGATCTCAACCTACTTATAAAGAGTCATGAAATGGGTGGTAAGCATGATTTCTTAAAGCTTAGTCAATTAGTTTTATCCAGGCATGAGTAACTGTAAAAAATAAAAATAAATTATTCATATAGCCCCTCTCTTTAAAGAGTTGCTGTACAAAAAAAAAAAAAAGAGAGAGAGAAAGTGTCCCTCAAGCACACTCTGCAGCATGTTGTCATTAACATGTTCAACTACCATCCTCTTCAAACCTGCAGAAAATTTGGTTCAATTCAAATAATGAGGCCAATCAGTTCACACCAGTATCTCAAAGAGAAACCACTCATTATTTGTGATGATCAAAAGGCTGTTTTAATGACTGTGTTAAAAAACAAAACAGGTACTCTTAGCCACTGGCTACATTAGACTATTGGAGAGAAGACTCCATGACTGGGAGACCACTCAGCACTAAATGCAGAATGGGAATATCTATTTGATTCACTAACTAAAGCAGCCAAAGAGGTTTTATAATATACAGTATATGGGTGCAGCTTATGTGGCTTTAAAGGCATGTAATCAATAACATTTCTGAGGGTAGCAAAGGTACAATTGCCCTCGATCCAGTATTGATTTCCTCTATTATCAATGATATCCAACATCTGGAAAACTTTTGTATCATACAGCAAGTGGTCTTTATGCTGTACTAGCAGATAAGCAATGTGCTCACAGTCATATGTACGTCGCGCAATAAGAAGTTCCGAGACTGTTCCTGATGTGCAGGAATGGAGCGAAGCACCATGACTTGCATCGAGCAGGCGGAAGCTATAACTGTGAGCGAGATCAACATCAGCACCTGAATTACACAAGTTTTTGTGTCCACTGGTGCATCTGTGATTTCACCATGGACTTGAGCAGAGAGCACACATCAAATCTTGTGTCAAACTTGGGAAATGGGCAACGGAGACCCTGGAAATGCATTCATGGCATTCACATTGCAAGAGGGGCAGACTGTCACTATGGAAGACCAAAAAATGTGCGTCAGGTCAGGAGCGCAACCTGGTGGGTTTTCTTTGACATTTGTCCCACAGGGAAAACATTAAGTGCAAACGACCTGAACTGTTGCGTGATGGCACTTTGGTTCTCCAACACAACAACGCAACCGCTCACATCAAGCTGAACACTCACGTGTTTCTCACCCACGACATAATCCCTGATCATGCCACATTTAGCTCCCAGTGACTTCTCTGTTTTGTGGCAAAATTTGACCCCAAATTTTGATGTGCGCTCTCTGTTCAAGTTTCAGGTCCATGTTGAAATTGCAAATGTGCACTTACCAGTGGTCACAAAAACATAGACGCTAATGTTCATCAAGCAACGTAACTTTGAACTCACAAAAGCCATTGCTTCCATCTGCTCCATGCGCATTACTGTGCAGTCTCTGAACTTTCTGATTGCACCTCATATGGGTGTGAAGTGCATATTGAACAGTATGTAGAGACTAGAACTTTGATCTCACAAGAAAACCATTTACACAAAGACCACAGAGCGGAGGTCTACACACATAAGAGGAAGACTCACTGCTGGTTTTGTATTGCCCTGAAATGTATTCCCTCTGTTTCAAACAGCTTGCCCACTGCTTTACTTCCATGTGTCCTGTCGCCAGCAGAAACAGCAGCACTGCCCGCTCTGAGCAAAAGCAGCAGCAGGTAATGGAGTCTGACATGACTGGCCCAATGAAACCGCTTCCATTTGTGAGTCTGATAAACATGTCGGATATTTGTTTTTTGCTCTATTGTATTGTAATGCAATCATATTTTATAGAATCACAAATACACTTGGATTCATACAGAAAAGTGAATTATATTGCAATGATCAAAAGGGTAACTATACACCACTTGTTCCAGCATGTTAGCAGTCTGAGTAAACTGTTAGCATTACTCATTTTGGAGTATTTGATGACACAAGTTAGCAAATAAGATGTCATCTTCAGCTTTCAAATACTGCTTGTGCAAGGCCAAGCTGCTTCAGACATTACAGTGTAAAAAACGGCGAGCCGTGAGAGCAGCCTGACACCAGACAAAGACCACTCTGTCTCACTGCAGCTCTGTGGCAAGAAAGCAGGAAGACTCCTGTCATTTCCCTGGATGATGGGAATTCTACAGGTGCACTCAGTAAGTGAATGACGATGATAAGTTAGTGAATGAATGTTTAATTTCAGGCTGGGACAACCATAATTGCTCTCTCACAAACAGTGTTAACCCTTTCAGCAGCAGTAGCATGTGTGCAGTCTATTAATCTTGACTGCCCTTGCTTGGCCATGGGGTTGTAACAGTTTGAATCCAAAATGGTTCCCTGTATAACAAAAATCTATATATGAAACTGTAATAAAGCATAACAAGCATCAAAACATGACAAAAGGTTAAGTAAAGTTTGACTATCTTTTAAAAAAAAAAAAAAAAAAATAGTTCTTTTAGAAGTTTAGACGTTTTGCATTACACCAGCGGGTCCATACAGGACACCATGCTACAGCTCATGCAAGAAAGTTGAGATTCTTCTGTTTTCTGTTACACATGTATGACCTTTCTGTAACTCTTATGGCGATAGAATCTGTTGTTAGAAGGAAATATTCTTAATAATTCTTCATTATTACATTCTTAAGAATTTTCATCTTCTTGTCCATAAAAAAAAGGCAGTCTGTGTACACCACTATATGTTGACATTTTAATGTTTTTTTTAACAGAAAATTCTACATGTCATGTTTCCAGCACACCGAATAAAAATCAGGAAAAAAATTTTTCAGATCAATCAACAATTTATTTAATTTGTCTGATTACTCGATGCATAATTCACAAAATTTGAACAATCATACAGTTTGTTTGAAAGATAAGGTTATATGATTCAGAAAATGCACAAAAGGCCAAAATATTGCCAAGTCAAATGATGAACATGCTTTGTCTTTTGAAACATTTTGTAGTATAAGCTTTGCACATTTTGAAAAACAATAACAATAGTTCTTCATGTGTTTTTGAAACACTTCTGGGAAATACTCCTCCTCCAAAATACGACCCCATAGGGCTTTGGTGCATAGAATTTCTATTATTACGACCCACAGTTACATTTTAACATTAAGTGACCTCTAGCACTCATTTAATTGACAAGAATCTGCTTTTTTTTATTTAACAGCAAAGTTTCTGAATATTCTAAATTAAACCCATTTAAACTAATATTTTAGATTAAATCACTGAAATGCTCTCTCATTTTTCCCACTTTATTTCATCCTCCATAGCATGTTGTCATGCACTCATCTGTACATTTTCATTTGACAATCTTCTTTACTTGCCTTCGTAAAATACTTTATTGATGGGATGTATAGAGGAGAGTGTGACATTCCAGTGGATATTACTAAACCAGCAAGAACGTGTTGTGGGATTATCCTTGTGGCCACCTGTGGTCTTCAGCAGACATAAAGGTATCATCAAAATGATAAAAGACAGCGAGGAGGTCCAGAAGTCAAATAAAGGCCCTGAATAGGTCTTCATAGGTTCATTACTGACAGTGTGAAGACACACTGCGATGACCTCAGGACCTAAAGCTGGTAGTAGATTTAAAGGAAGAACAGTGAGAGACAACATAACCCTATTAACCCTTTCAAAAACACCCCTCAGGTAGTTTGGGCCACAGAACATCTCCAGAATAATAGGGTGGATGAAAACAAGGGAGCAGGTCAAATTATATTTCGCAAAATGCTTGTTTAGAGAGTGGAAATGAAAGAGATGGTGTACAGTTTATTTTCATAATGAAAAGAGGGTGGAAAACATCAGCAAGACATGATGAATAAGCAGCAACAAAGCAGCTTCGGCTCCGTGGTGGTGACACCCTGTTTTCTGGGTGTATCATGTTGTCCCTCAGTAGTTGTTACTCTTTTTTTTGGTCTCACACAGAGCTGAGGCTGACGGGCTTGGCAGAAAATTCAAGCTCAGGGCGAAGTCAGGCTCTTGAGAAATTGCTTGCATACTCCTGGTCCAGATTCTCTAACCATGGTCTCCAAGTCATTAGCAGCAGAATCATCGGTTCCTGAGGAAGCACTGGAGGGCGTTCAGTGCCTGTTATCACATGACCGCTAACGCATCTGGGCAAAGTCTTTACGGCAGCACAGAATGGAGCACGCAATCTGGAGAGTTTGGGAAAAGATGGCGTCATTAATGGCTTGTGTTTTGATTTATTAAATACGAGAGGCAAGCAGCAAGTCTCATGAGAGCTGTGGCAGGTAATTGTCGCAGTTAAAGCAAACCAGATGTAACATGCCCCGGCTTTATGAAATTTGCTTTCACAATCTGGGACAAAATCTGGCATCAAATCTGGGGACACCTCCAGGACACTGTTGCCTAGTTGTCACTGTTTGGTTGTGTCTCACGGTGAGGCATGACTGGCCAAATGTAGGTTGCTGCGTAGCTAGATAGGGATCAAGAAAACCTCTTCATTAAAAAAGGGCTTTAATCATTCTGATGATTAAACCTGAATGTGATCTATTCCTCAAACAGGAGGGTGGAGACAAGGCAAGTAGAAAGAGAAAAAAAGATGCGAAGGGAATAGAAAATAAAAAGGAGATCGGCGCAAATAAAACAAACATCACATTTGAATTTAATATTTTAACCCTCAATAAGGAGCAGTACTTTGGGAAATACTGTATAAAATATTGATATGAACCTAGGCTGAATAAATTTCCACGTATTCTGCCAAAGAAGCTCATGTTATTTGTTGAGAGAGAGCGAAAGAACAAAAAACAAATTAAATTTGATGCAAAGGTGAGGATGTAAATGAGAGAAGAAGTGTATGAATGGACCTCAAAAGCTATTGCTTTAATATTGCTCAGCTGAGCAGAGCAACACGAGACTCTGTGGTAATTTTCTGTGTTATTTATTTGCCAGCCAACACCCAAATATAAGCTGTGCATGGATGTTATGAGGCTGTTAGATGTTTTTTTTTTTTATTAAACTGCCACTACGACAAATGCAGCAGAGGTGATCAACTTATTAGATGAACCATACAGGATATTGATTAACAATGTGATTACAACTGAAAGCTGATATATGAATCTGAGAATGTAAAAGTTAAAACAAATATATATATATTTGTGCTTTTTTGGACGACAAATAAAATGCAAATTTTATTCATGTTGTTTTTCAGACTTTTTTTTTAAGCAGTAACCTAAAAACAAGAGGCAGTGTAAGTAAGAGCCCCTTTGTAGTCTTAAGCAGCAGCAGTCCAAGCATCTCTGCTTGTTTTATGGCAATGCGTCAGTATGAGAAAACAACGCAGCTGTTGAATATGAAAAGACTCCACGACATCGTATGTTGAGCCAGTTGTTCAGGAGACACCTCTGGTAATAGCAGAAACATATTCTAAATTTGACTTACAGAAGTTAAATACCCTACCCAGAATCTGTTTTTGATTTATGCTCAGAATTTAATTTTTTTTTTTAAAATTTTTTTTTTTAAATACGTCCCTTGCATTTAACCCTTCCTAGTTATTAGGTGGAGATGGCAACTATTCCTTAGCATCTGTAGACCAGCACTGCATCAAGACCAGTGCTGTGGTCAGAGGCAGGAGAAGGACTACTGCAAGTCTCTTCTAAAGAATGATAAGATAAAGAAAATATGTTAAATAATTATCCAGAAATGTTCAGGGCTCAGTGGACACTGTTGGATGATGGGAAGTGTACATGTGTGGGTTTTTCTTCAACACCATTGACGATGACAAAATAATGATTCAAGCTTCTTTAATAGGGAACACGGATGGAAGAGGGGATAAAAGAAAATCAGTAGAGCAGTTACCGCAGTGGTCTTTCAGAAGTTTGTAGGACTGCAGAAATTCGGAAAGAAAAAAAGTAAGGAATGAAATTTGAGGGAAACGAGGAAAATGTTTCCGAGAGCCGTAAAACTTGAAGCTGGAAAATATTTTCTTGTGTTGTTGTTAAAACCCTGTTTGAGGGTCACAAGGCACAGCTGATTCTTTAACTTGAGAAACAAATGGAGAGACTGTGGGTCACGTTGACACTATCTTAATATGGGCTACTTTAAAATCTGCATTTGTATGTGTGTGAGATATGGCACACTCTCACCTTGTCGTTGAGGCTTTGTACTAGGTAGTATCTTGGGAGTATGAGCAATGCGGTTAGTTGTATTAAGGTAGCGTTAGCATGGGATCCTGTAAGACTGCAAGGCATTTGATTGGTGAACATAAATTCTCACAGTAAGTCTGTTGACCCTAATGTTGTTGTTCTGCAATATTATGACACTATGTGTGTACTTTAAAGCATATTTTCTTGTTCATTTTCCAGTCAAACTCCTTCACTATATGTGACGAAATGCTCCAATAAATGACTTCAAGAACTTGTTATTAATCTTAGAGGAAGTGGTGGTTAGGAAAACTAGTGACACATTAGTAGCATTAGTTATCAAACTAACCTGCAATTTTATTGCCGTTCAGAAGATTCAGGGCTCGGGGTGCGAGGCAACCTACGCATCCGTCTCGGTTGTTCATCTTCATCATCAGAAAAAGTTCGGTCAATGGAGATGCCATGCCACTCCAGATTACGACCTACAGTACACACAATATAAACGGTTCAGATACGCATGCAGAGGCACAGGCAAACACACGGCTGTTCAGAAAACCAACTGTGGATCTTTTTACATCCTTACTGTGCGGTTGCCAGTAAATTTTAATTAGTGATGTCATGTACAGTGGGTACGGAAAGTATTCAGACCCCTTTACATTTTTCACTCTTTGTTTCATTGCAGCCATTTGCTAAAATCAAAAAAGTTCATTTTATTTCTCATTAATGTACACTCAGCACCCCATCTTGACAGAAAAAAACAGAAATGTAGAAATTTGTGCAAATTTATTAAAAAACAAAAACTGAAATATCACATGGTCATAAGTATTCAGACCCTTTGCTCAGTATTGAGTAGAAGCACCCTTTTGAGCTAGTACAGCCATGAGTCTTCTTGGGAATGATGCAACAAGCTTTTCACACCTGGATTTGGGGATCCTCTGCCATTCTTCCTTGCAGATCCTCTCCAGTTCCGTCAGGTTGGATGGTGAACGTTGGTGGACAGCCATTTTCAGGTCTCTCCAGAGATGCTCAATTGGGTTTAGGTCAGGGCTCTGGCTGGGCCAGTCAAGAATGGTCACAGAGTTCTTCCGAAGCCACTCCTTTGTTATTTTAGCTGTGTGCTTAGGGTCATTGTCTTGTTGGAAGGTGAACCTTCGGCCCAGTTTGAGGTCCAGAGCACTCTGGAAGAGGTTTTCTTCCAGGATATCTCTGTACTTGGCCGCATTCATCTTTCCTTCACTTGCAACCAGTCGTCCTGTCCCTGCAGCTGAAAAACACCCCCATAGCATGATGCTGCCACCACCATGTTTCACTGTTGGGATTGTATTGGGCAGGTGATGAGCAGTGCCTGGTTTTCTCCACACATACCGCTTAGAATTAACGCCAAAAAGTTCAATCTTGGTCTCATCAGACCAGAGAATCTTATTTCTCATAGTCTGGGAGTCCTTCATGTGTTTTTTGGCAAACTCTATGCGGGCTTTCATATGTCTTGCACTGAGGAGAGGCTTCCGTCGGGCCACTCTGCCATAAAGCCCCGACTGGTGGAGGGCTGCAGTGATAGTTGACTTTGTGGAACTTTCTCCCATCTCCCTACTGCATCTCTGGAGCTCAGCCACAGTGATCTTTGGGTTCTTCTTTACCTCTCTCACCAAGGCTCTTCTCCCACGATTGCTCAGTTTGGCTGGACGGCCAGGTCTAGGAAGAGTTCTGGTCGTCCCAAACTTCTTCCATTTAAGGATTATGGAGGCCACTGTGCTCTTAGGAACCTTGAGTGCTGCAGACATTATTTTGTAACCTTGGCCAGATCTGTGCCTTGCCACAATTCTGTCTCTGAGCTCCTTGGACAGTTCCTTCGACCTCATGATTCTCATTTGCTCTGACATGCACTGTGAGCTGTAAGGTCTTATATAGACAGGTGTGTGCCTTTCCTAATCAAGTCCAATCAGTTTAATTAAACACAGCTGGACTCCAATGAAGGAGTAGAACCATCTCAAGGAGGATCAGAAGAAATGGGCAGCATGTGAGTTAAATATGAGTGTCACAGCAAAGGGTCTGAATACTTATGACCATGTGATATTTCAGTTTTTCTTTTTTAATAAATTTGCACAAATTTCTACATTTCTGTTTTTTTCTGTCAAGATGGGGTGCTGAGTGTACATTAATGAGAAATAAAATGAACTTTTTTGATTTTAGCAAATGGCTGCAAGAGTGAAAAATTTAAAGGGGTCTGAATACTTTCCGTACCCACTGTATATCACTAATGACCTGAACTAGGGCACTTGATTTGGAAAATCATTCATATCTACTGTAAATCAAAGGTATTAGATTCTAATTGTAGGTTTTTCAATATTCTCCGACAGCAAGTTCCTCGACGGCCTCAAAAAATACCTCTGAGTGCCGACATGCTGATGTCTTGTCTTGTTCCAAATTCTGGAGATTTTTTTGGGTGGTTTCACTTGTAGAAGCCCAAATTCTTTATCTTCACCACTTGCACTGATTTTCCATCAGTGTCATTTTTGGCACATTTGTGGCCATTTCAGGACATATGACCTTTGCTATCCCCAGACAACTCCACACCTTGAGTCTTGTGACCTTTGTCGGTAATAGAGATCTGCATTCCACACAAGCCTGGTCACACTCAGATACAATCGTTTATATACAGGAAGACAAACACACCTGTTTACCCTTTGACACTGCTGCTAGCCGATTCACATTCAAAGATCAACAGATTGAGCAGATGAGTGAGGACAAAGAAATACTTAAACTGATTAAGAGATAAAACCTCAAATTAATGCTACTGCAGATACTCTATTCAGTTAAAAATAAAGAAGCATGAATGGAGTCTGGTATCAGAGATTGGTTTCTGTCATTTCCCATTACTCCTCTCCTTCTCAGAGACACTCTCATCCCTTAAATGACAGCCTTTTCTCCTCTCCTTTCCTTTCCTATCTGTACCTTTAATCTTCAAGTCAACCCTTTGTGAGTGATGCTTCCTATGTTGTCACTATCAGATGCTACATCTGGAGGGAACAGGTCAAACAGAGCCCCCAGTCCTGCTCACCGTGAAAACACAGCCTGAGGCTCAAAGGTCAACAGGGGCCACGCATGTCAAAGGAGAAATGGGTAGTCCACTATGTTCGTAAAGTTCTAAGTTAAACGAATGCAAATAAAACACCAGTCTGCTGTGGTGCGTCCAATCTGCGTCTAGATTTGTAGCAACTAAATGGGCGGTGACACACACCGAACACAGCAATGTCTGTGAGCTGTTAAGTTACTTGTGTGTTTACTGAATGTGTAAACACAAAAGTTTGTGGTGGCGCATACTGTATGTTTCATGTTTTCAGATTATCATATAGATAATTATGAATGGTTGCTGTGGTTACCAAACCAATGCTGCACAATGTAAACACAAAGGATTAACAATGCATTAGGTATTTATTACCATATTGCAGCCACGGACATGAATATATGGCGTGTTTCCACCACTGTGCTTTTGGCCAAGAGAGAAACGCCCAGACACTGATTTGTTGGACAGCTGAATGAGAATAAATACTACAACAATTCTGGAAACACACCCATGATGGTAAAAAGATCAGAATAAAGAGAGAATAAGGGGGAAAATTCATCAAGGCATAAAGATAAGTGCCCGCTGATTTCACTGACAAGCTGAAAACACAAGACAGCATTGTAAAAACCTTTTGGGCTACAAACTTCCAAGTGTGTGAGCCAAGGCCCATACAGAGTAATCTACAACCTCAATTCATCTTCACTGACGCCATGATGGGAGGGAGAGCACAGAGGAGAGTGTGTATGTCAGTGTGTGTGTGTGTGTGTGGGGGGGGGGGGGGGGGGGTGAAATAAGAGCCAAACAACACAACCTGCGAAAGTCACTACAACATCAGTGTGTTTTGCAACTGTGTTAATTATCTCCGGGTGGTTTGAGTTTGGCTCTGAAGACAAACGCGGCCATTGATAGAGCGATCAGTGGGTTATCCCAGCAGATTACGGTGCTGTCGTACAGGGGCTATGACTCAGCACATGTGACGTCACACTGACTCTGCATGATGCAGAAAGGGGGAGACCACCTCATGGCGGGCCGTGTTGAAGCAATCACAGCAGACTTCGCTCTGTGGGTTTACGACTCACTGACAAATGTTTCCCAGAACTCAGCAACCCGAGGGTATATTCTCCTCTTATGTGTGCTTTCAAGTTTACATCCGAACCCCCTGCTTACATATTAAATTACATTCAACTGTCAAGTTTATTGGGCAGTAAAAATCAGCTAAAGCTAAAACTTCAGAGTTTCTCTTTAAGTCTCCATCATTACCAAATCACATCATGACCTATGACGTAAGAAAGAGTGCCGGGAATGGGAGAAAATTTGCCATGTTCAATACTTGCACACCCTGTTCCACCAAGACATGGTGCTTGTACAAGGAGGTGGATACTAGAGCACATGGTCTTCATGGTGGGGCATTTCACAGTAAATTTTGATTAATATACCCCATGAGAAAGTCTAAAATGAGTTACATTGAGAGAAAGCACTCTGAGGACCCCAACTCTGTCTAGAGTTTTAAGTTATCGTTCAAAAATGCCGATACCTGTTCCTGAATAATTTATTCCAATACCACTTTTACAAAATTCATTTTAACAAAAAGAAAATTATGTTACACATTACAGTATAAACTAAGAATTTACTTGTAGACAAGTAGATGCTAATTGGGCAGCGGCGCACAGAGAAGCCTAGAGTCCCCAGTTTCTTGAGCTGCAGAAACTGGGGACTCAGACAGGTGTGTGGTCAAGAATAAGTTTGAGTGAAATAAGGATTTTTAATATAAGATTTCCCTGAGCTCTGGGAGTTTATTTACCTGAGCAGGCTGTCCAGGAAGAATTTATTTATCAGAAATGCTGTATTTGCTCACTGACAATGAGGAGATTTAGTCTTTAGATACAGAAATTTGACACCAAATGACAATGCATTATTTGATACAAGCATAAAACCAAATATTCAGTGTCATAGAAGAATCAAAGTTTGGCTCCCAGCCCAGAACGTACCCTTTATTATCCTTTGTTCATTTATTCCGAGCATAAGACATTTCAGTTTGATTTTTGTTATCACTACTTTGGCTGCATCCTATTCTGACAAATATTAATACTTCAATGTTTTTGTTGTTTATATTATTCATTTGTAATAGCTATTCATTCATTCAGCATTGACAGAAAAAGTACAAAAGTACACACATTAACACACACCTGGGATGATGATCGTTGACTCCTGAGATGGATGGATGCTCTGAACTGTCTCCTTTCTTCTGTCCTGACTGTCATCTTCATCCTGAGTTGCATCGCTGAAAGAATTACACACATTTTAGAGGAGATGGTGTTTCATGTACAAATATCTGTGTTTAGGAGACATGGAAAAATGAAAAATTTAACACGTGAATAGGCTTTAGAAAACACAGCATCTTGTTGTACTGTACTGGCAAAAGCTTTAGGTAATCATCTTTCAGTAGTGAGTGTTATTGACCACAAGGGACATTGGCAAAGCCAGACGAGCAGAACTTATGACTAAAACCTTCCATCCATACTCTGTGGCCAATAATGATGAAAGATACTGTATAACACAGTAAAAACAAACAAGTGAGGCAGCCTCTGTGTTTTGAGCCAAAGGTGTGACAGCACTGCGTTGACCTGCTGGGAAACAAATCTCACAAGCGTGCAGCTTAAGTAAAAACTAGAATACGTTGATTTATTCCATGATTAATACAAAAATCTAAATGAACTGCTACACAAATAAGTGCTTCAAGTTAAAACAAAATAAAAAACCCTTAGTGACACGCTATCAGTGCTGTAATTGACGAAGCCTGTGAAAACATAACATTGAACTGCTGAAGTATTTTTCATGGACTAAAGTGAACTTTATCCTAAGCATATATAACACAGCATATAGCATATGTGTCCCTTTAAAATTGTGCCAATGAAAAATGAAATGGCATGATAACTTGACCGAAACACTTCAGGTCCTAAAAAACCTTTAATTTAATATCCTCGGAGGAACAACCTGTTTTTGTGCAACACGTACCCACAAGATAAAAAGACTTAAGGTGCTACTCAACTGACTTGATCACTGATTAACAATTTATGTCAGTTTTTAAACGAAATTACATTTGTTAGATGGTTTCCACTTCTGAAATGTCAGAATTTTCTGCTTGTCCTTGTCTTATATTAAACTGAATGATCACATGATGACATCACCTTGGCTTCAAAGAAGTTCTGACGGACATTTTCAGTTTTCTGATCGTTTTATGGATCAAATAATGACTTGATTGATCGGAAATATAATTGTTAAATTAGCTCATATTTATAACTGTTGCAGCTCTATTTACTCTATTTTTTTTAATTTTAGCTTTTCTTGTGTTTTTCGCTTCATTTTAAACTTGACCTTGAGTAAAGAAATGTGCTTTTAAAGTTGCTTCATAATCCAAATCCATATGGATTGAATCGTAATTTAGTTAAACACACTGTGGGTTATGAATACTTTGCATTCATCCCCCAATGCAATGGACAAATCATTGCTGTAGCTAGCATCTCATCACATCCAGTTTCTGTAATGACCACATACATTCATAAATAGGGAAACCTTGTGTAGAAAAAAATGACAGATTAAAACATTCAAATGTCTCCTTCTTTAAATTAGCAAAGCTAGCCAGTTACAGTATGCCAGACAATCACAGAATCAGAGCAGCCCATACAAAAGCAGTCTGCAGACCTTCGTGCTGCCTCTTTAACTCTCTGCTGTTCATCTGTCTGATGGAGCTGACGGACAGTATCCTGCAGCTCTCTGATTTTGGCCTTCTTCTCATTCAGCACCATGACAAAACGAGAGTAGAGCTCCTTCTCCAATGTCTCCTTATCCTGAACCCGCTGCTGCAGCCTGGTGAAAAAACACAGACAGATAAAAACACGTGTTTTAAAACTGAGAAGGATTCTTGTTTGTCTGCGTTCTGACTAATTTTCAAAGAATGATGTTGATGCCTAGATTGCTTCTGGCCCTCTGGCAAACCTCTATTCATTGACAAATAAATTAACAATCAGATAAAGAATAACACAAAAATTGCTATTTGAATAGAAGTCAAGGGTCAGCCATCCACAAACGAAAGACATACAAGTGAATCATTTGATGTTACTTTCTGCAACTTGCAACACTGGGTGGAACCCATAATACTCTCAAAGGGGGACAGTGATGATGTCATACTGGGTAACTGCTGTGGATATAAACAACACATCTTAAAATGCAAAGGGAGCTTGCATGCAAACAAGACAATCAACGAATGAATGCCATTGCTGACCATCTCAAGAAAATTATATGAATCTGTTGGGGTATTTTCCTCCTCAACCTTACTCTCTGAGTATTTGCTGGTGATCCTGTTGGAGTCTATGGTTCTCTTCTAACAACCGGGAGTTTTCTGTCTCCAGATCTGTGTTGCGCTTTAGGGACTGGCCAATCATCTCCCGGGTCAGCTCTTGAGAGTCTGGAGATGGCTGGAGCTCCACAGAGCCCAAATGCACCTGAAGCAATGAGGGAAAGAAGAAATACAGATAAGGAAAACGAGAGGGCAAGATCAAATTTAAATTGACTTTTATGTTACAAATTGCAGGAAACACAGTTGTCTTTGCAGGTTAGCCGGCCTCATTATTCATGAACAGTCGGGGAGTTTAGTAATGTGGGACGAGCTCATTACTCAACTGTTCTTCCTCTGCATTGACAGGTTAAGATTTTCTCATGGTAAGCATAACCTCTGCGTGCCTCCCTTTGAGCATGCCCAACTGACAACGGGGCAGATTTAAGACTACATCTCTGAGCTGCCGCTGGAGTACCTGGGGGTCCTCTCGGAAAAAAAATAGGAGAAGTTTCCTCAGAAAAGCACATCAGCCATCATAATCCAGACATGTGGAACATAAATCACAATAGAAATAGTAAAAGGAAAGTAGAAAAGGTTTGATCCATATAGCCTCCAAAATCAGCTAAGAGTAAAAAATGAGTAAGCTTTTGCACCTTTTTGTCATTGCAACAAGTTCCGCAATACAGAGGTGCAACCAACATGACCTAACATTTTCTATGAAGTGGGAGACTTTTGTAATTTTAAGATGATGAGGTGTTTTCTGTCTGGGAGAAATACGATGAATTCATTGGTCACCAGTAAAGTACACAAGTGAGAACAAAGTTGCCTCGGTTGATTCTAGTCGGTGATTCCTTGGGATCACAGGCAGGCTTCAGCTGTAATGAAACATTCCTCATTTGGTTTGCATATTGGCACCAAGTCGCAGAGCAGGGCCGAGACATTGCAGTTGGCTAGAGAATAATGCAGAAATTTCAGACATTTAGTTGATGTGTAAGATTTTCCAAATTCCTCTGTAGACCTCCAATTGTAAATCAGATAAACTAACCTTGAATTGCAGCAAACAGCTGTAATTAAATATAGAATCGACTGAGGCATAGACATATTGTTTGACCGGCTATGTGTTAAATAGCAGCACTATCTTTGCTTGATGCCTTGGAGATTCTTTCAGTCACACCCTGAAGTACTGCTCATAACGCACTGAAAAACCAGAAGGTGATAAAGTGCTAAATCTTCACTGGGCCACGTTGAGGTCATAGACCCAGTGTAATAAAGCAGCCATCTTCAAAAGCTCTCATAAAATACTTTTTTCTGGGCTGATTCTGTCCTGGCAGGCCACACAGCTGTTTTTCTCTCTGCTAGTGAATCTGAACATGTTTCACTGGATGGACGTTGGCTTCACATTGCTCCCACAGATTCGCACCTTTAGCACCTCTGGCCTTTGACATCTTTTTATTCTTTAATCTTCTTTTTTCTCCCCTTTTCTCTCATTTAGTCTCTCATAATACCACCTTTTTTGCAATGTTTTGTGCAAGAAATACTCCTAATCATGAAACAAGCAGCAATGTTAGCTCTATTACACCAATTTATTTTTAACACTTGCAGTAAAGATTCAGTGTATAGGATTTCAGGGGATATAAAGGCAGGAATTGAATATAATGTCCAGAATTACCTTTTTAATAGTGTACCTGAAACAAAGAATTAGAATTAGAATGAGCCCATCATATTTACATAGAAAGAGGGCCCTCTTTACGGAGCACGCCATGTTGCACCGCTATGGGTATACAGTAACCCAGAAGGGATAAACCAAACACTGACTGTAGAGGGCCTTTTGCATTTTTTTGTGCCTTTGGATAACACTTTGAATCACCACTAAATGCCATGTTCCTTTGATTTAGCCAACCGCTAAAATCCTAATACCTGATAGCTTTATATTTGTCACCACCATCAGGATTTGAATTCATCATTAGTGACCAAGCACCTGCAAAAGGTACGCATATTATTCCCATTAGCCATAACTGTACTTTGTACATAGTAGCTTCTTTTAGCATTAACCATTGCTAAACATAATATCATATCATGTAAGAGTAACTGTAAGTTTATTAGCATGCTAAAGGTAGCATCTCTCTCAAAACACCACGGTCTCACAAAGCTGAGACTCTCTTTATTGTTTACATGTGGTTTTGTTGTTTTTTTTCTTTTAGGGCCTTGAACACTAATAACTATCAGTACGTTATCACCCTCTGAAATAAGCAAAAAAAAAATGTGGGATTAGCACAGGGATCAAGCACTAATGTACTTTTAGAGCAAATGACAACAACACGGAGCCAGTCATAAAAAAAAATACAGCTTATGAAAATCTATGCTGACAGAATTTATACATTTCTGCAGCTAGATTGTGCAACGATATTAACTGCATTCAGTATTATATGACAATATACTTGATACAGATTAAGAAATAATTCTGCAAAAATCTACTTGCACAAGTTTTCTAGAACATCTGCCCATTGCTGGTGCTCAGACTGAACGGAATCTGTGATTTGACAAAAGCCAGCTTAATGGGATGAGGACACAGTGGAGACCACCCGGGATCTAGGCAGGATGGAGTTCCCAACAACTCATAAAAGAGTGCCTCACCAGGTTGTCACATTGATCCAGTACAGGCTCTTCTTTACAGAGAATCATTGTGACAGTTAGTCATCAACAAGTTGAAACAGCTGTGAGACAGTGATTGTGAAAGATGGTCCATTATTAATATCCATTAAAGGTGGGTAATGTTTTTTTCAAATTTCTAGTGTAAGTTGTCATGTTCTCTTCCATTATATACTAAATTGTACAGTGCAGTAAGCTACTTATCGCCATCTCTATGAACACATGCAGATCTTTACAATTCAGGAAGAGTGATGATTGTGAAACCTTTCATCTTTCCTTAAACTTCCCTCCCACCTTCTTTTCAAACTCTGGCCCCTCTGACTTCTTGCTGTCTGTCAAGTCATTTGGCAATAAATCAGCCATGTGAGAATGCATAATGGGAAAGCTTTGAACTCTCTGACATGCTGAGTACAGTAATATTTCCAAATGTTAAAGAATGCTGTCCTATGTTTACTCTGCAAGCCCAAATCCATAATAATGACTGAGAAACTTTGACTTGAAGTTTTACCCACTGACACTGTTTAGGGCCATAAATCTACCTAACCAGCATGTTAACATGGCATCACTAGTTTAAAATAGAGACATCTAAACTTCTGGAGGCACAACCTTTGTTTTCTGGATTATCACTGGAAATTGAACAACACTGCTGTTTCTGCTGCTTTTTTATTAAATACTGAAGGTTGTGTTTATCTTTACATTCAGGTTTTCTGAGGAATCTTATTGTAGCAAACACATTACCCAAACTTGACCTTTGCTGCATGCAAAGAGGAAATATCATACTAAAATGGGTATAAATTTGGAAATGTATGCATAGGCATGCTAACATCTATATAGCAGTGACAGTAAGGAATCCTTTTTTTAAATGTTTAAAGTTAATTATTGAAGGCAAAAAAGGTTTAAAGGATTATTTATTTTCTTGAATTTCAGCTTCCCTCCTGACAAAGATAAAGTTAAAGGTCAGATTGCAGGCGGTTTCCAACCTCTGCCAGGGTGTGGGAGGTCAGACTATTTGTCTGTGGTGCACAACCCACTGCCACCTTTGTCTATTGTGGTATTCAACGAAAACAGCAATAAATGAAGGAAACTGTTCAGAGTAATTATCTTAGCCTCCAATTTATGACACAGGCTGGGCAAGTTTCTGATGATCAAGAGACCATTTCTGTTAAGACTATGGAAAGACAAACAATGATAAGACCACTAAAATAAGATGATCCGTTATCTCTGAGGTACAGTTCATGTCCCTGGAAACCTTGAAAAATCTCCTGTACATGAAACCCTCTACACACACATTTAGCTGAATACATTGATGTAAAATCTTCTTCCTGGGATACATTTGTACAAAATTATAACAGGGTCCAGTGTGTGTGGTCTAACTGTCAGTGTGTGTGTCTCCAGACAGCGAGTCAGACCATAAGGTCAAATGTTAACGTAGGTGGGGAGGACCAAGCCAAAACAACACAGTCCAAGTCAAAATTATACCACAATACTCTGTGGGCACAGAGGACACAAAGTTTTCCTTATCACAGCATCCAACGCACTACTGGAGACCTAAACCATCATTTAGACCCAAAAATCAGAGGATAATATTCCCTTTTAATCAAGACATCAATAATACAACTGAAATTGTTGTAATTTAAAGAATGAAAAAAAGAAATGCAAGTCATATTGATTTTGGTTATTTACTAACATAAAGTCCTTCCATGAGTTCAACTTTTAAGCTGAATATAGTGACCATGTTACTTTTTTCCAGTTTCAGTCTCAAAACAACTGTTGTGTCTAAGGGAACAGGGAAGTGAGTGGGTGAGCACAGTGTGCTTGATGACAAAGAAACTGTTCAAGGGTGGGCACGGGTGCTCATATGGGAAGCGTGGGCATCACAGTAGAGATCAGTTTGTCCCATCAGTCCCCTCATCCGCTATGCAGAGGCGTGAGTCCAGATACAGAGCAGGATGTGAGGGGCGACGGCAGTCAGTCTATCCCTGATAACACAAACTTTCACATAGGCAGCAAGCACGCTAAGGCACTGAACTAACTCCAGAGCAGATAGTGGGGTAAAGCACTAAATTTTCACTGCTATCGCCCAAGAAGACCGGCATCAGAGATGTTTGTAGCAAGGCAGGAATACATTATTAAGATTTACTCATGTTAATGTAAATAAAGATGAACTTCAACTGAAAAACAACAGTGAGGTGGAACGTGCTTGGTGGTGACAACAGGAGAGCTACATTGGTGGATCAGACTCTTCAGTGTGCTTAGTATACAAATCTGGCTTCCAGCTGTGCTACAATTGCCCAACCACTAATAGTTAAAACTTCAATAGAATTGCAAAAGTTAAACATGTAACCAATTTGTTCTCATTTTTGTGTTTGGAAGATTGCTGATTTTTTTGGTTTGTTTTTTGAAACCACAATAAAAGCATTTGAGCCATTTAAAGGAATTGAAAATGTTAATTTTCAACAAGGGATTTAGTACACATTTCTTACTAAATCAGTGATAATGTCTATCCAAACATGGCCATTGTCAACATTAAATATAGTAATGTATTGCTGTGGCAAGCAGCACAATGGACACTCAAATGTTTGATCAGTTATTCGGAGGCTTCCTGTAATTCTCTGAAATTCGTCATTTACAGTCTTGCTCTAATTTCAGACAAACTTCGATGCAGAGGGATTTGATATACTAGTCTTGACAGTTGTGGTGATCGAAGCCACAGGATTCAAGATAAGTCTAAGTGGATGAATGTGACACTGATTGTTCGATGTTTTATGTTTGTGAAACAGATGTTGTGTTATAGTTCACTGGGGACTCCAGCTGCGCAGCGTGACGCCAGCAACAAATTTCACTGGCACAGTCCACATTCTCTTAATCTCACTAAATCATCCCAAATTCTGATGAGTGAAATTACACAATATGAAAACTTGTGAGTGTGTTTGTACATTCACAGCCTGAATTTGTCAACATTATTTAGAAAGAGCAATATTTGTAAATCAAGTGCATGATCGTTTTATAGGAGCTGGGTGTGAACAACTGAATATAAAACAATCTGAAAGTCGACAGAATGAGGAAGGATTTGGTATAATGGGCCAAAAGTAAAAACTTTAAAGATGAGGGGGTAACAATAACAGGTGGCGTACTTCGTTCCTACAGCTGTCTAGCCACTTTTAAGCAACTTCTATGTGGTTATTTGTTGGCTCAGATTTTTTTGTAGTTTGTAGTTGTTGTTTTTTTAAATTAGCTCTCTTTACTTTTGTGTCTCAGATCAAACATCATCAAGCCATGTAAGACAAACCTCCCTGGCTTTAAATGAGAATGTCCAGTTCATTGTGCATATACTGGAATTTACCATAGAAACATGTTGTCAAAGAACAAGAAAAACTGCAAACTGGAGATAAATGATAAAACATTATTTCATCCAGGTTTCCTTTCAATTTTACAAAGGAGAAGTATTCCCAGTGCCTCAGTGCCTCAGCCCTCTGTCGCTCTCCCCAAGGACTCTGGTGCAGTTCTCCCGAGGAGCACGACATCTGCCGTCAGCAGAGGACCAGCGGGTTGCCCTTTGGAGACAGAACAGCAAATAGTAACGCCCTCTCGCTTAAATGGCCAATGATTAACCAAAAGTCTCCATCACTGCCAAGATTTTCTGAAGCCTGAATACCGAGCCAAGAGAAGGTGCTGAAGTCTAGAGTTCTCCATGAATAACAATATGCTGAAGAGTTATTAAGGATTTTTGTCCATTGACACAAAGAAAAAAACAAAAAAGAACAAATGCCTGCCCAAGCTTTATTAAATTGCAAAAATGATATTTCACATGTGAAATGAGTTTTTCCATCCGGCAACTAACATCTTTATCAGCTAATCATATCAATGCTACTGGCATGGCTGAAAGCCTTCAAGGAACCTACAGTATAACACAAACTCTCTCCTTTTCAATTCTTCATCATTTGTATTTTTGTGCCAAAAACCGCCACATGCCTTCATGTGGAGGCTTTTTAATGACATTAGTTGTTTGAAAAATCTGCACTTTCAAAAGAGAGGTTATAAGGAGACCATCCAAAAGAATTAAGTACCAGAGCACAAAAATGTAATCAACTTATAATTAGGCCTCCATATAACAAAACAACAACACTAAACTGAAAAAATATAAAGTTCATGTTTGGGTCATAAACACTGCAAAGTCCTTAATTTGCAGGAACATAAAGGTTCTGTTCTGGAAAGTACTGGATTTTTTTTCTTCCACCAATGACAGATTGGTACTTAAGTAGACATTAAGGAGGAGATAATGTCTGACTTGCTCATGTTAAACACCTGCTTAGTAGCAGTTTAACGACAAACACTCAATTACATTCATCATTTACAACTTCTGGGGTCATTTTCATAAAATATTAATGTCAGGTTAAGTTCAACACCTGTTTTGTGTCTGCCCTCTTTTCTTCTATTCCCAACGAATTTTTTGGCCATTTCTGCACCCTCAAATTATCTGGCTAGGGAAATATGTTCCACTTTTAAACCTCTGACATGTTTAAAAAAGAAGGCAAACGAGGGAGAGGGGAAAAAAGAAGAGAAGCAGGTGTTAGACGAGAGTGGTAGTTTGTACTTAATGCAAATATTCCCACGTGGATTTTGAGATTGTTGTCTACCACACACATTCTGCACACAGACATGATTACTGTCTGCAGCAACGTGGATTACATTTTTAAATAGCACACACAGAGCTGCACAGATTTGGGACAGTGTCAATCATTTTGTGTGGTCCAGTTGCTCCTTTTAGAAACAACTTTTCCAACAAAAGAACGTCCACCTACACAAGCAAGAGAGTTCATTTATGTCCTGTCAAAGTTAGTGGAAATGTTTAATGTAGGTACGGCATTGTGAAATAATGACTGCTGTGTACGTGTTGACAGATAAGTTTCAGTGATTTAATGACGTGTTCAGGAGCATTTTTGATACAAAGCACAATGTGTTACAATAATTTCAAAAAAATAATTGTAAACTAATGTAAACATTAATAATCGATTGCCTTAAGTGAAGTTACAGCTGTTATATCCACAAGGGTGTCCTAAAGCTCCAGTAGTAACACTTGTCAATCATTCTTAATTTCATTTTGCATAAAAAACTAAACTGCATTTTGGCAAATCTTGTACACCTGTATGTGTTTGAGTCCGCATCGACGAAACAATAGTTTTATTTTAAATATCCTTTTTTTTCTATTCTTGATATTAAAATGACATTAATGAACTATGGGATACTGTCACATACAGTAGAAGTAACAGTTTTGTCTAGTGTGGAAGCCAGATGGCCAAAAGTATATCTGCACATGCCTGGACATGGACATGTGCACACTTAGGCACAGTTGTACACTCGCCTAACATTCGTAGAGAGACAGAAAGCCAGCGGGAGTTAGACAATGAAAAGAAAAAGGGTCTATCAACTGTTGTATAAATTGTTAGATGGGGATGGCCCTGTCCATAAATCAAGATTTTATGGTCTCTACAGTCTTTCTAACCTCCTGGCCTTCTTCCTCTGGTCTCCTATGCCAGCAGTCACTCGACCCAAAATGACCTGCTCCCTGGAGGCCGTAGCACCCTCTCACAGTTTGGAAGTATAATATCAAAATCCACAGAAAGCATCATGACCTGTACTTCATCAAATGTGTCACTCACTGAAAACGGTGTCAGAACCACCTGAGAGCAGTATATTAGAAAATCTATCTGAACATTTTCAGTATTTACTGGTGACTGTTGTATAAATTTATCAAAAATCTGAGTCTTTAGATTAATTCAAGCCCACACCAACTTTGAATGTAACAAACTTTCAGACAACAAACTTTTTTTTTATTAGGAGCTGTGGCCATCAAACCACTACCTTTTACTGTTGCTCTTAAAAGACTGGTAACAAACTGAATGATTACTATCTGTGCCTGAAGGCAACCAAGCTATCTAATTTTGCCGTAATGTGGGGAGACAATAACCCTTATCTTTTAAACAGCCCCCCGTAAAAAAAAAAATTAACTTCCTGTCTATTTTGTTGTGTGTTCTTAGATGCATTTATCCTCAGGGAGCAGTGACAACAGAAATGTGCATGATGCTGTGGAATTCAAAGATGATGTACTGATAGAGCCGCATAATTAAAAATGTCATCTTTCCAACACTGATCTTCAAACAGATTCTTTACCATTAACTACACCTCTTTAACTACCCACCTCAGGCTGATACGTGCTGGATGATTCATTACTATACTGTGCGTATGACGTTTCCCTGGATGAGTACAGATGGTGCCAATGATGCAAAGCACACAAATCCAGTTGCAGCAAATATCACCCATCAGCAGAGTCTCAATGCCAGAAGTTTCAGTGCTAAAGATTCAGTCCAACCTGATGCCATATCTCGGCAAAGGAAAGTTTAACAATCACAATATCGATGTGTTCCATCTACAATCAGGGGAAGTCATAACAGCATCAATTTTGACTCTTATGCAGGCAATATGTCAATGTGTGTCACTCTTTAGTGGTTGACCAAAAAAACAACCACTACATTAAAACCTGGATGGAAATGAATGAGTGGGCGTGCATTGTCAGTCAGCATGGGAAATAGATCCACTGGCTTTAAAATGCCGTAGCAGTGCAGTGGTCCAACACCATGACACGGGACTTGAACAACACTGAAAAGTTATCACATTCATTTTATCTTTAATAGTAGAGAAATCAGTTTTCTTAATTTACTAAATAAGCTACTGGGAGTATGCACTTGCACATATTTGATTGGCCAAAACACTAACTTGTCATTTTGTATTTGTTACAACAAAAAGTTGAGCTGCTATAGGTTTAATTTGGTCAGGCAAA
Source organism: Embiotoca jacksoni (assembly GCF_022577435.1). Classification (NCBI taxonomy): domain Eukaryota; kingdom Metazoa; phylum Chordata; class Actinopteri; family Embiotocidae; genus Embiotoca; species Embiotoca jacksoni. Next base: position 14,143,071 of record NW_027185436.1, on the reverse strand, counting down.
CAAGCATTTTTGGCGAGAGTCTCACTATAACAAAGAAGAAGGATGTGCTTTTTTCTTCAGTGCAGTTCTGTTTTGACACAGAACAGAACTCCAGCTTCTGTTTGTTAATCAGGTTCTTCAGGTTTTCACTGAGTTTTGTTGTCATTACTGCATTCAACAATGTTTGATTTTGCAGCGGCCTTTTTGCAATTTGTGGCTTGTTCCTTTAGTGTTTAATAGCCAGTCAAAGTGATTGATACAAAGATGGAGAGTTGACTGATTTTACAGTTTTTGTAATAAAAGCTGCTAAAAAAAACAACAACACCAGTGCAGATGCCTTTTTGCAATTTGCAGTTTTGTGTGATTTTTTTATTTGATTTTGTGGTAAAAGTGTGGGAACTGCAAGAAAAGGAACTACAACGCAATGATTCATATGTAATCACTTCCATGTAACCTTAGATAATAAGCATACTACATATCCTAGAAATAGCTAGAAATAGTTTTACTCATCATTTTTCATTTTCTAAAGCGAAAGAACCCTGGGCTCAAAAATCACACAAAAAGTTCTGAGTCATAAAATGACATAGCTTTACAGAACTGAGTGTGACTACAATATAGAATGCATAATTCATTAAGTAAACAATCTTCATTCACAAAAACAAAGTACAATCTCATACAACTACGACAGTGTATGAAGCTACAACTCATGACTGACGCAGGGAAGTGTGACGACTGGTAGCCTCGTCTCATACCACATTTTCCCATAAACCCTGAGACTTCCAGTATTGCCATTTTTTTTCTAGCCAAGCAACATGTGTTTTGTTTCAATGATGATGAGTGGTTAAAGAGTTCTGCTGACTATAAATTTGAGTGTGGTTGAATTATGATTGCAAGTTTGCGATTTCCTCGACGGACTGGTTAGGTTTTGTCAGCTGGTCCATATTCTATTGCTAGTAAATACTGGTAAGAGTAAAAGGTTTGATACTGTTAATTATCGGTATGAGAAAAAAAATCGAAACAAAGCTTTTGCTCACCGAAATGTTGGTGCCGATCTTCTGATATGAGAGGCGACAGTGATCTGGACTGAGATGAAAAGAATACACCTCTTTGTCACCTCGCCTTTCTCCTCCACTTTTTGTTAGTGCTTGAAGAAGATCCTCTACATATCTCTCCTTTGTGACTCCCATGTCGTTGGCTTCTCTTGACACCTCATCTTCTGAAACTGACAAAACAAGGGCCTTGATCAAACAACTGATGTTGGTTTAAAGGCATTTTTGCATAATTTCAAAGCTCAACAGTTGAGAGAGAAACTGGACAGAGAGCAAAGAGATGGTAGCAGATTGCAGAAGACCACTATAAACATGAATTATGTAGTAACACATGAATGCATGTGAAAGCGGATTTAAAAGGAAGCATGCGGAGAAACCAAGGGGAATGTCATCAGCTGTTCCACAGCTGCTCACACGGGTTTGAAGGTCCCAATTAACACATCAAACACAGAAGCACTGACGACCCAGAAGCCTGCACATAGCTGTCACAACCCCATCTCCACCTGTCAACTGTGCAGATGGACAGCAATGGAAAACTAGGGAGCAGTTATGTTCCAGGTGTCCTTCCAGAGAATATGTATTCATGTACATATGTAGCCATAGAGACACACACACACACACACACACACACACACACACACACACACACACACAGCACTGATGGGGCATATACAAAGACTAGCCTTGTAGAATTTAATCTTCTTTATACACCTGTAAGCTGCAGCATAGGAGTGAAGGGGGATGGTGAAACAAGGTCACTGCTGTCCCACTGGTTAAAGGACCTACAATTACAACATTATGAGATGAGGGTCAGCCAGGTGCCTACACAGTTTGGACAGCCTGGTGAAGGGTATACCGGGTGATAACTCGGTCTAGCCAACGGTCAAAAGATGCAAGTCTGCAGTAAACATAAACTTTAAACTGTGAGTCAATTACAACTTAATGAGGCTGTTGTGATTTGAATAATTTGAGTTCTGTTTCCACAGCTGAAATCTTTACCTTCTCCAATCCACGCTGAGCTGCCATCAGTGAGAGCTAATGTGAACCCAGCGCCCAGGTCTATGGTCCAGTCCACTCGCAGGAAGTAGGGGGTTCCTGGATCAGTACTTAGAGTAATCTGGCGAAGTGTACCACTCATGTCTCTAAACCTGCGGAAAATCAAAGACAGTTATTCAGAAACTCTTAACAAGATGCCATTATGGTAACTTTTTCCACCAACAAGCTCCCTGCACTGTCTTTAGGATATGTTTTTAAGCCTGCTGTTAGTATTTGGTCCTCGGACCTCCTTCGAAGGCTGCCCTAATCAATCCATTTGGATGATTCAAGGTTGTGTTAATCGTCCAGTTGATTCAATGTGTTTCATTGTTTCACTTCTTGGATTTGGTAATAAAAGTTCCTGTGTGTGTCTTCAATGAGGGTCTCACTGAGTCAGAGGGACCACACAGAGATTAACAGGTTTTGGCAGGTTTTTGTGTGGGAGTGCGGGATTCCTACCACCACCAAGGTAATTACATGCTGTTAAAGATAAATAGAGGAATATTACTGGAAAGGCCTTGTTGTCTGATTTTATTCAGTGTGCATATTTATCCAAATATATGCCATACATAATTTTTGTAAAATAAATCTTTAATATCTCGGCCTCACACAGCCAAACTACATCTCATGAGTTTGAACAAGATTTAAGTCTGGAGATATCCTCTTTAGAACGGACGAAGCTTTATTCAGCTCTTTAAACTCAGAAAACGTTGTAATAACCATTAAAATGCATGCTACATTGTAGAAAGAAATTAACCATCATTCTCATACTGCATAGATTATTTCTAATCTCAGTTATTAAGAAATTGATGAATAGTTTAGGAGAATAAATATGAATGGCTAATTTATCCATACCTATGCCAGACCACAACAGCTAAAGCAAAATCTTTGGAATCCATTCACTTAGAGTTACTTTATGCTGTGAAATTAAATCATTATTTTCCAATCGTACACCGCTTAATGAGGATTCTGAGCAACAATGTTTGGTAAAGCCACCTTGCCCTCTGGTTAATCTCCTCGGTGACTGATTCACTGCTACAGTTATATTCCAGTGTAGTGCCAGAGACAGCCTATGTTCAATAGATGAATTATAAAAATAGTTGACATAAGAATTGCATCCATGATCCATGGCATTGCTCAGAAAAAGTTCTTTTCGTTGATCATTTGTGCATCGTCTTTCTTCTGAAATTGCTTGAGAAACTTTTACTTGATTATGGATGTCCAGGCCAGAACATGTGATTACTGCTTCCACGTGAAGTGAGAGGTGAGTTGAACAGCTTCCCTACTTAAATACAGGGCAAAGTGTGTGGAGATGGAGGGAAAAGTACAGCTAAATTGGCAGTTAGCCAAGCTGGACATGTTTAAAAATAAAATTAAAATGAGCGCTTTTGGACACTGTGCTGTAAATTATGATGTGACAGCATGTTTTTTCGTTTTTGTATTCTTTCTGTGACACCCCCGTCATATACACTGACAGAGCAGCTGGTCAAGGTTATTCAAAATGAGACGTACAGCAGAGATCTGACAGAGAAATACACACACACACACACACACACACACATACCACATGCACAAAGAACCGTTGCAACAGATTAACTTTGACCCTTTGTGCTTCAAGAAGGGGTGTGGCTGGACGAAGGGGGCGAACAAGATGAGGGAGCTGAAGGCATCAATTTCAACCTCATAAAGTAAACCCAGCTACTCATTAGTTACTGTAACATCTGTTGTCCAGGAACGATGACCCCGTGGTAATGACAGAAGGACACTTCAATTAAATAAACAGCACTGTCTGTCAGGAATGGAGAGCTGCGCAAAACCATCAAAGCTAATCCGGAAGTCCTACTGTTGGCATCTGTTCAGTCGCTTGACCACCAAATACAAACGCTTAAATCATCAACCAAAGCTCCCAGATGTGACACAGCCTTTGTCCTCTTTTCTTACTTCTCCTGCAATTTTTTTGCTCAACCTTTTTATTGTTATTTCTTCTGCATTGTGTCATATTCAAACTGCAAAACAGTTCTGTATAGAGAAAGTACTGGACAAATGAGTCACAAAGACACTCTCTAATTATGCATTTTGTGTCTTAAATGAGGCGTTCATATAGAGTAAAAATAGCAAAGGTAGTTAACTGCCTGTGTAATGGGCCCTGCCAATTAAGTCCTCTCACTGTCCTTTCACTAGACTTTCCCCTCTCATGGTTTTCCCCAATACAATAGTTTCAGGATGAAAAGAAAAACTCTTTGGCAGCAAGTTCACTGTTATTATGACCAGTGATTAAAGCAGAGCTGCCCTAAACAGCAGCAGGTGGGGACATAGTCTGTTATTCATTATTCTTTCCAGGTATTGGACATCTTTAGCCATAGAAACCGTAACAGGAAATATAAAAAAGTATGTATTACATGTCCAAAGATCTGTCTGAAGTGGTGTACACATACTGACATACATGTCAGAGGCAGAATTAGTTTAGTGTCACCATAATCTGACTGATGCAGCTGGACTGCAGGTTTAATAAACGGTCATTATTGAACCATAGACTGCACTTATATTATTGCTGTTTGCAGAGCAGAGTGTGATGTAGTGGTGATGGGTCAGGGTCAAGTATGACAGGCTGTACAACATGATGTGCCTTCGCTTACATACAGAAACTGAACTCACTTGTGTTTCTCTTATAGATTGAAAGATTACGAGTCACCACAGGGTAGCAAAATAAATTTGACATTGGTGACAATAATTTTTGGACCAACAGTACAGTTCAAAAGTATAAGGCACTTTAGAAGTTTGGATTCATAAAGCGCTGCATCTTCAGTGACAAGAAGAACAAGGAGTACTGCAACCTTGAGTACCACATCAAGGAATCATTCTGGGATTACATGAAGAGAAAGAAGAAGCTCAGACACCCTGAATACAAGAAGAACTGAGACCAGTTCTCCACAATGCTGGATAACCTTCCAGCAAAGTACTTTGAAAAGGTGTGTGCACGTGTACAATGAAGAACTGGCGCTGTTTTAAAGATAAAGGAAGTATCACACCAAAAATGGATTTAAATTTAGTTTTTTGAAAGCATATCACGTTACTTTTAGTGTAATACTAAATATCTGAATATGTATCTCTTTAGTAGACTATGTGGTCAACGCAGCATAAACTACTGCAATGCATATGTCTCTTTTTAAAGTGAACATACTTGACATACATAATCTGGAAAAATCTTCATTCTACTGCTACTTTTGATGCCACTTAAAACACTGAGTCCAAAATGAAGGGAGAATATAAGATGAATAATTAACACACCGCTGCTGGCAGCAGTCCTGTAAACCAGCCTGATAGGGTCCATGTTCACAGAGAATGAATGCAGTATAGGGTCATATATTTTTATAATTACATTTTTACTGAACTCACACGAGGAATGAATATAACCTCAATCAACAGCACATTTTTAGAATAGTAACTGCACCACAGGACGTTTCCAAAGAACAAAACGGAACGAGCCACAGCCAAACAGAAATTACACCGTCAGCTCTGCATTAAAATGATTCATTTAGCCAACCTGGAATCATTTCCACACCTCCAATATTCACGTAGGAATGTGTTTTGAAAACCTGAGTCACGCGCACATAATTCTCATTGAAGATTAGAGACCCCAATCCAACACGCTAGTGGTGTTGGGAGCTAACTTTCATTTTCATCATGCTCTGCAGTCAACAGAAGTCATATTCTGTTTGAGTCAAAACTACATAGAAACCATGTGACCATTGTTGCAGTATCACCTTCCCAACGATCAAAACTACAAACATCTACACAAATTTGAAACAAGTTGACTCTTTGGATCAAACTATGAATGTTAAACAAAGTTTATCCTCATGTTGTCTTTCAAAGAGAAAAAAGTGGACATACTGAGGCTGGAGCAAGCCTTGATTTAACTGCACTAATCAGGCATGCATGTATTGTATTGTGGCCAAAATTGGTCAATGCATTGTAGACTATAAAAGTGAATCATGTTAAGAGGAACGTGAGCCTGTTATTTGTCTGACTGTGATTCTTAGAAACCAGCTTCTCTAAGTGAAGGAAGACTTGGTTAATTTTTACAGCAAGTTTTCATTTGGACTCTTGCAGTAAAATATGCAAAACATTATTTATGTGTGGTTTACGATCTGACAGATTTCTCCTTTACATGAAGGGCTCTAAAGGAGTGCCTGGGAAGGAAGGGTCGAGAGGGATTCATGAAACATGGTTTAAATGCAATCAAGATGCTTTCGTGGCTGGTTGGAGGGAGGAGACTTCATTGTGAAAATGTTGACAGACAGTGGACCACAAAAAATGTGTTCTTACATCACTAACAGACAATAGGATTGTCTAAGCTATCAATCAAAAGCTTTCTATAACTAATACTGAAATTTATTTTTGTGACTGATTACTTGAGAAGTCTACAAAATGTAAAAGTAAATACAGTCAAATATCCATTTAAAGTTGCTGTGACCAAAGTGATGATGAAATATCCGTCTCATCTCAATTGAAATGCAGTGACAAATTCAAGAAAGTAATATCATCTTAGAAGCTGTAACCATGAAATCTCTTCACATATTTATAAATGGCATAATACGTTCCTGATGCACGACTATTAGTTTCGGGGTACTAAATGTTTTGAAATATTCATGTTCACTTCTCTCACTTCCTCTTAATGCATTAGATTTAAATATTTTGCACAGCCTCATACACTAATCTAATATTAAGAAAATGTGTTCTGGAAGTTCTTTTGAACAGGATTATAACTAAGCTTGTCCTTGCACCGTGGCAGAGCAAAGCGCAGTAATAGTATCCGTGTAAACAATGCAATGGCAGGGCGCTTCCACGTGCAACAGACTCGCACTCCTTCAGTTTTACGGTGGTTTTCTCGGTCAGAATGAATTTGCCGTGTGGGCATAACACCAGATATCATTTTTTTTTTCTACAGAAAACTTACGGTGTCGTCTTGACTAAATACTGCAGAATCCAAGCGAAGCAAATTTTGTACGCAACTGAAAGCGCTGCCGCTTTTCCCGATTGACAGCCTCGACTGAAGTTTCAACTTTCAACTCGTGCGTGATCTCAGCCAATCAGCAACAGGACGTTCCGCGGCGCAGTGCGTCGCTACGTTACGTAAAAAAAAAAAAAAAACGTGTACGGTTACGTTACGTAAGTTCCAGAGAGCCGGAAGTGTGATGTGGCTTTGATTCCGAGCAACAACAACAAAAAAAAAAATGGTAAGTTTGTTTTCTTTAAACAGATGCGTCTGCTCTTTTGCGACGACTTTTAAAGGCGTTATCTACGATATTTACTCGTCGTATGATCTGTTTTGGCGTTACGCTCGTGGCAACGACGACGGGAGGCGGGACGAGGAGAAACGCTAAACTACCGGGTTAGCCGAAACAGGCTAAAACTTTCAGCGAATCTCGCCACATTGTCACGTCCCTGTTATTCTTAACTATAAACGTGTACAACATTTATATCGTCGCGCAGGTTGCGGTTTCGTGTCAACGCGACTCGTTTGATAAGACCGGCGGGTGTTTGCTGATTAAAGGAGCGCAAAGACTTCGAGCATCGTTATGTGACGAGGTGTGTGTGCCACGTAGCTTCACGAGAGTTCAGGGAGCACGGAAACACACGTGTGTGTGTGTGCGTGCGTGTGTGTGTGTGTGCGCGCGTGTGCGTGTCAGCTTCATGTTTTGCATTGTTGTTTTCGTAGTTCGCAGCAACATTATTTTACATCAAAATGCATCCTCGCACAAGTGACTTAATTAAACAAGTTGCTGTTCCTATAAGGTCACTTTTATTAATGAAAGTCATTTTTAAGTTTTTTTTTATTTTTTTATTTTTTTTTTATTGAAGGGAAATTTTGTTTAAATATATTTCGAATTTTGTTTACATCTTGAACTAATAAACACGTGACGACAAACACAGCCAGAGGAAGATGCGCGATGGCTGCAGACATCATTGCGTCGTTAATTACACATCCAAAATCCAAAGTGTTTATAATTGATTTATTTTTGACATCGAAGAGATCGTGGTAATATAGTACCAATTTTCCTTGCCAGAACTTTAATTAGTTCTTTTAAGCAAAAAAAAAAAATGTATTTAACAAATGTTGGGACAAATAAACAAAATAAATATTACAAATCTACTTTACGGGCCTTGCTGAGTTTTTTTTTTTTTTTTTTTTTTTTTTTTATCAAACTAATGTTCAGTACTTGCATGTTTAAATCCAAAAAAAGGCTTGTATTTCACAGTGTTCGTGGTCAAATTCAGGATTTTAGTAGATTATAAAAACTGAGATCACGATTCTGTCACAATTTTTTTTTTTTTTTTCCCAAAAACGTTGATCTTTTTTTTTTCCCAAAATGTCAATTGCATTAATTTACCTGATACGGAAGGAAATGCAACAAAAATATGATGGTGCCTGAAATAGGACTCTCACATCAACGTTGGACAACAGAAAGAGAACGTTTTTGTTTGCTTTGTTGCTTCATGAATCTGATACTTAACTTAAAAAAAAAAGAAAAAAAATCCACTTCAGTCTCCTGTCTTACCTTACCTAACACCACCTAATAACACAACAAGTATTTTCTCTGTGAATTTCCTCACCACTGTCTCTAATTCGCGCTCACCGGGTTTATTTCCCTTACTGCTGCTCTGCATCGCGGTGTTTAACCTGGCATGTTCATTTGTTTGGGGCGGAGGAAGTTTGGAGTGCTTGTTTTGATGCAGCTGCTGTTTCAAATGGAAATGCTTCAGAATAATGTATTGTCGTTTAGAAATGAGATTTTACAGACGCGTGAATTGAGATCGTGTTTTGAATACAATTAATCGTGCGGCCCTACCGCATGAACAGTAAAGGAGTTGATTTAAAAAGCATTGTAAAGCTCCTTGGTAAGTGTAGAGTGCTAAATATATGAAATAATGTGTATAGATATTAAATATAAGACTAATTAACTGCATGCGTAGCTGATTAAATCGAGGAGTGTGCTTTGTCTTTTTTTTTTCTTTGAGATGTTCAGTATTGTTTCCCACTCTCCAGTCTGACTTGGCATCAGCAGACACCTACAGGTGGTGGAAAAACTGCAAAGTTTTGCTTTTTATGCACTAAAAACAAATATACAAAGTATTGTGATTAAAATAAAATAAAGGTGTCCCAGAAATTGTTACGGCTGATGAATAAGATGGATAGCTAAAAGACAGGCAGAGCAGTCTTTGTTCTCCATTTGACCCTTGGAAGTGTGAGATATGGATTTGTCTTAAGCTGCAATACCTTCCAGGCATGAGGTTGATTTTGTAAGTTCATATACTGAACACAGACACTTAAACAGGATCATTCTAAATAGGAGTTTTAAGGGGGGGAAAAAAAAAATACTGTGTCCCCCCCCCCAATTTGGTGTTGAGTGACAGCCAGCCCACATGTTACTGAACCAGAGTGAACAGCTGCTGCAGAAACATTCCTCCATACAAGAAGTGTAACATCAGTGTTTCAGAAAATAAATACAGTGAATACAGTCTGTTTAAATGTTAAGGCGTATTGCCAGTGAGGTCATCTGAGCATGCCTGTACTAAACGTGCTGTTCTCTTTCGTCTTGCAGTCGGCCATTTTCAACTTTCAGTCACTGCTAACCGTGATTCTCCTCCTGATCTGTACCTGTGCCTACATCAGAGCGCTGGCTCCCAGCCTGCTGGATAAGAATAAGACCGGGTACGTTCAGATTCTGTTTGAGAAAACCTTAACATTAAAGAAGCCGTTATTGAAGTCTTCTCCCTGACTGATTGGCTCCCAAAACACCCGCCTTTGTCTTATGGAACGGGCCACAATGTCATATCAAACCACATTTTTAGTCCTATCAACAAAGATACCGTGTTTCTTTCATCAGCACTTTAAGGTATTTTTTTTTTTTAAAGAAACTCCATTTACTCTACATTTCTTTATGTCATTATTAGTATGATATAATGTAAGGTAAGTGCATTGTTGTGATTCTTGTAAGGTATGTACAATAGTCTTGCGAAATGAGTAAGGTCAGAAATGAATAGTATGTTTGGTCTCAAGTTTAATTTGACTTATTTTAACTACAGATGAAGAAAAACAAAAAACTCCTGACATCCGTAGACGCATAAAGATGATAAGATGCCCTCGGACTCTGTGTAAGGACAAACAAAACATTTACATTTCATTTAGCTGACGCTTTTATCCAAAGCGACCTACAAGACATCACATCCTAATCCTGAGGCTTCTATCATATCTGCCAGTGCTTGCTGCGGCACAGTGTTCCAGCAATCCCTGACAGTGCTGAGACAATCAGAAGACACGCGCAGGACTCATGGTTTCTTGAGTGCAATACTCTGCTCCTTTCTTGAAAGTACAGACGCCATCAACTCTTCCAGTTGTACCAGTGGATCCTGAGTAGTCTGCTTCTGTATTTCAGCTTATTAGAGTAGTTTGTTTATCATTTAGACAAGATCTGTGATTGCTAGTACTGGGCTGGTCCCCCTTTTGCATTGAGGACTGCTTTAATTCTTCGTGGCACAGATTCAACAGGGTGCTGGACCAGTCCTCAAAGAGTTTCAACCCTTTTGACTCGATAGCCTCGCGTAGTTGCTGAACAACCCACCAAGATATATTACGATCGCCATAATTCGTGTAAATTCAACCTCCCAGTTTGCGGGAGCTTGCCGTGAAGTAAAATTCCCACAATTGCTATGCAATAAAGTTTCTCAACAGAAGTTGTTACTTTTGAGGCCTTGGCTCTTTAACTTCATAAAAATAAATAAAAAGATGAAAACTAAAATATTTCTAGCTATTTCTGTGACGTGCAGTGTGCTTATTATCATAGGAAGTAATTACTATATGTGTGTGTAAGCCCAATAATTTAAATCATCCACCCCTTTGCTGCTCAATGTAGCTACTATGGACACTTGCTTATTTTTCCAGCTGATAAGAAGCTCCTCTCCGGAGTGAGTAAAGTAGCAGAAGGCCTAATTTTCATCATTACAGGATCATTATTATTCTTGGATGTACAAACTCTATGACTCACTAATAAGTCTGGCACAGCCCAGGAAAACACACACGCACACACACACACACACACACACACACACACTCTATTGGAGAAGGGAGGGACTTTCTCTTTAGACAAACACACAAGATTGAGAGTGGCAGATGGGATGATTTAATAGTGTCCCTCTTGATTGATTTGTTGACTAAGGCGTTGTTTGTGTTGATCTGGTGCAACATTATGCACATCATTTTTGTGTGATGGTCTACAATCTGAGGTAAATTGTGGCAAAGAGGCACATTTTTGAACAGAATAACATATATGTATATAAAAAAAATAAATTTAAAAAAAGAATGTAGCTTTTATACCAGGGCTATTGTGAGCCAGTAAAGGAACATTTTATAATGGGATGCTGACACCATCTGGTCAGTGTGAAAGTTTCAAAAGTCGGCTTTTATCATGCATTATACGCGCACGTCAGAAAAGTGGAGGCCTGGAATGCCACATTTGCCTCAGCTGTCACAAGAGATAGCAAGACTTCCTGCTGTCGCCTTCTCTTCCGCTTGCATTGCACATACCTTACATGGAAATGGACATCTGCTGGCCGCCTCGGTTTTGTAGGAAGGGGAATCACAGTCCTCTTGTAAAGTTGTGACAAAAGGACTGACTAACATCGACTGTATCTCAATACAGGACCCAGTCTCTCCTTAGCTGTAAAACAGCACGCTAAATAGAGTTGCTCCCTTTTTGATTTAATGCAGTAAAAGGAAAATGAACCTTTACCAACCTGTACAATTGTATTTTACCTTGTAGGCTTCTAGGAATTTTCTGGAAGTGCGCCAGAATAGGTAAGCCTGTGATTGACCCGTATTTTACACGTGATTTTTTTTTTTTTTTTTCCTCAAATGTTGCCAAATGATGTAGCCTTGAACGTCGCATTATTTCTTTTTTTTTTTTTTCCCAGGTGAGCGGAAGAGTCCCTGGGTGGCTTGCTGCTGTGTCGTCATGGCTTTTAGTATACTGTTTCTACAGTAGCCAGCCAAAGAAACCCAGAAATGGAAACATTGGAGAAATTCGCAGACAGCAAAGCATGGACAGTATGAACCTCGAAGCACAATACGACCTCCTGTGGTTGTCACTTAATGTAAAATCGGAGACCTGTCATCACAATCCGTAGCCACGGAGAGACAAAATGAGTCCGTGTAGGAGGAAGGGTTGAACTTATAGCCCCGCAGTGTGTCTGAGTCCCTCCACAGACTTCCAGGTCTGTACTTGTGTTTGCTTATGTGGAATGTTTACTCCAGTTGTTTATGTATGTGGGGGGTGGGGGGTGGAAAGGGGGGGGGGGGGGGGCACTGCTTTTCTGTTATCTGCTACTATTTGTGGGATCAAATGACACGTAGTTTGTCTCGACATTTCAAACAGATTTAAAAAAAAAAAAAAAATCTTTCCCCCCTCTTTGAGTTTGTCGCAGTCACATCAACCTGTTTGAAATCCTCCACAAAGAGGACCATCACAGATGTTCAAACTGTTAAGGGATGTAGATATGTCAACCTTTATTTGTGACATCGGCCCTGTTTGTTGTATCTGAAAATGGCGATCTGATGTTCCACAGCAAACAAAATGTTATCATCGCTCTTCGGGCGTCCAGCCGTCATGTGTATTTGCATCGAAGAGCTGCTGATGTTTTTAAAGTCAGTCAGTTTGCCGCTATTTATTAAAGAACCTTTTTGGAAATCCGGTTTAAGGCTGATTTTTGTCACTTGCGTTCAAAATTTTGTGTTAGTGTTTTCCGTTGACACCTGTTTATGCCTGTTGTGACGATGCCACACTGTAACAAGCGTAACACATGCAAAATACGTGTCGATGATCAATTTTTGTCAATCTTTTCTCTTCGAGATCTTTTTACATACCTTTTAGGGGAGTCTGCAGCGACCATGAAGTTCGAAAGTGCCGCGAGTCCTTTTAGGTTTAAGTGCAGTCCTCAGGATTCTTCTTGGAGTGGGATAGACGGTGAAGAGTTTGCGATAACCTCTTCCTTAACCTCACAGGCAACACTCATCTTCCACAAGGTTCACCACAAAAGACTGTCACATTTTATCCCATGGCATGAAATCACCAGATACTCGCCTGTAGTGTTAAGTCTCCCGACATATGCGCGTGTATGAACTGCCTTACAATTAACAGCAGGGTTTTCATTCATACCATGAAACCCTTAAAAGGAATGCTCGAAGTGCTGGACAAAATTCAGAACACCGTGGTGTATATGCAGAAACTTTTTGGGAAAAGTTTCAAACGTGTAATAGCGAATTTAGACAAATCCTCTCAAGTTTGTCTTTTAACTGTGGACAACGTTGACTTCATAAAAGGCAAATTCCACATAACGTGACCGCAGTCTAATGCTGCCTGCAACAGGCCTAAATTATACGATTCCTGTAAAAGAAGTGAGACGAGTTTGAATTTCAGCTGTCGTACTGTCAGCCAAAGAATCGGACTAATTTATCAAATCCTAACAAGTGCTGGCCGGGCTTGTCATGAAAAATGGAAAGAAAAGACTCTGTAACAGTACATGAGAACAGTCCTTCGCACACTTGTTGTTGTCTGTGTGGCACAGAGGATTTAACTAAAAGCAGGATACTTGTTGACCCACTCACCTTCAATGCTCTGGTGAGTGTCCACATCCCAACACCCCCACATAGATGCCCTGTCAGGGAATGTAGGTCCCGTATTAGTGTGCATCCGTTTTGGCACTCCCCAGTTCAGATAAAGCATCAAGCGAAGCCTGCCGGTAAACTCGTGATAATCAGGCAGCGATACAGATACAGGAGACACTGAGGAGCAGGAAGCTCTCAGTCATCGGTTTCTATCTTGGGGAGCAGAGATACTGGCGGCCTGGAGGGACGTCGCTGGGTCAAGGAGCCAAGCTAATGTCTCGGGTGACGATGAAGGACAAACGATATCAAAGACCTATCATCTGTCCTATTACACACAAGAAAAATTGAGAAAATATCTACAGAACATTAATAACGTAAACTGACGGTTGGCAACTGCACGCTCCTAGGACTGGTAATTTAGGGACACGATTAAACAGAAATTATCGTTCTTAATCTCCCATAAACTGGGAAAACATTTGCTCAACAATGACCAAGAAGAACATCTGGCAGAGACGCCAGTGACGCAGTGACTTGAGGCCTAAAACAACTTTTGGACTGAAGTAACTTAATGCATGTCCTGATTTCTGTGTTTGAATTGGCTGGCCAGAATTAACTAAAGTGGATGTCAAATGGCTGAGGACAGAAGAAAACAGACTTCGTAATTACTGTTTTAAAAGTCATCTGTTGAACTTCATTACCTCCATCCTGAAAGTTTCTGTTTCTTTTTCGACTCCGCCAACCGTTGGCGAGACTGACAACCTTACTGGATAAACTAACTCTGCTTTGCAGAGTGTGAAGCAATCTGTTTATCTTTATGGACAATATATATGCCATTGCTGGTCCAAAGATGATCATTAAGTATTGATTTCCTTTAGAATTTGATATATTAATTGAAAATTAACACTCTAGTGTTTTATTGTAAAAAAAATAATAATAATAAGGGCCAACGAATTCAAAGTGTGGCTGCTATACTGTAGATGTCAATTAGTGTATGTCTTTATTTTTTCTAGCCTTCAATTTCGAAATTATTTACATTCTATAATTAAACAGTAGCACTTTATTGGTCGGCTGATTTCAGTGGTTTGACCGCCATTTAAAAATTTTCAAACATTTAAAAAAAATTGTTTTTAAATGAATACAAATGTTTAAAATGAAACATATTTTGGGGAATTTTTCTCAAATTTACCTGGTATGGACTTATGACCTCAGTATTTCAAAAGTCCTGGTTACAGCCAACACAAACTTTTCGATTCACTTTTTAAGAGTTATCTTTCATGAAAGAACCTCACTTGACACGAGGATTAGTTGAGCAGCCTCAAATGTGTCAGCATAAGGTAACATGAAGTTTATACATCTAATCCATAACATCTCATTTAAAACAGTGTGGTGTTTCATGCATCATTAATTTATATGAATAATTATAAACCAGAGCTATTCCTTTTCAGTAAAGAGGTGCACATTAGTGATGTAGAGTCAGGAGACATGATCTCACCGAATGGTACAAAACTGAGCTCATTCAGGTCTATTTTTTATTTTTTATCTTCTAGATTGAGGCAAAATCCAATGCCCCTGAATATTTCATTACATTTGCAACATTTCCATCGGCAGGAATTTGTAGTGGTCCAAGTCTACACTGTGTCATATAATGATATCCATGATAACTCGTATCTAAAGTTGTTATGTGTTATACATCGCCCCCCCGTAAAGCTCCAGCAGAGGAGTATTCAAACCATATTACTCTAATTTCCTTGGCTCTTTGCTCCTTTGATCACATCGGAGAGTTTCTTGCAGTCGTTTTGAGGACTTCAAAGGCAATCAGGCTGTTAAAGTCTCTACCAGGTCCTGCTGAGCGAACCAGAAGTGTCCAAACAGACCTTGACCCTTAAAATTTTCAGTGGAGCCTGTTTGAATCACTGCACCACTGACTCTGCTGTTGAACGGAATTAAAGATGAATGGGGGGAAAAAAAACTGCCGAGGGAGAATGAGAGCGAGATAATGACAGGGAATCAGTAGAAGAGGAGGGAAGCATACATAAGTTGAGAGGATTAGTCCGTATTATACCAACGGTGTATCTCTGCCATCAACCTCCCTATGACCCCATATTTCCCTCCACGGCTATTTATTTATTCAAAAGCTTGAAGCTCCTTGGTTTACTGATACCTCGGAGGGAAGTTCTCTCTTGTGGCTGCTTGTGGTTTCAGACATAAACCCAAACTCCATTCTAGACATAGAGGATTACAAAGGCTATTCTATTATAGATTAAAAATGCTTGACATCACATTCATACTGTAAAGCCTTTGTTCTGTCCTCACTTCCTCATTAGAAACGTGCAAACTGTTTTCTGCTCTTGAAGGAAGAAACGGTGCGAATAATGTTGCCAGCTGAAAGACACCAATATCCTCCATGTAGGGCAAGGCTGGGTCAGCTGCCAGCCTGATGACAGTGTATGTGAACGACACCATCGTTGATACTGGATAGTTTAAAGAGGTACGTACTTTATACATTATCTTATGTGGAGTCGTTGTCAGACCCAGGGCTTCTGGGTCACACTAACTCTTTCCATGTGTAATTTTTTTTTTTACCAGAAATGTTATGGTAACGAGAACATTTTAAACATACTCCTGTCAGACGGTTCCCTGTGGCCACAGTAACTGGGGCGTTGCGTGTCTCCTTTGAAGGTGGCATTCACAGTTTGTTCATAGGACATCTCAGCTTTGCTCGTTAGCCTGAGGCAAAGGTAGCCTATGTGTAACAAGGCACTTCCACAAAGCTGAAAAGCTCAAGGTCTGTGGAAATATGGAAATAAGTTACTGACATCTGATTTGACAGATTAAAATAAACAATATAATTGGACTTCATACCCGGCCAAATCAGATAATGGAGGGTTACAACGTTGTAGTCCTGATGTGACTAGCTGTGTCCACATTTTTGATTGAGGTAGTATTACTATTTGACATGCTGGCTCATTTATTTTGGCACACCAAAATAGACGTCATCACGAATGTTTTCAACTGTTTTTGCTGCTACAACAAATAAGTCAGTCTATCCTCTCACTTTCCATGTCTGTCTCTGTTCCATTGTGTTCCCTGTTCATCTTAAAACAATCAGTAAACAAAAGACATTTTTGTGGTTTCTTGTGGATTTTTTGTTCTTCTGACTGTAATACCAAAAGCAGAAAGGGACTACTGTTAGTGACTTTGTAATGCCAATCTAAATAATCAGCCAATGACTTGACAACATGTCAGTTGCTGTGCACCAGCAACGATTGACACGTTTTAAATGTCCATTTATTTGTTAACTTGTTCATGAAATAGCATGAATATCATAACATAAATTTAAAAAAGGCAGTTTAGAAGCATACACACACACATACCAGGAGTTACAAATGCATTTGTGTAGTTGCTTTTCTATCATAACAGAGCTATGCAGTCAAATTTTAAAATGTCCTCATACGCAGCTCAACATTTGGAGCATACTCCGGCATGTCTGACATAATGAGTCCGTCAATAAAAGATCATCAGCATTCTTGTCATTACAGCCTCAAATACAAACATGGAGAATTTATGCATTTGTGTAGTTGCAGGTCTCCAACTTTCCCTTGGAAAACAGTAAAAGCTTTTTTGGCCCCATGTATTCTGACGTGTTCTGGTTATCAAATATGATCACTAATGACTCAGCTCTTATCCATTATTATTCAAAGTCACACTGGGTCTCTGCAGGTTCTCTACATGTCTGTGATCACAGTCACAGTTTCTCGTTAATGATTTGACGAAATCTTCCCAACTGTTTCCTCAACACACCTGTGTTTAACAGAATTTGGCTTTTGACACTGTCTTGATGATGTATGTGATTTTGCAATAACACCACAAAACTAGTTTCAGCCTGTGTGCATCCTCGTTGCGCACAGAGGGTTAGGGTTAGGTTAGGGTTTCAGCCCCACAGAGGCTGAAACTAGTTTTCTATCTATCTGTCTGTTTTTTTTCTATCAAAAAGAGAATACGTGCACATTTTAGATCAGTATTTCAGTGTTGAGGCTTTAATTCAAATTTATATTGTTCTGGATTTTTATTGTGACAATTAACTTTTACATTATCTTCCCTATCGTTTTTGATGGTTGCCAGTTGTCTTACTCTTACTAAGTGTCTCACATATAGCACTGGAATCTCAGTTCAGCCTGACAGTGAAACAAATTTTAAGAAGGGGCACAAATGCACACCACATCAATGGCAAGATGCTGGTGGACACATTTAATTTGCAGGTTAAGACAACTAAACAAACGAGTGGTTCAATTTGCATGTATATAGTATATTAATCCCCCTTTTTATAGCTCTATTTTTATTCACAGAAACTACATCTCTGAGTGCTTTAACATGTTTGAATCTGTGGTGTGAAGCAGCTCTGACTAGCAGAGCTTCAGTCCCTCTATCACTTCCAGGAAGACCAAGGACTTTTTCCACTTTGGCAGTTAGGATGGTCACCCGAGTCCAGCCGGCAGGTTTCCAGATATGAACGGAGACACGGGCTCTTCTACTTCATCTCTCAAAGCTGCCATAGGAACCATGTAGTTGATAGAACAAAACACATACTGTAACAGCTTCTACAGCTGAGCGAAACCTGATGATGAAGAACAATACCAGACATCAGTGTAGCATATCCAGAAGATGAACAAATGGGAGAGCTCCTACACAATTCGCACACTGCACTCACTCAAATACGTGTCTGGGGTTAGCGCATATATCCAGACTCTTTTGTACACCCACACACACCTGCAAAAGGAAAAGGCTCGTTCAAGAGATGTGAGTTTGTAAAAAGTTAGACAACCAAACACTACTAGACTCTTAAAGGTGTGACGTGTAAGAATTTTGAGCTTGAAACATTCAACAGTTAACTATTATCAACAAAATGATCAACAAAATGTAAACAAACATCAGGTTTGACGTTTTGTCAAAGATGTCTATGTATTTTGTTGCACAGATGTCTGTTGAGGTTAGCATGCAACCAGTTAGCAATCACCCAGCATCCTGTCTCATAATACCACTTTCTACCACAAGATGGGATAATTAGTCACCATAGCATCCAGTCTGCCAACAGCCCATTATGAAAGGAAGACAATGTATAGAATTCTTATGCAAAAATGGAGCAACAAACCCAGCGATGGATAAAACTCTTTGCAAAACAGAAGTTTTGCATTTATAATAGTAAATACATCTTTTTTGTATTTTATTTATTTACCTTATTGATATTTTTCCACTGTTGCATACTTTTTCATGTCACAGTGCAAAACAACCACATCTAACATTTTCAGTTAATCGCTACAAAATTGCAACACATTTCAGTATGAAGTTGTGAAGCATTGAATGGAAATCCAGGGTTGCGTCAAGTGGAAGTTATATTATGGTAATTCAATAATCATAGTTTTCAAGACACTCCATAAATCCTGGCCTGTGCACTACAGAAATCCTCAATCATCACCAATTGGATTCTATTACATTCACTAAGTATTCAAGATTAAGGTTCGCACTGTGTAATGTGAAAGGCAGCTGAATATAATATACACTGAGGTTTTACTTGATCCTGAGGAAGACTCTCTGTAAACGTCTTTGTTTTATCATGACTTTCCCGCATAACCAAAACTCACTTTTTTTGGTCTATCGTGCTCTTTGCATTGACGTTTCCCACAGTCTTCAACTGCTCTGACTTTAAATGGCTTGTAGTGTTTCATCTGTTTTATTACTTTTCTTAAAAACATAGGTTATCAATAACATATTTGGTGTTGGGCTGTTGTCCTACACCAATGTTAGAGTAAGCCATAGCATACCCACAGGCGTAGACACCACCGGGCCAGTCCTGGCACAGTAACACAGTATGACAGCAGCACTACCCACAGAGCTGCGGTGCATCTGGCCAAGAAAAACATGCCAACTAGTTTGAAATCATTAGTTTGAAAATTCTGTCAGATGCCCATCTTACAGTGACACTCATGGGTGTAACCTCAAATTGAGAAATAATATGAATAATCTCCAGCTGTATCAGGGGCTGCACCAAATGCAGCATGTTGGAAGGGATTTAAAGCGTGACCATCTTCATAAGACAGAAGAAAACTTTAACAGAGAAGAAGTGTTTCTAATTAGTCTACAAGTGTATCATTTTGTTTAATTTATTGACCTGCCACATTTTGTCGCATGAGTTGAATTTACAGTAAATGTTCTTTGGCCGAATGATGGAAACGGCAGTTATGCAACAAAACAGTGACGTTGTACGGGGCCGCAAACACACCATTTTCACACTCAGCTCACCACAGGATTTGGTGTTGTGCAATGAAAACAACACTTCTCCCTGTTGAGAAACAACAGTCCTGCTTGGCATAGGCAGTTTGTTTTTAGCAAAAGAATTGTGAAAAAGCTATGAATGCAAAACAACGGGTGATAGAGCGGTTCTGTAGTCAATAGCTAAATAGTCGGTGGGTCTTTTCTGAAATATTATTTCATCACTTATTTGCATCATTGTTAGAGATTTTACCTTAAGACCAACATTGGAATGCCTCCTTGACAAATGAACAGCCCCCTTGTATCAGCTGCACCACCAATGAAAAGATCTGTGGTTAGACATAAACAGACATTTGAAAACAAAAATCCAGGGTGTAGAGCCAAGGCCTATTTGGTTGAAATGGCCCAGAATAGATTTTCTGCACACACTCCCTGCTCATACTGAAAGCAATAATGGAGAGAAAATGACCTCCATCACTCCTTCGCAAGTTAAAAGATTCAGCTTGTCTTTGACTAGACATGAGGAGTAGCTCACGGTGACTCATGGACTCTCAGTGCTTAAGGTCAATGACTGAACGTGGATTGAGCGAATGTAATATCGCAATGCTCATCTTAACATGTTTCATGATTTAGTGAAATAAAAAGAAAGCTCCAGGTTTGAGTAACTGAAGTATTGGGTAGAAACTGCAGCTGTGTTGTTGCTTGAATACACAGAGCATTATGGTATGACATATTGGCTGTGATTTTTTTTTTTATATGTTAACACATTCCAGAAAAGAAAGGCAGTGTGCCACTTGGACACTGTCCTCTGTATCTGGCTCACACTGTTGATTCTTAATTAATCTTTTTTTCTTGCCCTGTCTCATGATAACGATCTGTTACTCTTATCTAATATTAGGTGTTTTCAGGTCAAACTGTTCTGGGGACTCCTTCAAGGTTTTTTTTTCTGCTTAAATTATATAAGCAGGCCGGTGGTTGAGAACGTCTCTTTTGTACAATGTACACCAACAATTGTTTGAAATATAGGGTTGTATGCAGTACTTAATAGACACTGGTTGGGATGGACCCAGTTTGGAGAAGCAGCACGCTGTATTAGCATCAAAATTAAGTAATATACTGCTGTGGTTAGGGCCAACAACAAAATGTTTTTATCCGCAAAAAGTTCCTCCCTAAAAAAGTCAAGTATACGCCATATTCAGAATATTTTCACCGCTTTCAGGCAGCCCTTTCCGACAAGGAACTGTACCATTTAATTACTTTCTTCAAAGCCACCAGACTACCGTGAAAAAAACTGTAATTTTTTTCCTTGCAGACCACGGGAGTTGCTGGTCTTCTACTGTCTCCATGGTTACTTAATTTGCATTATTATGTGACTTTGGTGGTGTTTTGACATTTTGAGTCTGAACTAACACCAAAGTCACACAATCAAGAAAGGACAGTCGTACTTGACGACATTGTGAAGCATTGAAAATATTTCAAATATAGCATAAACTGATATAGAGTTTTTTAGGTGGGTCTTTGTTTAGGTTTTTAGTTGGCTAAAATAAATGTTGTTGTTGTCGAGCAAGCAACCAAGAAAAGTGCCTACCCTTAATTAAAGGTTGAAAATTGTCCCCCACAATGGTGTTTTAAGAACTACAATGGTTTTCAGTTCCTGCAGTGAAGGCACAAAAACTGGGCATATTTAAGTAGACCTTTAATGCACACAATTCACTAGAGATCTAGTGTTGAGAAGCTGTAATTCATCCATAAAAACAAGTTTCCAAACATTACTCACACTCCGACATCTTTATTTCCTCAAACTGTTTATCTATAAAGAAAAAAATATGTATCACATAAATCTTAAACACATGCTTGTCAGATCACACAAGCAAGAGGCTGAGTAATCATCCAAAGTGTAAACTGTGTTCCTTACTTTATTTATATATTTTCTTAATGTGACTATCTAACACATAGAGTGTAGAAGGACCTCCCCTCGTTCCCCAAACAAGCACAGTGACTGGACAGTTGAAGCAAGCATCAAATCGATCACACATACAGGGGTCATGGCACTGATTTTTAAGTATTATGAGTCAAGTATTACCTAATTAATAGTGTTGAAGAAATACAATATTTTCAGGTGTAGGTATAAGAAGCATTAGAAGCATGGCCAAATTGTAATTTGGGAAGGTTCAGAGAAATGTGTGTGTACTCCTGGTACTGACACTTTGGCTTTTGGTCTTCATTTAATCAGATATTCTCATCAAGATCAAGACCTATTGTTTAATAGAGACCTCCATAAAGAAAAAGAAAAGACTGATATCAATAGGTAGATAAAAAAAATCTGCTAGTTGGATGAGAATTTCAAGTGTCTGTAATTCAGGGGAAGGCAGTCTTCTCACGTTCAGTATTTACTCGAGGGGTTACTAGAGTCAGGATGGCCTAAATCTGCTCAAGTGAGTTTTACATTTGAAAGGAGCATTGATTTATTGAGGCAGCCAAACACAGATATGATGGTTGATTTATAATTTTACTGAACTCAAGACAGAAACACATTTAATAAGTATGCATATAAGCCGTCCACTTTTATGTTTAGTTTCTGTGCAGTTGCTGATGTGTTGTGCAAGGAAAGACTGAAATAATTCTCATTGAAGCTGTCATACACATTATGTAGACACCACAAGATAGTATACAATGATAAATGTATACTGTCCAGTGTTACTATGGGATTCTAAATTAAACTTATGATCCCGGTGAATGGTGAACTTTGGTGTAGCTGATTTGTTTTATGTATCTATGTTTATTTTTTCTTTTTGGCTTTTATTCCAGTTGATCTGTTGAATCACCATATTTTTTTTCTGTCCACACATGTCACAGCCTTGTGATGAAATGATGGAAAAGAGGTTCAATTTGAAGGAGGCAAATGTACAGAAAAATGGTTGATTACAACAAGCCCCAGTGGTGCAAGACTTTATGTGTGGAACATTTGCATATTCACACCATGTTTTCTCATTTCCAAATGGCAGATTATCAGATCATTTGTGAGATAGATTTGTGTCTACAAAGTGAGCAGTTAATATTTAAGAGTTTTATTTAGCTAAAAACAGTTTATGCTCAAGAGAAGAGAAAACTGTTTTTGCACAGATAAGACAGGTTTTTTTAGATGTGGGAACGGAGAGTGCTACAAAGACTCCTCTGTCCCCTCAGACATGACTCAGGCGGAGAGAGGGAGATGATGTCTTGTAGTAACAGGACTCTGTGCTCTTGGCTATGACGCCAGTACAGCAACAAATATGTGTCATTACTTTCGTCATATACAGTGCATCCAGAAAGTATTCACAGCGCTTCACTTTTTACACATTTTGTTATGTTACAGCCTTATTCCAAAATGGATTAAATTCATTTTTTTCCTCAAAATTCTACACACAATATCCCATAATGACAAAGTGAAAATAGTTTGTTTAAAATTTTTGCAAATCTATGAAAAATAAAGAACGAAAATATAACACGTACATAAGTATTCACAGCCTTTGCGAAGCACCTTTGGCAGAAATTACAGCCTCAAGTCTTTTTGAGTATGATGCTATAAGCTTGGTACACCTATTCTTGGGCAGTTTCTCCTATTCTGTTTTGCAGGACCTCTCAAGCTCCATCAGGTTGGATGGGGAGCGTCGGTGCACAGCCATTTTCAGATCTCTCCAGAGATGTTCAATCGGGTTCAAGTCTGGGCTCTGCCTGGGCCTCTCAAAGACATTCACAGAGTTGTCCCGAAGCCACTCCTTTGTTATCTTGGCTGTGTGCTTCAGGTCGTTGTCCTGTTGGAAGATGAACCTCCGTCTCAGTCTGAGGTCCAGAGCGCTCTGGAGAAGGTTTTCATCAAGGATGTCTTTGTACATTGCTGCATTCATCTTTCCCTCCATCCTGACTAGTCTCCCAGTTCCTGCTGCTGAAAAACATCCCCACAGCATGATGCTGCCACCACCAGGCTTCACTGTAGAGATGGTATTGGCCAGGTGATGAGCGGTGCCTGGCTTCCTCCAAACATGACGCTTGGCATTCAGGCCAAAGAGTTCAATCTTTGTTTCATCAGACCAGAGAATTTAGTTTCTCATGGTGCCTTTTTGCAAACTCCAGGTGGGCTGTCATGTGCCTTTTACTGATGAGTGGCTTCCGTCTGGCAACTCTACCGTACAGGCCTGCTTGGTGGAGTGCTGCAGAGATGGTTGTCCTTCTGGAAGGTTCAGAGCAACGCTGGAGCTCTGTCTGCTGCAGAATTTTTTTCTGTACCCTTCCCCAGATCTGTGCCTCGATACAATCCTGTCTCGGAGGTCTACAGACAATTCCTTGGACTTCATGGTTTGGTTTGTGCTCTGACATGCACTGTCAACTGTGGGACCTTATATAGATGGTGTGTGTCTTTCCAAATCATGTCCAATCAACTGAATTTACCACAGGTGGACTCCAATCAAGTTGTAGAACCATCTCAAGGATGATCAGTGGAAACAGGATGCACCTGAGCTCAATTTTGAGTGTAATGGCAAAGGCTGTGAATACTTATGTACATGTGATTTTTTTCATTTTTGATTTTTAATAGATTTGCAAAAATTTCAAAAAAATGTATTTCACGTCATTACGGGATATTGTGTGTAGAATTTTGAGGGAAAAAATTAATTTAATCCATTTTGGAATAAGGCTGTAATATAACAAAATGTGGAAAAAGTGAAGCGCTGTGAATACTTTCTGGATGCACTGTATATCTAAAGAGTAAGAACGCCTCTTGTCTCTTTGTCTGTGGTTGCAGACATCCACTTTCCAGTGCTTGTACTGCATGTTTTAAATGTGTAGGTGAGCCTCTTCCTGTCTTTGTTGGCCCATTGTAGGAACATTAGTTCATCAACTCTTTGTGTAGCTGGAAATTACTTAATGCCATGAACATGAAACTCACCCATTGTTGTCATTTGTCTCTAACAGTGCCTCATGCAGTTACATTTTTCACTTAACAGCTCTCACATTTTAACCTGTACACTCAAAATAACTGGTGAAAATGATCGCCTTTCATTTACAGAGAGCTCAGGGAAGAGTTTGCGTTCAACCCAAACACTTGCAGAGAGGGGTCATAGGTTCCCTCTCTTTGAAATATTTTCCTTTTCCTTTCTTGTTTGCTGAAGTAATAAGACTGTTCAGATTCACAAGTCTCTTCATTAGTCATTTCCTTTTAAAGAACGAGGTCGTCTTCATCTTCAGGCACCCAGCTTCAAAAGACTGGCTGCATCCAAACTTTTTTCATTAGACTTGATCTCTCACAGTGTACCCTTCTTTATTCAGACTTATTTCATCCTTCACATCCACTCAGCCTGTGGAAACATACAACATGATTTTCTATAAAGAATAATACACTTAACTCCTTTAATTGAACGTCAAATACAGCAGTTGTGGTCATACTAGGGATTAATCAATAGGCAGTGTCAATTACAGCCGGTAAGTACCTTAAAAAAAAAAAGGACTCCAGAGGAGTGGTTGTGGTTCTACACCAGGATTAAAGAGATTTGTAGACTTTAGTGTCCTTCTCTCACACACATGCATTATCCCATGCACCCTTTTCTTCTGTGACCTTAAGTGTGCATCAAGGGCTGGTAACCAGCTCCATATGTGGTCACTTCCTCCCTCCACTGCCCTAATGCGGGGAGGTTGTATTAACAAGACTACAGAATCCATTGATTAACTCTCCAGAGGAAGGAGAAAGACACTGACAGAGGGAAAAAGGACTTACAAGCTTCCTTGCGCAATAACTTTCTTTGACATTGAGATGTGCACAAAGCAGGCTTTTTTTTTTTGCTTCCCATCATAGATCATGTTATTGGTCACTAGCATCTAGCGATGCTGATCCCAAATCAAGTCCGTAAAACGAACTGAGAAAAACAAAGATATCTAACACTGAGGTAATTGAGATTTTAATGGAAATAACAATTAAAGAATGGGATAACCTGAGGACAACAGATAACAGGAACCTCTTTAAATGAATTATGTCTTTTTCGCTGAGTGTTGTTTTATATCTGTAAGTTGTTGAGGCACATTCACCTAATGAGAAACACTTTTTCATTCTGCCAAGGTTATGAAATATGTGTAGCTCAAATGACAAATAAAGCCCATCTGAATCTGAATTTACAATATTTAATGTAGTTGTGGATCAACTTGTTCCATGCAGTACACTGCTCAATCTTGCTTGTTGCAGAGTCATATAGGAGTGCAGTCAACCTCTCACAGGTACATTTTTACTTAGGCCATGAATGCTCCTTACAAAAGATTTAAGTCAAGGGCTCGTGCAGCACATAGATTGTCACGTCGGGCCAGTGGAAAGAAATGAATTTGTCGTAGGGATGAATGTGCTACTTTTGAAGTTCAAGGGAAATATTCTTTCTCCCCAAAGATCCTAAATGTCAGGTTAACCGTTAGAGTTTGTGGATTTCTCATCATCCACACAATTCTGAGATACAGAACCGATGGGAAGGAAACATAAATCCACAGAGTTTAGGCAAAAATATGTGAAAATGTTTTGGATTTAGAGAGACTTCTCCGAAAGCGTCGACTCTGTGTTGTTGGTAAATATCTACTGTGAATGATGTGCATTGCAATCATGTGACAGTAAAATGAATGCATTGTTTGTTAGTTAGAGGACTGATAAATAACACCAACAC
Organism: Embiotoca jacksoni; assembly: GCF_022577435.1. Taxonomy (NCBI): domain Eukaryota; kingdom Metazoa; phylum Chordata; class Actinopteri; family Embiotocidae; genus Embiotoca; species Embiotoca jacksoni. The sequence goes on along the minus strand of NW_027185436.1, from coordinate 14,116,405 downwards.
CCACAATCCATTTGTTGATATTTTTCCCAGCCAGGCCATTTGGATCTAATTAAAGGGCATTGAAAACAATTCTTGTAATCTGGGAGACTCCAATACACACAGATGATTTACTGCTAATAATAAAATCATAGTGCAGTATTAAACTGGAGGGGAACAGCCAGTGAAAGGCACTTTGCATCAACTGTCATCCATTCACAACATTAATTACAATGCAGACCAAACGCATTGCTCAGTTTCCCATGAACGCATACAAAGGGTGGTGTGAATTATTTACATATGTTTAAGGATTAGTGAAACATTCTTCAAAACAATTTTGGTGTTATTACTGTGTGAAACATTTTCCTGGTCATTCTCTGCATGTAGCAGACAAAACACTTTTGCACAATGCCCAGATGTGCCATATATTGTGGTCTCTGATGCGTCATTGTGGGAATCTGTCAATAACACCCATACGCTGTACCAGAGATGGCAAAGTGGGATTCCCCAAGTACCATAGCTCTTCTGGGAACTTAGAAACATTTAGACAGAACAAAAGTCGCTTACGTAGTTAGACAATTCACAAAGGACTATCACTGATCATTCTCAGACTGTTATTATCAGCCTGAAAGTTTAGATTAAACTGTTTCTATCGCTGGATTCTGCTATGTCTATATTTTTGGACCTATTTGCAAGATAAGTATTTATTAAAGGTCAATGCATATGATTACATATTAATGCACAGATTGCTTTGAGGACAAAGGTGCATTAAAATCTTTGAACATTTGATTTGAAAGCCTCCTAACCAGTAAAAAGAACATAATTGACGGCACACATCTATAATCAGTATGTTCCTTCACTGAGCAGTTTAAATAATGTGTGACAAAAAATAGAATTGGAGAATCGCTGTAACAGGTAACTGTTACCTGTGGTGACAGCAAAGCAACCACTTTGGTTTGAAAAATGTTCTGTGTTATTTTCATAAAGTGTAATGCACCTGAACTCTGTTGATATAATCCATTCTTTCCCTCTTCCTCCTCACCAGCTGTGTGCAGCCTCATTTTTCTGCAGGGAAAATGTTGCAGATGACTAGTTAATTCAAAGGTGGCATATATAGAAGCCATCTGAATTGAACCATGGTGTGTGTAACAGCTATAATGGCTATCTAATTGTACATCCATCCACTGATAGATTCATGAAGCAGTTAGGCAGGGTATTAGAGAGATGTTCAGGATCCAGAAAAATATTGAGATTTTTTTTTTCTTGTACACTTGCAGACTCACTTAACTTCATCACCTTCCATCAGAAAAGATTGCTTGTGGGTTTTATCATAAAACCATTTTCATTGTTTTGCTAGTATTTCAGACACAATTTTGTGACTAAAAATGATGAATTATTATTCAAAAATTAGGAAAGATGAACTTGTAGAGGCCTGTGAAAATGCACCAAGACCAGAGCCAAGTCCTCACTGACCAGGTCAGTCAGTCCTGGTATAGCACAAAAGTCATAATGAGGAACACACTGTCTGACAACCAAGAGCCAAGTAGGTCAGTGAGTGAGACCCAGACTTTTTATCCCACAGCTCTGGTCAGACAGAAAGCATGAAACATGATGCCTGGTGTGATTAAGAGCCTTCGTTCCCCCTCTGTCGTATTCCTCCATCTAGTGGTCAATAGTAAATAAAGTTTTTCAACAGCTTTATTTGCTCTGTATGATATAACCTGTTGCCCAGCCTTAAAGTGTTTTTGAGTGTAGTTATTATTTGCTGTGTGCTTTTAAAGCTAAATATTTGTTTGATATAAACAAACACATGCCTGCTTAAAAACCAACACAGCATGGCATTGTTAAATTGCAGTTTGTTCTCTGTCATTATATAATAGATGCGCGTTGTCATCACCACATGTTCAATTTGAGATACAATATCTCTGCCGTTAACATTAACAAACAAGAGCATTTGTGAGCATCTTATTGACCTCAGTATACACTAGATGTTTACATCTCTGTAACAATATGAATATGGCATTCATGCTTAATGGCGTGACCTCCAGCATACAATCATTTAGGCAAGTTTGTTAATATAGCACCATTGAGACACAAAGTGATTCAAAGGGCATACAAATACTTGAAAAGATAAGATATTCAGAAGAAATTAAAACCGCATTTAAAAGACAATTAAAAAAAAAAATTAAAAACAAGGCTGTTCAAAGTGCTTTATTGAGACATATAAACTATTAAAATTGTACTCACATATTTGATTCACTGGAAGCCAAAACATCTAATTTATTATATGACAATGTAGATTAAATACACATCATGAAAAACGTCTGTCTATCGTTACTACTTGCTATTTGCTGCCAAAGTGCTCAGTAGATACTTCTCTCCAACCACCAGGAGAGGGCAGTGTGTCACTTTTGCCTAAAGGGAGGAGGTGGGGGGGTGCGATCAGGTGAGTGCTTCTCAAGGTCAACATTACACATCACATTAATTGTTTGGGCAGGTAATAGTGCTCTGTAAATGTACAGCAATGCAAGACTAGTTCGTGATGAGAAAAGACGTTGGCAGAGGAAGGAAAATATAGCTGATGCAAATGTCTTTGAGAGGTTTGATACTGCAGTTTAACAACAGTCACAGTTGTCCTGAAAAGCCATCTTACTTTACTTAGATACCACTACAGCAAATCAGTCTCTGAAACTGCATTAAAGATCACTTTATTTACATGAGTGGATGATTTACTCACTAACAAATCCACCACACTGCTTCTGATTTGCTCTCTTAATACCATTCATATCATCGAAGGGTGATGCTGGCAGTGGAAGGAGACATCATCATTAATAAGCCCCTCACTGACACGCACACTTAAGCACAGCAGACACTGTGTGAGGGAATGACACAGAGAAGAGTTGGTCTGTCTTTAGTGGGGGCTGCAGTGGTTGCACCATTTGCTCACATGCTGGCAGATGCGCGCACACACACACATAAACACACACACACACACACATACACACATACAGAGAAACCATCTCTGAACTCAACCACTAGAAAAGGATCTGAGCTGTGGAGGAGCTGAGTTAGCCGCACAGACACACACACACAGATACACACACACACTGAACGGCTGAGCCCCCATTGGTTGACGTCTCCCCACCCCACCGCGGGAGTCTCTGAGGGGTCTGCTGCAGTACTCTGCTCCAGGGGCCTGGAAACGCTGGAGTGAGCCATTTTTTTTTCCCTTTTACTTCTATTTTTGGGCTGAATATCAGAGGTCCACAGCCTTCCTCATTTTCCACTGATTTTTTACATACTGGTTCCCAGTGTACACTGCTTGTACAGCTTCAGCGCCTTCTCTGCAGATACAAACAGCAGTAAGGCCTGTGGCTCTGAAAGGCAATATGATACGACTGAGACAACAAGAATCTGTGCAATAAGCTAGTGAGGAAGGACGCATAAATCGTGCCTCCGCTGCAGGGCCCAGGGGCAGCAACCCAGTGCTCAGCCAGCCATGTAGACTCAGGCCACAGCTAAAAGAATTTGGAAAGGACCCTTCCTGTAGCCCATCCCCCCATACGTACAGACATGATGTGGTCTCCACACAAGCGACCCAGCAACGCAAGACCAGAGCTTTGTTATTTTAGCTCAATTCCAAGGGTTTTATTTTACATTTTCTGCTCTCTGTTGTAATAAACTGGCTTCATTGTGCTGTTTATATGTAATTAATAATGCTGCATCATTCAACAGAAAAAGTACAGGCTATTATATAATGTATTTAATTTACAGTAAGGTAGACAAATATGAATGACAGTTTGGATCGACTCAAACTTGTCTCAAGTCACCAATCACAAAAGAACACTGCAAAATAAAAGCTGGGAACAATAAGTGGGGTTTTTAATTCTGCCTTCCATTAATAAATACCCTACAGGCATATCAGCACATAAGCAAAATTAAACTGTTGTAAAGAAATTTGCATAGTGAAATTGTTGATGATAAATACGGTCAAAGTGAACAAATGTTACAAACACTCTAAAAGTGCTTGGCAATGTAATCAAGTGCAAATATTAATAAAGAAAAATACTAATTAAAATCAGGCAGTAACACAGGCCTGCCTAATATGGGTCTACAGTCACAGCCTGCAGGGGATCAATCAATCTCATCAAGGAAAGCTCTTCAGTCTCAGTCCTGGAGTAAAACACAAGAGTATCTGCCCACATTCATAAAATAGAGGGAGGTCCCTAATTCCACAATAGCCTATAGGGCTTCAGATTCATGTAGGAACCTGTCAGAGGGAAGAAGCATGTTTATGAATGAACAAACTGCTTCTCTGCCCGAGTTCAGTGTGTAGTGTGTTTAGCAAACGGACGTGCAGGGGCTCCTGGAAAACATCACTGCGATCTAATAATGTTTTGTGCGTTTTTACGCATGTTCTTATCATGGATACATACATCAAAGCCTAAATAAAGTTTCAAACAACTGGGATTTGTGCAAGACAGTGTCATATACAGTTTTTGATCTGTTTGGCTGCAGTTGCTCTAAGTTGTGTCGTCCCCCACCCCCACCCCCACCCCCCCAACAGTTGGGTTTGACAGTTGATTGACAGTATCTATGATTTTGATGTCTGGATTTTAAGCTGTGGTTTCTCTATCTATCTCCGCGGCCTCAGAAATGGGTATCCGGCTTATTGATGGTGGTGAATGCCAGCGGGCATTAGAACAGCAAGCGGCCATCTGCCAGCCTAGCGAACTAGCAACCCCACCAGCTGCAGTCGCAAAACGCCCTACAAAGCAGGACATGCATGCAGCTTCTGACGTCTGCGGCCACACTGCGCTACAAAGCCCAGAAAAACCAGGAGCGGAAACAATGAGAATCAAGCTTATGGACGCCGCATAGGTCCACGACCAGCAAGTTTTTGAGAAGAGGCTGCAGTTAAGTGCACATCAGTTCATTTCGGATGACCGGTTTATGCGATTCTTTTTCCACGTTGAAAAGATATACATAAAAAGACTCATGCAGGGGCACTTTAATACCCCGACATGGCGACGGCAAGAAAAGGGAGAGAGCTTTTTACTATTTTGGAAACTAGCGCGGACACAGAAAGTACCACGGTGTGCGACAGTCAAGACTCTCCGCTTAATCTTTCGGCCGATGTGAAGTGGTTTGAAATTCCTTACAGAAAGCCAGACTCGGACGAGGAAGACGAAGTGCGGGAGGAGGAGGACGACGAGGGGGAGAATGGATTCACGAGCACAGCAGCCGCGGCGGAGACTGCAGACGCGGCCAGCTTCATCGCCGGAGGAGGCTGCAACATAATTTTGGTCACTGGCAGTAATGGGATCAAGCACGACGAGGAGGAGTACGCAGAGGACTGTTATTATTCTACCTCCACTAACTGCTCTGACACCACCTCAAACGATTCGGATATTGATTTCTCCGATTTAGAGGAGGAGGAGCGCAGGAGTTTTTTCAGCTTTGAAGATGACTTGGACGAGGACTGCTCTTCTCCCGACTTCTGGGGTGAGCCGGACCAGGTCATTTCAATCGAACCATTCTCCGCTGTCAGTGGCCCTCAGCACTCGCTGGGGGACGATGCTGACACCCGTGACTATTTCCGGATACTCTTCCCAGATTCTCTTTTTGAACACATGGTAGAACAAACAAACAATTACGCCCTCTATCGGCAAAGGAGGAGTGGAAAATCAGACCCCCACTGGCACCCCACTGATGTTAGAGAGATGAAAGCTTATGTAGGTCTGAATATTCTTATGGGCATCAATCAGCTTCCAGACACTGGCATGTACTGGGCCAGTGACATTTTCATTGGCAATGCAGGCTTTAAAAAAACCATGACAGCCAGGCGCTTTGAAAAGCTCTCCCAGTATCTCCAGCTGTGTGACCGTGAGTCTGAGCCTGTGCGTGGAGAGCGTGGATATGATGGCCTCTTCAAAATCAGGTCTCTCCTTGATGTGGTGGAGAACACTATGTGGGATGCATACACGCCCAATCGCTGTTTGACCATAGACAAGTGTGCTATTGTCACAAAGGGACGTTTCTCCCCCACCCAGTACATGTCCTCCAAGCCCCTGAGGAAGGGACTGACGCTGTGGATGCTGTGTGACTCCCGCTCAGGCTACTGCCACCGGGCCAAGATCTTCATTGGCAAGCCCAGTGAAGACGAGGCAGCGGCCTCCCTGGGCTACAGGGTGGTGACCTCCCTCGTGCGTGGCCTGGAAGGTCAGTACCACCATGTCTTCATGGACAGCTTCTTCACCTCGGTGCCCCTCCTTCAGAGGCTGCTGAGGGATGGGCTGTACGCCTGCGGGCCCACTCAGCCGGGGCGCAAAGGTTACCCAGAGGTGCTCCGCCCTCGTAATGTCGGAAAGCTGTCCCAGGGTGAATTCTACCAGTGCCAGCGTGGGAACTTGGTTGCTACGGTGACACGGGATGTCAAAGTGGTTAGCTGCCTCTCCACCAACTCTGCTCCAGGGATTGTGGGTATCAGTCCAGGCCGGCAGCAGCGAGAGACAGACGGGGAGGGTGAGAGCGACAGCATGGACAGCCCAGGTTTGTCTTTTGGTGTACCTCGACCTTTGCCCTTGCTGCTGTACCAGGAGAACATGAGGGGAGTAGATCTGTGTGACCAGCTGAGAGAATGCTACCAGGTCGGCAGGCCGTGTAAGAAGTGGTGGCGCTACTTCCTGTGGTTCTACGTCAATCTGTGCATCGTCAACGCCTACATAATCCTGAGGGAGAGTCGAGGGGGCACGCCGCCGGCGGGCTTCAACGGCAAGCAGTTCACCCAGCGCCACTTCCGCGTGCGCCTGGCACAGCAGCTGATTGGAGACTACCAAGGAGCGAGAGGAATGGAGCGGGCAGCGCGCAAGAGACACGCCGATTCACCCATAGAGTATGGACATCGCCTGGAGCGCATGTCAGAGCGCTCTCGTCGCTGCAGGAACTGCACCAACAAGGGACTGCGGCATGAAAGTGTTTTCGGCTGCAAGATATGCAACGTCCACCTATGCAGGGGAGGATGCTTCTCTGAGTTTCATAAATAAAACTGAACTGTTTTTTTGTTTTTTGTTTTTATATGCTTTGTGTAATCAAACAACTTGTGTCAAGGGATTTTTTAAAGCAGTGAACAATTTGTAATTCCAAAGGTTACCACTACAAGTGCACAATATAGTCACACACTTTATGTAGAGCTAGTTTTAGGTTAGAAGTATTATTGCACGTATAATAGAGAAAATACTCTAAGAAACTGTCGATTATTTGAATTAGTATAGAATGTTTTGGCAACTTGCCTTCTGTAACACTGACAGAATTGCCTTGTGTCACTTTTTATACATTAATAAAATATGGTAAGGATTTTATATGAAAAAGAAGAAATCAAACTTTTCTGCACTTACAATAGATCAGAAAATGTTTACTATGGGAAGTTTATCTCTCCTTTTCCAAAATAAAAACTTCATTATGATGAACTGAATCACCTCTTTCATTTTGCGCTTTTAAGGTCTCTCAATAGTTAATATTCAAAAGGAAAAACAGTGTTAATGAAAAGTGTCATGAATTTACATTAATTTAGAATAGGTTCAGCTTTGGTTGCCTCTGATCCTTCACACATGAAAATCTGTGTCTCTGGGCCTTCAAGGGACACAGCTTGGAGCAATTAGAGAGTAGAAAAAGCCCCTCAGTACTCTACAGCCAATGGACCTAGTGATGCCATTTCTTTCTCAAACCGCACTACAGACACACAGCCATCTGTGGCCCTATTATGCTGAGTCCAAACCCAAAAAGTGGTACTTGTCACTGACAATTGGAAAATGGAAGAAAGATGGCAGAAGCACACTTTTTGAGGGAAGAGTCTTTGACTGATGAGTCCTGGTTAGCAGAAAGGGTGAGGGCATTCATATGAATCATGTAAAACAGCTTGTACACTATTAGTCAAATGAGGGTGTGTTCGATTGAAGCTGATCCAGCTATCCTGAGAGTCATTGAACTAAGAAATATTTGTGTCTTTTGTAAGACATAAAGTGTATTTTTGTTCTTTGTGCACTCTGCTGTCAGCTGATAAGCTATAGACAGAGATAGGCCGCTTCAGCAGGTCAGACTACTCGTCTCCTGTGTCTCCTTCTGAGCTCTCTCTCCTTCCTCTCTTTCCCTCTTCAGCACTCTCTCCCTCCTAAGGCTCTTTTGCCATCCTACACGTTCACACACACACACACACACGCATATATAGCGCGCGCACACACACACACACACACACACACACCCTCCCTTCTCCTTCCCTCCGCTCACTTGCACTCCCTCAGCCGTTCCCCAGCTGGGAGAGGGTTAGTCAACTGGACGCCCATCCCGCTGATCTGCGGGAGCCCCGTGGGGAGTTGCTATGGCAACCGTGGCCGATGAAGACAGGGAGTCGCCAGCAGGCCCACATGGTTGTCATGGTACTCGCTCTGGCTACGGAGGTGGGAGGTGCCAGAGGCCACACCTCCCTACCCCTTCTCCAAAAACCAGGGGAAGGCTGTGGTGTGTGTGTGTGTGTGTGTGTGTGTGTGTGTGTGTGTGTGTGTGTGTGTGTGTGTGTGTGTGTGTGTGTGTGTGTGTGTGTGTGTGTAGTGAGCTGGCTGGCTGACAGCCTGCACACTGTACACGGAGCCAGACTGGTTACCAGGCAGGCTCTGCTACAGCACAGCCAAGACCAAGACTGCTGCCAAAACTGAACCAAACTGCAGCTGTAGAGACGTCTTCATGCAGGTGTTTCAGGGATTAGAGGAATCTGTCACACTGTGTCTCACATACCTAACCGAACTGAAAGTTTCTCTTCTATTTCATGGTAGAACATGATCTGCACTCGGCCTGTGTTTTGCTGTTATCTTTATGCAGGCGGAGGAGGCACAATTTGCTGCTGTGTAAGTAAGACTGTGTAAGTCTGTGCTGTGTATTACCACACTGCAAATTTCAATCAAACAGCTTTTAGACCCTGTATGTTCCATTTTTACCGATATAAGTCGAGTCAATGGCTGTCAGTCTTCCTCTACCCACGTAGTCATTTTACTGTCAAAGTTATTACTTAGAGTAGTTGAGACATTAAAAGCCATTTGGATTAAATTAAATTTTATTTGTTTCCCCTCAAATATTAACACATTTCCCAACAGATTCAAGTGACACATAATGACAAGAAAACTGCATCAGATGTAAGCTGAAATATGAGTTCAATTTTCTAATTACAAAAATAGCTGTGCAGACAGCATGTGCACCAGAAGAGTGGAATCTGTAGCTCGTGTTGGTCACTCCCGAGCTTTTGTATTATTAATGTTGAGTCGAACATTCTTCTTTTCTTTCAATTTTCTTTTCTGTTTTGTGGGCTGACTGTGAAATCATGAGGCCCTGTTTGTGCTGAGTCAGAACCAAACGCTTCTCTCGTCCTCTGGGTAGGTGGTTATGCTGTACGTGGTGTCACAATAGCCAGATAGAATGTTTCCAGGATGCATCTCAACCATAAAATGTTCAGCTCTCAACATGTTTCCTCTCCTGGGCAAGGAAAGCTCTCTTGAGTCTCTGTCAAGAACATGGGCCTGGTTCCACTTAAGAACCACTGGTTGGGTAACACATGTACTGTTAGAATCATGAATGGGCTCTTGTTAAATACTTTCCTCTATTGCAAAATGAGTGCACGGACAAGGACGAGCGTGAGAAAGCCCTGACATCTAATTCTCAGCTCTTTCATGTCTCTCTGTTGCAGTGTATGTTCCACAGAAGCAGGATTGTGAGAATAACCTCTTAAATGCAAATCGTTCATATGTGTTCAAGTTAATTAGTGTCTTATAGAGAAGAAACCTTTCTTCACCTTGACATGTTTATCTTCTCAAATGACTAGTTCACCCCAAAGTCAAAATTCTGCTTTTTAAATACGCAGCAAAACACAGTGTTGGAAAGTAACTGCATACATTTACCCTATTATCATACAGGTTTGAGGTACTTGTAACATTTATATATGTAATGGTACTATATACTCCATGACAATTCATAGTGAAATATTGTTCCTTCTAATTGGGCGGGTCCAATAAATATTTATAGAAAAACAAACGCATGATTTGACATTAAGCCAGTGGTGCCAAACGTTTTTGGTTTGTCACTCTTTTTAAAAGAGTAGGTTCACTTTTATGATGTCTATGAGCTGTTAGGAGAGACAGACCGACTTTTCACCTCTGAACTTTACATTGAAATAATTTGTTGTACCTCAAAGGTCTTAAATTCTCCAACATTTTGCAAAAAAAGCAAAGAGTAGAGAATATTTCAAAAACTGAGAACAAACTTTTTTTCTTTCTTACCTACTGTATCAACTCATGCATGACCCCTTAGATGTATTTTGTAATGCTTATCCACCAGATTAAACTAATTAACGGTGTAAACAGTAGCATACTTAAAATTAGCTCCATTTCGCAGTAATATATAGCTACATGAATGTATTATCAGTCCAGTAGATGATAATACATCAGTTACTAGCTGATATTACATAGCCTATGTTTGATTTAAATTGCAAGACTCTTGCTTGTAATGTAGTATTTTTTTTTTTTATCAAGTAAGGAATCTTCTTCTACCACTGCTCTGATGTCATTTCTTAGTAAAGAGTTCACAAAACAGGACACAAGGAGATATTTGGGTTTGGGGATCAACAGTGTAATTGTTTTTTTATTCATAAAAGAGTTTGGGAATGCTGTATAAACTGTTTATGATCTGACTGATATTTCATAACATTTGTAGCTGTTGAGGGATACCTGCATTAACTTCAATAGTTTGAAATGGTTGTGAATTTTTGAGATTCTATGACATGGATTTTTTTTTTAGAGAATCATTAAAATGTAATTCACACCAATTAATGTTCTGTTTCTGATGTGACACACATCTCCATCTAGTGGACACGGCACAGTGTACAAAGGCACTTGAGATTTAACTTCCCCAGAAAACAACCATTATCAATTAAAAAAGCAGCCACATTAAACAGACATAGTTAATCATGCTGTTCTTTTGAATCCTGTCACTCTTTGTCAAACAACATGCGTACCATTTGTTCTCTAAAACATCCTTCTAACCAGGAAACTTTCTGAACCAGATGGATCTCTTTGGTTTTTGTTGATGTGGTTTTGGTGAACCCAGCAGGATGACCAGAGGGAGTTTGATTATTGAGTCTCTTACCAGAGGGACATCAAGAGTGACCTGTGAACAAAACAACAACATTTAATATGTTCATTTATCTCATACTTATAGGACATAGGTCAAAAATAGAACTTCAACTTAAATAAACTTGATTGGGGCTTGCTAAATTGTCCCTGATCAATCCCTTTGGTATGTTCTCTTTTACTCCTCATGCATTTGCCAATAGTGCATGACGTTAAAACATTTAAATAAAAATGAACTGTGAAATTAATTTGTTCCGTCTGTCACAACGTGTTTACTGAAAGAACTGAAGTAAATCTTTTTGAGCTGACGGCAGGATGAGCAGGTTGGGCTGTAATGTGACACTTCGTGTACCCTCATCAGTGTGGACACAGGAATCTCTCCTTTAACCCCTCCCTGTCTTTCTGTCTCTCCCCATCATATAGCCACTGTGGTGCTGTTGTCATCATGTAGAAAATGTAATCTTCATTACAACAAATACATAAAACCAGATGTCTTGATTATAGAGGCGTTCAGTATTTACATTGTTTCATATTAAAGTAAGATTCAGTAATGTGGTCTGTGTGGGACAGAATTAATCCCATTATACTGTATTTGTAAACACAATACAAGTACCTGTAGTCTGTACTCAAGCTTCATCATGCAGCAGTTGAAGAAGGTCGGGGGGAGCTGTGGGGGGACGCTCAGGACTTTGGTGATAGTCTGACTGGTCTCAGCTGGAACAAAGTCTCCTGTCCCAAAGAAGATTTCACTTGTGTGTACCATCCTCTTTGACTGAGCGACAAAGGTCTGCTTCTCACACAGGTAGAATTTGGGCGTTACTCTGCGTGCTGAGTCATTGTGTACTTCTACAGTTACTCCCATCGCCTCACCTGTTTATGTTTAAGAGAAATCAATCATTTATGTTTCAGTTAAGGGAAATCAGTAAAAGATATTCTGTGTGAAATTAGTTTACCTTGCTTTAATCCCATTTTTTCCGAGGTAACATTCATAGTAATCTTTCCAGAGCCAAAAAATGAAATGCTGGTTGCTTGTTGTTGCTCCTACAGTATCATACAAAGACATAGGCAGTGGGGAATCTCTCAAATGTTTGATTTTCACTCAGATGAGCCATAACAAACTTAATTGGACTCAATTGGCAAGTTAAATAAAAAAAGTGGAAAGTATTATAGAATAGAAACCTCACTCAAGTTTAAAAGAAAATGATTTTCATACCTTAAGTCCGTTGATTATCACTTCTGATTTGGAGGCAAAGGGGAACTCAGACTTGGTGAGAAAAGGGAACTCCGTCTTTGTTCTGTATACAAGCCAGATTGACTGAGTCAGCTGTGCTCGCAAACTATATGTGATCTTGCCCCATTTCCCCTGGTAAGATGAAGGCATGTCTCTGAAAGACAAAAATAATCCAAAGGGATGTGTTCTTATCGTTGCAGATGGAATGGAAGTGTTTATATTATAAATAAATTCCATTTAAAGGACTGTGTTCGAGTTGTATATATACGATATAAGACGTACTTGTTCGGAATCACAAAGTTGAATGGATACACATTTCTTCCAGGACGGATGAATTCGGAACCTTATAAATAGAAGCGTGTTGTGTTAAATGTAGATTCATCAGTTTTACAGTCTAAGAGATATTCATCAACTCAGAAGTTTTATGCTCATTCGTTCTTTCTTTTTTTGGCTCAACTGAGGGAATACTCACCATCTCCTTTCTTTTTATCCTGAAGAATAATGTGTTCAAAATAAAAGTATTTCTTCTTGTTTCCGTGGACCGCTGTGGCTTGTCCTTCTTGTTCACACCAAGTTACCTTTGCTTTTCCTTTGGCTTTGACCAAAAAAGACTGCACTTTTGTTTCCTTGCTGGTCACCACTGTCACCTTTCCAGAGATAATGTCCCCAGGGGAGAAGGTCCCTCGTTCGTTCACCTTGACGTACTCCACTGAGAGGTGCTTCACAGTCATGATAAACATCAAACAGCCTTCCCAAAGGTTGTGGAGAAAAAGCAGGAGGACACTCCTTCTGTGAAAACTAAATCCTGTACATTTACTGTGAGCAAGTTTGAACTGATCCAGGGTTGTATTGAGATAAGGCCTGTTTTTGATCAACAAGGATGCTGTTGAGGCAGGCCTGTGCGCGGTAGCAGTGGACCTGTATCTGTGTCACACATGATCATGTGATCAAGCCCGCAGGTGTCACTTTCACATAGGTAACTCTAGCCAGCAGCCTTGCAGGCTAAATTAGGCTAAATGAATGAGCAGTGTGCTCTACTGTTTGTGCACCAATTCTTTGGTATTATCAGTGAATACTATTGACAACAATATCAACACCACAGTACAGAACTGCATGATACTTTTCTTCGTCAGTGTATGTACCATTTAGTTTATAAGGTTAATTATTACTTTAAATTCATGGGACAGGATAGAAACATAGAAGGTCAACATTGCTACAGATATTTCTGAAATCAGAGGATTAGTACAGAACTATAACCTGGCTGGAATACAATATTGATTGTTCAGAAGGCATATGAGCCTTTAGAGCATACTTCCTCCAAGTATTGATGTATTTATGCTCTAGAAGGTGTGGTGCCCCCTGTATGGTCCGACGTGTATTCAGTTCTACTTCAGGAATTCACATCAAAGAAACATCTGGAAAAACCTGCTGACAAAATAAAATGAAATCACATTTTCTTTCAAGTTGGCCCAGCGTTAACATGTTCAGAGTCAGGACACCTCCCTCAATCTTTTCGTTGATAACAACATCGTGCTGTTTACCTTAAGCCTGTGCTCTATAGTGTGTTGATGGAGCAGTTCAGAATGGAGCGAGGCGGTTTGCATTACAGACCCACAACCTAGTCACTCAGAGATTACATTTATATACCACCAATTTTCAACAGCAAGAGCATTAGTGATTTTTTTTTTTTTTAAATGAAATATTGAGGGGATGTTTATTGAAACACATCTGCTAAATCAGAACAAGTCCTTACTGAACACCATGTACAAAAGGATTTGTACTTGTTGATCAACTTACTTTATTTGCAGTAATTGAAACCACAGTATTCCTCTGACCTGAATCAATTTGTTGTCAAACCATAGACAGGAAACAGGATGCAAAGCCTTGTCTCTGTAAATGTGAGAATTGGGCCCAACCCAACTTGTTGTATGTGACATCCCATACTGTGTTTAGTGTATTATTGTTAGAAACTGCTGTTTGCAAATAATTAATTCTTAAATGGTTCTTTTTTTCACAGGATAAATTCCAATAAACTAATCTAAACAGTTACAGTTTATCTGGTGTTATCAGGGCTAAAAAGACAAAAGAAGAACCTCATATCACTAATACGGTAATGTAATTTACATGAAACTGGATACTACACGCACATGAGAAATGTATTTATTTTACATGTCATTACACCAATATACTACAATGTACTATTTTATTGGACAATAAATTATTGGACAATAAAATATTGTGGAAATAAAGGGGCAGTCCACTGACATCACACATCAAAGTATGTTTACGGTTATGGGCCAGTACTGCTGCACATGAGCAAAAGCTGCACAAACCCTTTTGTGGCTGCAGAGGGAGCTGTGTGATATCTGATTAACTGCAGAGAGATCTCATCTTGAAAATCTGGGTATGTGGAGTAACAAAGATGAGGTGCTAAGTGGCTCAAGGCTTTAATAGCCTCTACATAACACATGTAAGTCTCCAACCATAGTTGCATTGTTTGTAAGGAAAGGGAGAAGTTTGAACAAAGAAGAGGAACATGCCGAGAGAAAAGGATATCGCTTGCTCTGCTTTTTGGTCCTTTTCAAATTGTCCATTATGAGTCTGACTGTTGCAAGTGCGCAATGTTGAAATAGAGACATCCTGTTAAAGGAGCAGTATGTCAGATTTAGTGACATTTTGCAGTGAGGTTGCAGATGGCATCCAACTCAAGCGAAACTCGTAAAAAAAGCAAAAGGGCCTCTCTAGCTGTAGTGTTTGGTTTTTCTATTCTCGGGTACTGCAGAAACATAGCAGTGCAGCGGAGCACTCTGTGGAAGAGAACCTGCTCTCAATGTAGATGCAAAAGGCACAGTTTAAAATGATGTGAAAACTCAAGATGATTTTACTCTAATAAAAACATAATAAGAAATACTATCCTCCATTTCTATCAATACATCCCTCTAAATCCTACGCACTGGTCTTTTAAGGCAGGCAGTCACCATGCTGTCTCATATTTGTCAGCCGAGGTGGTGGGGTACATTTCATGTGCTCCATAAGGAGGTGGAGGAGTTCCAGACTTGGATGCTGTTGGTTGAGGTGTTGTGCTCCAGGTTGGTTGGTTTGGGTTCCCAAATGCTTCAAAACCAGCACCAGCAGAGGCAGGTGGTTGAGTTGTACCTAGACCCTCAGGTAGGATGACTATCGGGAGTTTGATCTCTGGGTCTGAAGCACATTTGATGTTCAGTTGGATCTGTGAAAAAAAACAGTGGTGGGTTAATATCCACTTTCTTAATAAATGTTGGTGATTATAATTGAAACATTTTTCCATAAAGGTGGGACTTTTTTATGTTTCTTATTCCTTTATTTAATCAGTAGAAGTCCTCTGTGGTTTACTGTAAATTTTCTCTAGAATTTGTTAGGTTCATTTGCACTTTCATCTGCTGACTGGGTACTTTACTATTTTATTCTTCTTTTACTGTATTTAATATTATGACCACAGATATGTGGAAGTAGAAGTGCTACAAATTTCCCCAGAAAGGTTTTGTTTGTGTCAGTATTTGACCTCACATTTCACTAGCAACAGAAAAATGAGACCATGTCTACTAACTGCAAAAAAGACATTTTATTTAATGAAAACAGAAGCACAAAAAAGCGTCACAAGCTTGCCATCAGTAGTTTTTCTACCAAAGCAGTAATCAAGCATATAAACATAAAAAAAGGCTCCTAGTGAACTTTACCTTCACCCTGTACTCCAGCTTGATGATGGAGCAGTTCAAGATGGAAGGAAGTAGTTCTCTGGGAATGTTGATCACCTTTGTGACATTTACTTTACCAGAGGATGCATCAACAGGCTCAACCTTCTCCTTATGGATGACATGTGTGGAAACTCTCCTGCGACCCTGGGCAAAGAAACTCAGCTTCTCATATAGAGTGAACTTTGGCTTCACTGAACGGCTTGAGCGATTTGTAATTTCCGCTGTGACTTGGACAGCCTCACCTGTTAAATAGAGAAATGATTTTGAATTATAACGCACAAAGATTTACATTTAAAGAATAACTCTGTGCAGGAGGTCAGGAAGATCTTACAAAACGTGCTGGGGCAAACACAATGGCTCAGTGGTTGGGGCTCATATACTACATGGGCTACAATGCCTTTAGCTGCCAGGTCCCTGATCAAACCCTGCTGGTTAGACCTTTGCTCCACTGTGCTATTTAATAATGTTAAAAGTGCCCTCTAATGATCGTCAAAATAACCGCACCTCTGCTCCATGTGGCTTAAGTCCCTTAACTTCCAACTTCATCAGTAAGACATGGTCATTTATTTATTTTTTATTATTATTTATTTATGAAGGAAACCTAAGTCAACAAACTCCACAAACAAGGATTGGCAATGACTGCTTTTTTCATCTGTATTTCTGCTGAGGCAAATTATGGGGGGAAACAATATGGACATGTATATTTATTTACAAGATTTTTGTCCTGTCTACTTAGTTGTCAATGGACACCAAAACAGTAGTGTAGGCTGCAGGCCAGCCAGATGAATGCATCTACACAAGGTGGTGCTAACATTATGGGCCACATCGTGGCTTCAGTCACTCTAAGTACCGAGCGGGTTGCCCCCATTTCCCCTCAGAATCTATACAGCGCAATGTTAAGACAGTTTAGATGTTCTCTTCTACTTTCTCATGACCAAGTCCAGAGAAGAGACACTGGTTTCCAAATAGTAGCAGAGATATAGGGAGGAGTAAAGTGCTACCAAACCCAAGTTTCTAATTGGTTTCCCTGATTAGATGTGTAAATAGTAAACATACTTCCCCTGACCTAACTTTATATTCCTGCGCTCCAAAGGAAATAAGAGGGGCACGGCCAGACACTGAACAAAGAAAGTCGGTGAATTCAGCAGACAAAATAATTACCTTGTTCGTATCCCATCTTCTTGGTATGGACATCCAGTGAAACACTTCCAGAGCCAAAAACTTTGATGGTTTTATCCTTGCATCCATATTGAGGTTCCTAAAAAGGAGACTCTCACTTTGAATGAATTAAGATATTGGACTCTTTTGCTAAAACTTATATCAACAACATGATCACATAGTTGCTTTTTTGACGATTAATGACTTCTTACCATAAGTCCGGGAACATCCATGTCTGCTATGGACACAAATGTGAAGTGGGTCTTAACTTTCTTTGTCAGCTTCATTGATTGTTTCAGCTCCGCCTTCAATTTATGAACAATTTTGCCAGTGCATGTGTTGAAAGACGATGGGATCTTTCTGTGAAGTACCATTTTAGAAAATTTAAAGGACAAGAAGAAAAGTAAACTCAAATCTAAAGTGAATATTAAGTAAAGAATAGGCACCTGTCAGGAATCTTAAAGGTGAAAGGAAACACATGTCTTCCTTTTCCAATGACGTCAGTGCCTGAAGAAATATTTACGGTAAGTATTAAGCAAACCCACGCTGGATTATTATCAAAGAGTCATTAAATAAGGGACAGGATATCATATTAATAATTGTATTATACATCACCATCTTGTCTTGCTTCTCTCAAGATATGATGTTTGACTTTATAATATTCCTCATCAGCCCAGATGATGCGGTGATTATTCTGTCCGTAATATTCATGCCAGCAAACCCGAGCTTTTCCTTGTGCTATGAAAACAATCGATTGGATTTTAGTTTCTTTAGAGACCTCCACGATGATTCTTCCATTGATGACATCTCCATTTGTGAATGTGTTGTGGCTGTTGATAGCATCATATTCAATTGAGAAATTTTCTATGGTCATTTTCAACTGAGAAATAACACAGTGAAAAGTCTCAACCCTTATAAACCCTGCGCAGCTGCTCAGTGTATACTTTATCTCAGACATGCAAATCTTGATAAACCTGTTTTTTTTTTCTTGTTCCGTGCCTGCACCCAAAGACCTGACGGTCACGTGGTACATCGGAAAAAAATATTCAGCATGCTGTGTCACATGATATTTTTTCCTAATGATGTCACTAAAATTTCCATTTGTGACATTTGACGTGTTATATTCAAAAGGAAGTGTCAGTTAAGGTCAACTGTAAAAGTGTGGCAGCTAAAGCCATAGAAGTAGGTGAAAGGTTTCACCAACTCCAACAGCAAAATCTTATTTCAGTAAATCAGTGTCGGTGCCTTGTTTCAACAGAAACATTCCCTGTTACTCTGGATAATCCAAACTTTTATATGTGAACAATATTCATGAAAACAATTTTTGTTAAGGCTGATAAAAGTAGTGAAAATAGTGCATGGTATTCACAATATTTCTGGAATGACACAATGCTATAGAGTTGTTTTTTTTTTTTATAATTTGAGACCAACAAATAACATTTCATTCACTTTCAATGTAGGTAGGAACATAACTTCCAGTGGCAGAGATCTCAAATCTCATAAAAAAAAAAAAAAAAAAAAAAAAGAAACCACAACTATTTGCTTGTCTAGACAGCAAAACTGCTGAGTGATAAAATCTTATCTCCAAATTATCTTCTGGGCTAAAGAATTAATTCTACCTATTTGAATAGAAGGACAGCATGCCACACGGCCAAGTCTGTTCTAAAGAGACAAATCTGTAATGAGTCATTTCAACATACTTGAATGTCGACACTTTTTTTTTTCCAAAAGCTTTGTTGAACGTTTTTTAGCGGTAGAATAAACCAGCATTATAGATAATGTTTTACATTTTCTGTGTATTAATTTGGTCACATTTTTTGTGGATACAAAATATTTCTAACACAAACATGACCAAAAAAAACAAAAAGCAGTATGAAAAAAAAGCATACATACAGAAGCAGGTACTTCAATATCAGGCACTTCAGAAAAACATGTCAGCTATAAAATAAGTGAGAGAAAATGTAAAGGACCATAAATGACTAAATTCAACTGGAATTTAATTTTCTATCTCTTTATTTCATTTCAATAATATGTCCCAAGTATCTTCTGTGTCCCATCATTGAAATGTATTGCCAAAATCATTCAAAGGAGGGCACATGCTGTAAGCTCCATACGGGGGAGGAGGATCTGAAGGTTGAGGTGGTGCTGCTGGTTGTTGTGGTCCGTTGCTCCAGACTGGAGGGTTTGGGTTCCCAAAAGGTTCAAATCCAAAGCCAGCAGCAGCAGATGGTGGTGCAAGAGCAGGAACCTGAGAGGCTGGTAGGATGACTATTGGAAATTTGATCTCTGGGTCTGAAGCAAATTTGACATCAAGGTAGACCTGTGGAAAACATTGGTGTTATATTGCGGGATGTAGGACACAGCTTTAGCGCTGCTAAACTTGTGTTCAGAAAACAGAAATAAAGAAAGAGTATTAACAATACTCAGTATCTTATAAGCCTTCATTTTTCTGCTATATAATCAAGACAAAAAGCAAAAAAAAAACAATCATAAGGAGGCACACTTATCCTTTCTACTAACTTTTTCTAATGAAATCTGGTTAGGAAAGTATTACCAGAAACATATTTTTAGGGGATCAATTAGATTACATCTCTGTTTTATATTATACAACTTCTGGTAGATATTTTCCTTTTCCAAATTGAGTGTCTAAGAAATAAAGGGTGTTTAAATTGCAAAGCCCTTTGTGATTTTAGATAGAAAAAAAACTAACATAATCTGAGATGTTTATTAGATTAATAAGAATTGCTGCATTTGTCAAACACTTTTTGTGGAAACACATCACTCCGTGCAGTCATACACCTCGTCATGTCGCTGCTTACCCTGAGTCTGTACTCCGCTTGGATGATTTTGCAGTTGAAGATGGAGGGCTCCACATCATGGGGAATGGTGATGACCCTTGTGACTTTTTTTTCAGTAGATGAAGGGATGGGCTCTCCCACCTCTTTAAAGAGGTCTTTAGTATGGACTTGTCTCTTCCCATTTGCAAAGAAGCTGTGTTTTCTGTACACGCAGTACTTGGGCTTTATCTTACGAGATGAATTGTTCTGAATGCACGCCAAAACCTTCAATCCTTCTCCTGCAGTACAGAGCAGAAATGTCAAAACAAGCATCCATGTTAAACCAGTAAGTGTCAATATCACTTTGAGGACTCTCACCTTGGACGAAACCTGTTTTTTCAATATTTACATCCATGACTAAAGTTCCAGAGGTGAAAACTTTCATTTTCTTATCTTTAGACTCATGCTGTGGTGTCTGAAAGAAAACTAGATTCATCAATACAACACAAATACACTTAAATTACAACAGATTAAAAAAAAAAAAAAAACTTAACATATTAGCTTTCATTCTGGTGTGGCAGATGTCCACCTCCAGTAGCAGGCAGCACAAAAAAGGTGGCAAACGAGCCAAATCAGCAGGTTAGATATTATCTCTCCAAGGGAAAGATTCTGTCAAACATATTAATTTCAGTCCATGACCAAAGAGTTTAGCTGGGAACACTATTTGTTTGCATTTCTAAACTTGTGTTTTGACAGGTTGAGTTGGCTCAATGCAAAAAAAATGTTTTAACACATTGCTCCAGGCATGTTCATGCAGCCACAAAACAAGGACTGGATTTTGGTCAACCGATACCCCAAAGGTTGTTTTTTTTCCCCCTTTTTACAACGACAGGAAAGGAGAAGTAGGCCAGTGCATACCATTAAACCAGGGATGGTGCTCAGCTCTGCTTTTGACAGAAAGTTGATCTCAGTCGAATGTTTCTTGTCAATCCTCATTGATCTGCTCAGTGTGGCTTCCAGCAAGTACACAATTTTACCGACTGCACCTTTGAAGGAGGAGGGCATATCCCTAATGCACAAGCAAAGAGGAACAGGAACATGAGCAAAGATATATTTTTTTTTTTATACATTGAAATAAACAACACACCTTTTTACCTTTTCCTGTTTTATCAAGATCAATAAAGTGGCAACAAAAAGTATGTTTGCCCTCTGGTGTTACCTGTTTTTCTGCATTCATAAGTCATAAAATGTGATCTGATTTTCATCTGAGTCACAAGTATAGACAAACACAATGGGCCTCATTCACCAACCGTTCTTAAGAAGAACTTTCTTCTTAAATCCCACTTACGCAGTTTTCATGAAGATTCTGGCATTCCCCAATTTTTTCTTATTTGGTTTCTTGGGTAAGAACAAAATCTACACACAAGAGCACTCTTAAGTACCTCAGAGTGCTGAAATGTTTGCGCCAACTAATTGGTGAACATTTTTTCTTCAATTCAACAGTTGTATGATGTTATAGTATTTCATCTACAATGATATTTGGGATTCATCGAGATGAGAACACAGTTGCGAACAAATTCCGCGGTTTAAGAACGCGTCGTGAATCTGACGTAGACTTTTTCTTAGGACATTTCTTAAGAACAAATTTAAGAAAAAACAATGTACTTAAGCCAATCCCATGTAGACTATTACAATTTTGTGTGCGTGTGTGTGTTTGAACACGCCCATTAAATATGGTGAAAATAAGGAAACCCTTGGGTTTCACAACTTGATGAACCTCTGTTGCCCTCTTTAAACAATCTGACCTGCATGCTCAGGAAGAATTTCAGATCATTCATCCTTACAGAACTTCTACAGCTCAGTCATGTTCTTAGGATGTTAGATCTCTTGAGATTGTTTCACAGTATCTGTACGCTGCTGCATCAAATTCTATAGAGTCCAAGCTAGCAGACATGTCACCTGCCATCTTCCTGTAAGATGTACTTGTATGAGCTGTATAGGCTCACAGGATGCAAAGAAGCCCCCCAAAACATGATACTCGCTCCACTGTGCCTAACAGATGTGATGATATTTTCATGTTGGTGCCCTTTTAAGGCCAAATTACTCCTGGATTGTTATGTGCTGACTCTAATTAGCTTCTGTTGAAGAGCAGAGGTTCACATACTTTTTCCAGCCAACTCTGTGAATGTCTGAATGACATGTTCAATGTGGGCAAGAACAATACAATAATTCTTTTAAGACACATTTATGCAGAAATGCAGAAAATTCTAAAGGGATCATTTACTTTTTTTGCCACTCTAGTCACAAAACACAAGGCTTATCTATTACGATATTTTTGTATTATCTGTCTGTCTACTCTAACGTATTGTGAAACCATTAAATAAATTGTTCCTTACTGGTTAAGGATCTGAAAGGTGAATGGGTAGACATGGCATCCTGGGGCGACAACGCTGCTGTCTAAAAAGAAGCAACAACAAATTATAAACATATTGATAAAGAGAAAACATAAAGGAAATCAAATGTTCAGACGTGTTTTTAATTTAGAACCTTTCAGATGTAGAGGGATTTGGGTTGAGGGTATGATGCGGTGTCCTACTTGAATCAGACTTAAATGAAAGATTAAAGGCCAGAAAAATACTAAATTTTCCTCAAGCTTCTCAGACAGCAGAGAATGAATTAACTGTCTGAGGAGGCCAGGCTCTTCCACAGCTGTGGGTATACTACTAAACCCAAAAGAAGGCTTGTTGGATAAGTTGAGTTGAGTAGGTGGTCCTTCAACGTTGCCCAGGACATATTTGTGTACACACTGCTAAAAGAATGCATTCGATATGCATCCCAGACCACAATGCATCTCAGGTTTGTCACACCTGTGTTCAGAGCTGTCCACTTGTGATCTGATCACCCGTACAAGGCGTGAACAGGCTTAGAGTCCACAACAAGCACTCGAGCCCTCAGTTCAGTAAAGCTTTGTATGATATATGATAATATAATCAATCAGACAAGAAATCAAAATCTGAAAAAATACAACCGTTTCAAGCTATTAAGTGAAATCAAATCAAAACAGACTCTTTTTTTTTTTTTTTTTAAATCGTGCAGTAAAAGAGCAAGTGAGCCTCACCACAGGGTGAGACAGACCTGTGAAATACTTACACGTTTCTGAACTCTGGTCTGCCAGTAGAGTTTCTGCATCATCTCCTGGAAAAGAATGGTGGCACACTGAATTTAAAACAACTATTAGCTCTGCAAGTAATGCCTTTTTTAAAACTATCGATACATAGATTATTTTCTTGAATAATCTATTATAAATTGGCCAAAAAAAAAATCATTTTCACACAATTCAGATGCCTTAACCAGAGAATTTCGAGCATTTTTGCCTGGAAAATTACTCCAAGCATTTATTGACATTTAATCTTTTTTTTTTGTCCATGCTGTATCTGATTTTATCCCTCTAAATTAGATTAGAATTGGTTATTGGGTTGTTGTTTTTATTTTATGCGTGCTCTTTCTTCCGTAAAGAGAAGCCTGCAGGCTACTAAAATGCACTGAAAATGTATTTGAAAGTTGCGTCCTGTCACAGTTTTTTCTGTGTCTGCAAAAATTCTTTCATCCTGAAGTCTAACTCCAGTTTATCTTACAAGATCTCTGTAATGAAGGCTCGGTTTAATTTCAGCAATCCACAGAGAAGCAGAAATTGACTGGTAAACTGCACTTCCTGAACAACTGCATCATTATTTTAACCTGCAGCCTTCGTACAAGCAGAGCAGAATGAAAAGCAGACTTACCTTTGAGATTTTTTTGATCTCGAATGAAGTAATGTTTGGTGCTGAAGTACTTGTCTTTGGAGTGGTACACGACAGTAGTTTGACCGTATCTCTCGGTCCACAAAACTTCTGCTTTCCCCTTGAATTTAATGAAGAAGGAGTTTATTTGGCAGTCTTTGACCACTTCCAGCGTGACTCGACCAGAAACGAAGTCGCCGCTGGTAAAAGTGTTGCTCTCGTTGATGGGGTTGTAAGTGACTTCCAGGCGTTTCACGGTGGACGACATGATCCGCAGAAAACAGGGAAATATCGTGAGGAAGTTATAAAAAAAAAAAAAAAAAAAAAACTATTTCTTCGGCAGTGGGTGTGTCCAAATAAGAAACCTAACATATTCGCCGGCTGAATCGCCTCCTCCCACTAAAACTACTTCATTATTTCATTCAAGTAACGCACGCATATAGTTATTATACATGTTCAGACGAGTCTAATTTGTTTCTCTGTCTTTCTCGATGTCTCTAAAATGTGCTGAGTTGGGGATTGCAAAAATTTGTTCCGATCAACTTTGCGTGATACAAAAATAAAAACTCAATCTCATTACAGAAAAAAAATTCACTTGGAGACGAAAATCACAATCGACTCACTGAGCAGCATCACAGTGGAGGATTCAATGATGTGATCCATATTTAATGTCTGGTAGCAACATTAAAGATTACTGAAGCATGTCTTTTTTTTTTTTTAAATAGCCACTTCACTGACAATGGCAGTAAGGCTTTGATTCCTGACAAAGCCAGTGGTGCAAGAAGTATTCAGTTCATTGTTAAGTTAAGTAAAAGTAGCTGCCAATACAACAACGTAAAAATAGCCTACTTCATTAAATAAGCTACAAATCCTACACGAAAAATCCTATTCAAGAAAAGTAATCCCAGGTTAGTCCTAGTCCTAGGTTGTGTACATGTACACATGTCTACGGTTAGTAACCCTCATAGGCACCACCTGGGCGTGAAGGTCATGCAACATAAACATATGTTGAAGTGGCGTAATATATAATAATAATATATAATAATAATAATAATAATAATAATAACAATAACCTCAAACAACAGCCCTCTCTGCCCTTTTCATTTCAGCACCCATGTAATTCAGTGTAGCCCTGGTCCGTATCTTGTAGGCACCAACAATAATAGGCTATATAATGACAGGATAATTGATTTTCAATAAATATTACATATTTGGTTTACACGAGTGATTGTGTATATGTAACAGGGAAGTCAAACGACCACCGCCCTGGATTGCATAATGCAGTGAGGGGCTCACCCACCCCCCCCCCCCCCCCTTTCCTCCTCAAGTGGGTCCGTCACTGGACCAACACGTCAGAGCTGCCAAAAAAAAAAAGGAAAAGAAGAAGGAAAAGCAATGTAAAAAGTATAATATTCGCATAGAATATACTGGAGATGTGTTACGGTAGTGACATGGCTACAACTATTCCTATTGGCTGAGGAGCTATGCTTAATTGTGATTGGTCCAGAGTGACAAGTTAGGTTGTCTATGCAGATACAGTGTGAGTGAAGTTCCTGCTAAACTCACAAATGTAGGCCTATTCAAAATGACGTTAATAATGTCCGTGTCAGGCTAAAGGTAAACGTCAGCTGCACTGCTCCTGTGATAACAAAGAGTCCACCGCCGCCTCATGAGGAGGAGGAGGAGGAGGAGGCGGAGGGAGTCTGGACGCAGAGGGATCCAAAGAGGAGACATGACAACGTCCCAGGTGATAACAGAGCTAGACCAGAGGTCTGAAACAGCTTGATGTCCACTGTGTAGCCCCCCCCCCCCCCCCCCCCCCCACACACACACACACACACTGATCAACCATGACATTAAACCCACAGCAACCCAGCAATAAATCATCCCTTCATAAGCATTATAATGTTCAGTTATTCAATCTGATTAAGAGAGGGATGGATGTATATTATCGTTATATAGGCGGATAATGATCTTCATTTGAGGGGAAAATTGAGGCTGGTCCAGAATGATGTTACCAGTTTGATCCCAATCCTACCTAATCTACTCTGTCCTGTTCTGGTGAATTCAGATAAAGAGGCCATCAAAGTTGGTGAAACTTACATAAGCTCACTGTCCTATCTGACTATTTACAACCAGCATATGACTCATTCAGGTTTCACTTTCCAAGAGGAAAGGAAAAACACACGTTGACTGTTCAGGCTCAGAGTTGGAAACATTGTGTGAAATTATTTTGGTTCATCTTGGTTTGAAATTAATTCATAAATGAAACATTTTATAGTTGTAATGAATGGGAGTAGTTTATAGATACACAGGGGTGCTGTTGCTCCTGTTTGTTCTTTTCCTTCAAGGTACTGACTTTCATATAGCAGGTTGCAAAGCTTATATTGCATATTTAGAAATCCCCTTGCTACAAATTTATTGTTTCATTGGTCATGTATGTCATCTGTTGTCAGACTGATAAAAAGAAACCCACATGGAAGGGGTGAAAACATTTTCTCTGTGGCATGTGGTCTCTGGAAAAAAATCATATTCCATCAGAAACAAGCATAGCCAAAGACAATTTTAATGACTTAATTTAGAATATTTTAGTAGGCACAGTGAGATCAAATGAAGAAAGTAATTTCCTTGCAATCATCCCAGTGATACAACGGGAGCTGATTAATGACACAAAGCTGACTCTTAGCTATTCTCTAGTTCTGAGTTATTTTTAAAACTACACAAGATTCAGCCCTACAAATCTTATTTTAACTTGACACAGACAACTGGAATACTGAATTTGCTGTTCAAATTCTTGTTACAACTGATTACAGACCCAGTTTATCATCCCAGTGAATCATTGAGTGTTATAGTTGTCTGGTTTAGCCCTTAAAACAATCATTTCCCTTCATTCCTACTCTTCTGATAATTGCTCAAAACATTTTAGAACAGAGAAATCTTTGTCGTGTCCACATTCTTGCCATTTTCCAAGGTAATGGGCAAATACTTGTTTAACACTTAATCGTGGTAGCTCATATTGTAGAGATATATTGTGAATTAAAAAGGAGCCCGGTGCCCTCCAAGTTTGTATGTAAGCTTCTAGGACTTGCTATCAGCCGAGGAGGGGTACATCCCATATGTCCAATAGGGCGGTGGTGGACCAGAGGGACCAGAGGCTGTTGGGTTTTGTAGGAAGTTGGTCATTCCTGGCATTCCAGAGTTTGTAAATGCTTCATATCCAAAGGCAGGAGGATAGGCAGATGACAGCTGATCATCAGGCCCGTCTAAAGCGGGCAGGATGATTATGGGAAACTTGATCTCTGGGTCTGAAGCATACTTGACATCCAGATAGACCTGTGGTGGAGAAAATGGTCAGTGATTATTATCTTGATCATGCAGGCTTGTTGATGAAGAGACACAGAAACATGCTGGTGACGTACGTTTGGAAAGAGATACCCACCCTGAGTCTGTACTCTGCTTTGATGATGTTGCAATTTAAGATGGACACACATGTGGTGGGAGGGATGGTGATGATCCTGGTGACGGTCTGTCCTGCAGAAGGCGGGATGGCTTCGCTCACCTCTTTCAGAATGTCCTTTGTTTCAACTTTCCTCTTCCCCTTTGCAAAGTAACTGTACTTCTTATACAAACAGTACTTGGGCCTGATGTCACGAGAGGATTTGTTCTGAATGGAAGCCACAACCTTGATGCCTTCCCCTGGAAAACCGAGCATTCCTCAGTACATAAGTCTGACTCTCTGATCGACACCACCACACCAGTGATAGCAATAATCTTGTACAGCATGCAAAATATGGAACTTTTAAGCTGTGCATATCAGTAATACAAAACTACAGTTTACAACTGCATTACTTGTAGACAGATGACAAATATCCTTTATTAAATTAATTTAAAGCTTAAACATACATGCATGTCAGAATGCAATCATATGCTTTGTATTGTTGCAGCACAAGTAGAGAAGTGTTGCAAAGTCCACATACTGACTCAGTGATTTCTGTTTGTACAATAATATCTATTTAAACTTTTCTAACATTTGCTTACTTTAGCCGCCAAAGGCTGCTGGTCATACAAGACCAAGTAAAGTTGTCACAGCGAAGAAAAACCTGAGCGTACTGATTGGTGTAAAGCTGCACTTTAATGCCTAGAATTAAACTTTTTACCTTTGACCTTTTATCTGTGTTTGAGTTTAAAGCCCGACAGTGATTTTTAAATTACATTTTGACATTGTTTGGTGTTTATTAAAGGGGCAACCTTTTATTTAGAACATATCGCTGACGTCACTATTTCCACGTCTTATCTTTAGACTATAAAAAATTTCCATGAGCAAAGGGACTTTGAGCTGTACATGATTAAACTGAGAGAAGATAGTCTATGGAGTGAATATATGATTCAATCATTGTTAGATTACAGAGTCCAAAATTACCTTGGTGGAAGCCTGTTTGTGCAATATTTACATCCATGGCCACTGCTCCTGAGTTAAAGAACTTCATCTTCTTATCAATGGCACTGTGCTGCGGAGTCTGACAGGAAAATAACGAATTTGTTACAGACAGTGTTCATTCTCATTACTGCAGCAGTGTCTAAGTCAGCAAACGTCTCGCACATCTGTTTGAGTGTGTGTCGTAAGTTAGGTTGTAAGGGTACCCTCAGCGCTGGATCACTGTTTCCTTTGTGGATGAGGGTGAACTGTGCTTTAGCTTTGCTGTCTATCCTCATCGACCTGCTCAGATTTGCCTCCAGTGTGTACAGGACCTTTCCATGTGAGCCTTTGAAGGAGGACGGCAGCTCTCTAAGAAGTGACAACACAATGTGCAAAACAGACTGTATGGGTGACAGGATATTTTTCAGAGGATGAAGAACAAAATTGATTGTGTTCATGCTCAAAACCAGCGGTCAAAATATAATAACTTTTGATTAGGGTAAATGTTTTAGGGTAAACTCACTGTGCTGGGATCTGAAAGGTGAATGGGTAGACATGGCAGCCCTGACCGATCATATTATTGCCTGAAAAGGAAGAAAAACGTTACTTCATGTGGCTTTAACCCCTGATTATTGGAGGGTTTGTAAATCACTAGCGCTTATACTACTTTTGTCAGCATTGTTAATAATTTAAATAGTAAAATTATTTGATTAATTAGTGTTTGCTTAATTGCCCTGAAGAAAAAGTGAAGGATCAAAAAGACAAAATTAGAAGAAAAAAAAATGGTAGCAGGGTGAATGGGTCAAAATCACATATACACCTCATTAAAATTTGGTCTTAGATCCATCAGGGTTTCGATTTATAAATGTTAAATGTTCAAGTCCAAAAAAATATTACAGATACAGAATAAAGTTTTAAAAGTTGAAATGCTGATGATGGGATTTAATCTTCCTGTATATTCTTAAACCCGACCAGGGAAAACAAAAAAATTACCAAAAAAGGGCTTCACTTAATATTGGATAAAAAAAAACTATTTTATGGAAAAATGTATCCAAATTTGATGAGAAAGAAGAAGTGCAACAGAGATTTTCTTAAACAAAAAAGGAAGGTACAAAAAGAAGAAATGTTACAGTGTTGTTAGAGGTGATATTTGACACTAAAGAAAAAAGTGAAAAGAACTTTTCACAGCATATTGATAAAATATAATATACAATAAATTCTGTTTTCAACAGGTTTCTTAAATAAATGGCATAAGTAGCTCACTTACCATGGCCCACCTGAATGACAAATTGCTTGATACTGAAGTATTTGTCTTTGTTATGGTAAATTGCGAACCTTTGTCCATAATTTTCAGTCCATTTGACTTCCGCTTTTCCTTTCAGCTTTACCGAGAGTGATTCTATTTTGCAGTCTTTTAACAATTCTAGTGTAATTTGTCCCGTGAGACAGTCCCCACTGGTGAAAATATCCCTTTTGTTTATGGGATTGTATCCCACCGAAAAGCTCTTAACATTATTTGTCATAGCTGCCGGTACAAGAAGTGTCAGGTGAGATGATGAGGACAGAGGTTTTGTATGTTTGAAGGTGTGTCCATACATGCGGATAGACATTGACTTTGGTAATGATTAAACCACAGGACCAAGTGGCGGTAAACAATGTACCGCTGGCTGTAAGGATGCAAAATGGTTTGGGGAGAGAAAATGTAGAATGTAAATAGAGTCGTATATGCATGTTTACTACATAAATCAGTGCAGTGGTGAAACAATGCAGATTACTAATTGAGCTCATTCTTACTGTGTGCAGGTGCGAATTTACTGGCATGCTGGTATGCTACCACCTCGTGTGGGTGTGTCTAAAAGCTGTTAAACACATCGAAGGTAAGTAAGTTAAACACATTACTGGAAATAATACTTCAGCAAAGTGCATCTGTACACCTGGTGTGTCTAAAGGTGAGGGCAACATGCATGAAAGTGCTATAGTGTTAGCAAAAAAAAAAAACATTGGCTAGTGTATGAATATTTATTTATTTGTAAGCATTTCCTTATATAATAATAATCTATTATACAACATAGTTAGTTGCTCATGTTTACAAAAAAGGTAAATCAAATCATTTAAGTAATTAATAATAAACGTCATTTTAATACCATATTATGTGAATGCCCTCAACACATAGAAGTGACTATTGTAGTCCAAAAAACAATTTAACACTACTTAACCATAGGTTGGGAGATATCATACTGTGGTTCATGTCTTGAAAACATTTGCGGGTCTGTGGGTTAATCAGTTGTTAATGTTGGGTTAACAGTCCAGGACTCACCTCACACAACTGCTAATGGCTTAATTACTTCTTTTTTAAAATTTGTTTTATCTTTGACAGAGATATCTTGCTGCTTGCTGGGGTTGATGTAATCCTATGTTGCATCCAGGTTCAGTATTGTGAAATGTGTGATTATGGTACACAGTGTTTGGCACTGGTTTGACAGGACTTTGGCTTTTATCCAAAAAGGGTGTTACCAACAAAAACACAGACAGAGTGACTTGGTAAAGTTGGACACATTAGACTAATACAGGAAGTTATATTTTTGTTGGACGTTATTGTGTTTTTATTTTGGAAACCCTACTAACTACGGTCCACTTTCTTTAGCCTGTTTTTGTTGGAGCACAGGAGAATGCAGTGAAGGAGCAGCTGTTAATTACCTTGTTAGGCTGTACCAAGTAGTCAGGGCAGAGGGGGATTTAGTTAAGTTTAGCTTTGACTTGGTTCTACCTTTGTTTATAACGTATTTAATTTGATGTTATGTTGGAAGGTTATCTTGAAAATGTTCGGCTCCCAAAGATTCAACGATTTTCTGTAGGGTGTCAGAGAGAAGCGGTCAGCCTATCACCTTTTTGTAAAAGTCTGCTGAACCAGAAAGTCCTCCAACCTCCTACTGTTTTGTGACTGTCTGCAAACTTTTTGTACTTTCACATGTAAACAAAAATCGTGGTGGGACTGATACTGTGCATTTTATTCACCACTGTATGCAGTTTAGCTGTGCTGGCTTTCTTACTGCAGGTCAGGTTCCCTCTGCACTGATGCCCCCTATAGGAAACAGATGGACTGTACTTGAAACCCACACAGTTCCAAAAAAAAGTCTGCATAGCATATGACGGCTATGGGGGGTGACAGCAGAAAGAAAGCAGCAAAAGAAAAAGCTGAGTCTTTACTGAAGGGTTGAGAAAAGTTCCCCTTAAATAATGTTATTTCAAATGGACATAAATCAGCTTTCAGCCAGCCAGATGACAATAAACTGTTCATGATGTAATCCCACACCCTTAAGCCCAGCAACAGCTGAAGCTATCATGCCTATTAACTGGGTGTCAAAGTGTTAAGTCACTCTGGATAAAATTGCAGTTCAGTATGTTATTAACATTTTTATTTTCATGCAGCTGCAATATGAAAGGAGCAGCTCAGATGATGTTAATTCTGATTTGAAACAAATAATGAAAATGTAAACAAAAGTTTCTTGAAAGATTAGATGTGCAGAGCTCCTCTCAACTATTGTCAACCATTAAAAAAAAGCCATCTAACTTTAGGGAATATTAACATAACAGCTCTGTTTAAGTGAGTGCACTGAATAACAAAGTAGAGGCAACCTTCCTCCAGGAAATTAAGCTGATGGTGATCGCAGTGATACATAATTAGGCTTAAAAGATTTGATTTAGTTTGCTGTATTTGCAATGTTTTCCCTGCTGAAGGGAGCAAAAAGTAATTTAGTGCATCATATTGAATCAGTTCTTCTGAGCATCTAGCTGTCGATTTACTTTACTTACAAAGGAAGAGATAGCACGATATAATTAACTGCAGATGCGGAAGAAGTATTCAGATCCTTTACTTAAGTAAAAGCACCAATATAGCAGAGCAGAAATATTGCTGATAAATGAGGTTGTTTTGGCAATTTGCCTTTAGGACACTATATATGTTCTGTCACACCAATGTTGAAGAAAAGTTTAGTGATTTAGAGCCTTTCCTCTCAGAGCTCCAACAATTACTGTAAGATATTGTTTCTGGAAATAGTTTAACTGACTGCAGTGCCTCATAAGCCTTTTCTGTTTTGTTAAACTTAGTGCCTGCAAAATAATTGCATGTGTCTCGTATGAAAGAATCGTTTGTTTGCTGGCTGGCTATATGGGCACCATTTATTATCAGTGACATGCTATGACAACATGTTGCAGATATCAGGGTCAAGGCCAGGCCATTTGTTGGACTATTTTATAAGCTATGAGATATTAAGCTGTTCATCTTGACATATATGTGCAAAGCTACAGAATGCATACTAAACACAATTATCTATGCCACCGTAAATTGATCGTTTTAACATAGTCCTTTTAATGTTTTTTCAAAAATCAGTCAGTACTACCAGGTGCATATATAATCTTTATTGTTGATAGATAATAGCAGTTTTATTTTCACTGTTTCGTGACAGCTTGTCCAGAGTCGATACATACAAATAAAATGTAAAGGGTTGGTCAGCAGGGGTCATCATACTGACTGTATCAAGGGCTCTATATTTGTATTGTTTCAAGAACCAGACCGCACCTGTGACACACACAAGGGTTTGCGCAAGGTTCAATTTTAAGATAGTGGAACCACACTGTGGAGTTAAATTTAGATAACAATATTCAATGATGTATATTTCCATCACTTGATTAAAGTCAACAATATAATCATGCTGTTTTTTTCAGTGGTTCTGGATAACCAAAGCAATATTGTCTGAATTCTGTCACAACACGCTCCCGCAAATCTTTCAAAATAAAAGCCTTGTTAAGAAATGAAAGGTTTCTGTCAAATTAAACGCTAGAAAGCATTTAATTTTAAATTGATACAATAACTGTTGAGTTTGTATCAACGTGCCATGCATTAACATTAAGAGGACAAACGGGAGGAGATCAAAACAATCTTTTTGTTGATGGCGTGAATTAATCAATAATACCTGAGATGTCAATATGACAACTTTGACCATTCCATTTGGTTTTATTGGAATGAGGTACGCTTTAGAAATGTTTGGACAATAAAGTGCTTACATTTTTTTTTTAAATAAATTTCAACTGGATCAAAAGATCAGTGACCATTTAATTTCCTCACTTGGAGAAAAAAGTGGCGGAACAACATACTGGTGAGCTCTGGCGCACTTTTGCACCACTTCACCTATGACTGTACCAAAAGCTGCTATAAAGTGGTTCAAAGCTTCAGAAAGCTTATTTTACCAATGCAACACTGTAGAAGTTTGTGTTCATGTCATGTCGGAGGGAACGCAGTATTGGGAAAGACATGTTTACATGTTTGCAGCTTTCACGTTTTTTTCAGGTCATCTGATGGACTGTATGTCTGTGAAGATTCTCAGTCATCTATGTCACGATATGTCTCTGTGCTTTCCGAAGACAACTAGCCTGCTTGAGGTTCCTAAAGACGTTTCACATCTCGCCATCTGAGAGGTCAAGATGGTAGCAGCAAGTCATCTTTTGCTGCTGCTGCTTCTTATTACCGGGGGAATCTCTCTTAATCAGTGTACACTAAAAGAAACAGAAATAAGAAATGCACAAACGTTAGCTGCATGTCTTTGTATAATGTAATACAACCGAGTTTGCCAAAAGCCCTGCTGATTGCGACAGGAGTGTAACTCAAACAAAGTGTAGTAACATTTGGCTGGTTATAGTGCAGAATGGATGTGTGCATATTAAAAGTACTATGCTTCAATATAGCACTTTACTGAACATAACTAAATTACGGTATTATAAATACCGTAATTTCAAATACTTTTGTTTTTTAATTTCCAAACACAAAATCTGCTTTGAGATGTAAACATTTGAAATGCCAGTGGTCAACTCCAGACAGAAATAAAGGAAGAGTCTCCCAGTGGCGAGTCACTCCTGT
Source organism: Embiotoca jacksoni (assembly GCF_022577435.1). Classification (NCBI taxonomy): domain Eukaryota; kingdom Metazoa; phylum Chordata; class Actinopteri; family Embiotocidae; genus Embiotoca; species Embiotoca jacksoni. The sequence continues at coordinate 14,082,248 of NW_027185436.1, read as the reverse complement.
ACATAAAAATATTCTGTCATTTCACAATTATGTTATATTGGTTACTGTTCACAAATCTACTCACAAACTGTTGGAGGTTGAGGGAAGACAGGCTCATCACACAGGATGATGGGAAACAGCACAGTCAGATCAGGGTGAGCTATTACGCTGAGGTTCACCTAAAGGAAACACAAAAATAAACTTTCATTCATTCATTATGAGGCTGTATCAAAGAAAGAGACAACAATCCAAATCTATCCAAGTGAGTTGTTTGCCCCTTTAACAGCTGAGTCACACACAAATAAATAACTTCTTCCAACATCTTAAAGCTTTGTGCAGAGTCTGTCCCTCGTACCAACCTCGATCATGTATTCATTGACCAGGATGCTGCAATTCGATATGGTGAGTGCCGACGCAGCGGGAATAGTGAGCCTGATCTCACTGTGCACATCAGAGGTGTGGGCGCGGACAGGCTCTCCAGTTGTTGACGCCAAGTGTCTGTATCCTATCCTCTGGTGGACCTTGTTGTGGGTGTAGTAGATCTGTTTCTGTTGCAGCTTCACCTTTGGAGTAGCTGTTTTCGATGAAGCATTACTAAACTCACAAATTACTTTTGCCATTTCACCTAGTGGAAGAACAGGCGCAGTGTTTGGGTGTGGTTATTTTTTTAATTACATTTCCCAAGCTTCACTATCATGCCTGTTTCATTGTATGGACAGATAAGAGATGGATGGATACCATACCTGGGAGAAAGGCTTTCTTCTCTACACTGACTGTCATGGTGATAGGACCCGAGGAACACCACAGGCAGCACAGTGTCATGCTGTTTGAGCCTGAGAGGGGAGCCTGCAGAAAAAAAAAAACTCGGTGACACACAATTCACATGATCATATTTGAAATTCAGTTTGTTTATTCCTTATCAAATAAGAATGTATGAAATCGGCTCAACGATGGAGGCGTTTACTTTAGTAGTGTGAAAGTGGTTTGCTTTCAAGAGATCAGACATTTAACAAACCACAGTAATGTGCTAGTTAAAGCCACGTTATGTTTACGCTAACATATAAAACCATAACACTTCTTTTGTTGCCCCCTATAGATGTGTACTATTATACAAATCATCAAAGTATTCAAGTACTATACTGTACTGCAGAAATCTAATTTTTTTTGTTTTTTTTGTCTTATGAGATTTTTTTTCTGTGGTTGTTTCAGTTTCCTTTGTGCATTAGGTGATGGCACAACAAAGTAAAAACCCACACAAAAATCCAGCAATGCATTTGTCTGGATCGTCATTTTTCCATTGTGAATCGTACTTAATCAGAAGCTCTGCGTGATTAGCGTGTATGGAGTCACACTTTTGTGTGCACTGGTCTGCGTAACTTTAAGTGAAAATATGTCTGAGAATATGCACCACATAAACTGTAATGAGGGCCCTTCAGGTTAATCGTAAGGATCAGTCGTGTTACTTATTCCGTAGTTAATGTGTTCAGTCATATCATTACAAATGTGGAGGTGCAGAACTTCTTCACAACAGACATTTAAACATGCGAGTGCAGGAAAACCACCAGTGTGGTTATTGTTGTACACGGTGGCTGTGTTCCAAATGGTGTTCTTCCCTTAGTACACTACTGTTACATGTTAGGACTCTTACTCGTGCGGTCATTGAACTTCGACAAGGTTGCGTGGTCTCAAACCGCACAATGCCCTTTTGCACTGACCGGAAATAGCTGCAGCATGTGAATGCATCACCCGCCAACATATCTGCCGGCTTTTATTATTTCACCAAGAAATGAACATTTTCTCGCCCTCTGTTTAACGCATAAAATAAACACACTGATAGCATTTGTTCAACAGCAGTATGGTGGTACTTAGTAAAAAAAAAATTAACTTTTGTTGTGGTGTTCTGCGTCGGTGGTCCCTCCCTTCTCGCTACGTAGCCAAGGCGGCAACCATTTTTGTACCGTTTTTCGTGCGCAATCTAGGTAACTTTAGTGCCCTGCATGTTCCCATACTTGACGGACAGAATAATGAGTTTTAGTAGGTAAGTACGGCATTTGGAGCACAGCCGTTGTCTCACTGAAAAGGCTTCCTGGTGAACTATATGCAGTGATAAACTGTAAACACTGCAACAGGGAGCAAGAAGAACGTGGAGGTTAAAAGGGGCCCAACAGCCCCAGCACTCCCCGACAGGTTCATGAGGACATGCATGACTCACCCGCAGCTCTGGCTGGTTGACATCAATGTGGTTTACAAAGTTCAACTCTGTCTCAAAGTTCTTTGACATATGCCAGGGTCTGTTGATGCTTACTGTCAAGCTGTACACTATTTGTCCATGAATCCCCTTAAAGGAAGATGGGAAGTCTCTGCATTGATTAAAAAAAAAAAATAAGAAAAAAAAAATAGGTAAATAATGTGATGCAACCTGGAAACAAAAAAAACACACTCAGAAAACAGATGAAGATTCGACAAGTTTAGATTTTAAAGGGAAACTGTCCATTAATATCTAAAGACTCCGAGACTACATGGTAGAAAACAGTAATGTACGTCTGAAAAGAGGCATACTTTTGCTTCTCTAAATGTATTATCACCAGTTCCCACCAACAACAGACACAAAAACATGACAACCGGAAATGGAAGTGCTCATACACACCCCTGTGGGATCTGACAGGTAAACGGATACAGATGCGTCCCAGGCTGAAGTTTTATTGCCTTCCCGACCGCTGCAAGGGAAAGACAATGTCAGTAACGTTTTAATGAACGCTGTCTGTGCGATGTGGCCAATGCGTCCAAACGGAGTTCATACCACCGTTTTCTTGCACAATAGCAGCTTTCAAATCGAAGAAGTCCAGTTTCGCCGAGTAGTGTTTTCTCCTCCGTTTTCCTCCCCCTCCCTGAGACCAATGGATATTTGCCTTTCCTGTCAGCGCCATCGATATTGACGTGATCTTCGTCTCCTTTGTGAGGTCGAAGGAGATGTGTCCGGTAATGATGTCGCCACTGGAGAAACTATTTCTCGCATTTGACGTGTTAAAATTGATCTTGAAATTCTTGAACGTTGACTCAAACATCGCTAAACAAAACAAAAACAAAAATGGAGTGGAATTAATAAAAACAAGTTTAAAAAGACAATCTTGTAAAAAAAGAAATTAAATACAATAAATACAAGTTTGATACGAAGTTTAAAAAGTTTGCGGTCTAATAGTCCATGTGGTTAATACAAAGTGTCTGGTAATCAAAGCCGCGCCGAAGATAACAAACATCAACGAAGACGACTGATCAGACTGCGCAGGCGCAGAGCGCTCGTGGAGCCTATCCCTAGAGTGAGGTGGAGTCAAGATTCTGGTCGGACTGTATGGTAAACCCAGCTGTCATGCTTCTTTACGTTTAGTCGTCAGTCCTGTCAGATCTCAAGTTAAAAACTACGAAAATAGTCTGTTTTCTATACTTCTTACTACGAATCACTCAGCACTGCTATGTGTCCATTTAGTAACAAAAAGTTGTAATTGGCGTGCGATGGGACACAACGTGGTTTTTAGTCACGCAAATATATGTAACCATTTAACACATGGTAAAATGTTAACATCAACAGAATGAGGATCGATCTTTTCAATTGGCCCCAATGGTTTTAAATTTAGTTTGTTTGTCAACAAACGAAAACTTTTTACTTTGACTTTTTTAGCTCTTGCTCTTCCCCAGTTCTGACAAAATACAATCCACTTTTGACCGGGGTTTTCCCTTCCATGGTGAAGCACCTGATGTGTTTTTTTCACAGCACTTAAGCCAGTAAAGCTTTGTTTTGGTGATTCTTTTTTTTTTTTTTTTTTACAACACTTAAGGCAGTAAAACTTTGTTTTGGTGATTCATATTTTCACAGCAGACAGTGCATTTTTAAATAAATATTGTTACGATAATTGTACAAAATTAAGTCAAAATGCACCCGTTTTTAGCCTAACCCCCACTGCTATGACAGCACCTATAAGTCCTACAGAAACCCTTTCTGATTTAATTATGTTGCTTTGTTGGTGCTGTTCTTTTTAATCACATGTATGATTTGAAAAGTTGACATTATGATTGTCACTGTAGTTTACGGTTATTTTATTTTATTCTCTTGTAAATGTTGTCTGAGTAGAGTTATATTACATTAAAGATACTTTACAAATTTCTTTTTGCCGATAAGAATTATATAGACATTTTTTCAGATGGCATTTTCATGATAAACTCGTGACTTTTAGTATGTAACAACTCAACAGAGCCCTGGAATGTGCTCTGCAGGCATGTGGTGAAAAGAATGAACAGGGTTTGTTTCCGGCCTATTTTTCTCATTTTATGTGATAAAAAAAAACCTAATCATGTTGTTCTGGCCAGAGGCTAGAGCCCAATGGTTTTCTCATAATCGGAATTATTTTCTAGTTGATAATCATTATCACGGGAAGACAGATTGTATCCCACAACAGAAAATTTGTAAAACATATAGTAGCATCATTGTTGTCGAATGACTATACTTTCTCTAAACGATTAGTCAAATGTTAGCTTTTGGAAATCAAAGTCCTGATTCCGGTGTAGACAATTCCCAAACCTTCCATTATGCTGAGGTTACTGCCTTAAAAGCAACAGCTTGAAGGAATTGTCCCTCATTATTAGATTTCTCTCATCTCCTGTGAGTGAAAGAAAACCTTGTGGCCCTGTTCAGACCAGACATCAACATTCGTCCTGGGTTATCTAATCAAAAGTCAACAACTCAGAGTTTGTAAATTCATACCTCGCATTATCATGCGTCTCTACATGTGTCTGGAGTGACCATTTATCAGATCTCACTTCCTTCTCACTATCTGTAAATAAATACATCCCATAAATAAACATGTGAACACGTACAGAAATGCAAGGAGAGACGAGTACAAGCAACAGACATCTAACAAATTGAGACATCCTTGCTCTTTTCAGCTTCATTTTAATGCCAATGATAAATTTAATATGTACTTCAAATTTATAAATGTCTGAAAACTCAAGTTTGTAATTCACAACCTGAACCGTCGCTCAACACGGTCATGTTGGTTCAGACCCAGATTATTCAATTATTGAGACAGAGATTAAAGCCACCTATTACAGCTACAGAAGGACACAGTTTGCCATTCCAAACAGGTTTAAAGGATGAGGATGACGCCTGTCCTCGTTATTGTGACTCTCCTCAAGCAATAAATATTTATGTTAAACACATCAGATGGTCCTCTGAGGCGTTTTCCAGAAGAGTAACGAGCTCCACAATTTTTTTCATTTCGTAGGCTATGTCTGCGTCCGCCAATGAGCCAGGACATTAAAGTTTAATTTGCTTTTGAAAATAGTGAGTTTTCATTTTGCTGCTGCAAGTTCCATAATCAAAATTCAACTTATTTACATGTAAAAGCAGGGAAACATAAATCGCAGAGATTTAAATATTGACGATAAAACAAAACATACCAGGGCTAAGTGAGAAAATTGGGGATTTATTTGTAATTTGGTTGGACTAAACTGACCTTTTAGCAAGCTGTAATCCGTATACCACTAGATGGCACTACATACCTAAAACGCTCACTTTCACACAGTGTAAACAATGACCAGAGATCATACTGACAACATTCCAGTTGTCAGTACAAACCCAAATGTCAAATGTACTTGATGTGCAAATCAATTATCTCAGAACTACTCTTTTAATAAGCTGCACAGTGGTGTTCTCAACATAAAGATGTCTAATGCTTTAATAACAAGTGTTTTACCTCCCCTTTGATAGGTTTATAGTACACAATACAGCGATAAAATGCTGATAACGACCCATTAAAACTGACAGCACAAGGCATTTAAAAACTCCCAGCAGAAGTTAACTTGGCCACAGATCTTTTTATGCCTGCTGGCTTGCCCTATACTTGAGAAAGCATTAAACCTGTCAGCGGTCTCTTTTAATTGTTTTTGAGAGTTGTGAGTCGCAAGCTACTGTAGAAATTACTTTTGAGAGTTTTTGCGATGTATGGAAGCCACGCATTACTTACTGCAAGAGACTTGCCTGTCTGCCGTGTATGTTGAAACATATTTAACTCAGACCGCCATCACAGAATGGGATTCAACTACTAAACAAATCAGATCAGTTCTCACAATATCCACAGTCAATAAAACAGTGCTGGCACTGTACACTTTAGCAGGAGTTTTACTTTATTACAGAATTCAAGAAGGTGTTGAGGAACTTTTTCCATTACACCCACTACCAACTTATAATACCAAGTTTTTAATACTATGTTTTATGGTTTATATTCCATTAGCTAGGTGCTTATGGGTGGGTCAGAGTCTCGGTGTTGCACTTCAACACCATTTTAAAACAGGAAGAGCTGAAAAGCAGAAGTCGCTGCAATCAACAACCTTTAATCATGTTGGTTATTTGAGCCACTCAAAGACTTAACATTCAGGCTTATAAACAGTGGAAAAAATGTATTGTTGCAGTGGAGACACAAAACCTGTGCAAAGCTGCTCTCACATGAAATCAAAATCCAAGCTATGGCAGGGCAACTCCTGTGTTAGGAATTCATTTAACACAAAAGTTGAACTAAGATAGCACGTAAAGCTCAGGAGACCTTGAATGAATTAAAGCAGAATACAAAATATAAAACATGTGCATGTCAATAAATTGTGTGATAAGAAAAAAAATCCTCTTGCCTTTTTACACCTTCAGCCTCTTTAACTCAAAATCCTTCACTTAGTGTCATAGAGTGACAGGATTTCAACAAGTCCTGCTGTGAATCTTTGTTGTGCTGAGAGTACATTAGCTTCTAGGAGCTAATGTGTTTTCTTAGGTAGTACAGTTCTATGAGAGTCAGCTGGCTGCAGTAAACGTGGAAGTCTGATGTAGATGAGGGCACAGTCTGCTATCAGGTCTTAGCAACATGATCTGCTGATGTGGATCTAGATGTTGGACATGAACCTGTGTGTGTATTGGTCGACTGAACTAATAGGCTTTGACTTTAGCTGTCTCTGATAAGGGCACCTATCAGGTTTAGTTGAGCTCATGGTGACTTGACTTTCCCTGCCAACTCGGTAAATCAACCACACGATGCCTGCACACACATATACACACACATCTATTTGTCCATCCATCTCTTTATCTCTGAGATATCAAATCACATTGTTTATTAGATCATCCAGACAGCAGTGGCTGGTATTAGTCAACTGGTTTGTGAAACATTAACAATGATCCTCTATGCGTGTCCATATTTCATGTTAACTTAAACTAAGTGATTTCTTCTTTTCCTGTTAGATTTCAGTCCTTTTAATCACTCCTCACTCTTTGTGTAGTGATTCAATTTTGATACCCCTTTGTTTATTGTTCAAGAAGAGAGTAGACATTTCAGTGAGTCAGATGTAAATCCAAAGTGAAGTAAAAGAACCCAGAGGATAAGCTGCGTTATTGATCTGTAGTTTCTACACACCGCCTCTCTCCTCTTGTTAATCCACAGGGTCAGCTCTAATGACATTGAGGAGCTCCTCTGGCAGTCAGCACTGCTGCCATTTGCAATTTAGATGGAGGGAAAGGACAAGAGGAGGAAGAGGTGTTGTATGAGAGTGTAAACGAGGAGAGAAAGTGAAGAAGAGGGGGAAAGGGAGGAGAGGTCTGAAAGGAGTGACAGGGAACGGGGGTAAAAAGAGAGAAGCTGCAGGAGGATGGATGCACTGCAGGAAAAATATTTAGGGGAGCGAAGAAAATATAGAAGGTGGATTTCAACTTCAACTTCAACTTTTTTCATGTCAATCCACTATGTGACATACATATGGATCGAGAAAAAAAAAAAAAAACGTTTCTCACATTCCCACTGTGTGCAAATGAAAAGACAAAACAAGAAAAGCACAAACATGCAACAACAGCAAAAGTTCGAACATGGGTCCACAGTGCAAAAGTTCCGAGTTCATGGGGCAAGGAGGAGAGAGCCCAACATCCCGACAGCCTCATGGGCGAAGCTGTTCCTCAGTCTGGAGTGCTGCAGGGTCTTGCGGTTGGAGTTGCGCCTCATTCCTGTCCTTCTTGTTGGGGTTGGGTTGGGGGGGTGGGGGGGGGGAGAGACCACCAGAATGGCTCCGAACTCCCTCAGCAGGTACAGATGCGGTCGACATTTTACGAACATAAACTCCGCCTGCAAACAACCACAGCTATTTGAATGACAGAAATGTATAATTTTAGAAGGAGTTTAGACTTTTGTGGTCAAACTGGTACAGTTTGTCATGTCTCATATAATAAAATTCATTTAGCAACTTTTGCCAAATGCACATTTTGAATTATTTTTCAAAATTGGGGGAAATAGGCTTATGGACTTCCCTGCTGAGGTTTAGATGATAATTTTAATAACACTGTTATGTCTTTTTGCTAAATATGAAGCTACTAGCTGACCAAAAAACAAAGGTTCAAAAAAACAAAGTGTAAAAATAACATTTTGTGGTATTATTGGGGGAAATGTGCCAGACAGCAGCTTCATACTTTCTGTATACACAGGAGAGTTTTATCAATCTATTTACTTAATTTCTGACAACAACAAAAAATGAATAGGCTAAAATCAGTTTCGCAGATCAAAGATATTTAACCAAGATGCAAGAACCTTAATGGGGTTTACTACAAAAAAATGAATAATGAAACATTAATCTCACATCACTAAAAAAACTACATATCTTTTGTTTAACTCTTTTAAGGAATATGTTGAGAGGAAAGGGTTAACTATGTCAGATTTGTGCAGTTATGTGCTTCTTTTTTTTGCACTCGCTAAAAGAATTCCTGCGGCAAAACAGGAAGCTGCAGAGGGAACAGTTGGCAACTCTAATCTTGTGCAGATCCTCTGATAGCTTTCTTCTCCACAAACAATGCTGGTCAGGACTGAGGAGGCTCCTGAAGGGTGCTAAAAGACCCAACAACCAGGCAGAGCCAAAGCTCTTTATCAGCCTCTGACTGATCAACACTCAGACATGAAGTACCAGGAAAAGAAAGCGTTAAGTCCCTTCATGTCAGGCCTCCTCATGCTTCACATCCTCTGTTGTTTCTTTTTTTTCTCTCCTTCTCTCCTTATGATTTACAGTATATCACATGTACAATTGTTTTCTCTATTTGTTTAGTTGTCAGTGTCTTATACAAACTCTAATTTACTCTTTATGCATATTTGTTGTGTGTGTTTGTCAGACTCTTTGTCTGAATCCATGTAAGTCTGTTATATATGAGTGAGACAATGGGAGAAGACCTGTTTGGGGTTTCCTGACAAGTTTACCACATGATGAAGTCACATTTTTTAATCACAGTTTGCAGTCTCTGTTTGTCTGTGGTCAGATTTTAAAAGCTACTGCCACCATGATGTCATTGCCACGGGGCCAGTATTACAGCTAATGAGTCAGAAACAGCCCGAGGTTTGTAATGTAGTCTACAAATCAGTCTCTGTCACTCCTGTCTGTCTCTCTCCCTGCGGTCAATACACAAACAACGCAACACGCCAACACAAAATGGAAATACCAACACACATGCTATATTCATGTCTGAAGTTCATGTCTAAAGTACGGCTCCTTCTCAGAGTATAAGAGTTACCTCAGTAAAACAAAAGAGGTGCTTTGTTCCATCGTCAGGCTAAATCCCCCCTCAGCAATTACCGCTCACCTTCCAAAGACCTCAGCGAGGAACAGAGCAACACTCTTTCTTTAAAAGTAGGCAGTGGAGCATGAAGACACAGGCGCTCTACAGGCAAAGCCAGAACAAGCTTCTTTTTCAGGGGGCTAGAACCGAAGCTTTGAACAAAATATTATGACTGTTAATGTCTGAAACGGGTATTGACTGTATGTGATTGTTTAGCATCTAAGATGAATCATTTTTCATGAGGAAATGTTTACATTTCTCCTCTCTCCAGGTAATATAGTTGTCCATCGTTGCCAATTTTAGCTATAAGTGGAGGCTTAAAATGTCATGGCCGTCCATCTCATAGTTGCAAAGCTGCTACAAGAAAAAAACAAAGTTTGCAGCCTGCTGGCACTAGAGGGAAAGACAGGAGTTAACAAAAGCTCTTAGGTTTCATCTTCTAGGGACCACAAATGTCTGACAATTCATGGCAATCCACTCATTAGTTGTTGAGATATTTCAGTCTGGATCATCGTAATGGACCAACTGCACCAACATTGACTTATACAGAGTAATACCACTAGCATGGCTGAAAATATAATTTTCCAAATGTTTTAAATACTCTTTAGCTTATTTTACCCTATAGGTGTGAGTAAAAGTGTGATTCTTGGCATTATGCACAATTATTCACCCATGACAGTCAACATCATGTGAGACAGTAGAAAATGTTTCAAATCAGTTGAATAGTTTGAGCTTTTATTTTATTGTCATTAACATGACGTTCACTTCTTTTGGCAGAAAAATGTCCTAGACTGCCTGAATGGTGATTCGAATCTTTATGTGTGTTTTTCCCTTTGTGCAAATGCAGGCGCTAAAAACATGCACACTATTCTCTAAAATCGCATCATAACGATCACTCAAAGCTTTGCTACTGATGAATTACAGAGTTGTTTTTCAAAGTTCGGTCAAATATTTGCCTTGAATCGTCTGGCAAATCTTCCAGCCAACAGCGACTCTTGAAATCAAATCCGCTTGATCTCCCCTCTAAACTCTACTTTATGACTGAGTGAGGAAAGAGATGGCATCGCTCAAAACATCATAGTCCTGACTCTTCCTCAACTTGTTTTCATTTCCTGTTTGAGAATACAGCTTGATCACATTATGAAGCAGTCAAAATTATTAATAAAATTGCCCCTTTTCCAGGAAACCACACGTGATGTTTGCTTAAGGTCCCCCCCACCAGTCTCTCACTCAGTTGTTTACATCAGGGCCAATGGGAGGCTTCCAGACGCAAAGGGCCTGACAGTCTATCAGTGGAAGAGGGTAGTTAATATGGGCACACAACCTCTGCCATGACCTTGATGCAGGACCATCCATCATCTAGGCTTAGAGAAGACATGAGGGTGAGAGGTGTATCTAAATGTAGGACACTTTAACCCAGGTTAGAGCGGCTCCGTCCACCTAGCCAGTATAAAAACCTCTGTTCTGATTTCATACCCTACCCAAAGTGCAGGATTTGGAGATTTGTGACATTAGTGCTCCCATGTGGTGGTTCAGAAAAAGACACAGTGGCAGACAGCAATAAACACTGATGGAGCAGTCCTCCAGATACCACTGATCCAGGAGAATAAAAGGCTGAAAGATTTCAATTTATACCAAGAATAAACAAACAAACAATAGATACATAGTTAGTTTAAGATTCTATGAACACATTAGACACGTGCGAGATGAGACAAGACAGACAGGGTGTCTTCACTACATGCCACTCTCATTGTCTTATTTAAAGTATTTTAACAAGTGTTCTATGTTATAACAGGATATTCCGTCTAAAATCTTTCACAATGCAATTAAAGCAAGGCTAGCCCATCATTACTGAAATTTCACTGTAATATTTAAATACATTAAGGAGTTTTCAGCACTCGTGCAGTACAGCAGCTTGTAAACACAACCCTGTCGTAGTATCCCCTGATGAAGCTGTTGTTGCAAACATGTCAGCAAATAGTTGCCGATTTATAAATCCAACAGATATGGAGCTACATTAGCATTAATTTTGAGTTGTGGTCAAAGGTCCAATACTCACTCTCTTTCAACTCTTTTTTTGGTCTCTACCAACACCCCTATCCAGTGCTAATTTTATCCATGAGCTGTTGTTTCTCTGCTGGTAGTGTACAGTAGGCGTTTAGAGCTTGTTTACATAAAATGTCTGCCTTCTGTGTCTGGAAACCACATAGATGAGTGTGCAGAGAGAACCAGAGCAGTAAGGAGGTAAGTCAGAAACCCAAAACAAAGAGCTGAAAGATGTAGAGCTGAGAGGAACTACAGCGTCAGTGATAATTCTCTGTGGGTCTATCACTACAAACAACCCCTTTTATGTACAAGTCATTTGATCGACTGATATAGGAAATATTGATAATTTACTCCTTAATAGTAGATAAGTACATCTCCATCGTGTGTGTGTGTGTGTGTGTGTGTGTGTGTGTGTGTGTGTGTGTACTTGTATTACTCATGTTATGGGGCCATAAATCTGTTTGGGGACTGTCATGGAGCCTACTTTCTCCACTTCCAGTATGTAATTTCCTTGACTCAATCTCAGCATGTATGCTGAGAGGAAGATGCACATTCCTCAGAACTTGTGATGTTTGGGAAATACTTTTTTACTGGCGGTGCGTCTTTCTGCTCACGTGCTCAAGTTTTCTGTAGGAGCACATTGATTCCGTGACCTGCCTGACCCTTTAAGAAGAGGGAGTATACTTTCCCCTTCAAGAAGTATTTGTGGTTGATGTTCGTTGTTGTCCGTTGGAGACGGACGTGGCTGGTAGCATTATGGTTTCCGTCCGTTCTATTCTCATGAACGACCATACCTCTGGAACGCCTTCAGGGAATTTCCTCAAATTTGGCACAAATGTTCACTTGAAATCAAGGATCAATTGATTCGGTTTTGGGGGTCAAAGGTCAAGGTCATGGGACTTCATATCAGTCCCATTCTTGTGAACATGATGCTGTAGCTCAGGAACAGAAGGGGAGCTTGCTGACACTGATCTTGGGTGTCCATCTTGAAACTGTGGTGATTATATAGATCTTCTGTGCTGTTGGATTAAGGACGTGCATGCACATTTTAGAATCTTTCGTTTCTTTATAACAACATCCATATTAGAATCATTGTCTACTGTTATGGCTGTTGGCCAAATTTCTTAAAAGTCTTTACTACATACTGTATATTATATGAGTCTCAAAAGATATAGATGTTAAATGCAATTTGACCATTTGGTGGAGGCGTACAGTCGCAAGGCAAACATTTTAGTTATTATATTTACATTATCATTTTAGTAATGTACGTTACCAATCATTCACAAGTACAAGGCTAGACTTAGGTAAGGGTTTAAATTAGGCATTTAATACTGATGGTTTATGTTAAGGTTTGGGGCTGGGAAACTGCTGAATGTCCGCACAAAGATAGACACAAATGTATGTGTGCATCACCTGAAGAATACCCACAGTACTGTCTGTTATTTCTCTTCAGCATGTTGTCCTGTATTAGAGATCAGAGAATGTGCTTTTGGCTGGCAGCATATAAAAGTGTCTCTCCGTTGCACACACACACACAAAAGCACACACACTCACGCACGTACGCACACACTCATCCAATGCCTACTCTTCCCATTTTGTTTTTGGGTCGCACTCATCTGCAGCCTTATTACCCAGAGTCCTCTGCGGCAGCCCAACCGGCGCTCCGCTGCTGGAGTGTTCTGTTAGTCACATCAGCACCCAGCACACGCTCAGCCCAGCTCAGATCATCAGGAATTTCACCAATGGAAAACCTGCTCAGAATTCAGAAAAAGGCTGTGCATACATCTAATTGTGATGGAGTTTTCCACCTTAGCTCAACTGCTCTTTTTCTCTGCTGAGTCCCAGGATGAAATCCTCTTTCATCTCACCAGTGTAATTAACTGAAGAAATTAAATCTACAATAACTGGGGGGGAAAAAGTCTGTTTTGCATGTTCAATCAGGACGGTTGGATTTTCTGCTCCTTTCATTATATACAATAGATAGTTTATTCTAATCATCATGACAAATTTGTGACTGTTTGATAGCACTGTACAGAAATGTGTGATGATTACAATGGCTATAGGATTTATATTTACATTTGCATCATAATCATTATCATATCTCATTTTCGATATCACGGCCATCACTGCATACAATTCAGTCATCAGAATAAAGTGATATCATCTGTAAGATTCTTGAACATCTGTTGAGTAAAAATGCCAGAGGCCCTTTTAGTTATAAACCATTAAACAGCTGCCTAATTGCTGTATGAATCAGCATAGTCTGTAAAATGGTCCAAGAGATGCAGAGCATGTTCTCCTCTCATATTATTACTCGCAATTTCTTATGTTTCTGTCCGTCAGAGTAACAGCGTATCACCAGTTTGTATATGTTCCTTAAGCTGCATCCTTCCATCCAAATTAGAAACAAATGTGACTGTATGAGAGCCACATGTGGTCAACACCAACACCGCCTGCCTGACATCTGTGTTTTGGGGGTGTTTTTGTTTTGGGATTATTTTTTTTTGGCATTAAATATTTGTTGGCTGTCAGATACTCTTTTAAAGAACACGCTTGCACTGACAAAAACACATACAGTCGGCTACACACTCCTGCATCTATAATAAATGCATTCTTGAATCGCAGTTCAAGTTAAACACATATTGGTTGGTTGACTCCCTGCAATGAGCTGACAGGATATTTTGCAAGCAGGCATTAATCCGTTGAGTCAACTAGCATCAGAACAGACGAGTAGGCACAGCGGGGCCCACATTTTCAGGACCGCTTAACTTTAGATGTCTTTGAAATTGGTGAGACGTAGAATGATACTAGACATGCTTATTAGGATGTTTTCATGTCTTGCTTTCCTGTTGCATCAACTGCTGAAAGAAAACACTTTTTCCTTAAATGCCAAGTTTACTTCACTGCCACGTCTGGATGATCTTAAGGTTCCAGTGTTTTCATGTTGATTCCTGTTAGATAAACTGTGTAACCAGTTTGTACGTCGCCCCCGCCTACTTTGCTAATCATATGACACCCAGAGGCAAAGTGCTGGCCATATTGGAAGTATCACCGTGCCTATTGAAGCAACTTACAATTTTTGTAGCCTGTCATGACAAGCAATTTGTAACTTTTTCCACCATTAACAAAACCCCTGGTTGGGACACCCTCCTCATCAGCAGAAAGAAGGGGGTTGAGGGAACAGCAAATGTTGTTTGGAGCAGGCAGTTTCAAGATGCCCCTGGACCCAAGGGAAACGGGACCAAAGAGTTTTATCTGTTTTACCCTGTGCTGTATATGTGTTTAATCTTACATGTGTGAATCCACATGCACACATTTGTAGAAGCGATTTATCCTTGGTGTCTGCATGAGCGTGTGATTC
The DNA here is from genome assembly GCF_022577435.1 of Embiotoca jacksoni. NCBI lineage: Eukaryota > Metazoa > Chordata > Actinopteri > Embiotocidae > Embiotoca > Embiotoca jacksoni. The sequence goes on along the minus strand of NW_027185436.1, from coordinate 14,067,246 downwards.
GTCTGTTTCTGTGTTGTGTTGTGTGTGTGTGTGTGTGTGTGTGTGTGTGTGTGTGTGTGTGTGTGTGTGTGCGCGCGCGCGCGCGCCATGTTTCCCAGTGTGCACCGTTTTTTGCAAGAGAAAGCATTTTCAACAGGGTGAGCAGACGTGGCTCATTTCACTGAGGTGCTGTGAAGGTGTTACAGGTGCAGAGGACACTATCGGATAACATTTGCACTCAGAGGAGTATTTCCTCAATTTCAGACTGAATGCATGAGTGAACTGTCTTGATTTAGAGCATCAAAAATGAAATACATTAAGTAAAGAAAATTCACAGGCATTGTCACCACGCTGTCATACTGTCCACTTTAGAAACCCACTGCTGAACAGTGATGTATTGTTAGTGCTGACACCCGCAGTTACTCATCTGAAAATAAAAACACAATGCGACAAGGTGTACAATTGTTCATGCTAAATTATTTACCAAGCCGCAAGCTTTTGTAGACTTCAGCACCAATTAATCTCAAGAACCTCTTTTGTGTGAGAGCTTAATCGTTTGCTAATTAGCGTCCTTGCTAACAGACACTCTCAGTGGAAATATACGATTACATAGCCCATCGACAGCCTCAGTAAACAAAGGCTGTTTGCCAAAATGCCAAAGCAGTTGTTGTAAAGCTGGGGAGGAGCAAATCTATCACTTGCATGTGTGTGTAGCACACTGTGTGCAAGTGTATGTTAATATTTATGTGACAAAAGAGAGAAAGTGTTCCAGAGAGGAAAAAGAGGGAACAATTATGGGTGTATTTTGGTTTGACTCTGTACCTTATTGTTGGCTTGTTTATAGCCTATAAGGGACAGTACTGAGAGTCCATTTGCTGGACAGCCTGGAATAGATGTCCTTAACCGAAACGGAGAGGAAGAACCTGATGGGTGAGACAATGTAAGTAAGAGGAAGAAAAGGAGATGGAGAAAAGAAAGGAGGGATGTTATCTGATCATTTACAGTGCATGTATTAGGTCACAATTTGTCTGGCTTGTGGCTCTTAAAAAAAACAATGGCTGCCAAATTTACAATATTTTTTTTATTGTAACTGCTCAAGGCAAAACGATGCTCCTGGTTTTCACACAAATACAAATAATCAGTGAATAGTCCCCTCCCGGTAAGCATCTCACAACCTTTTAGATTTGTCTTGTGACCTTTTGGAGGGGTTCTGACTGGCAGGAAGGAAACAAGTGGATGAACAAAAAACACCATCTTGACCAGCTGCAAAAGTAAAAAGCTGCATATACAACACAACACTTGTAAGAGTTACAATAACAGGAACTCTCATTCGCTCTGTTTCACTTGGTCGTTCAATCTGTGTTGTTATTTCAAGGCATCAAGGCTTATGACTTTGGTGGATGAGGTAAATGTTTTATGCGTATGAGCTGGAGGAGAATGGTGAGCTATTGGAAGTAATTCTGAGGAAAAAGTTGTAAAATTTGGAGAAAAAAAAACCCTCAGTTGTCGCTCTTTTGTCTGCCTCTCTCCCTCTCTGGATCAGATCTTTTGCTCTCTTTGCTGTATGTGTGCTTTTCGGTGTGACATGCTGGGGCTCGGTTTTGACTGTCACCACAGGCCCACACATTACATTGGGCCACGGAAGGGAGGGGGGAAGGAGGGGGGGGGGGGGGAACTGGAGTTGAAGTGACCTACTTAAGATCAGACTGTAGCCCCCTATAGTATAACGGAGGCCATCTGTTACCCCACCAGGCTTACCGAAGCTGTCGGGAAGTTAAAATAGTTAGGAGAGAGAAAGGAAAAGGAGAGAATGTACAGAGAGTTTTTTTTTACTTTGCACTTACTTAGGTACAAATAACCATTATTCACATGGTTTAAGTCCAAGCATGACAATTTACTGGAGTCCTTTTGATCTATTTATACAAATCCACACGCATATGACCATGATTAAATTGTACCATTACCTGTAACCCATCTGGGAACATAACAACACACAGGTGACTCAATTGGATCATGTTAATCTGATTTGACGTTTTTTACATAACATGTCCTGTTAACCTTTATGTTCTCTCTCTCTCTCTCTTTCTGTCTCTCTTTCCTGCTTTCTCTCCCTTGTTCTCTCTCTTCTCCTTCCTCCTGTTCCTCCTCCTCCTCAATCCTCTGGAACACACAGTTATCGCCTGTGAGTGGTTGTCATGGTGATCGACCCTGAGGGACTCATCCCAAAACCAAAAGTTCTGCTCG